>NW_027223755.1:74719105-75366252 GCF_028538775.1 Myotis yumanensis
TCCAATGAAATAGACTCAAACATTTCTTACTTTCGACTGATGGCCCACTTCTTTTAAGCAAAATTTCATGTAACAAAAATTCTAATATAACCATAGAATTGGGTCATTTCCTTGGAGCCTGCTGAAAGGAACCTGGCGTGCCGCCATAAGACTGGCACTGTGAACATCCATCCATCCGCACCGACTGTGATCTACTTAGAGCTCTATTAGATATGCAGTGGTTAACCCCTCATATACTTCCACTAGGTCCCCACGCACTTAGGAGCCATCTTTGTGAAAGATAAATACTTGCCTGCTTCTATTGATTTAAAAGGAGGTATCCTTTTCCTTTTGGTAACTCCTGATAAAATGGAAGCGATTGGGATTCTTTATCTGCCACCTGACATGCTGTTGCTTTTCCTGCAATAAGGAAAAGCGTGGCTTTCCAGAGTAGGCTGAACAATAAGGGGGAAAGAGAAGTGCGCTCAGATGGGAACTGGTAGGATGCCCTGGAAGGCAGAGATTGCATCAGGCCTTTGTCATTTTATTTGAAAGTAACTTTCAAAAAACATTAACCTTTGCACTTGGTGAATGACTTCTTTAATGCAAATTCTGTTACTTACTAGAAATTCACCTCTAGTGCTAAATGCCAACTTAGGAAAATAAAAATAACAGCCACTTACATGCATTTGGAGCTTTGTTTCAAGGAGCCATTTACAAAGAAAGGAAGGCTGCTAACATTGTTTATAAAAAGATTCTATCTGAGTCTCATACAGATATAAATTTGAACACAAGTTAAAGATTTTATTTACTTCATTAATGAGGATACTAGTGAGCTATTTCAACCACTGCAAGGAAGAGTTCTTTAAATATATATTTTTTATTGGTTTCAGAGAGGGAGAGGGAGAGAGAGAAGCATCAATGATGAGAGAGAATCATTGATTGGCTGCCTCCTGCGTGCCCCCCACCAGGGATAGAGCCTGCAACCCGGGCATGTGACCGGGAATCGAACCGTGACCTCCTGGTTCATAGGTCAACACTCAACCACTGAGCTACCTACGTCAGGCAAGGAAGAGGTTTTTGTTGTTGTTGTTGTTGTTGTTTAAATATATTTTTATTGATTTCAGAGAGGAAGGGAGAGGAGGAGAGAAACATCAATGATGAGAGAGAATCATTGATTGGCTGCCTCCTACATGCCCCCTACTGGGGATCGAGCCCACAACCCTGGCATGTGTCCCTGACCAGAATTGAACCTGGGACACTTCAGTCCTCAGGTGAATGCTCTATCCACTGAGCCAAACCAGCTAGGACAAGGAAGACTTTTTTTTTAAGGTTCCATTTATAGGTCAGAAAGATTGAAATGAACGTGCAAATGGAGGCACAACTGGCCTCCTCCACAGTGAGTTAGGAAAAAAGCCAGGGGAGCCTCCGCTAGGCAGATTTTGTCTGTAGACAGGAATCATTTTGCATTGCTCTCAGTTGTCTACAAATTGCAGACTTCTAAAATAGCTCAAGGACAAGGAAACAGGATAATCAGATAACTGGAAAGCTATAATCTAAACAGTGAATTTTCCATCAAAGCACAATTTTTCCGTTACTAAAGTCCCTGTGCAAAACCACAAAGGGAATCAGAAACGGACCTATTTCTGTTGCCTGCCACCTGAGTAGCTGCAAATCCCCTAGCACAGCTCCTCATTACGGCATTACTTCTCACCTCTCCAGGTGCGAAAGCTGCCTACCTGGCCTCACTTCCTCCAGACTCACCTCCCTCCAGTGCGTGCCACATGCTGCTGACAGTTTGATCTGCTCCGAGCACTTCTGTCATTGTCACAGTGCCCTTAGAAATTGGAAATGGTTCCCTGCTGCCTGCAGGTAATATTGGAAAGTTCTAACCTGGTCCCCCAGGATTTTGCCCTATAATAGTCAGGATTCCACGTTGCAAGTTACAGGAACTGACTCTGGTTGATTTAAGTGAAAGAGGGATTTCTAAAAAAGGATATTGGGCAGCTCACAGAATTGCCGGGAGGGCTGGAGACCCAGGCTCAGAAGCTTATGCTGCCAGAACAAATTCTCAAAATCACACCGAGGAACTAGTTGGATGAGGACACCACAGCTGCTGCCACCAAATGCTAGGAGAGGCAGTTCCTACCACTGACCTTGTTGCCATGGGCACTGTCTTCTGCTGCAGCCATCACCCTACTGCTGCCCAAGCATAAAATTCTGCAACTTTCATCAAAGCCTCTGTGGATTTTTTTCTCTCTCTCTGCTTCTTACAAGCTCCCTATTCAAAAACCACTGGGGTGAGGTGGGTGCGTTTGATTGGTGGAACTTAGGTCACGTGTCCATACCCTAGCTATAAGGGAAGTAGGGAAAGAACAGTTGACAGACTGGCTGTCTTTAATGATAGGTGGGATCTGCCAGCTTCCATGACTCAAAAGTGGTAAATTTTATCAAGGAAACCAGTAATTCCTCACAGGAAAGGAGGGTGGTGCAGACATGGAGTAAATTTTAAGTATTCATTACAGGTTCACTTTGTCTTCCCAATGTAATGTCCTTCTACTCAAACTCCTACATCCTACACTCCACCAAAACCCAACAATATATCATCCAATCACTGTCTCATTTAGCAAACATTTAATGATATCCATCTGCTAAGCACTCTGGTTAATGAAAACAGAGACATAATGGATACTTCAAGGAGATAACAGTCTAGGCAGGGGCACATGCAAGTCAGCAGCCAGTTACAATCCTGTGCTGCGAGACAGATAAACTCTGGATGCTTTGGGAATGTCCATGAGGGGTACCTTTGTAGTGATGATTTCTTCCCTTAATCTAGACCAAGTCAGAACAGTTAGTATTGCTGGTGCCTTTGCACCTCTTTTGGTCATCCATGAAATCATGCTACTGACCCTTCTATACCCCACAGGACTATGTAAGTCCTGCTACCACTAAGATCCTCAGTTGGTCCATCTCAGGCTAAGCCAACTTCAGAATCTGCCAACAGCATGCTCCTGTAGGATGGAAGGAACTCAGCCCTACCCCTTCCTTGTGACTCTGTGGAGAAGACCATCTCGTACTCATAATCCTCTCCACCACCTGTGTCTCTACCCTTCTACTGCTCGGTGACAGCTCAGCTTGTTCACAGAGAGGCTGCCCGTACTTACTGATCGCCCAAGCTCTGCTCAGGCAGCATGCAGAGCAGCACTGACCTGCCCGTGACCTCTAAAGCCCCTGGTGATGCTTCATCTTCCTGCCTGCCTCTCGGCACGCTGGTATTTTTGCCCACGTCTGGATTTCTGGCTGACATTCACGGATCCCAGTTAAGAGTCTTAATGCTCTCTTCATCCCAGGAGCTGCTGTGATTTTAACTAATTTTTAACACGATGAAGAAAAGGGGGTTGTAATATTTCAAGTTCTTGGAGCCTGCTTTCAGAACACCTAAACTAGATATACTGTCCTGGGCCAGCTTGGCAGTTGGATGCAAGCCCGGAAATACTGGTTCCAGCTGACAGCAATGTCTTACTGCATTTTTCCCCACCACTCCTGAACTTTGCTGCCAGTGAGAGATCTGAGAAAAAAAAATGTCAATGGGCTCTTTAAACTGTGTTATTGTGAAATTTGTGTCGTATGGCATGTAACATTGCTGCCCTGTGTTAGCCTTTTGTGCCCCTCTCTTTGAGACTCTGGGTCCCCAGAGGACAAAACCTCTGAGTCATTTTAGTGAGATTCAAATTCTCCACCAAACTGTCTTGAACTCCAGAAACAGATGTCAAATACATGAATAATTGAATAAATGGTCTTCTTACTAATAAAGAAGTTGGCAGCCTACGTTTCACAGGATGATTTGACCTACTTAACATTTTCAAACAACCTGCAGTGTCTCCACAGCCCGAAATTGGTCTGACTCACATCCAAGGGCTAGAGTGGATGCCAGTTCTGGCCCTGGCCCGGGGGGTTTGCTGGCTTATTGACTTTCTGAGCAGGTGAGGAGAAATGTGCTAGTGATGAGCGAAGGGATTAAAAAGAGCGCATGTATTCTATTCTTTCCTTTCATGAAACGAGATGACCTCCTAGGAAATTGTTTTAAAAAAGCAAATGACTTCATAGCTGCTAGTCCTTGAAATGCTATTCTTTTTGCATAGGGCTCTATAAAGATATTATTTCTCTATTTGCCAACCACCCAAATAGTAAATATTGTGTCTTTCACATATTCATATTCATAAAGCAAGCTCATTAGACACTGTCAGACCCCTGCTTGAACTATTTTGGAGACAGATACCAAGTTCTGTTGATGCAGCCTTTGTGTTTTGATCATCTGGCCCTTTCTCCCCAGCCCACTGCCTCCCTCCTCCCAGCTGAGCTTTGTAGATTGCATCTAGACCTGTACTATCCTTCCAGCTCTTTGACCTGCCAATTACTCATACTACCAATTATCTGATGCATGAGTTTAGATGTCACTAAGTACATAAAGTTGGGAGGCATAAAATTCTATTTGCCTATTCATATACTTTACTGCTCAAGAATTGCTCCATAATGTCTGCAATGTGAATGAAGCCACTTAGAGATGTGTAGGGCCGCATCAGCACAACTGTAATGGTAGTGGTACTAGTCAGACTCTAAATGGCCCCCACTGGTCCCCACCTCCTCATATCCACACCCCTGTGTGATCCCACTCATGTGGAAGGAGGGTTTGTCTGTGTGACAGATAGGATATGGTAGATGTGATGGTAGACATTTCCAAGATCAGGTGACAAAGGTATAATAATAGCTTCTGCTATTGTCTTTCTCTGTCTCGCTCACATTACTTGCTTTGGGGGAAGCCAGCTTCCATGGAGAAGCCCGCATGAAGGTGGACTGAGACCTCCGGTTGGCAGCCATGTGAGTTTAGAAATGAACCTCCAGCCCCACACAAGCCTCAGAATCATAGACACCCTGAATGCAGTCTCATGAGCAACCCAGAGCCTGAATCACTCAGCTAATTGCACCAGGATTCCTGACCCACAGAAACTGTGAAATAATAAATTGTGCCTGAAGCTGTTAAGTTTTGGGTAATTAGTTGTGCAAGAAAAGATAATACAATAGTCTTGATGCTCTTTCCCATATCTCTTTTCTCATCTCCTTATATCCTTACACATATTTTAAGTTCTAGCCAAACAGATCTGGTCTTCTTTTCCCCAAACAGGACCAAAGGACATAGACTTTTATATCCACAGGTTTTTCTGAAGAAGATCTTCCATCCAAATTACCCTTTCCTGCTCTCTCCACTTGCCATGTCCTCACCTTCATTAATCCCGGCTCACGTTGCATCTCCTCCTCAAGCCCTGTCTGACCACATCTACAGAGTGGAGAGTACTCTTGCCTCCAAGAACCCATAACATTAGGTCCATTTCTCTCATAGCATTTAGCTCTCAGTGTCTTTTCTGTGTCCATCTGAATGTTTTTCTTGCTGTGTGAGCTGACTTGCACAGAGTAGGGAATGTATAAATATCTGTCAAATAAGCAAATGACTCTTAGAAATTTGAAAAACTAATTCATTTGACAGGCCAAGTCTAGTCATTTTTACATCTACAGTGTCTTCTACCCTGTGCTGAGCCTGCGACACACCTGAGCTCCACCATGACGGCCAGTTTGGCTTTTTCATTTACTTCAGAGCCCCAGGTTTTTGAGGAGATGAGGCGTTCGAAGGCAGCATTGTTTCCTGGACAATAGTGTTTCCGCTGCTCTCTGATTTCCATGGACGTCCTAAGTGAGCAGGAGTTCGTGTAATTCCATATGCCTGATCATTTCTGCAGACGTGCTTGGAAAACACAGAGCTTTGGTACTGAGCTTTAGACTTCGATTTTTTCAAACGATTTGAAAATCAGGAATAATTGTCCTCCTGCAGGCCTCTCTTTCACCAACTTCCTTACATCATTTGTTAATAAGTAAGGCTGTTAATGCCTAAAAATGATTATACAAATGAGCAAATGAATTTGCTTTGCTGCTGGCTCTAGCATAGTATTTCATGTGAAAACAATCACATCCAATTTTTTGTCTCCCTTGGTCGTACAATGAAGGTACATTTTTATTTTATGGCTCTGTGGGGAATAGGAGAACTATTGAAGCAAATGAGAAACTGGTTCAGGAAAAGGAAATTTTAAAAAAGAATATAAGTGGATACAATTAAAGAGATTTCCTCTGTTAACATCAGACATCCAAGGCTCAAACAGCCCCATATAATAGGCCTGTTCTTAGGAGGGAAATCCAGTTACCCAGATATTTAGAGAAGTGAGTGTAAGGTGACACTAGAGAATGAGAACATAAGCCAGAACCTGGGAGAATATATTTACGGAAGACATATCCAAGGAAGGACTATTATTAAAAAAATATAAGAACTCTTAAACTCAAAAATAAGAAAGTGAACAGCACAATTTAAAAAATGGACAAAAGACTTGAAAAGACACCTCACCATAGAAGATATATAGATGGCAAATACACATATGAAAAGATGCTCAACATAACATGTCCTCAAGAAATTGAAAATTAAAACAACAATGGATACCACTACATACCTATTAGACTGACCAAAATCCAGAACACTGAAAACACTGTATGCCGGTGAGGGTGTGGAGCACAGGAACTCACTTGCATTGCCAGTGGGAAACCTCAATGGTATTGCTACTTTGAAAGATAGTGTCTTAGTTTGGGTTGCTGTAACAAAGTACTATAGACAGTTGTAAGAGTTCTTTATGTATTCTACTAGAGGCCCAGTGTACGAAATTCGTGCACTGGAGGGGGGGGTGTCCCTCAGCCCAGCCTGCACCCTCTTCAATCTGGGATCCCTCTCATAATCTGGGACCGCTGGCTCCTAACCACTTCTCTCTGTCAGCTTGATCACCCCTAACCGCTCCCCTGCCAGCCTGATTGACACCTAACTGCTCCCCTGCTAGGCCGATTGCCCCCAAATGCCCTCCGCTGCCTGCCTGGTTCCCCCCAACTGCCCTCCCCTGCCGGGCATCTTGTGACAATGTGGGGGTGGCCATCTTGTGGCAGCCATCTTGCGATGACGTGGGGGTGGCCATCTTGTGATGCGAGGGCATGAGGGTCAATTTGCATATCACCTCTTTATTATATAGGATGTATAAGTCCCTTATGAGAGACTGAGGAGGAATATAGGGGGCAAACTGGAGAGAGGGGCTAGCAATCTGAATCTGTGCCAGTGATCAGTGCCCTAGTGCACATTCTTATTAGCCTATGATGAAGTCACTGCCTCTTCCTTAGGCAATAGTCTGTTTTCCTGGGTGCTTCCAGTTTGCAGGGGAGACAGGCCGGGGGTCGCTGGCGCCACCTAGGCCAGGCATTTAGATGTAATCTAACTTCCCCATTCTAACTGACTCAGGAGGGGCTGTGAAAGCCCACCACAAAAGCCCAGTAGTTAGGAAACAGATAGGAAACAAAGAAACTTAGGAATATAAGAGTGGTGATCTCATTGTATTAGCTGTTCAGGCTTTGGATCTTCGAATCCCCTAAGCCAGCAGCGCTGCTTTAAATAAAGGGTTTTTCCTGAATCTCCAAATACTTGTTGTGTATTTTACGGTCGCCTGGTAATTCTGCAACAAGAGATGATTTGCAAATAACTTCTCCCATTCTGGGATTGTCTTTATATTTTCTTTATGGTGCCACTGGAAGCACAAAAGTTTTTTAATTTTGATATGTCCACATTATCTATTTTTTTATTATAATACTAGAGGCCTGGTGCACGAATTCGTACACAGGTGGGGTTCCTAGGCCTGGCCAGCGATCGGGTGGATTGGGGCCAATTGGAGCTGGCCGGCCATGGGGAGGGACCATGGGAGGTTGGCTGTGGGAGTGCACTGACCACCAGGGGGCAACTCCTGCATTGAGCGTCTGCCCCCTGGTGGTCAGTGAGCATCATAACTACTGGCTGGTCGTCCAGTGGTAACGGTTGCTTAGGCTTTTATATATATAGATATCCTTAATCTATGTTGAGTTAATTTTTGTGTATGGTGTGAATGTGAGATAGGAGTCCAACTTTATTTTTCACATGTGAATATCCAACTGTCCCATCACCATTTTTTTGAAAAAACTATGCTTTCCCCATTGAATTGTCTTGGCACCTAGTTGAAAATCAATTGACTGTTAATTGTGAAGGTTTATTTCTGGATCTCCATTCTGTTCCATTTCTTTTCTTATGTAAATAGATCACATTGTTTTGATAACTGCAGATTTGCACTTAAGTTTTAACAGTAATAAGTATGAGTCCTCCTACTTTGTTCTTCTTTTTCAAGATTGTTTTAGCTATTCTAGGTCCTTTGACTTTCTGTATGATGAGCTTGTCAATTTCTACAAATCAGCTTGGATTGTGATAGAATGTACAGCTCACTTTCATAATCCTACTTCTTAGTGGGTGCTTCATAAATACTTGTTGAATGAATGATTTTACTTTGCAGTGAAGGAATCAGTGTCTTCCATCCTCACTCACTCCGATTCTTGCTCCCCAGAATCTTACCATTATTCAGATTATGAAGATGCAATACGGGAATGTACTACTAAAAGTTGACCTTAGAGCAGTGATGGCGAATCTATGACATGCCTGTCAGAGGTGACACGCGAACTCATTTTTTTGCTTGATTTTTCTTTGTTAAATGGCATTTAAATATATAAAATCAATATCAAAAATATAAGTCTTTGTTTTACTATGGTTGCAAATATCAAAAAATTTCTATATGTGACATGGCACCAGAGTTAAGTTAGGGTTTTTCAAAATGCTGACACGCCGAGCTCAAAAGGTCTGCCATCACTGCCTTAGAGCCAAGCTCTCTGTTCAGAGAACTTTGCAGAGCTGTTACTGAAATACCATCTTGGTTTGGTTAAGACTCAACAACTGCCCTAACCGGTTTGGCTCAGTGGATAGAGCGTCAGCCTGTGGACTCAAGGGTCCCAGATTCGATTCCAGTCAAGGGCATGTACCTTGGTTGCGGGCACATCCCCAGTAGGGAGTGTGCAGGAGGCAGCTGATCGATGTTTCTCTCTCATCGATGTTTCTGGCTCTCTATCCCTCTCCCTTCCTCTCTGTAAAAGATCAATAAAATATATATATATATATATATATATATATATATTTTTTTTTTTTTTTTTTTTTTTTTTTTTAAAGACTCAACAACTGATAGAAACCTTTTCTTTGATTTAGGATATAAAGAAAAGGAAAAATAATGATTGAAATTGAAAATCAGTAATATACCAGAATCATCTTTCTGATGAATATTTGCTTAAAAATGAATGAATCAGCATTTACATGCACCAGAATATTTTGTCTAATAGGCTGTGTTATATAAGAAAAAAGTTGCAGAAATGGCTAGTGTAAATGCCTTGACTACTATATATCAGTCAATTCACTTCAAGTTCCTTGGGATTCCTCAATTAACATCCTTTAAGGAAAAACAATTTCTTATTTAGCATCCCTTAAGAAAGAGGCAAGAGGTAATTAAAAAGATAAACTCTAGTCTAGGCTCATATTCCCTGGGCTAAGTCCTAACTCTTGCTTATTAGCTCTGTGTAAGTTTTGTGGCCTAGTTCATCACCTTTAATAAGGGAATAAGTCTGAATACCTATATCATAGAGTTGCCTATAT
This sequence comes from Myotis yumanensis, assembly GCF_028538775.1. NCBI lineage: Eukaryota > Metazoa > Chordata > Mammalia > Chiroptera > Vespertilionidae > Myotis > Myotis yumanensis. The sequence goes on from NW_027223755.1 coordinate 74,728,716, forward strand.
GCTACATTTATAATTATGTCTGCAACAGCCACTTATAAAATGCCTAGAAAAATGCCTAACACTATATTTTTGAGTGAAATGAAATAACATACATAAAATTCTATAACAACTGTTAAATATATGAAAATTACACATTACAAAATTCCCAGCTTTTCTAGCTTCCTTTACCTTTTGCATCCTCTCCCCTCAATCAAATCCAATTATCAATTAATAATCATGGTTCCGCCTCTCCTATCCAGATAAATCCTAATTAGAATGTTATTGAAATATTGACAGATTAATGACATATTTATCCTGCAGGAGACACACTATGAACAAGAAAAGTATATAAAGAACCCAAACTTAAGTGGGTTTCAGTTCAGTGCTATCAACGTTATAAAAAAAAAAAAAGCTCTTTGCTTTTGTTTCAATTTATAGACTCAGTGGTGGATCAGCTCATTTAATGAGCTATAGCTGAGAGCAAATACTCAGGGAGCATCAAGTGCTAAAATTTCAGGGGATTTTATTTTTTTCAGCCCAGTAACCAAAAGCATTTGATCTTTTATTGACTGAATATGGTTGCTGTAAAAAGAAATGAAATGTCCTAAGTATTCAGGGTTGAATAACTACGACCGCTTTCTATTTCCACTGTTCAAACACCCTGAACTTTATGCTGTCTGTAATATATTAGCATGTTCAGGCTACATAAAGAAAGTACACTTTTTTTTTTTTCTGACAGTATTAAAACGATCTCTTTAAAATATATATTTCAAAGGGATGAACTTCTCTCAACGTTGTAGTTCATTGTATCAACAATTATTTGCCCAGGTTAGGCTCTGTGTTGCCCAGGTTAGGCTCTGTGTAACAGGTAAAATGAAAGTAACATACAGGGATGTTTCTTGTCTGAAAGAGAACAGGATGTGGTTTGCTTCCAAATTGTGATTTCCTTTGATAAAAGTGCTGTAACCAGATAGGGGGGCAATGCAAAGTGCACTCAGAACAGCACACAGCCCAGCCTGGCCAACCTTCTGGGGAGGCCCAGGAGACAGTCCCACTGGGCTAGAATAACAGTTCCATTATTCAGCAGGGCAAGTCTATCACCCCACTTATTAGCATAGCTCGGAGGTTAAACTATGGTGTCCCCTCCTACTTATTCATTATCAAATTACTTCCCGGTGTTTATTTACACTACTATCACTGAATCAAGGCACCGAGTTATAGAAACACAACTTTCTGCTAAGACTTTATTCAAGAGAACACTCTGAGAGGCAGGTTCTCAGGATAGGAAGGGAGGAAATGGGTTTCCCTGCATTCCAGAAAATCAATCCCAATATCAGTCTCAAGTATCTCAGAATTACTCTATGGGATGTGAAATTTACTTTGATAAAAGGAATTTGTGATTCTTAGAATGATGGCATCTCAATAGTGATGTAATTAATGCCACAACACAGTTAATTGAAAAGATTACTGGCACTTGTGAATAACAAATGAATAATACATGGGAAAATACATTTTCTTGCCAGTGACTGCAAATAAAATGTATATTGACCGTATGGAATTTTAGAAATATAGAAGCAAACCAAGGTGCGTTGATCAGTTTTTAGTGGGTAAGGCTAAGGGGCTCTCATATAAGTTTAGATTGGGGAACACTCTTTAATTTTTAACAAGTGCTTGTAAATGCTTCAAAGGAGGAAAAATGATCTTTGGGGTTCAGGTTTGGTGTTTAGAAAAGAAAATCTACTTTCCACTTTCAGCCACTGATAAAGGGATGGACCTAGTTAACCTTTGACTAGAAAAATGCCCACTGACTAGGTAGCTGGGAAACATGCTTATATTTCCTAGAGAGGAGGTAGGTCTGCCAGGCCCAGGCACAGGCTCAGTCTGGAAGCGGAACTGCTCATCCTGGATACGGGCCTACACAGGCCTCCTTGGTGTGGCGCCCTCCGTCCTTTGCCCACACGCATGGTTTGCATAGAGGAAGTCGAGATGGGTGGGTGTGCGAGAGTCCCCCAGCTGCCCAGGACACACAGCTCAGACGCTTTAATAATGAAGTGAGCGCCCGGCAAGCCCAGGTTCAGAGTGAGCTCTGTTTGAAAGGGAAGCAGCTGTGTAATCATTTATCTAGTCTGGGTAGGAAATGGCTTATTTTACAAGGTTGTTTTTTTTTCCAAAAGAAAATTTGAGGTTCTGGCTGTAATCTGACACCCTCTCCGTCCATAAAGTGGAGTGAGGAAAGGAAAATTTAATATAGGCATCAGCTTTCCTCTTCCTCCCTAACAGCATGCTGAAATTTGGGAAGAGCTGAAGTCACCCTTTGTGGGTCTTTTCATTTTGCAGTTGGCTGTGAGTGCTTAACTGGATTACCTGAAATCCTCGACTTTAAGGAAGATAAGAACTTGTGCTGACTGCAGAATAAACCCACCAACCATTAGAGCTACCAACTGACTGCTTACAGTGAAATAGACCCGCGATGATTAATTTTTTTGACCCTTGATTTTTATAACCTCCCAAATACCCACTTGGCTCAATTATCAATTTTAAAGCAATTTCAAAATTGGAAGGACTACAATCAATTCATGAATTTAATAAGAGAATCATTTCTGTATATGCTTACTCTGCGTTCCTAATCTTCCAGAAAGGAAGCTCTGGTGCATTTGAAGACATCCAGAGAGTTATGCAAACATATGTAATGCATCTCCGATTTATCTTCGGCATCTCTGCCATTTATTCAGAAGCTGCACACAAACAGGATTCGTCCTGTCCCGTGCAGCCCTTGCATCACAATAGGAATACATCACTGTGCTTCTGTTTAACATGCAGGCTTAGTGGAGGCACAAATCTGATACAGTTACACTTTCATAACCTCCAGTTTGCAGTCAAGCACTGTGCCTTTTTAGTGCTGCCGAGGAAATCAGATTGGATGAATCTGGGAAGACAGCCTCACATTGTGCAGAATCCTGGCTCTGCCACTGAGGAAAATCAATGAGGGGAAGCATTGATCTCCTTGCAGAGTGCAAACGCAGTTAGCTCAGAAACACTCTGCCCGGGATTTTGTTATTCAAGTCATTGCATTGCACATGTTTTCAAACCAAGCTCTTATCACACCGCGGCTCTCTGGATTCACTTTCATTCTAGTTACACATTCATAAAAACCGTGTCTTCCAGAAGGAAAAAGAAGTCTGCATATGCACAGTTCAGCTTCCCTGTTTGCTCAAGGCTAAACGAAATAGCCTTCACTTCAGTGACATTTCACTGTGTCACTATGTCACTGGGTAGAGAAAACTCCTGCAGGAAGGTGAAACTATGAATCACCAGGGAAATAGTAGCTTCAGCTATGATGAATTTGATGTTCATCTGGGCTGCTTGGCCAATTTGTTTTCTTTTCTTTTTTATGAAAGAAGTAAGTGTGACCAAGAAATTACTTTGTGAGCCCACTGTAGACATGCATGTGTGTGTAGATATATACAAAATTGAAACGTATTACATAGCCACATGCAGTACGTATAAAAATATACATTGCAATATTTCATACTTGTTAGTGAAAATATTTTTACAACATAAAGCCTCCCAAGTGCAGGAAATAAATCAAGCCTTTTAAAAGCGATTGCAGATGATTCATTTAGTGCTGTCATAATATAGTGTTTTCCTTAATGAAAATTTATATCGTTTTTCCTGGACTCAGTGGGATAAATTTATACTGAAAGATGGAGAGGGCTGATATATCCTGTATTAAACACACCCAATACTTGACAATAAACAGGAGCGTGACCAAGTGAGCCACAGACTGATATCATTTGAACACACCTTCCTGATCTAAGATTTTCCATGTTAAAATGACCGGATAAATATAGCAGAAACTGGTGGCATCTGGCAATGAGACATAGCACTTCCAGTTCAACCTTGTGCTGATATCACAGTAAACTACTGGCAGACTGATTCGGAATCAGATAATGGACTTGTGCTTAAAGCAACTTGCAACGGTGAACATCTACAGTAAGAGGGAAATCAAGCTAGCAGCTCTAGCTTCTCAGAGCATTAAAAAATGCAGAGATATAAGAAATATTGCTAAAAAAGGATGACCAATATAAAACCATCCTGCAAGGAGAGCAACTGACAGATTCATTCATATATATCCTATATAATAAAAGGCTAATATGCAAATCGACTGAACAGTGGAATGACCAGTCGCTATGATGTGCACTGACCACCAGGGGGCAGATGCTCAATGCAGGAGCTGTCCCCTGGTGGTCAGTGTGCTCCCACAGGGGGAGTGCCACTCAGCCAGAACCCCTGAGCCAGGCTCACGGCTGGCAAGCGCAGCGGAGGTGGCGGGAGCAGGCCTAAGCCATCAGCCAGACATCCCCCGAGGGCTCCTGGACTGTGAGAGGGCTCAGGCCGGACTGAGGGACACCCCCGAGTTCACAAATTTCATGCACTGGGCCTCTAGTATACATATACTAGGGGCCCGGTGCACAAAAATTTGTGCTCTGGGGAGGGGGTTCCCTCAGCCCAGCTTGCCCCCTATCACATACTGGGAGCCCTAGGGGATGTCCTACTACCTGCTCCCTGCTCCCCTTGGGGAGCGGGCCTAAGCCGCAGTCTGGCCTCCCTTTGTGGAAGGCGACTGGGCTGATCAGGGGAAGGCACCCGCCCCATCACCCCGCTGCTGCAGCCACTGCCAGTCACCGCAGCCACCAAGGTGTTTTCATCAACACGGACTCCAGTCCCTTTAGCATGAAAAAATGACAACTTTCTTTAGGCATTTTCAAGAAGTGTCTTTCATAGGAGATGACATTTCTTTCTTTCTTTATCCTCACCTGGGGATATGTTTCCATTGATTTTTAGAGAATGTGGAAGAGAAAGGGAAAGACAGAGAGAAACATCAAAGTGAGAGGAACACTTTGATTGGTTGCCTCCTGCATGAGCCCTGACCTGGGCCGGAGCCAGGGAGGAACCTGCAACCTAGGTACATGCCCTTGGTCAGAATTGAACCCAGAATCTGCGTTGGGCAAGCCGAGGCATTATCCACTGAGCCAAACTGGCTAGGACAGGATATGACATTTCTTAACCCTCCAGCAGCAGACCTTCCTTTTTTTCTCCAGGAGTGTGGTAAAAAAAAACCCTAGATCACTTTTTGGACTCTTATTACCCAAGTTACTAAGAATATTACCAGTGGCATACAGGGAGCTTAACCAATCAGCAGTCAGAAAAGGTGTTTCCTCTGTAGTTCACACCAATTGCTGGTTTGGCCCCTGCCCAGGCTTAACACCTCTGGCGAGTCATTAGCCCTGGGCCAGGGCACCCTCAGCTCCAAGCCACCGTGGCCATTAAGGATTGCTGGCTGGCTGAGCCCCGGCTCCGGCCGCCACCACCATCAAGGATCACTGGCTGGCTCCTCCCCGGCCCAAGCCTAAAGCCTCTGGCCCAGGCATTAGGCCTGGGCCGGGGCACCCCCAGCTGCCCGCCGCTGCCATCAACGATTGCTGGCTGGCTCCACCCTGGTTCCCCGGCTCCACCTGGTTCCCCGCCTCCGCCGCCATCAACAATCGCTGCCTGGCTCCTCCCTGGCCCAGGCCTAAAGCCTCTGCTCGAGGCTTTAGGCCTGGGCCGGGGCACCCCCAGCTCCCACCACAGCCGATCGCTGGCTGGCTCCTCCCTGACCCAGGCCTAAAGCCTCAGGCCGAGGTTTTAGGCCTGGGCTAGGGCACCCCCAGCTCCCCTCCGCCGCCATCTGTGATCGCTGGCTGGCTCCACCCCAGTTCCCCCCGCCATCGCCGCCATCAACCATCGCTGGCTCAAGGATTGTTGGCTGGCTCCTCCCTTACCCAGGCCTAAAGCCTCAGTCTGTGGCTTGGAACCGACATATGCAAATTAGCCGCCATCTTGGCTGACAGTTAATTTGCATATACTCACTGATTAGCCAATGAAAAGGGTAGCGGTCGTACGCTAATTACCATGTTTCTCTTTTATTAGTGTAGATGTACACATAGCAATACAATCTGTATGTATTGCTATGTGTACATATGGATATGAGCAATGTATATAAATTATATAATTTTATAGTCCTGGAAACAAGAACTCCTGATAAACAAAGCATAGGTGCCACGAATGAGGAGTGAAGAGAGAAAATAATCCTTTCAGGTCTAGTCAAGATAATCACTGGACTAACAGTTCAGGAGACAACAATCTTTTAAAATTTTAATGATGAAAAAAAAAAAATTCTTCTAGCTGGGATTAGGGATGGGGCAGTCTGAAGCGGGGTGAGTGGGTAGAGGAGAAGTGGGATAAACTATTAGGACTGGGTTCTCACCTCAGGGTTTTGGAGCATCAACTTCATACACACTGTGAACTGAGTCCACTGTGGACTGTCCAGCGTGTGCCACAGAGCACAGAGAAGAAGCCAGCCAAGGAACCATGCCCTGGACTAATATTCTCCAGGATCACATACATGAAGGGAGGGTAACTTTTTTGTTTTTCGCTCTTGAAGTAAAAAGTAATGTTATAATATGGTTCTCTTCTAACAATCTAATTTGGAACATCAAAGAAAACCTTAAGTACTATATCAGTCAGGGTCTAATCAGGAGAGAGAAATCACACAGTAATTTGAACAGGGAAAGTTTACTATAAAGAATTATTAATTTAAAAGGGGATTGGAGTAACAAAGTATTAGCTTGTAAAAATAAAGAGAACTCTAAAGAAGGTAGGAAAAGCAGATATAATAGCATGATAATATAATCTATAATAATAAAAGTATAATATGCAAATTGACCGAACAACAAAACAGCAGAATGACTGTCCAGACGGCCTTCCGGACGACCACACTGTGACACCCACTGGTGGCAGACCAGCCAAGGTGGGTGCGATGCAATTGGTCAGGGGCCTGGCCATTACCCCATGACCACCCCAAAGAGGGAGGCCCAGCCACTGACTGGTGAGCTGTGGTGGATTGGTTGGGCCTACCTCTTTGGGGCAATTGATCGCAGGGTTGCCAGACTGTGAGAGGGCACAGGCCAGGCTGAGGGACACTGCCCTCCCCCCCGCCCAGTACATGAATTTCATGCACTGAGCCTCTAGAATAATTAACACTACGGTGTCGGGTGAATTTCCCGCCAAAATATAAGATGGCGCGGGCAATTATTTAGGTTTCCCGCGCAAAATCAGAGTTAGTTTAAAATGCCTATATCTTTTGAAGTATGGGTTCGATTGAAATGAAATTTTCGGTTTCTTGTGTAAAAAATGAAAATTTATTCAATCACAGACATTTTTTTATCTATTCAGTACATAAATAATTCGATATATATAAACTAAATACGAAAAACCCAAAAAATACTTATTACCTAAAAATATACACATATTTTTAAAGTTTAAAATAAAATTTTCATAATAAATCAAAACAAATCGAAATTAATAGTTTTTTAGCGTATGATATTTTTCAAAACACGCCCCTTTATGTAGAGGTATATTGCAAAATTTGCACATGTAGCGTGTCTCACTGCGCAATTTATGAACGGAACATACGCGACACCTTCTCAAAATGTTTTTCTTTTTTCCACTTCCGACAATTGCCTGTAACGTATGCTTTCTCATGTCCATCGATAGCCTGCATGGTGGATCAGATGTAGGTGGTTTAGCCCGCATTCCAGAAGTAGACGGTACTGGTTGAAGGTCTGGAACAATGTCCATGTCCTCTGGAATATCATCCGTCAACCAGTGGATAGCTGTTTGTTTCAAAAACATTTTAAAACCCATTTTTCTTTGCCTCACTGATTTGTAAACTGCATAAGAATTAAATAATGCGCAATTTATCATATACATTGCCAACCTTTTTGTCCATTTGACCGTCCTCCGCAATATCGAATAATATGAAAGGTATTGGTCGGCCCGGTCAACACCTTTCATATGTTTATTGTAGTCAATGAGTGCATTCGGTTTGACAATTTTCTTTTTTGATGTTCTGTCAATATTCTGACTTTCTTCCATCTCCGCAGAATGAATCGAAGAAATCAGGTATACAGGCTTTTTTGATTGCCACACTTGTAACAATATATCATTTTTCCTTATAAATTTTGTTTCACCTTTTTTCAAAGAAATTGTTTGAAAATCTTTAGGTATACCTCGATTTTTCCGGATTGTTCCACATATTCTGAATTTGTTTTTCATAAGTGCTTCACAATTTGCGACGCTATTATAATAATTGTCCATATATATATGGTACCACGAATCAGTGTATGGAGACACTACTGTTTGTATCGTTTCCAATAATCGCTTTCCTTCGCCGCAATAAATTTCCATGTTACAGATATATCCTGTATCACTTTCGCACAACAAACGAACCAATATTCCATATTTAACGATCTTGCCAGCATTATATACCCTAAAGAATAATCTTCCCCTCCAAGGTACGATCCCTTCATCTAGTGATAATTGCTGATGAGGTTTGTAAATATTTATAAATTTAGGCACAAAATAATCTAGTACTGGTCTCACTTTGCAAAGTCTATCTGATTCATTTACGATATCCGCATTATTATTGAAGTGCCAAGCTTTCCATATCTGTCGGAACCTGTCTCTCGTCATCGTTTTACCAAAATATGGCGTCTCCGTCCATGGCTCCGTGGTCCAATAGTCATCTCTTCTATCTTTGCGCACCTGTCCCATGAGAACAATTAACCCTAAAAACTTCTTCATCTCTTGAGGGGTTATATCTTTCCACTTTAGGCTTTTTTTTGAAAGTTTGAAATTATTCCTATTTTGATTATAATACCTGTTTGACTCCTCTACAAGAAATTCAAAAAAATCATCTCCGATAAATAATTTCACGGCATCTTCTATATTATTTATAACAGCATCTGTGTTTAATCCTTGATGCCCTAAAAAATCTTCTAAGACCGGTGGATTATCAACATGCGACCATTCTTCTCTCCCGCCTTCTATATCTGACTCTGAGTCAGAGCTGGAGCTCGAAATTCTTCGTCGCCTCAATGTCCTGGGATGCACCATTACTTCATCATCACTAGAATCTTCATCACTTGTACTCGCATTTTCAAGATCGCTATCACAAGAATAATTGGACAACTTGTCTGCACAAAACTCATCATCACTATAGTCTGAATGCTGCGACATTCTAGGTTAAAGCAAATAAAAATAATACTAACTGAAAATAGCGGTACTCCGATAGATATCTGATATAAAAAAATAATTATTATGCGAACACTTTGCGGAACGATTTTATTTTATTTGGTTAAAAAATTCTATATGAATGTCTTTATCACAATATATTTAAATATTTAAACACGTAATAATATTCACAAAACTCAAAACTAAAGACGTCCGGACACAAGAAGTATTTCTCAATAACTATTCTCTTTGCATGGTGAGATATCCAGGGATATCGGTTATAAAATGAGAAAACAATACATTGGTACCCTAACGGTATTGTACTCGACCAGCGCCATAAAGTGTTCTCTACTTACAAGGGATTTTTATGATACCTATTACCCCAATGGGTATGAAACGGTTCGCATACGCAGGTAGGTATCTTTGTGAACGGCAAACAAACAAATATTTGGTAATACGCAGTTACAATCGGCCCGAGTTTACACGTTTCCCGCACTCCACCGCAAATCTATATGAACCGAGTTAAGACGGCTCCCGCGGAGTACGCGCAATTCACGCGAGCCGACTTAACTCGTTTCCCGCAATCCAAGTGTTAATATAATAATATAATATAATATAATATATACTAATAAAGGGTAATATGCTAATTGGATTGGGAGACCTTCTGGACAAAGCCATGGTGGTGGGGCCCAGGCAGAGGCAGTTAGGGGCGATCAGGCCAGTAGGGGAGGGCAGTTGGGGGTGATCAGGCCAGCAGGGGAGGCAGTTGGGGGTGAGCAGGCTGGCAGTGGGGGGCAGTTGGGGGTGATCAGGCTGGCGGGAGAGGGGCAGTTGGGGGCAATCAGGCTGGCAGGTGGGGAGGGCAGTTGGGGACAATCAGGCCAGCTGGGGGGGGCAGTTAGGGGCAAGCAGGCCGGCGGGGGTGCAGTTGGGGGCAATCAGGCCAGCTGGGGGGGCATCTAGGGGCGAGAAGGCTGGAGGGGGGGCAGTTGAGGGCAAGCAGGCTGGCAGGCAGAGTGTTTAGGGGTGATCAGGCAGGCAGTCAGGTGAGTGGTTAGGAGCCAGCGGTCCCGGATTGCAAGAGAGATGTCCGACTGACGGTTTAGCAGGCCTAAACTGGCAGTTGGACATCTCCTGATGAGTCCCAGATTGGAGAGGGTGAAGGCCACGTTGAGGGACACACACCCCCTGCCCCCATACACAAATTTCATGCAGAGGGCCACTAATATAATATAATCTACACTAATAAAAGAGAAACATGGTAATTAGCGTACGACCACTACCCTTTTCATTGGCTAATCAGTGAGTATATGCAAATTAACTGTCAGCCAAGATGGCGGCCGGCAGCCAGGCACTGAAGCGAGCATGAGGCTTGCTTGCTGCAGTGAAGGAGGACTCCAACATTCCCCGCCTGCCTTGCCGGCCTCTGAGCCAGCAGTTTGAAACATTCTAACAAATATAGAAGCTAAACAAAAGGCAGGGATCTCAGAGCTGGAGTTATACATTGTTTCGATTATAGAACGCTCAGCAGAGGAAGCCTCAGAGCTAGAGCCAGAGCTAAAGCTGGCCCAGAATAAAATAAAAAAAAGAGAAAAAAAGGAGCGGTTGGGAGCTTCAGTCAACAACCGCCAGCCTGAAAGCAGCCCTCAGCCCCTCACCCAGACTGGCCAGGCACCCCAGTGGGGACCCCCACCCTGATCCAGGACACCCTTCAGGGCAAACCAGCCGGCCCCGAGGCCTCTATCCTATATAGTAAAAGGGTAATATGCCTCCCAGCACCGGGATCAGCAGAGCCGCAAGGCCTCCTGGCACCAGATCAGCGTGACAGGGGGCAGCGCCCAAACCCCCTGATCGCCCTGCGGCTCTGTGTGTGACAGGGGGCGGGGCCACAACCTCCCTATCTGCCCTGCTCTGTTCGTGACAGGGGAAGGCGCCCCAATCCCCTGATCGCCCTGCGGCTCTGTGTGTGACAGGGTGCAGCGTCCCAACCCCCTGATCGGCCCTGCTCTGTGTGTGACAGGGTGCGGTGCCCCAACCCCCCCCCCCCCAGGCCCTGGCTCTGTGTGTGACAGGGTAGAGCCATAACCTCCCCATTGGCCCTGCCCTGAGTGTGACAGTGGCTGCGCCCCAACCCCCTGATCTGCCCTACTCTGTGCGTGACAGGGGGGAGCTCCCCAACCCCCTGATGGGCCCTGCTCTGTGCATGACAGGGGGCAGCGCCCCAACCCCCTGATTGGCCCTGCTCTGTGCATGACAGGGGGTGGCGCCGCAACCTCCCCATCGACCCTGCCTTGAGTGTGACAGGGAGCGGTGCCCCAACACCCCAATCAGCCCCACCCTGAGCATGACTGAGGGTGTCATCTCAACCTCCCGATCCGCCCTGCTCTGTGCATGACAGGGGGCGGCGCCCCAACTCCCCAATCAGCCCTGCTCTGAGCCCGACCAGGGGCTGCACCTAGGGATTGGGCCTGACCTCTGCCACCCAGGAGCAGGCCTAAGCCAGCAGGTCGTTATCTCCTGAGGGGTCCCAGACTGCGAGAGGGCACAGGCTGGGCTGAGGGACCCTCCCTTCCCCCCCGAGTGTACAAATTTTTGTGCACTGGGCCTCCAGTATAATATAATATAATATAATATAATATAATATAATATAATATAATATAATGTAATAATATCACTACCAATATAGCTGAAATAGAAAAACCAAGGAAGATCCCCCAAGACTGGATCTGGATCTTGTTGGAAAGGGCATGGCCATGGCTTACTAAAGGACATTGCTAGTGGAACTTGCTGGAAATCCTCCTAGGGTGCCAAGGAAAGCTGTTCATGGGAAAGTGTATCACTGGAAGTACATTGGTGCAAACCACCTGAGGTGGGTGCCAGGAGAGGTTGCAAGGGCTGTACACTGGAGAATGGGTGAGCACGCCAGGAGCCAGGTGCTAGCAAAACTGCCTGAGGGAGCAGTGTGCACTTCAGGAGCTGGGCCCGGAGAAGCCACTCATGCTGCTTGGCCAGATGCTGGAGGAAACATCTGGAGAAAATGCCCATGCTCAGGAGCTTGAGAGCAAAGACTTCCGAACAGAGAAGCAACCCCCTCCCTCCTGCAATGCTTACAAAGCTTACCATGCCCATCAGCAGAGAAAATATTTAACAGGCCCAGATCTATTTTTAAAGAGCAGGCAAAAGGGTTCAATTTGGAGTGGAGAAGCAATAAATCAATAACTGGCACAGCATACATTAAGAGTTATCATAATCATTTAAGTTGAAAATTGGATAGGATTTTCTAAGAAAAAGTCACCTTGGTTGAATGTTTCTCACTCATTAAACTTTGCAGAAGTGATTCATAGAGTTAATAATTAAAAAAAGAAAAGAAAGTTTGAACATATTGAGAGGCTTTGTATAGTGAGATGATTCTGATACTATGAGTTAGTTTTTGTTCTCTGTTGTATTTTCATGAGACGATGACTCAGAGGAACTGTGCAGATGTAGCTCTGTGGTGGGACAAATCCCCTGACTTACAAAAATCTAAATCATCCTCTTGCATCAATTACATCATGTTCTAACCACAGACAAGGAAGAAATAGAGTATTAGCAAGACTTCCTTTTAAAATTATATATGGCAAAGTTAAATACACTGAGTTAAACCAAACCAAATTTGGTTTTCTTTTCATAAAATTGCTGTCAAACAAATGTTCTTCATTTCTTAATCTGTTAGCCTAAGAAGACGGTCTGTTAGTTTGCTAGGGTTGCCCTAACAAAGTGCCACCGATTTCTGTTCTCACAGTTCCGAAGTCTAGAAGTCAAGATCCAGGTGTCAGCAGGACTGGCTTCTTCTGAGGCCTCTTCTCCTTGGTTTGGGATGACTGTCATCTCCCTTGTCTTCACATGGTCTTTCCTTTGTGTGTTTCTTTGTCCACATTCCTCTTCTTATAAGGACACCGGTCATATTGGGTTAGGGCCCTCTCTAATGTTCTCGCTTTAACTTAATCACATCTTTAAAGAACCTACCTCCCAATACAGTCAGTCACATCCTGAAGTACTGGGGGTTCATGTGTCAACATAGGAATTTTGGTTGAAACACAATTCCGTCCATCACAGGTGGTTGTCCGTGGAGTAGTTAACTTCAATGCTCAAATGGAGCAATTTTATACATCAGCTGTGTAATATTGGGCAAGTTACTATCACCTTCCACCTCAGTTTCCACGTTATTTTGCAAGTCTGTTGTGAGAATGAAATAAGGTAATAGAGGCAAAGCATTTAGTTTCTGAAGCATACGAAGAATTATAGATGTTAATAATGATGCTATTATTTTGATCATCGTTTATTTATTTATTTTTAAATACAACATGGCTACTTCCCCGGTAACATGACCTCTTTGGTCATCATATATTAGGAAGGACATACAGTCAATAATCACAAAGTGAAATGTGTGCTTTTCTCAGGACCTTTGCACTTGCTATTCTCTATGCCTGGACCTCTTCATTGCTGGCTTCTTTCAGGCTCTGCCCAGATGGCACCATAAATGCTCACTCGTGTTCTGTCTGTCCTCCCTTTTTTTCATAGTTTTGAGCACAATCTGAAGTTATCATTTATTTTCCAATGTGTTCTCTGTCTCTTCTGCTGCAATGTAAACTATCTTACTCATTGTTGCATCTCAGGTTCCATGTTCTGTTGCCACATCTCAAGTCGTATTCATGTTTAAATGAAAAAATGCAAAGAAACTACGCAACCTGCTATGTTGAGGCTGAATAAAAATATGCAGCCATATACTTGAGAACAAATATAGAAGATGTCCAAAAGGAGAAAGAGATGCAGTAAACGATTTTGGAATACTTATATTTTTATAATTCAGTTATACGATATTAATGGTTCATGTCCCAGGAAAACCTTTTTTTATTTTCCTTCCCAGGACGCTGGCACCCAAGTTACTACAAAAATAAGTTGATGTCTTAAAATGCTAACTTTAAATCTATGAATGGAGAGCTAGAACTACTTTCAACAATCATTACAACCCACTGAAAATGGTATAAAAATGTGAGCACTTAATGAGCTCTCTTTTCCTTTCCTGCCCAACCCACTCTAGTGCATCTGATCTGATCAGAGGGTTACCACAGACTTCAAAGGGGGTTAGGGTCAACTCGGCAGGACCCAGAGAAAGGAGAAGAAAAGACCCAGTAAACACAAAGGCCATCAAGTCTGAATACACATTTCTCTGACTGAGTCCACAATGCATGAGTATTGCGACAATGATTAGTTTTGGCTTAGGATTGTTATTTCAGGCCCATGTGGTCAGGCAGGCCGCTTTAAATGGTCCTATTTTACTCTGCTGGCACCAAACGCGTATTTATGAACAAGGGAAATACATTTTGTAGATGCACAAATAAGCACCTGTATGCTTTTTGTGCATGAACATTTGAATACTATTCTTGCTTAAAATTCTAGCTAAATGATCAGATGATTTGGATTAGGGAACGTTAAATTTATGCAACTTTGTCTGCCATCAGCCTCTTGTCTATTGTGGCTTTATTGTCCCTATTTTAATCCAATGGACATTCAAGCCTGTCCAAATTTGAGACCACATTTTGCAGTACTTTTGAAATAGAAACAGATTATCTGAGGAAAGTTAATATAGTCTGTGGTTCTTAAAAAGTAACTTTAAATTGAAGAAAGAAAATGAGAGTTCTCTGCAATCAGCATGCCAATCCTGATACAATAAAGTCCACACTGAGCATGGATCCGTGTGGGGCAGGGGTCAGAATGGGACCCAGAAGGATTAGTGGGCAACTAACAAACAGGATTATTTTCCCCTTAAACAATAGTTGACTGAGGGTTTCACCATTTCACAAGTGAAATGCTGAACCTAACACTAAAACTACATAGTGTGGATTAAGATGAAAGTTGAGTCAACTATGTTCAATTTATTTCACCTTATGGATTTAATTCTATTTTAATTATTATTTTTTAAAAATTTTATCTTTATTGCTGAAAGTGTTACAGCCCCCCTCCATGGGCTCCATCCACACCCCTCCCATCATGGATTAATTCTTTTCAACTTTTCAGTTTTGCTGCCCTTTAAAAGATGTTTAAAGGAACAACTTTAAAAGTGTGTTACGGGGATTTTCCTTGAGTGACTTGGACTCAGATGATTACTGCTATCATGATTTTGGCATCTAGAAAAAATAAGTTCAATTTATTAGTTGCTGAATAATTAGCTTGGTACAAAGTAGTCTGCGGTTACTCAGAAGGAGTAGAGATTATGAATGTGGGTAGGGGGTAGCAAAGCTGGAACGGGCCAGTGTGCTGTGCTGTCTTACAGAATGCCTGTGAAGTGCCTGTACAAGCATTTCTGCTGCCATGCAATACATGTGCTCCTGAGAAACCCCCTGTGCGGCATCCCTGTGCGCTGAAAGGAGTATGGCTCATTGACTAAATAGAGCTGGGTCAGATCATTCAAACAAACGAAACATTATCACCAGAACATTGAGAACATAATAATTAATAAGATACTAACACAGTTTAAGGACATTCTAAATTCTGAATAAATAAATATCTCAGTAAATGCAAGGCTTTATCTTCTTTTTTTTTTTTTTAAGTGAAGGGTACAGGATGAAAGAACATAGAAGGAAGAGCAAAGGCTGCTAAGTTATAGAGATAAGGACAAAACACACAAAGATTGGGGAAGAACCAAGCCCCAAACACCAACATGAAGGTCAGACTACACGGAGCCAAGAGGAAGAGGGAGCAGGCCTCATGTGGGGCGCTCTGTTCTCAGAGGTTCACTGCATTCAGCTCCTGCTTCTTGGTGACTAAACCATTAATGTGAGGGATGATTAGTCTTATGTGTCCACTTGACGGGGCTAAATGAAGAATGCCCAGATAGCTGGTAAAACATTATTTCTGGGTGTTTCCGGAAGAGTACTATTTCAGGGCACGTTGATTAGATGCGCCAGTTCACTAGGGTAAAGTGATTCAAAAGGCCCAAGGGTGTTCATTGTGGCTCCTTCTCACAGGCAATGTAACTCTAAACAAGTCAACTTCTTTACAGTAACCAGAGTGTAAGACCAGTCATAGATTACACAAATTCTCATACTGGGAAAATAAAACTTAACCTGTGGAGCAAAATACAAATGTACTTTTTTTTTCTACTCTACAGTCTAATTCTATTTATAGTATGAGAGAATGATTGCCCTCATCTGCTACCCCTACTAAACCACACCAACACACACACACACACACACACACACACACACGCACTCACTACTTTGACTAAATACCCAAAGTGATTTCAAGCAACTCACAATGTGTGGATTCGGTAAACAGTAATTAAGAGCAACAAATTTATTTCTTTTATGTCTTCCTTTTGGGACAGCCCAGACGCTGTTTTTGACCTTTCATTATTGCTCACTTAATGAAGAAAAATGACCCCACAGTTTCCTTGTATAATACACCATTCCTCAGCACATGTAAGGGGAAGTCGGCATAAAGGCTATTGTTTTTCTTCTCACTGCTCTTTCTTTCCAGAACCACGCAACATGTACGCCAATTATTTTATCCACTGAGAAAAAGGAAGTGTATGCAAAGGGCTACATGCGGCTTTTAGATCGTTAGGTGAAACTAAATGCATTACTTAAATAACTGAGCTGACAAATATTGGCAGAATTTTACTATCGTTTCTGTTAGCATCTGCAGTTTTTAAAAAATAATACCAGGGCTTCTGGTGAAGTGTAGGTGACCCTTCATAGGCCTGAGTCAATGTCAAGTATCTAGTCTTTTCTGGAACTCCCTGTGTGGTCAACTGTAATCGCTATTCCTAGACCCACAGGGCAGCCTTCCAGGTCCAGAATGCACACATGCCACAGTGTGACCCTTCAAGGTTCTATATATAAACATAAATACATTTCTTTGGAGAAAGCTCTCTGCTCCAGCATGATCCCTTGAAACCATCCAATTTGATCTGTGATTCCTGCTGAGATATGCATTACCTCATGGTCTATTTTCAGCTTTTTACATTAATCAAAACCTATCCCATTTATTAAACAGCTTCCTGCAGCTCAGGCATTTGAAATGCAGAGTGCCAGCCAGCAGCTGCCAAACACCATGAAGAAAGAGGTGGGCTGGATTGGAGTAATGTACAAATTGAATTTCAAGTGACTGAGCAGCCCCTTTATCTCTTGGTGACACAACCAGGGACTGTGGCAGGGCTCTTAAGGAACTAAGCCCAGAGCCATGGTTCAGTCATGGGGTGGTTACCATGGCCCTGCCCAGCAGTCTTTCTGGAACTGCTGATGAGTGTGACCTTTGCAAAAATGCACAAAGCCTTGATTTCTGCACGGTTAACCTTTACAAGCTGGAACCCCTCTGTGAAACCTACCCACAACAGAGGGCAGCTGCGGAATCAAAACAGGCGCATATGCATTTTATGAAAGAGCAACAACACACACCCATATGCACGCACATATTCCATATTCTCAGAGGATGAAGACATTGGACCCATTTTCAATTATTCTCTCGGCCTTGCGTTTTCAAGCATTTACACTCCTCTTCCTCTGGAGCAGTAAAGAAGGAGTGCTCAGTCAACCCCGTACTTAAATTGACTCACTCCACTTCAGAGCTGCCTTGACCAAAATTGGTGGTGAGAATGGCTTATTAGGTTCAGAAGGGGGACATGACTTGCTCAGAGTCACATAGCTAAGTTAGTGAGTCACCTGTGCACTTTCTTTCTTCTCATAGCTATTGGGTACTTTCCCTCAAAGTGAGACCCAGACTCTGGTTGGAACAAGAATTCCTGTCCTATGCGCCTCTGAGATATAGCACCCTAGAGAATTAAAATGTTCAGCTGTTGCCATTGTCTGGTATAAATCTCTCTATATTCACCTGTTTCCCTTGGGAGAGAGTGACTCACTGGACCATGGCTGAAAACCCCACATAGTTCAAACCTTGGTGATCTGTTTGGTTTATTCTCTCAATGAACCTCTTCTCTGTAGCCAAACACACCCTCTGTCCATTCCTTGTACTGTTTATAGTACCTCCCATCACAGGGTCTGTGCATTTATGTATTTCCCACATTCAATCATCCTAGCCCACCCTACCAGCCACGGTTCACCCACCTAATCCTCTCTCATTCTTTAGGTCTTACCTTAAATGTCCCCAAGGCAACCACCACCAACCACTGACTTCTCAGACTATCAGAAATATAGCTACCTGTACCATCTATTCATCACTGATCACATTTGTGATTATTTAATTGAGAGTCTCTCCCACTTCTCCATAAACTTCATGAAAATGGGAACGGAGCTAGTCATTCTCTTCATCACCATAGAAGTAGTCATGTGTTGACGAACTAGCCAATGTGGCCTTCAGGCTCTGGGGTGGAGGAGAAAAAGCAGGTGCTTTCATTATGAAGGACAATGGGACTGGCAGGAATTTGTCCACTCTCCTTTATGATGGGCCTTTCAAAAGGCTTGTTTAATCCCACAGGGTCCCACAGGACCCCATTAAGCTCCTGGATTTTGTAGCTGGCATCAAAGAAAGCAGGTCTCTAATACCCTCACTTCACTTACAAGCTAATCTTCAAAATCTTTTTCCTTCGGCCTCCTTATGTTCCAGGACAGCTTCTCACCTCTGAGAGTCTCCTCTGATTTCATTTCTCCTGCATATAACACTGCCTCCAAATAGTTTTGCCTTTCTCCATCCCCAAACCATGGTGGGAGCTCCATCCTTCTTAGCTGAAGACGTGCCTTGTCCATGTTCTGGTTCCCCGCAAATGCAGCTCTATAGATATTCCAACCTGATTCATGGCCTTTCAGTTTCTCAAGTCCTTTGCTCCCTCAACCCCCAGAGTTCTGCATATGCTTTTCCACTGCCAGGAGTATTCTTCTTCCTACTCTGCTCATTTGGTTAACTCAGACTCATACTTAACACAATGCAAATAAGAACCCTTCCCTGACTCTTAGCTTCTGTTAACACCATAAACAGGGCATTTATAAAAAAAAATATTTGGAGCAGTTTATAAGGTTGTATTTGTGAGATTATTAATGTCTATCTGTTCTAGACTTTAAACTCCAAAAAGGCTGTCCTTTTGTTGTTGTGTTTGTTCATTAGTACAACCTCCATGCCTGGCATGGAGTGTGGGCTTAAAATATTGGTTGAATGAATAAGGGTAGAAATTCTTCAAATCGGATACATCCACCTTGAGCCCCTGCCCTTTTCTACTCTAAGAAAATGTGTTGAAGAGCATGGGCAGTCTCTTATATAACCTTCTCTAAATGTCTCCTACAGTAGGGAGGGCAGATACAAATGCCCCGAATTACTAACAGTGAGAGATGAACAAGTACTCACTTACTCTGCTCCTCAGTCTCTACCTTTCCAAATGATTCCTAGAATAACTGCCTCAAAGGGTATGTTTATTTATTCATCCAATCATCCATCCATTCATTTATTCAGTAAATGGCATTTCTCAAGGTGAGGTCCTAGGACCAACTACATGGAAACCACCTGGCTACTTATTAATGATGTAGCTTCCTAGCTCCTATGAGAAGATTATAAAACTAAAATCTCTTTACACTATGATGTAGGTACTTTTATATTTATTTACAACAGATTGCTGGATCATTAGAACTGATTTAGATACTGTGGACATCACCATGAACTACACAAGCTACTTTTTAATCCATGAAATTACATTCTGGCAAGAGAGACAGACAACAGGGAATAAATAAATAAAATAAAAATACAAGGCTATGAACAGATCTCTGAAGATCACTAAAACGTGTGATAAAGATAGACCGTGTTGCTTTAGATCAAGTTACTGTGGAAGGTGCCTCTGATGTGCCATTCAGGGTGAAATCTGAATGACAAGAGACAACCATGTGAAAATCAGGACATTCCAGTCAGAGGTCACAGCTAGGACAAAGGTCTTAAGCTGAGTATAAGCATGGTGGGTTCAAAGAACAGGAAAAAAAGCCAGTGTGGCTAGGGAGTGGAGAATGAGAGGAGACAAGGCTGAAGGTATTAGTAGGAGCTGAGTCATGACCTAATAAGCCAAGGTCAGGAATTTTTATTCCATTCCAAGTTCAATGCTAGATCATTAGAGGGTTGTAAGCAAGGTAGTGCTATAATTTCATTTATATTTTACAGAATCAATCTTGCTGCTCTTCAGCGAATAGATATAAGAAGCAAGAATGGAAGTAAGAAAATGAATTAGGAAGCTTCGCAGCTGTCCAGAGGATGAAAAGACTCAGCTGGGATATGATGATAGTGAAGATGGAGGGATGGAGATGAAATTGGAATATGTTTCGGAGCTGGGATTTTTAGAGCTTGTTCATGGGTTGACTATGAGCTATGAGAGAGGAGAATCAAGAATTGCTCTTAGGAATTTGGCTAAGGAATTATCACCCCATTTTATACATGAAAAGACAGAGAGAGACTATCTATGAGAGAGATGCACACCTTACCAATGGTTATAAAATGAACATATAATGTATTTATTTATTCTTCCAACCAATATGTGTGAGATACAACATTATTCACAGTTGTAGAGGAGAAAGAGTAAATAATCACACACACATGTACAGACACACAGAGAATATTTTACTTCCTTATTGAAGTGCTTAAAAGAATCTGAAATTTAAACTCAGTCTTTATAACCCAAAGCTCATACTATACCTCATGCTACAGTTGCCTGAATTTACTAGGGTTTGAAAGAAGAAACCCAGGAGTCAGGGCTGTGTAGACCCTCCCTGCCAGCCCACTTGGCCCACCCTGTTCTGTGCTTGGGTTCTTGTCATCAGACACAAGTAACTCAATTTTTTTCTTTTAATCCTTCTCCTCACATGCTCCATTGGTGATTATTGAAAGCGTCTTGGCAAACACTTACTGAATACCTACTAAGTGTCAGGCACTGGGATGGTCACTAGAAAATAAAAAATGAGTAAGAGACCGACCAGTGTTGCTCAGTGGTTGAACATTGACCTATGAACCAGGAGGTCGTGGTTCAATTCCAGTCAAGGGCACATGCCCAGGTTGTAGGCTTGATCCCCAGTAGGGGGTGTACAGGAGGCAGCCAATCAATGATTCTCTCTCATCATTGATGTTTCTATCTCTCTCTCCCTCTCCCTTCCTCTCTGAAACCAATAAAACTATATTTAAAAAATTAAGTTCTGAGTTATAGAACTTAAAGTTATAAAGTTAATGGCTAATAGTAAAATTCTCTATGATAAATGGTGACTTTTTTTTTTTTTTTTTTTTTTTTTGCGAGAGCAAATGGTGACTTTTTAGAACAGGGCCTCCATTATTCTTTACAACAAAATCTTTCATTTCCCTGGATCCCTAAGTATGAACGTTAGAAGGGCACTCTCCACCTGTTGGAGGGTTTATGAAAGTCTTTACCTAGATGTAGGACTTAATGAATTTCTTGGATCTTTATTTTTCTTAGCTGTAAAATGGAGATAGAAATAGAAGCTACTTTAGAACTTTTATGAGGACTGAAAGACATTATACACTATATAAACCCCTTAGCAGAGTGCCCAGGACATAGTCAGCACTCAATCTGAGTCACATTGTTTTATCATTATTAATTTTATTAATCATCATCATTATTATTTACTGTGAAAAACTTCCAGCTGTTCTATTCAGGAAATGGATCAGTGGTTTTGGGAATGAAAGAGGCGATTTCAGTTTGAGCCTAACAAGGAGTCTTTAGCTTAAGAAAAGAGAGTCTAGTTCAGACTTCAGTTATAAAACTGGACTTTATATCTACAGCATCAGGACAATTCGGTTGAGATGGAAAGATCAGAGTGGGGAAAATACAACCTTCATTGGGGTTGCAAAGTGGTGAATTTTGGACTAATCTTGGACTAAGCTTAGCAGCCATCTGTGAGACAGTCATGGTGAGATAGACCAATGTAGAAATGATGAAATCTACCTAGTGCAATTCTAGAACTTTGAGTTCCTGTAATAGATCAGGGTGTGTGTGTATGTGTGTGTGTGTTTGGGGGGGGGGGGGGACTTTAGTAACATCTTTCTAAAAATAAATAGAATAACAATAATAATAATATAGCTACCAATTGTTAACCCCCCACTAAGTGCTAGGCAGTACACTCAGCTAGAAAGTTTCCCCTATTCCTCACAATTACTCTATATCTATAAAGGGAATAATAGAGTTCATAGAATTATGCCCACTTTACAGCTAAGGGAACTAAGGCACATGAAATTTGAGTGATGAATCTGCTGTGCAATTCTTACAACACACATGGAGTGGGGTGAGGAGAAAGAATGTAACCTTGAATCTGGGAAAGTCTGGACTTTTCTATTAATTAGCATTCCCTTAGGGCAGTGGTTGGCAAACTGTGGCTCGGGAGCCACATGCGGCTCTTTGGCCCCTTGAGTGTGGCTCTTCCACAAAATACCACGTGCAGGCGCGCATGTACAGTGCGACTGAAACTTCGTGGCCCATGCACAGAAGTTGGTATTTTGTGGAAGAGCCACACTCAAAGGGCCAAAGAGCCGCATGTGGCTCTCGAGCCGCAGTTTGCCGACCACTGCCTTAGGGCATAAGGTAACTAGGAAAACTAAAAATATAAAAAGAACAACTCTGCCAACTAAATACTGAAGTAATTAGATGGAAGTCAATATTAACCAGCTTCTGTGATTGCAGGGACCCAAAGGCAAGGATTCAGAAAACTCTGCCACTTAGCAATTTTGTAGACTTGTGGCCTAGAGGCAAGGATGTGACATAGGAATTAATTCTTTGCCAGCTGACTAGTTGCTCGGTATTTCTCCAACAGCTAAAAGTCCCATCCCAGCCAAAACCACGTGGATGTTGCAGACAATCACTAGTTAAATGCTCAGTCTTCCGAGGGAGCTCATTCTTTCAGGAAACAGAGCCCCCTGCCCTGCATACATACACAATCGGTAAAGGGTGTTTTTCCTACTTTTGACCTTGGCTACCCAAAGCACCAAGCCAAGAACTGATCACCACTCTCAATGTAGCTGACATTAAATTCTCTCATTTCTGCAACTGGATAGAGTAATGGAGCTCAAGGGCAGTTCTTCAGGGAGTAGGTGGAGCCCTCCAGCCAGAACAGGCCCGTGAATCTTCCTTAGACTCTTCTCCCTGTTCCACAACCTTAAGCAGTCCCTCACCCAGTAGTGTTGGCTCTATCTCTGTGCCCCATCCCTTGCCCACCCACCAGTGTTCATTTCCATCTTCAACTTCCTGAGCTGCAACAGCTTCGTAACTACTCACCCAGCTTCATGCCCCCTTTTCCCAGTTTGTGCACCCATTACACCGAAGCCACAGTGAACTCTCCGAGGTGCAGTTTTGATTGTGTCATCATCCTGATTAGAGGGGCCAATACAATAGGGTGAAACGTGACATAATATCCTCTGAAATCTAGACCTTACCTATCTCTCCAGCTCATCTCTCACCCCTACTTCCTCCAGACCCCCATTGTATTGAGTGATTTTCAGTTCTCCAAACTTCTTTACCTTTATGCATGTTATTTCTTTCTTCCTTCTCCAAGCTTATTAGGATTAAACAAGTGGTGGTTCAAACCTATGTGCACAAATTCTTCAGCACATCTTCCCTTCAAAATGTGGAGACTAAATTCCTACCCTTTGAATGCAGACCAAATTTAGTGAATTGCTTCTAATAAATACCATGTGGCAGAATCAATGGTGTGTGACTTCTGAAGCTAGATCATAAAAGTCATTACTGTACCCATCCCTTGCTCCTTAGATCATCCATTCTGGAGGAGGCCAGCCGCCATGTTGTGAGGACGCACAAGCAGCCTGTGTAGAGGCCCCACTCCATCCAGCAACAGCAACATGTGAGTGGGCCACCTTAGAAGTGGGTCTTCCAGTGCCAGCCACACCTCCAGATGATTGCAGCCCCAGCCAACATCTTGACTAGATCTTCATCGGAGACCCTGAGGTAAGCCACTCCTGAATTCCTGACTCATAGAAATTGCAAGCTTAATACATTGTGGTTTTACGTCACTAACTTTTGGGGTCATTTGTCATGCAGCAATAGATAACTGACAACACATCTGGAGCCAGATTGTGTCATTATAAATACAGTCAACCTAGAGCAGATCATACCAAACATAAGAAGACAGTGTATGCCCAGTTAAGGAGGGTTGATGGACCTCACTACCTCAGACCTTGTCAGTATTAGACCTATTAGGTCTCATGGGCTTCCCTTGTCCTTAGACACCTTCCTGATAAGCTCTGCCACATTCTTTAATGTATCCAACGTGTGTGGGGGGGTGGAGTGGGGTGAGGTAGGGCAGTGGTCGGCAAACCGTGGCTCGCGAACCACATGCGGCTCTTTGGCCCCTTGAGTGTGGCTCTTCCACAAGATACCACATGTGGGTGTGCACGTATAGTGCGATTGAAACTTCATGGCCTATGTGCAGAAGTCGGTTTTCGGCCTGGGCGAGTCTATTTTGAAGAAGTGGCATTAGAAGAAGTGGGGGGGTACATTCACTGAGGTTGACCCCTCAGATTGAGGATGTTTTTAGCCAAGGCCAGCTTAGGAGTACCCTAATTAAGTTAATAACAATGTACCTACCTATATAGTTTAAGTTTAAAAAATTTGGCTCTCAAAAGAAATCTCAATCATTGTACTGTTGATATTTGGCTCTGTTGACTAATGAGTTTGCCGACCACTGGGGTAGGGAATGGAGATGACCTGAAAGACTAGGGTGTGTCTGTGAATAAGTTAAAGACAGGATTTACCTTAAGTTAAAATTTAAAAAAAAGAAAAAAAAAAGAGGGGAAAGGGTGTATGTAAATGTGAAGGTGGATTCTGCTTGAATGAGAGGTGGTTGTCCTAGGGGCAAAGTATGATTTGCCCCTAGAACAAATTTTATTTTAAGTTGTCAACTCTGGCCTATGTCTTCAGAGGCCCACCTAAGGCCTCAGTGTATTAACCTCTGACTGTTGACTCCAAAAGATTTCTTCTTAAAGCCTGACCCATTTGCTTTGGCTGTGCTGCTTTAAATTTGGGTCTCTGAAAAAATCAGTCTGAGCAACTTCCTTTGAGCCTTCTAAGTACAACCAAAGGCTTGGTCCTCAGCGGGAAAGCGACTTTAATGAATTCTGGAAGACCTTTCCAGTGAAAAGCAAAACATGCCCCAGGCTTTTTAGAAAGGTTAGGTTGTACCTTTTCCCTCCTATTGTTAGGAGGCAGGTGTCAGTGCTTCTCACACAAGTTTCTTCTGGATGAATGCTTTCTTTAATAATAAAGGAAAAACAAAATAAAACGAACAAGCAAGCAAAAAAAGCCCTGTTTGTAGCTAGTTAACTTCATGATTCCAGCAAGAACTAAACCGGAGCATAGAAATCTTCCATCACAATAAAATATGACTAAAGCCCTCATCAATACTCATTTAGCCAACGCTTCGCACTGGACCATCTTTTCCTAATACTTAGGAATTCCATTATTTCTGGTTTCAGTGAACATGTTAGAAAAAAAAAATTAAGTGAAATGGGATTAGGTTTGCCATTTGTCATTTACTCTGAGTAGAATTCCGGGCTGACGTGTGGGCACTCATACCCAGCGCTTAATGCTTTTAGTAATTATAAGGATCATGTAGAGTATGTTGATTGGTGAGGGGAAAAAATCTTTATTAACTGCTCAGAAATAGTTAATTCTTCATTAGTCAGAGCACCGCACTAGAGGCTGCTGCCTGTGAACCATGGAGTAGAGTTTATGATAGTAATAACCTCCCTGAAAAAACATTTGTTGCTATACTTAATGACCAGATTTTAGTGCATTAACCTTCCTGGGGAGGTCAACTAACAAAATGGATGTTAACTGCTTGTAACAACCAATTCCTCTGAAATTAATATTTAGATGCCTTTGGTGTCAAAAAACCTTCCTTCCATATCAGGGCATTAGAAACACTTTTGAATTATTAATAGCAGGCAGAATTCAATGCCTGAAAGATTTCCATTCCAATTCTCTTCATCTCAGCCTCTTCCTATGTCCTCAAACAGAGTTCTCTTTGCAGGAACAAGGAAGGCATCCAGGGAAATGAGGTCTCAGGAATGCATGTGGGTCAACAATGCACTGCAGCTTTGAAAAGGTCACTCTGCAAGTTCAACAGAAATAAACATAATGGGAGTGTGAAAGGCGAGGCTGAGAGCGCACCGGGAACCTGACAGGGACAGACCCCACGCCAGGCTTCAGCCAGGAGCCACAGTCCTCTCACCACCTGTCAGGAACTCCTTAAGGACACTTTTGCATCCCTTTTGCAACTGACCTCCTGGCTCTCCTCTCTGCCCTCCCCCCGCCCCCTCCCACCTTCAAATTGGAAACAAACCACACTTCTGTCAAAAGAACTTCTGAACGATTTCCTTCCTGAGCAATCCCAGAATATAAAACATGTTCTGAAAAGCTGCACCAGTCCCTGGAGAAATTTTTTAATTTGGTTACTGCAGCGTGTGCTGCTCCTTGGCTGGGGTAGCCTTGAGTCCCTGCCAAACAATGAGGCTACGCTATTATTAGCCTTCTCATTCAATGGTGACAAAACAGTCTATGTTTCTATTTTCAGACTCTGCTCTTCTGGAGCAATAGATATGCAGAAATTTAAACCTCAGGGCCAACACTGCACCAGTAGGGCAAAGGAGGCACTGGCTGCCAAAACACGCACAGTGGCCTGAACATAAAAACGTTGTAATGGTGGTTATTTGTAGGCAGAGGTAAAACACAGATAGATAGCCAAAGCCCTGCCTGCCAAAACCTCTCCTGGTTTCAGCAGAGGCTCAGCTATTGCAGTTGAGAAAGCGCCCCTGGGATCTCAATGATGAAGCTGCCATGTTCAATAATTTTTCCCAAACTACAAGGACGCAGCAACATTCATGACTCAGTCATTGACATCAGCCCATGTGCAGGCACAAAATGAGAAACCAATATTGCACAGAGCTGTGACTTGGATGATAAGGGTGATAAGGTAAAACGCATGTACAGGCTTATACTTCACTTTATTATGCTTTGCAGACATTGTGTTATTTTACAAACTGAAGATTTGTGAGGACCCTGCTTTGAGCCAGTCTATAGGTATCGTTTTCCCAATAGCATTCGCTCTTTTCGTGTCTCTGTGTCACATGCTGATAATTCAATCAATATTTCGAACATATTCATTGTTATTCTGTTTGTTACAATGATTTGTGATCAGTGATATTTTTTAAAATTAATTAATTTGTTTTTTATAAATCTTTATTGTTGAAAGTATTACATAGGTCCTCCTTTTCCAGCCCGCTACTGTCCCCTACCAGGACCCTCCTGCCAGGCCCTCACCACCCCATTGTCTGTGTCCATGGGTTATGCATATATGCATACAAGTTCACTGGTTGATCTCTTCCCACTCACCCTTCCCTATCTTCCCTCTGAGGTTCAACAGTCTGTTCATACTTCTATGACTCAGGGTCTATTTTTGATCATTAGTTTATTTGGTTCATTAGATTCCACAAATGAGTGAGAGGTGATCAGTGATCTTTGATGTTACTATTGTAATTGTTTTGGGATGCCACAAATGGTGCCCATATAAGAAGGTGAAATTAATTGATAAAGGGTGTGTGTGTTCTGACTGTTCCATCAACCAGCCATTCCCCCATCTCTTTCCATTTCCTTGGGCCTCCCAATGCCTTGAGACACAACAATATTGAAATTAGGCCAA
The DNA here is from genome assembly GCF_028538775.1 of Myotis yumanensis. Taxonomy (NCBI): domain Eukaryota; kingdom Metazoa; phylum Chordata; class Mammalia; order Chiroptera; family Vespertilionidae; genus Myotis; species Myotis yumanensis. Next base: position 74,756,492 of record NW_027223755.1, read on the forward strand.
TTAATAACCCCTACAATGGCCTCTAAGTGTTGAAGCAAAAGGAAGACTCACATGTGTCTCATCTGAAATAAATAAAAAAAAAACTAGAAATGAGTAAGCTTAGTGAGGAAGGCATGTCAAAGCTGAAATAGGTTGAAAGCTAGGCCTCTTGCACCAAACAGTTGTGAATACAAAGGAAAAGTTCTTGAAGGAATTAAAAGTGCTATTCTTGTGAGCACATGAATGATAAGAAAGCAAACAGCCTTATTGCTGATGTGGCATTCCCTTAAGCCAAACCTTAATCCAGAGTAAGACCCTAACTCCCTTCAATTCTATGTAGGCTGAGAGAGGTGACGAAGCTGCAGAAGATAAATTTGAAGCTAGCAGAGATTGATTCATAAGGTTTAAGAAAAGAAGCGTTTCCATAACATACAAGTGGAAGGTGAAGCAGCAAGTGCTGATGCAGAAGTTGCAACAAGTTATCCAGAAGATCTAGCTAAGATAATAAAGGTTGCTACAGTGAACAACAGATTTTAATGCAGATGAAACAGCGTATATTGAAAGAAGATGCCACCTAGGACTTTCATAGCTAGAGAGGAGAAGTCAATGACTGTCTTCAAAGCTTCAAAGGACAGGTCAACTCTCTTGTTAGGGGCTAATGCAGCTGGTGACTTTAAGTTGAAGCCAATGCTCACTTATTCTGAAAATCCTAGGGCCCTTAAGAATTATGCCAACTCTACTCCGCCTGATGAAACAACAAATCCTGGATGACACATGTCTGTTTGCAACATGGTTTACTAAATATTTTATGCTAACTGTTGAAAACCACTGCTCAGAAAAGAATTCCTTTCAAAAACCTACTGCTCATTAATAATGTACCTGGTTACTTGAAAGGTGCAATGCAGTTGTAAAATGAGATTAATATTTTTGTGCCTGCTAACACAACATCCATTGTGCAGCCTACGGGTCAAAGATTTTAACTTGCAAATCCTATTGTGGAACAAATACATTCCATAAAGCTATAGCTGCCATAGATAGTGATTCTTCAGATGGATCTGGGCAAAGTAAATAGAAAGCTTTCTGGAAAGAATCCGTCATTCTAGTTGCCTTTAAGGACATTTGTGATTCATGGGGAAAGGTCTAACTATCAACACTGGCATGAGTTTGGAAGAAGTTAATTGCAACCCTTCTGGTTGACTTTGAGGGGTTCAACACTTCACTGGAGGAAGTAACTACAGATGCAGTGGGAATAGCAAGATAACCCAAATTAGAAATGGAGCCTGAAGATTTGATTGAATTGCTGAAATTTCATGATAAATCTTTAATGGGTAAGGAGTTGCTTCTTAAGGATGAGCAAAGAAAGTGCTTTCTGGAAATGGAATCTACTCTTGGTGAAGATGCTGGGGAGATTGTTGAAGTGACAACAAAGGATTTAGAATATTATATAAACATAGGGTGCATATAACTTTTTAAGTTAGTGTTTTTATTGTCTTCAAATAAATACCCAACAGAGCAATTGCTGGATCATATAGTAGTTCTATTTTTAGTTTCATGTGGAAACTCCATACTGTTTTCCAGAGTGGCTACACCAATTTACATTCTCACAGCGCACGAGGGTTCCCTTTTCTCCACATCCTTGCTGACACTTGTTATTTCTTATCTTCTTGATAATAGCCAGTCTAGCAGGTGTGAGGTGATATTTCATTGTGGTTTTGATTTATATTTCCCTGATGATTAGTGACACTAAGCATCTTTACACATACCACTTGGCCATCTGTATGTCTTTTTTGGAAAAATATCTACTCAGGCCCTCTGCCCATTTTAAGAATTGTTTGTTTGTTAATTAATTGTATGAGTTCTTTATATATATTGGATCTTAGTCTCTGATTAGATATATGATTTGCAAATATTTTCTCCCATTCAGCAGTTTGCCTTTTCATTTTGTTGATGGTTTCCCTTTGCTGTGCAGAAGCTTTTTAGTTGGATGTAGTCCCACTGTTTATTTTTACTTTTGTTGCCTTTGCTTTTGGTGTCAAATCCAAAAAATCATTGCCACGACTGATGTCAAGAAACTTACCACCTATGTTTTCTTCTAGGAGTTTTATGGTTTCAGGTCTTATATTCAAGTCTTTAATCCATTTTTTAGTTAATTTTTGTGTGCAGTGTAAGATAGTTATTCTTTTGCATATAGTGGTTGTTTTCCCAAGATCATTTATTGAAGAGACTTTCCTGACAGTATATTCTTGGCTTTTTTTTTTTGGTTCCAAATTAAATAACCATATATGTGTGGGTTTATTTTTGGGCTCTCTATTATATTCCATTGCTTGATATGTCTATTTTTATGCCCAAATCATACTGTCTTGATTATTATAGCCTTGTAATATATAGGGTGGCCCCCCCAAAATGTATATACACACTTTGAATAATTATAAAGGCAGTGTATATTAAAATACATTTCATTTTCAAAATTGAGCTATGAGCTGTTAAAGTGTGTTTATGTTTTTTGGGGACACCCTGTATATTTTTAAATCAGGAAGTGTGATGCTTTCAGCTTTGCTCTTCTTTCTCAAGATTATTTTAGCTATTTAGGGTCTTTGTGGTTCCATACAAATTTAAGATATTTTTTTCTATTTTTGTGAAAAATGCCATTGGAAATTTGATTGGGATTTCATTGAATCTATAGATTGCTTTGGGTAGTATAAACTGGGCATTCTTTATTATTATTATTACTAGAGGCCCCATGCACGAAAATTCGTGCAAGGGTAGATCTTTTTTCTCCAGCTGCAGGCCCCAGCTTCCCTCCAGCACCCGGGACCTGGCTTCCCTCGGGCCACCCACAGGCACCCAGGGCCTGGGCTGGCTTCCCTCTGGCCCCGGCTTCATCAGGAGGGACATCTGGAATGACATCCAGTCTAATTAGCATATTACCCTTTTATTATTATAGATTTTAGCCTCACCCAAAGATATGTTTGTATTGACTTTTTTTTTTTTGAGAGAGAGAGAGAAACATTGATGTGAGAGAGAAACATCAATAGGTTGTCTCCAGGATGTGCCCCAATGGGGATTGAACCCATAACCCTTTGGTGTATGGGACAATGCTTCAACTGAGACACCTGGCCAGGGCCAAATGAACTGGGCATTCCTGACCATTTCTTTCTGATGGATATTGTTTAATATTGGCAATTTAGTATAGACAGGGGTCCATGAACATTTTAGCTTGTTTCCATTTGTAAATAGATTTGTTATCTGACCATTCAGCTAGGAAATGTCATGTATAAGAACAATTTTAATTTGCTAGCCAGATTCTTCATTGTTTTGGGAATAATTGCTAATTGAAAGGTTGCTATGTCATTGAGTATGTATTATTCCTCTTTCCTACTGTAGCTGCTTTTCACTTTGTTTATATTATCTTAGGAAAGAAATATTCATAAACAGGAAATAAGCACTTTTTTTCTTTTAAACTGTGACAGATTTTGCAGAATTAATTTGTAAAATTTCAGATGACAGTATCTTTGTTAAGGTTTGGTGTTTTATCTTTGCATTAAAAATAAAACAATTAGGTTTCGTTCATAAATTCAAGGAAAAAGACAGGATGATGCCTTGGTTTTTCAAATCTCTTTTGTTACAATTTTTTTTAATGGAAGCAATTAGAAAAAGATCTCTTTCCAAATATAAAACTGAAATATGAACTGTTGACATTCTCCCCACCCCACACCCCCATTTTCCATGGAAATATCAATTATAGGCTGCTGGGAGACAGCCTTTAGACCCAGTGTTTCAATAATAGAAATGATTAAAATACAGTTATTGCCTTGGTCGGCTCTATCTCTAAACTGATAAGATTGCCTGAAAGCTATTTAATTGTCACATGAATCATTAACTTCATTATGTTTACAGAGAATATGTTATCTCCCCTGCTTCTTGGGAACCGGGCATCCTTCACCAGTGACCTGGAATGGTTGCTGAGTATGATGTAGGTAATGTACCTGTGCAATTTATTAGTGCCAGGTCGTTTTAAATCAGCATGTTGATTATGGAGTTGTTCATTTAATGAACTTCTATGCACTGCTTCCTGAAAACCCTTTTATGGTTTCTGTTGGCTCCATATGGCATTCTGATGAGCTTACACTTCTCCTTAAGTGCTTCTATATCAGAAAACAAGAGCAAAGCTACAACAAAGTGAGTCATCTGGTTTTGTCTTTGCTTTCACTGCATGAGATAATGTGGAGGTGTTAATTACAAGACTTCACTGAGTCTTGACTAATAACAGTGTGCAAACAAATGTATGTCAGGCTCAGCCACAGAAAAGCTTCTACTAATAAAGGTAAAACTAGCAATTAGAGCTGACAATGAAGTAATACTTTCCCTTGAATATTCATTAATGCAGTTCTTGTTTGGGAGAAGGGAGGCTTCTGATTGTCCAGAGGGAAACCTAGAATAAGAACCCTGGTCATTCCTTTTAAATGAATTAACCAGCCTTGGTGGGCCAGCACACTAGATTAATTGTCTTTTGTACTAATGCACTGACCCTTAGCTTCAAAGGCACAGCCTTGATGGCCACTCAGATTCCTCAATCCGTGACCTTGGCATAACAGGGACAAACTGAATTCCCAGAAGGAGAAGAATGATAGTGATCACGGAACCTCATGGGCAGCACAGGCAGCACGTTTTATTTAAATTCTTCACTATAGCTCCCAAGGTTTCAGGGAGAAAGAGTGTATTACCTCACCTAACTCAGTTATGTCACTTAGTCGGATGTTTTCCTTTCCTTTTCTCCTTCTCCTTCTCTTCCTTTTCTTATCTCTCTTTTCAGAAATTTCTGACATATTTCTTTAAGCACATGAGATCCTGTTTCATGCCAAAAGGAAGCCTTCCAGAAAAGAGAGCATTGAGCAGAGATGGCTGTTTCACGCATTACACTGTTGTTTCTGAAACATGATCACAAGGCATACTACCTGGGTAATAGGTTCTTCTCAGCATTTCTTGGTAAAGATGCCCGAATGATGGACCTTTAAAAACTCAACATCTACTTAGAGAAATACAAAAGGAATGAATTCTTGTTTGGATTGGGAGAATACAAAACTCCCATTGGAATAAACTGCCAAGATATAAACATTTTAGAATGGGTCATGACCTATTTAAAATAAAACAATCTTCTGTTTTTTACTTTCTTGGCAGCCAAAATCCTGATTTGGAGAAAGTGGCTCTGTGACCAGATGAAAAAGCCACAGTCCTAGCCTTCTCTGCAATTAGAGATGGCTTCATAACACACATGTGCCCATGGTATAGAAGAGGAAGTTCCTATTTAAAATAGGATGAAAGCAGCATCAAGGCACACCCTTGGCTCTTGTGTGTTCTCCTGTCATAGCTGGAACCAACCAGCCATCTCGCAGTCAACCACAGGGACAGTGAAGAGACCAGCAGGGGTGGTCCTCTGACCTCTCTGTGTGAGGCACGCCTCCCTGTTGCCACATTTAACTTTAAGCCACTCTTTCCAGGTCTTTGATTTGCACAGCTAAATGTATTCCTAACTGCAATAGAATAAGGCCGCAGAACTGGTGAGGGACATGGGGAGGAAGCTGCAAGCAGTAGAACCTAAAATGTCTAATTTGCTTCATGGCAGAGGTGGGATAGGGAGGGCAGTATCGCAGGTGGGTAAAGCTAGTTGATCCATATTAAATGGGGCAAATATTTTTTTTGCAGACTCTAGGAAAGCAGTCTGATGACTCCTTAGTAAAAGGTGGGCATGTGCTGGACACTTCTTGTTGCTTTTAGCAAAGCCCCAAGGGAGAGATGAACTAATTCAGGAGACACACAGTCTACAAGCAGAAGCGGAAGGAAATGCACACTACGAGGGAGGTGCTTTTTGCCTAAGATCTGCACTCTAAGTTGTTTGAGAAGTCCAACATTCGGAGCCTTTTATTCATTAGGATGCATGTTGGACTGCTGGAACAGAACCCTCAAATACAATGTAAGAGAGAAACAGAAGCTTAGTTCTCTCTGCTGCGATAGTCTGAAGTGAGCAGGACAAGCCATGAGAGACGTGGCTCCATGCTGTCTTTCTGTGTCTGAATCTCCAAGGTATTGTCTTTGTCACAGTGATCCCGGAGGACTCGCAACCACGTCTGTATTTTAGCTTTTATTTATAGAAGCCCTCCATTAAGTACATGGCATAAGGAATTATTAAAGACATGTCTAAACTGAATCCTACTTCCCTTTGCTTTAAATGGAGTAAGAGCCTACTGGCAGGAAGGGGGAAAGAGAAAGGCGAGGGCACTCTCTTCCTTTTAAAGGCATAATCTTGATGTTTGTTCCACACGTGATTTCTGTACACGATTGATTACAATTCAGTTGTACGCCACCCCTAACAACAAAGTCTTTCATCGGGGCTGCCATGTGCTCAGCTAAAAGCCCCAGGTTCTATTACTCCCCTGTAGGGTTGCACATCCAGCTGCTCCTCCACCCCAGTGAAAACATGACACGCCGCGGAGCGAACTTTGCTTTCCTCTTGTTCTCCTTCTGAAAACCCAGCCTTGGCAAGCTCTATGCACCAATCACAAATCCCTCATGGTGTCTCAGTTAAAAAAAATGTTCTTTTAAAAAGATGGCAATACATTGTACTTGTATTTTGTTTTTTCATTAGGGCAAAGGGTAATGGTGTTGGAATGTTCTTTAGCAACTTTAATCAGAAAAAACAAGCCTGAAACAAATCTTTTGAAGAAATCTAGGAGGTGGAAATGATTCAAGGTTGAGTTCTAATTAGCATCTGAAATTCTGTTCTTGGAGACCCTATCGCATGGGCTAAGTAGTCCCATCCTGGGACATTTCATTCTGCCTGAGCGAGGTGCATTGCTAATTCTCTAACCAATGAGTGAACACAGCATTTATCAAACAGCATAACAGCCATTAAATGAATATAAGTCACAGCTGATTGTTAAAAAAGGAATAATTTACTGTGATTTGAGTAGATTTTAATTGTACTTTTTATTTATAGAAGCCCCCCATTAAATAGTGCAAAAATCTTTTAAAAGTCATTTTGAAGAATATATAGCAATATCTGTTTTAAAAATCTCACATTGTATGAGTCAATTGACTCAAAAAAATTATGTGATGTTCATTAAAGCATTATTAACAATGTCAAAAGTTTGTAAGCAACATATTTACCAACAGGTGAATAGTTAAATAAAATATAGTATATCTATGCTAAAAAGAAAGAAAACTTATGCAACACAGGAAACATATACATATAGTTATATATGCATGAACATATCTGGAAGCATATAAAAGCAGCTAGTAATAATGCTTACAATTAGATAGTAGGTTGGTTGTACTGGTGTAAGAAATGAAGGACTCTTATCTTTTACTTTAAATCCAATTGGATTTTTTTTAAAAACCTTAATTTGCATTAGTTTTAAGTAGGAAAAAAGTTACTAAATCCTATAAAAATAACTTTATTCCAATGTATAGTATCTTTGAACATTGCATGAAGTACATGGCATAAGGAATTATTAAAGACATGTCTAAACTGAATCCTACTTCCCTTTGCTTTAAATAGAGTAAGAGCCTACTGCAGGATAATACACCATATTTGCTTAGATAATATAAAACTTTATACTGATTTGTTTAATTTATGCTCTTGTCCTGGAAGCTCCATTTCAAAGGAGCCATAAGATCGCTTAGTAATATATTGAATACCCTACAAATTATTCCCCTTTTTTCTAAATTTTACTTTCAGAAAGGGTTTCTGAACCTAACAGTTAAGTTTCTCCTACTCAGCAATTTCGGAATACACTGGAGAAAAAGAGAAGTGCTTTTGCCCTCACACTAAGTGTTATACTATTCCTTACAATGGTGCAGCCTTGGCCACAACCTGCCAGGGGAAAAAATCATCAGCAATGCCCTACATTACCTGCATGGTAAAGAGGAGAATAGGGACTTGATGCTTGTTTGGCAACCCAGAAATTTATTTAAAAAACAAAACAAAAACTCCCCATTTCATCAAATAAAATGCTCAACCAACTGGACTTCAAATTTAAAATGAGGATGTGGTCATTACAAGTTCTGCTAATTTTAAGAAAGAAAGAGTATATTCCTCTTACAGGAACATGTGGCTGCAGTCAGAGCAGCATGCACTTGATTTTGACTGCTGTATTACATCAAGAAGAGGCCCAGCTTCTCTACCCACATGTCAGAGGTCTCAACAGAGAACTGTCCATTTTTAGGAGCTTACATAATAATCACACTTATTACAGTAAAAAAACAAACAAACCCCCAACCCATAACAATAATTACTGAGCATCTACTATGTCCTAGTCCCTTTGCCAGGAAAGGAAGACAACATAAACTTTGTCCTGAGATTTTATAATCCATTTAGGGGAGACAGAACTTTTGCTATGGAAACCCTTTGTAATGAAAACGTTTTATGTCTATGAGATACCCCAATCCCTATTTTTATTCTTTAGAAACTGAGAGCTATGTTATACAAAGACCCTTGCTTGTCAATGTGATACAATGATTTTAAAACCTAACTTGGAAACAGAGAAGGGCAAGAATCACTGAATAGCAAGAGCACTTATCACTGATTAGGCATCTACTATGGATTCCATGCTTTACATACATTCTCTCTAAACTTCATATGGATCCTGCAAAAATGGGCACTATTCATTTTATTCTTCAGAGGAAGAAACTGAGGCTGTACACAAATTAGTGAGGACGTCAGGAATCAAAATCCAAGCACAGTTTCTTTGAGTCTCTGAGCTTTGAAATGGAGATGGGGAGAGGACAGGGGAACTGTTTAAATTCTTCTTCTTTTTTTTGTTCTCTCTTGCAGCACTTTAAAAAGAGAGACAGGACAAAAGAAGAATGCACATTCTATATGCACAATCCTTTGCAGTCCTCTGACGAACTCCTGCAAAAGCTAAACTCCCATCAGTCCTGGGGAGATAGGATCTGTAGAGCATGGTGGTGGAATGAGGATTAAAAGAACAGCAGCAACTAAAGAACTTCCTGTGCACAGAAGCTCCAAATCTGGGGCAAAGCCCTCCTGCTCATTTTGTCTCACGAAAGGTAGGGAGTGCTGTCTGTCGGGGTAATGCATGGCTACACTATTTGGAAAAACTACAGTTCTAATTAGAAAAGCAAATAAATGTTCATTTCAATTTATTAATATAGCTGTAGGCCTTGTTACAATTTATCTCTTGGTTCTGAGATCAATCCATCTCGAGCTGGGAATCATTGTGGTGAAGTACCAGGTTTTAATAATGGATACAGGCGGTGAATTATTCAGGCAGAAGGGAGCCAGCCTTGATGCCTTCACTCAATTCTTTAATTAACTGTGAGATGCTGAGGAGCCCAGGCTGTCTCCAGGCTTTCTGAGTTTGTCTCCGTCGGAACTGCAAATTTTTCCTGAGCCACGGATATATTGCATGCAGGCCCATCCTTATCCAGGAGAAAAAGTACCACCAGCTCTCCCAGTAGCATTTTATCTTCTTACAGTCTGGGTTCTATGTCTGTTTAAATATTATTTTCATGCAACTTCTTGAGCAAGGAGCATCTTGCTTGATAAAATCCATTCCTTTGTTCTACTGCACCTCCGGATAAGATTAACACAAGAAAATCTAAACTATTTCAATCCTTAAGTTTGGGAACTCCCTAATCAACAAAACAAAATCCAGTTCTGGTCACTTCAGCCCATTTTGCTTGGTTTAAAGCCATTGATTTTTGGTAGCTTAGCAATAAATGAACTGTTAGGAAAAATTTTAGAGTCTCCAGTGGACGCAGCATCAAACAAACAAAACTAACTCTTACCAAATGCAGGTTGCATTATGTGTGTGGAATGCAGCATGTTATTTACGGAGCTTTGCAATGTGTCTGAATGGTTCCTGTAAATAAAACTTCTCAGGGTGTGGCACTAAGCCAATGATGGAACATGGCAGTGAAGGCGGGGCGGGGGGTGGGGGGGCTGGAGGGGAGGTTCCCCTTTGGCTAACACAGATTTTCTGAGTGGGAAATGTGTCTAACGTGGAGACTTTCCCCCAGTGTAAATCAATGATTTTTCTGTGAACATATTAATAACATGCTTCCATAATTGATTGCCCTTATTTGGATAACCTATTTTTACCTATTATTACCTATTACTATGAACATTTAAAAAACTTCGCATAAACTGTTATACAGCAATTGATGTATGCTGTGACAAGAGAGTTCCTCTTTCAATTTTGTCACATCAGAGAGAAAGTAAGACTGGGGGAGGTGTGAGCTTCCTACTTCTTAGTAGAAACTGAACCATGCTTTCTATAAATCAAAAGTCATGTTTAAAAAAACTCAGTGAAGTAGACAATGATGTATATGAATTAGCAGCACCACTGTAGTCAATACAAATCAAAGTGGCTTTATGAAGGTATTGACGTTTTCAGCTCTTCTAAGGTTGAATACATTTAAGCGTGTATCCCCCAAGGCACTGTTGATCTAAACGAAGCTATTCACTGTGAAACCAGACCATGGTTGTGGCTAGAGACACAGCTACACACACTGACCCAAGTGTGGTTCTTTCCCAAACCAGTGACCCCAGCTGTGTGTGGCTGGATGCTCACAGTCAACGGAAATGAAATGAATGACACCCAGAGCAAAGACACATACAAAAAGGGGCTACATTTGTCTTTGGTTTCCTTATGTGTTCATTTTTTTCAAAGTCTGGAGTCTCTGGGAATATAATGTATATGTATTCATGATTTCACTTAAACTATGCTTTTAAACGACTGCTTCTGCAGCTGCCGGTTGCATCAATACACCCTGTTACTGGATATTGACCAATTCAGTAGGTACCGTAGGCATATCTTGCTTGTCTGAAGGACATTTTGCTATAAAAAGCTCATTTTTATAGCCAAATGCCATATTCAAGAAAGTCCGATAATGCAGGCATCCTGTTAGAATTTACCAGATTATCTAAAGAAGACAAAATATCAGATTGCAATCAGATGACAACAGAGGAAAAAAACCAGGATGTAATTTTCACAAAATATCTGACATCCTTCAACATATTTAAAGTCTAGGTAAGTCCTCTCTTTTGGCCTCTCGGTTGTTCAGAAAAGGGTTCTTTGCACAATGAATACACATTAAGATTCTTCTTGCTTTTCTCCGAATATTAGAGAATCTAATGGTCTCCAAAAGGACCAGCCTCAAATGGTCTGGCTGAGGGCACTTACACAGAGACCAGCACTGAGAAATGAAACGAACTGATAAGTGGGTGGAAGTCATTCATCCTTTAAAGCCCATAAAAAGAGAGAATTGTAAATGGAAATATCTACAATACGTTCCACACCTCTCTCTCAGCCCCTCCCCTCCCTTTGTCCTGGAACAGCTTTCAAGTGTGGGAATGTTTCCCTTAAACATGTGTAAATCACACATTTAGTCATGCTGTACCTTACTAAGGAGGCCAGGGGGAGGGAGGCAAAGGATAGGAAATACTGGTCCAGCAGTTTATTAATGAAACATTTACACAAGCAGTTTATATGGCTGTAATAAAAAAAAGGGGGGGGGCCCTCTTTCATCACACCCTTTCATTACTTAGCAGGCTTTAAGAGGATTAATGGCAGGGAGGTGGGGGGGTTGGGGGGAGGGGACAGAATGTGCTTATCAGTTGAGTCTCAGGGTTGGAAATGCTGAGTTCTTAATAGATTGCCACTGGATTTAGGATTACTGCCACGCAAATTCTCCCAGGCTCTCAATAGAATAGAAAACAGTTTGTTTTCTCCCCTTCAACCAGAAGAGCTATTGACTTCCTGGTGAAATGACCTGGGTCTCAGAGTTTATTCATACCACTCCCTTCTGTCGCTTTAAAAACAGAGGACTTGATTTTATTTAATTATTTAGGCTGGTGGTGACTAGAGCATCAATACATGCATTAATTCCACTGTTACTATGATTAAGAAGCAGTTAACGTGCAAGTTTAACAGCAACCAACTGATTTTTATGATGTTCCTATGGAGCATGGATTAAGAAAAGGAAGCTACAGAGAAGACAGGTCTAGTTTTTTAGAAGCTGCGTGTTCTCTGCTGTTAAGGTTGCCAAACAGCTCACATAAACTACCTATTTTGGAGGACCCTGAAGTGAATAAGCGGCCCTTGTATTTTTGTGGGGAGTTAGAGGCAGCTTTTGTTGGCGATCTGGTGAAAGAGGACAGTGCTGATGGATCCTGCTGCTTGTGGACCCGTGACTTCCCACTATTTTTAGCACAAGGAAGATGTTAGTTGCAACAGTGTACAATGGACTAATCAGCCATAATGGGACTCACACTGTCTTTTTCCTCACAGTGCACTTATTATGTGCCTTGAATGTAAACAGCTCTTATGCTGACAAAGATGGCACTTTGCCATGTAGGACTCAGCCTTCTCTCAGGCTCAGCGAACACTGAATAGAAACAAGCCTGAGGACTCTGAAAAAGCAATTGTTTGAACATGTGTCCCTCCCTGCCTTAGACAAAATTATTTTTGTTGCTTTCATCCTCTCTTCCCTTCCTCCCTCCTCAATTAGCAAGCGTCCACATCTGCCAGTTATCTGTGTGTGAAAAATTATTTCTATTATGTCTCCACCCACATTTATGAATCCAGAAATCACATTTTATATCAGCCTTGAATGATGGCCTCCCTGTATAGTTCCTACCCACTGTGAAACATGTGGGCCTTAATGTAATAACATAAAGCTTAATCATATAAGTAGATTGAAGTCACTTTAAAGCATGATAAAAGAGATTCTATTTAAAATGACACCCAATACCAAAATGAAGTTTATTGTTTTGTACCATCTGTATGTACCATTAGCAGATTTAATAGTTTGCTCTCAAAACAGATTTTGAGCAATTTACTGTAAAGTAAATGGTTGTTGGCCGGCCTCCCTGCATTGTTATCATTCTAGGATTTTCCAGCCATGTTGGCTTATCTGAAAGTTTCTGAATTTTTATCACAGTAACGCAGGCACATGATACAAACAGTCAAACAGCCAAAGAGGGATTAGGAAGAAAAACACCCCTTCCTCACAGTGCCCTCTTCATGGCCGGGCCCACATCCAGCCGCAACGTCTACCCTGTTTAGTATTTAAGCTCTTCTTGGAATTACCTTCTGAACTCTAAATAAATCAGAGGTTTATAATGTTTTTTCTTGATTTATTCATTCATTGACTCAACAGATGTTTACTGTGAGCCTAGTATTGGCCAGACATGAGTCTAAGACTGAGATAAACAGGAAACAAAACAGACAAAGTCTTTGCCTTCATGGAACTTACATTCTACTGGGGCTGTGATGAGGAGACGCAAGCAAGAAGAAATATCAATGAACAATTTGTATAGAATATTAAAAAGGGAAAACTGCTATTGAATAAAGAAAATGGGAAAGGTGAGCAAGGGGAGTACTGCGGATGGAAAGGTGGTTTGCTTTTATTTTATTTTTATTAAAATATGTTTCTATTCATTTCAGAGAGGAAGGCAGAGAGAGAAAGAAACATCAATGATGAGAATCATTGATTGGCTGCCTCCTACACACCTCCCACCAGGGGTTGAACCCACAATCCGGACATGTTCCCTGACCAGGAATTGAACCATGACCTCCTGGTTCATAGATCGATGCTCAACCAATGAACCACACCAGCCATGCTTGGTTAGCTTTTAAAATAGAGTGGTTTAAAAAGAGGGGAGAAAGATATTCCTGGACGCACTGATGCTAATGTGCCTCATCGCTAGCAGCCCAACTGAGCTTGCACAATTCGTAAACTTTTCAGTCTCCCTAAAGAGGATGATATTTGCCAGTATGTTGTGAGAAAGCCCCTGAACAAAGAAGGTAAGGAACCTAGGTGACCAGAATTCAGTGTTATGCTACTCTGCGCCCTGCAACAACGTTGGCATATTGCTCTGAAGAAGGGTGCTCTAAGAAAAATAAGGAAGAGGTCGCAGAATATGCTAAATTTTGATCAGAGGAATGATGGGGCCCAAGAAAACACCAGGGACAGATTGCCAAGAGATGGAGGTAGTCCCCTGAGCGCTTCTACCTCCAGCCTGAGCCCAGTCATAGAGAAGATTTTCTATGAGTAACAAGTGAATAATGCCAGACTTCAAAAAATTTATCCTAAGAAAATAATGGGAAGTGTGGACAAAGGTTTATACATAAAGCTATTCCTCTTGGCATTATATCTACACCCAGAAGCAACCTGTGTGTCAAAGTTAGGAAAAGCAATACTGCTTATCCAGTTTTGCTTTCCGTGGTGTCAGTTACCCATGGTCAACCGTAATCCAAAAATATTAAATGGAAAATGCCAGATATAAGAAGGCATAAATTTTAAATTACATGCTGTTCTGAAGAGTGTGATGAACTCTTGCATCGTCCTGCTCCATCCCACCCAGGACTGCGTCATCCCTTTGCCCAGTATCTCCGTACTGCACACGGTACCCACCCACCAGACCCTGTCTCAGTGTCGCAGTGCTTGTGGTCAAGAAACTCTTATTTCACTTGATAATGGCCCCAAAGCTCAAGAGTAGTGATGGTGACATGCCAAAGAGAAGCCATAAAAGGCTTCCTTTATGTGAAGAGGCGAGTACAGTACCAAAGTGAGAGAGAGCACATTCACATAACTTTTGTTACAGTATATTGTGCTAATTGTTCTATTTTACTAGTTCTTGGTCTTAATCTATTGCTGTGCCAAATTTATAAATCCAACTTTACCATAGGTATGTCTATATAGGAAAAACAACAGATCCACAATTTCAGGTGTTCACTGGGGTCTTGGACTGCATCCCCCCCACCCGCCCCAACCCCTGTGGGTAATAGGGGACTACTGTGTATAAACTACATTATATCTGTATGATAGAGTTGTATACAGCCATTAAAATAAAAATGGGCGATACGCCTTTAATGTCAAGAGACAATGCTTATATTAAATGCAAATACAAACAATTGCATATGTTATATTACCTCAAATATATAAAAATCCATTCAAAATGTGTAGAAGAAAATTTGCCCCAAATATAAACTTTGACTTGGTTATCTTGGGTTGGGTTATTTCGTTTTCTTCTGTTTACTTTCAAATCTTACAAAATAAACATTCTTAGAGTCATCTCAAATGATGATTGCTAAAAGCTTTCTTTGTGCTTAGAGAAGGGGTTGAGTCCCGTGCTTCTGTGTGCCCCCTGCACTTCCTCAGAGCATGCCTCTCTCTTAGCATTGGCTGCATGGTGCTCAAGTTTTTCCGTATCTGCCAGGCGGTCCTGGCACTCACTACCCAGAGTTGGGTCAGACAGCACAGGTTGTGGGCACAGAGCTCCACAACGCTTCCCTCATTTCAGGCCCAGTTGTAAACACCAGGGTCCCCAGGCCCTCGTACTTCTGACCAACTGCCACAAATTTGGGGGTTCTCACCACCTCCTTAGGTTCTACAGCTTGCTCGTGTGACTCACTGAATTCACAAAGCATATATTTAGGATAATTTTATTATTACAGATACAGATTGGGACTAGAAAAATGAAGACACACACAGGGTGAGGTCTGAGAGGGTCTCAAACAAAAACGTTCACTATCCTCAGGTTGTATCATCTTCTTGGCCTCACAAATGGGGAAGCTCACTTGAGCTTCCCATGTCCAGTTGTTGGTTTATAATGTGAATCCTCATCCAAGGATATGTTTTAATGATGAGAGAGAGAGAGAGAGAGAGAGAGAGAGAGAAAGAGAGAGAGAGAGAGACCAATTGGTTGCCTCCCATACATATCCCCACCAGGGATCAAACCCGCAACCTAGGTATGTGCCCTGACAGGGAATTGAACCAACAACCTTTTGGTGCACAGGACAATGCTCCAACCAACTGAGCCACACCGGCCAGGGCTGTCCAGAGTTTTTATTTGGGCTTCATTACATGGGGTGGATTGATTGAATCATTGGCCATGTGATTAAACCCAGTCTCTAGCCCTGCCTCCCTTTCTCAGAGGTTAGAAAACTGGGCTTATAACTCATGGTTCAAAGCCTCAATCCTCTCATTACATTGTTGGACTTTCCAGCATGACAACCCTCCTCCTGAAATTACCTAGGGCAGGGGTGGGCAACCTTTTTGTGAGTGCGTGCCAAAACCAGCAAAATCTCTGACTCAAAATTCTTCTGTGTGCCAACCCTAATTTTTTGAGAACATGTTACACCTACTTGCTATCTCTTAAGGTGTATGTATGTGAAGAACCTTGAAGAAATAATAAAATTCATTCGAGCAACAAAAACACAGTATATGATGATGAAAAATACATTTATTTTTTAATGTATACATGTACACTGATGGTCCGACAGAAAACTTTATGACTCCATTTGATATTATCAGTGGGACTTTTGCTGCTGCATCACTGATGACAGAGATTTTACATCAGGTTTATATTTCGTGACCTTCAGAGATATGCATGAGCTACTACTTTCGTCCCTCAGTTTACTCATATTGCAAGACTTAACAAAATTCATCACTGAGAACAAAGATTCACAAGCAGTATGTGGATGAAACCAAAACACTGGTCGGATCTAAGAAGGCAGGGAGAGTTAAGACAGAGGCATAGAAAATGCTCTTCCCCTCTCTCGTCAATCCACATCTATGGTCTTTAAGATAACTTGTTATGTAAAATTATTTATTTATCTAAGATGCACCTACACTGAATTTATCTGAAAAATAAAAAAAGTCGATATTAAGAAAAAAATTGTAAATGGAAGATTATAAGAGAGGGTTTCCCGTGCCAGCAAAAGTTATTGGCGTGCCATGTTTGGCACACGTGCATGAGGTTGCCCACCCCTGACCTAAGGGCTCACCAGGAGTCACCTCATTGGTATAAATTCAGGCATGGGCCTATGCGCCTACCATGAGTAACAGACACTCCTTTCTCAAGGGATTAGAGGCTTCCTCCCAGGAATCAGGGACAAAAGCCAGCCACATTCTTTATTATACAATAGTATCTGTCTCACCCATTGGCAATAGCCTCTTATAAGGAGGGATGGTGCCTGGCATGCCTATGACTGGGACTGGCCCCAGCAGATATGTTTATTTCAGTAAATCCAGCAGTTTAGGACATTTGCCCAAGGTGCATTAGTGAGTTAGAGCAGTCTCTCATTGTCTGTGAATTCCAACTTGGCAATTTTTTTGTTACTTTGCCTTTCTACAGCAGTCACTCTTCCAGGAATTAATAATGCACTGACATTTTGTGGCTTTTATAATTTAATCCATCACGGAGAAGAGCAGTAACATGATAGCAACAATCATAACACAGTTGTTGTTTTTAATCATCTTTTTATAATCTTTTTTTTTTTTGCTTTGATGATATCTATCTATAGAAACACATTTGAATTAAGTAGGAAATTAATAGAAAATTAGCTTTGTATATGGAAAGACAAATAGAGGTGCCAGGTAGGCAATTTCATGGCTGTGTTTATGAGTGACCACGACTGTCAATATTAAGTAGGTTATAGAAGTAAGTGCAGGTGTTTTTATTTTTGTTCTCAATCTGAGGATGGCCTAGGGATTGGATTTCAAAACATTGATATGGTAGTTGGTGAATCTGACAAATTAGTTGATTATATGTATGCTTACTTTTTTATTCCAAAAGCTATTTTCCTCTAGTAAATGATATAGTCAATGCTGAGGATTGAATATTTAACCTAGTTCTCCAAGTCTTGGACAATTTATTTTCCATGATATACCAGATTAAAACTAGAATTATTGCCTAGAGATTTCAAAATCAAGCCGACTATTTCTGGAGACAGAATATTTTTATGTATGTATGTATATACACCCTCATTTGAAATGTTTGATCCAAAGATTCACTGGGTTTTACTTCTGGGCACACAGAGATGTCTCCCTGGCAGTCTCAGGGCAGTTTCCCCGGGCCTCGGCCTCATTTTCTCCAGGTCCTACCCTGGTCTAAATCCCACTTTTTCTCTTCCTTGCTGTGCAGGCTTGATCCCTGGCTTGATCCCTGGCTTGCAGGACTTTTGTAATTAGGATGAACAGAGAGCCTCCTGTGTTCATTGCATTTGCGTGGTCTTCTGTTCTTGCCTGAGGCCCAGGGTCTCCTGTGAGTCTATTCACAGTAATTCCTATGTATCATCAAATACCCAGTATGCATTTAAAATTTCTCATTAAAAATAAGGCTTTACTTTATTTTTATTTAAAACTGGGGAGAATTCGCATGTTTGTATGTAACGGGTGATGCGGTATTGAGTGGAGACTTTTGCAGGAGCGAGGTCCTCAGCAGGGCCCTGTGCCACGCTCACCTCCAAGGGGATCACCTCACGTTGGCTGTGTGAATGGTGCCCTATGAGTGTGCATCGTGTTAAGGGGAAGGGACTGAAGACATTAGCAGCCCACCAAAGAGGTCTGAAGATTATTTCAAACTGAAAACATCTGAATAGACAACAGCTATGAAAGAAATATTATCTAAACAAGCAGAACCTCCCAAAAATACAGCTGTCATTGACCCCCCACTCTGAGGGAATTTCCTGTTTGAAAGACTGACCCTATTAGCACCAGGAAGAATGTGGCGGCCATACCCCTCCTCCTCCAGAATGGGGAAATAGCCAGGAAGGAGAAAGACTGCCCATTTCCATTAGCAACAAAAAGTCCAACAGATGCTTCTATACCTTCCTGTTGATACCCTAACCTGGCTTCTGTTATTATGTTGACCTAAACCTTTAGCTCTTCAGTGAGTTACTCATCACTAAGCAACTCCCATTACACGTGTGAAATAAACCTTGTCCTTTCTCCAGTTGCTCTATTATCACTTACTTTTCAAGCCCCTCACTATTTGGACCTAAGTTGGTAGAGGAAAACCTTTTTCTCTCAACAAGACCCTGGGTACATGTAGAGAGCTGGCCTTAGGAGCATGGACCCTTCATCCATAGTAACAGGAGGGAAGACAGAGGAATGTGTGTATATGCAGCCCCTCTCTTGTTCTCAGACTTACTGGAAGTATCATCTACTCACAGTGATTGGTCCTCTTTCCCATTCACTACTCTACCTATTCCAGTATATGCCAGGCTCCACACACTCATTCAACCACTCCTGCACTGAATGCTTCTCTAGTCCTACTACATGGTCTAGGCCCTGGGGAAATAACACTGAGCAAAATCTAAAAATTCCTGCCTCCTTGGAGCTAGCTTCCTAGTGGGGAAAACAGATATAAAACAAATAATTAACTGCACAGCACATTTAATAGTGATAAGTATGATGGACAAAAAACCAAATACACACTGAACAAGCAGGAAAAGCAGTCAGAGAGAGTTGATTACCTCACTGAAAAGGAGACATCTGAATAAAGATATGAGGGAGTAAGGAGCAAACCTTGGGAAGTCTGTTCTAGGAAGTAGAAATAGATATGTAGAGAGAGTTGACTGGTGTCTTCAAGGAGAGCTAAGAGAGGAGTAGGGAGTGAGCAAAGGGAGAATCATAGTAGAAAATAAAACCAAAGTAGGTTATATGGGGTCATACTGTGTGGGGGCTTATAATCATTGCAAGTATTTTGGTTTTACTTAGAGAGAAATGAGAACCCATTGGAGGAATCTGAGCTGTAAGTTAATCACAGAGTTATCACACGGCCTAGCAAATACACTCCTAGTATATAACCAAGAGAAATAAAAACATAACTTCAAATTAAACATGAGTGTTTATAGCATCATTGTTCATAAAATCCAGCAGAGGAAAAAATTCAAATGTCCATCAACTGATAGATAAGTGAACAAATTGTGGTATATCCATACAGTGGAATAGTTTGTTTCTATATATTTTTCCTTATTTTACTATGTATTCTCTCATTAAGAGATCTTATCCATACTCATAATTTCAACTATTTCCTATATATGAACTCACAAGTGAGCTTCAGGTCTTTTATGTAACTACTACATACAAAGCATCTCAAATTCAACCTCTAGAACACTGAAATTATGATTCCCTCATCCCAGTCCCCCCAAACTCTCCCCAGGATATCACAAATTCTGAGGATTTTATCCCCTAAAATGTCCTCTAATTTCTCTACTTCTATTTTAACTGGTGAACCATAAAATATATTTCCATTGGTTCTCCTAGAATTGGGTAGGTTTTTGATGTGTAAAATACAAACACAGTTTTATGTGCTACAATATTCAGTGGACAGAGTTGATAGACAAAACTACTCTGCACTTAGCATTGAGCAAGACTATCTCACTGGGCGACATAATTATGAGGATGAAATAGATGTACATAAAAGATTTTTTTTGCTTTTATTTTAAAAGGCTACCTGCATCATTTACTGTGGAGATGTCACTGTCTGAATGGACCTATCCCAAGATTAGAAATTATGTGACATACCTCTGTGCATGGATTCTTGGGCTACATATGAATTGCTGATAGAAGACAAATGATGCTGCTTGCAGTTGTGACTTATAAAGCAAGTAAACCATGAATCATCCTCCTGTATAAGCTTGTAATCAGAACAATGGAGAACTGATATGTGAATAGTTGTCATTTACTCCAGCTGTGCAGGTAGCTTAAATGTTGTCACATAAACACAATTCATGTTATCTGAAACAGTGGACACTTCTGTTTCTAATTTAGTTAAAAAATTTTAAACATATGTTTAGAAATAAAGAGATATCCTAAATTAGCTGGAGCAAGGACAGTAGTGTATTATGCTTCGCTGTAAAAAAAAAAAAAAAAACCCATCGTATTAACAATGATAGGACTAAGTATGTGTAGTATTATGCAATACTTTAAAATGTACAAAGTACATTCTCCATATTTTAAAAATATTTAAAACACTTATGTGAGCTAAATATTATCATTGTTCCTGCATTCACAAACAAGGAAATGTCCTTGATGAGATGAAAGGGTTTGCTTGTGGATGTGTCCAAGTACTATGTGGTAGGAGCCAGGGCACAAACCCAAGTCTTCACCTTCAAACTTTAAACTCTGTGTGTTGCCCTAACTGGTTTGGCTCAATGGATAGAGCATTGGCTTGCGGACTGAAGGGTCCCAGGGTCGATTCTAGTCAAGGGCACATGCCTGGGTTGTGGGCTTGATCCCCAGTAGGGGGCGTGCAGGAGGCAGCCAATCAATGATCTCTGTCATCATTGATGTTTCTACCTCTCTCTCCCTCTCCCTTCCTCTCTGAAATCAATAAAAATGTATTTTTTTAAAAAATAAATAAATAAACTCTATGTGTTCACAATTCCAATTGTACGCATGGCACAAATGAGCAACGTTGCTCTATTTAACACTGGCGATAATGATATAATAAAAACAATAACAATAGAAAATCTATTGATTTATTTGTCTCTATTAAAATGGAAGCTCTATGAGGAGAGATACAGGCATACCTTGTTTTATTGCATGTCACTTTACAGTGCTTCATAGATGTTGCGTTTTTTACAAGTTGAAGGTAAGACTCTCCACCAGCAAAGATTATGGGACTCTTTATTGTGGTCTAGAATCAAACCTACCATATCTCGGAGGTATGCCTGTATTTTTGTTGTTGTTGTTGTTCACTGCTGTGTTCCCAGTGCCTATAACAGTGCCAGGCATAAAGTAGGCCCTCAATGAAAACTTTTTTATAAATCCAAGAATAATACATCACATTTTCAAAGACATTTCACAAATATTATTTCATTGATTGTCATGGCAATTTCCAAGTTTTCTGACTCTGTCTGACTCCAATATTCTTATTACTCCTGGTTGTATATAAATAACGTTAGAAGACTGCTTTAAAACAATCAGTGCTAAGAGATTAAAAATAGGATATAGTAGTTCATCCAAACCAGCACCATAATAGGATCCCAGCCAATCTTACCTTAAGGATGACAAGAACTGACTTGAATAGATTGGCTTCTCTATGGATGGAAGGTGGTGAAAGTCATGTAGAGAAATTCGCTATTGAGAAATGCATGTGTCTGTCAAGATTGAAAAACAAAAAAATAGCGTTCTGAAAGGTGGGAAAAGTTTGGCTCCCCTTCATAAGGGTATTCAAGGTCACCTCCTGTTAGAGCTGCTAAAATGTTTTTCTTTACTATTATCCTGGTGTTTTGGAGGATCAAAAAGTGATTAATTGAGTTTAAAAATTAGCAAGCATTCTGTTTGGGGACAGAAAGGTAACAAGGCCCTAGGCTCTGAGGAGCCTCCTCTCAAAGGACCCAATGTATAAGGAAAGAAGATGCTGAGTGAGTGGAATAGAGCACTGCTTCAGTGTCATTAACAAGGAACTGGGGGGAGAAATTCTGCTGTCAAAAGAGGTTTGAATACCACTTCTATTTAAAGTGTAATGCCATCAACTTTCGATGGTCCTACTTATTTCTTACTCTCCACCCTGAAGCAATATCCAATCAAAGGTGTGCTAACAGTCTGAATGAGGTTGTCACAGGTGATGTGAAATAAAGGTATTTTTACATTTCTACTAGAACAAGAAATGGTATTGTCTATTATTTTGAAGAGGAATATATTGAAAAAATGACAGTGCCTCTAAAAACGAAACAAACAGTCCTTAGGCTTTCAGTCACCTATTATATTGAAGTATTTTATTATTATTAATATTACTTGTGATCCCAACTCACTAGAGAAATAACTAATACAAAACCAGAGGGAATAGAATTGATCAGGTATATTTGTGTGTGTGTGCGTGCACGCACACACACAACCTTATGACACCACCCAATATCCATAGCAAGTAAGATGTCAGCCCAAAAATACAACAGCTATTGAGAAACAAAGTTAGAAAAGTGTTGTTTTGAAGAAATATTTCCTTTGGTCCTTTTCTTTTCATTTTTTTTTAAATCACCAATTTCGTGTGAAAAATGAAATCTAGTGAGGTATCCTTGAAAAACTGAAGCTTCTGTACTCTACATGTAGGAACTAAATCAGAACACTCGAAAGAGGGTGGATGTGCTGTGACATAGTGCAATTGGGAAAGGAATTACTTTCTTCTTTGCTTTTTTTATGGAGAATTCCATGAAAGAGTGTGCTGGCAAGAACAAGTTCCTCTCAGTGACATTTCATTTCTTAGCAGCAAGATAGATTAATGCCTGCTTCTTGCAGCTCATGTATTACCAGCCCTCGTACTCCAGAAATGAAAAATCATGTACTCAATTCATTCTTTATTGCATAAATGTTACACAGAGAGAATGGCAATTTGCATTTGGGACCTTCATTCCTGTTAAAATATTGTGATCTTGATAACAGGTTAAGAAACACGGTAGTACCACTGCCCTTTCATATTTAGCCTCTACAAAATAGCCTAATGGAGTTTATATATAAGGTGAGGGGAAATGAAAGTAGGGTTATGTGAAATTGTGTAGCCTCTAAATAGAATACAAAAACGTTATCACCTCTATATGGCAGGAATAATGAGACCCATCTGTAAGTCTTAATTGCCAAAGCACAGGGAACTAGAGATGTCTTCAAATGATCAGCAACACAACTCAACCAAAAGGCAGTTGAGCTACAAAATTTTTTTAAAAAAATAAAAGGCAAAGTCTAAAGGAACACACAGTGAAGGACTGAGAGACTCTTGAACAAATTGCTTGACAGCAGGTCTGGGAGTCACATCTGATCTCCTTTCTCCTGGAGAAGAGAAAGCAATTTTCAGCCAAGCACTTCCAAGGAGCAAGCTTGACTTTTCATCTGTGGCACCCACAGTATTCTGCCTTTTAAAATGTCCCTGTCCCACCAGGTTTAGTACTTTGGTTAGACTGAAGCTTTTGTTCTTCAGATATATAGATTTTTTAAACAATGTTTTTTTTTTTTTATTTTAGAGAGAGGGGAAGGGAAAGGGATAGAGAGATAGACACATCAATGGGAGAGAAACATCATTGATTGGCTGCCTCCTGAATGCCCCTACTGGGGACTGAGGCCACAACCCCAGCATGTGCCCTGACCCAGAATTGCACTGGTGACCTCTTGGTTCATGGGTTGACACTCAACCACTGAGCCACACGGGCTGAGCTATATTTTTTATCCTAATCAGAGCCCACGTGTTTGAGTCGGGCTGGGCTGTGGGGGAGGAGGACTGGGCTGGAGAGAAGGTGAGAAAAAGCTGCTGTTTCCCTCCGATGGTGGAGGTTCCTTTTGTGAGATTACCCCGCGTAATCCCCGGTGCTCTGTAGAAACATTGTTTGACAAAATTAAGTAGAATTAGGATAATTATAGCTGGTAGACTTGTGTACTTATGCCAGACTATGAAATTGTTCTGTTTTAAATATATTTAGAGTGTGAGATAAACTGGAAAAATGCAAATGTTCTGAACTTATTGAACCAGCGTGGTAGTCTTGAATGATGAGTCATTTCTTTTTTTTTTTTTTTTTAATATATTTTATTGATTTTTCACAGAGAGGAAGGGAGAGAGATAGAGAGTCAGAAACATCGATGAGAGAGAAACATCGACCAGCTGCCTCCTGCACATCCCCCACTGGGGATGTGCCTGCAACCCAGGTACATGCCCTTGACCGGAATCGAACCCGGGACCCTTCAGTCCGCAGGCCGACGCTCTATCCACTGAGCCAAACCGGTTTCGGCGATGAGTCATTTCATTAGAATATTTGATCTGAGCAAGGGTTTATCCTTAGAAAAATTTGGGGGTAATAATTTTACACACGTGCCTAAAATTCCTGACCAGCCCCATGGCCAAACTTTGGAAAACAGGATCTCTTTGTCCCCAGGATCTCCCGGAGGCACCCCCAACCCCTTCTCTCTCCACAAGGGCTGTGTCCCCACTCAGCTGAACACGGGGATTCAGGGTGGGACAGTGTTCAACATATAAAACGCCAAGTCCCAACAGCATCTTTCACGGCTGAAAGTGTGAATGTCTGTCTTTGGTAGCCTTGTGGGCTGCTTCTGGAAACTTGCTGAGTTAAACTGAATCTAACACTCAGAGAAAAGAATTGCTTACGGCCCCAAGAAAGAGAAAGGGAAACACTTGAGGGTTTGATTTAAAGTCATTATGGCCTTGGACTCCTGCCAATGGAAATTTTTCAGAAAGCCCATCTTTTGCAAGAAAGTAAACTCCCAAATAGTTTCAAGAGGAAAACCATTTTTGGGGGGAGGAAAAACACTCAAAACCAAGTAATGGTTTTAAGCAGCCGCCCCCCCTCCCGCCCCCCATGGGTAAAATCTTTGTATTCTCCAGAACTTTCCTAAAACAAGACGCAGATGAATAATAAAATACAAAGAAATCAATAAAACTAAAATGTAAGTCTTTTTCTTGGAAAAGTCATGGCCATTTCCATAGTTCCATGGGTCTTGGACCTGAAGAAAATCACAGCAATGCGGCAAAACGTGAGGGAAATGAAACGCAGTCTGTTTCTCTTCGGTTCAGTTTCTGTTGACTTCCCCAGGAACTCAGGTAGGCAGAGAAACCAAACCTGCTCCTCATAAATATACGTATTCATATGTTCTGAATCAGCCGGGGAGCAGTGAAACACCATTGGGATGTGTAGAATCACTGTGTTGGTCAAAGGAGTGAGGGGAAGCTTAGAACGAATTTAGAAACTAGTTGTTTTAAATAAGCAAACGAGTGAAAGGCTCTTTTGCATGTCTGGAATATAAAGTTGCCCAAAGGCAAAATAATTTCTGATCACTCTTCCTAAATACATTAGTAGAAATAATTTTAATATTTAGAGACCACTGGACAGACAAGCTTGACACAGTGTATTTATTATCATTGAAACTGTTACTTGTGATCCCGATGCTGTTTTTGAATGCCTTTAAGCAGGTTATGTATTTCCCAGTTGATTGGCCCCATTGTCTTATATATAATATTTGTCATCTATTTGTTCTCATAAGCCTTTAAATGAGCAATTTTAGAAGCCTGTTGTTTTTAGATAATAATAATAAAAGCCATATTTTTGATAAATGCCTACAATATGTTAGGCAGTTAGTATTTACCATTTCTAATCTTTATAATAGTCACAAAAGGTAGCTATTATTTTCCCATTTTAAAAGACCGGAAGCCTAGCCCAGCTGGCATGGCTCAGTGGTTGAGTATCGATCTATGAACCAGGGTTCATGGTTCAATTCCTGGTCAGAGCACATGCCCAGGTTTCAGGCTCAGTCCCCAGCGGGGGGCATGCAGGAGGCAGCCGATCAATGGTTCTCTCTCATTGATGTTTATGCCTCTCTCTTCCTCTCTTTCCTCTCTGAAATCAATAAAAATATTTTTTTAAAAAATACAAAGAAATTTAAAAATAAAATAAAAGAATAAGAGCCTAATAGGTGGTTATTCTGAAATTTGAACACAGGTGAGTCAGGCTCCTATTTTTTCCTCCTCTTTCCATTAAACGTCAACTTTGCTGTGATTCACAATGTTATGTACTAGGTTTAAGTAAATGCCCCTTCAAATAATACATAGGACGAAAGACAATTCTACCCTGTTAAGTTCCAATATAAAAGAGTTCAAGAACCTTGGACACCAGCTAAGATTCGTAACAGAAAGAGTGATGCATTTGTTCTGCCTAAGATCAGTCACTAGAAAGACCAGATTTTTGTCTTTTTCTTTTCGGTAATACTGCCCCAGGGCCCAATGTGGTCAACCGATGTCATAATTTATTCGGCAGTCCTGTCAAAGACAGCTCAGTCATTTCGTCTAACAAAATATTTTTTAACTGTCAGGGTGCATATTTGATTTGGATCCAGGGACAAATGGCTCTCCAAAGGCTTCCTGCCAGGTTGATGACGGGATGCATCAACTGGCTAAATCAGGACTTAATAGTACTGAACCATGGAGTACATTTAAAACGCTCACATACATTCTCAAATACTATAATATATAGCAAATTCCATTGCCTTCGACTCAAGGATATTTAGAATATGTGATACATCAGTCTTTCTGCTCTGGGATTGAGTCCTGGTCCAAGGTTGTTGTCTTCTTTTCAAATATAGGAAGCTTAACTTGAAATATAGGTGATTTATCTTGGACTCAATTGAAATGGCACATATTCCATCATGTCGGAATACATAATAGCTTACAATTTAACCAAGGAGGAAGTTAGAGTCACACATCATTTAGCCAGGGTCACTAAAAATGAAGATGTTATGCATAAGTACATTTTCCTGAATGCTTTAAGAGTGCTTTCAAAATTATGAAACCTATACTTATTTTTAACCCTCAGACTTGATTTAAACAGGGTCATCATCACAATTTGACATCTTGTGAGTTAAAGTTTTTGTATTATTAGTTTGTGAAATAAAAAATAAAAAAGAGCACTAGAGAAAGTCTCATGGATTTGTGTCTGGTCCCACATTCAGCACTGCAGAAACAGAAAGCTTGTTTTTGCTTTGCCTTCGTGCCAGTTATAATGTTTTCTTTTTCTTCTTTCTCCAACTTCCTCTCCTCCACCTTGTCCTCTCCTTCAGCCCATTTATTAATCAGGTTGTTTATTTTCTTGTTGAGTTTTAAAAGTTCTTATATTTCGGATACTTCTTTTGCAAATATTTCCTCCCAATCAGTGGCTTGTCTTCTCATTCTATAGACATCCTCTTTTGCGGAGCAGAAATTTTAAATTGTTATTAGTCTTGATGTCACGTAATGTCAGTCCTCCAACTTTGTTCTCCTTCAATTTGTGTTGGATATTATGGGTCTTTTGTCTCTCCATAAAACCTCAGTTTTTACATTTTTATTTATTGATTTTAGAGAGAGAAAGAGAGGAAGGAAGAGAGAGAAAGAAACATGGATTCTTGTTGTTCACTTACTATGCATTCATTGGTTGATTCTTCTATGTGCCCTGACTGAGGATTGAACCTGTAATACAGAGGCAATATTCCAACCAACTGAGCTACCCTGCCAGAGCTCCCCATAAAGCTTTAGAATCACTTTGTTGATATTCATAAAATAGTTTGATAGGATTTTGTTGGGGATTGCACTGAATCTACAGGTCAGATTAGAAATTAGATATCTTAACAATATTGAGTTTTCCCATCCATGAACATGGAAAATCTCTTCATTTATTTAGTTCCTTAGTATACAGGAAAGTGACTGATTTTTATATATTAACCTTGTGCCTACAACTTTGCTATAATTGCTTATTTGTTGCAGGAGTGTTTTGTGAATCCTTCTGGATTTTCTACAAAGCTTATTATGTCTTCCGTGACATTGAGAATTTTATTCTATATTTTTTTACTTCATGAAAAAGTATTATTTTATTTTAAAATTCTATCCTATGCAGCTTGTTATTTGTGAAACTTTTAAAAAATCATTTATTATCTTTCAATTATAGTTGACATTCAATATTATATTAGTTTCAAACATACAACCCAGAGATTAGACATTATATAAATTATTAAGTGATCAAGTTAAATCTTATACCCATCTGATACCATACATAGTTTTTAGAATATTATGACTACATTCCATATGCTTTATTTTACGTCTCCATGACTCTTCTGTTACTACCAATTTGTAATTCTTAATCCCTTCACTCTTCTCACTCAACCACTCAATCCCACTCCCATCAAGCAGCCATCAAAATGTTCTTTGTATCTATGAGTGTTTCTATTCTGCTTGTTCACTTACTTTGGTTTTTTAGATTCAATTGTTAATAGATTTATTGCCATTTTATTGTTCATATCTTAGTTTTTTCTTTTCTTTTTCTTATAAAAGAACACCCTTTAACACTTCATGTAATGCTGGTTTGGTGGTGGTGAACGTTAGAATTTTCTTGTCTGGGAAGTTCTTTATATGTCCTTTGATTCTAAATGATAGTTTTGCTGAGTAGAGTAATCTTGGAAGTTGGTTCTTGCTTTTCACCACTTTGAATATTCCTTGCCAATCCCTTTTGGCAAAATTTCTGTTGAGAAATCACCTGGCAGTCTTATGGGAGGTCCTTTGTAGGTAACTAACTGTTTTTCTCTTGCTGCTTTTAATATTCTCTCTTTCTCTTTTACCTTTTGTATTTTAATTCTGATGTGTCTTGGTTTGGTCCTCTTTGGGTTCCTCTTGGCTTGGGACTTTCTGTGCTTTCTGGACTTATATGTCTATTTCCTTCACCAGGTTAGAAATGTTTTCTTTCATTATTTTTTTCAAATAGGTTTTCAATTTCTTGCTCTCTTCTTCCAACACCCCCATGATGTGACTATTTGTATGCTTGATATACCAATATATATCTGAGGCCCCTTATACTATCCTCATTTTTGGGGGATTCTTTTTCTTTTTCTTTTTGCTGTTCCAATAGGGTTTTTTTTTTTACTTCCTTATATTCCAAATGGCTGATTTGATTATCAGTTTCCTCTACTCTACTGTTGATTCCATGTAAATTATTCTTTATTTTATTTAGTACATCCTTTATTTCTTACTGGTTCTTTTTTATGACTTCAATGTCCTTTTTCATGATATTGAAGTCCTCTACTCTTCCCCTAAGTTTATTGAGCATCCTTATAATCAGTGTTTTGAACTCTGTGTCTAGTAGATTTCTTGTCTCCATTTTAAGTTTAATTCTTTTTTTGGATTTTGTTCTGTTCTTTCATTTTGGATATGCTTCTTTGTCTCCTCATTTTGGCCACATCCCTGTGTTTGTTTCTATGTATTCAGTACAGCTGCTACATCTCCTGGGCTTGGTAGAGTGCCTAATGAAGTAGGTGTCCTGAAGGGTCCAGTGGCACACACTTCCCATTCACCTGAGCTGGGCACTCCAGGTATGGTTTCCCATGTATTGGCTGTGTACACCCTCCAGTTGTAGTTGAGCCTTGATTGCTGTTGGCACATCAATGGAAGGGATTTACCCCTTGGCTGATTGGTTCAAGGACTTGCTTGGACCACTGTGGAGGATCAGCTGTGCAGGATCCCAACCCATGAAGCAGGACTTACTTCATTGTGGTTCTGTTGCCCACTGAGTTCACCACTTGAGTTTGTCATTTGTAGAGGTGGTCGCATGGTGCTTTGACAGGGTCGAAGCTGTCTACCAGGTGGGCTGGCCCTGGAGCCTCCCTGGAGGTACATTCCAAGGCCTATGTTCTGCCCAGGGCCACCCAGCATGAACTACAAAGTGATATGCTGATGGCTGCTACTTGTGCTGGGCTTTGAGGTGCCCAGGAGAGGCCAAACTGCAAATCAAGGCTAGTTCCCATTAGTGTCAGGTGTGGGACCACTTAGAAAGAGATACAGGATTCACTGAGGCCATATTATGCTTATTTGAGAGATATTAGGAAAGTCTGAAGCATGAGCTAAGATTAGAATTATCATATCACCATTTGTATGGAAAAGCCACTGGAAAACAACTTGGGTGGGCCTGAAAGTTGGTGCGGCAGAGACTCAGGGAATCATAAGGGTAGGGCTAACAGCCTTAGCAAAGTCGATTTGCTATGGAGCTCACATGCTGGCACTATGGGAGAAACGCTCAGCAAAGGAACAATAACCTCTGCTACCACTTCTGTCTGGGAGCAGGCTGCCCCTCTAGCTCTTGCTACCAATGCCAGATACTTTAGTTCCTTCCTGAATGTCCCCTGGTGCTTTTTGAACTACTTCCCCCTCCCCCATGCTGGAATGCAGAGGGAGTAAGTCTGAGTAAGTCTGTGCATGGGACTTTTAAGAGGAACTGCCTGGGACTCCAGAAGCCTTCTCTCTCACTCAGCTACAATCCCAGCTGGTTTTAATAGCCACAAGTTATGGGGACTTTCTTCCCAGCACTAGAATACTGGGCTGGGGGTCCTGATAAGGGACTGAGACCCCCTCACTCTTCAGGGGGATCTCTGCAGCCAAGATATCCCTCCTGACTTTTATCTACCACATGTGGTGTAGAAGCAGTCAGTTTCACACTTACCCCTTTTACCTATCTCAATGTGGTTTCTTTTTTATATTTTTAGTTGTAAGACTACCATTAAGTTAGATTTCAGGGGGTTTTGAATGATCTGAACATAGGTAATTTTATGTGTTCTTCCCTTATTAGACTAATTGAGGAGGTTCCTACTAGCCAAGTTGGGCGTAAATAAGAGTAATAGCTGAAATGCATTAAAACACATCAAATGTTTAAGCCCAGAAGTCTATACTGATCTTAAACAACAAAACAAAATCTCATTGCTCTCCTTTGGAAGATATTAGAAAAATAATAATTTTTTAAAACTTGTAAATACAAGGAAAGCTTCAAACATTCGTCCTGCATTTTCTGTGTATCTATACTGCAGGTAACCAAATACTTTGCAAAGGAAAGTTACTGTCTGTAGAACTCCAGCTAGTAAATGTAGAAGGCAAGCTAAAATTATCATATCACTATTTTATAACCCCTTATGAAATAATGGATCTATTATCAATGGCTGCTCACAATTCAAAATGATAAACAATTAGACATTATAGGCTTCATAATGGAAGTAGACAATACCACCTAAGAATGCTTCTTACCAAAAATTTGTACCTGAAATCACTTTGTTGAGTAGGAGAGAGAGAGGAAGAGAGAGAGAACAAGAGGGGGGGTGGGGCGCAACTATAGTTTAAGATAGATTTAATAAACATTTAAATAATTAAATTTTTATGGGCCTCATATAAATCCTGTCTGGATCATATATATAAATATTAAATATAGATATATAGATATAGATATAGATATAGATATAGATGATATAGATATAGATAGGTAGATATTGATTTCAGAGAGGAAGGAGAGGAAGGGAGAGAAACATCAACGATGAAAGAGAATCACTGGTCAGCTGCCTCCTGCATGCCCCCTACTGGGGATCGAGCACACAACCTGGGCATGTGTCCTGACTGCTAATCGAACTGTGATCTCCTAGTTCAAGGAAAGATCAATGCTCAACCACTGAACCACGCTGGCTGGGACTGTCTGGATCTCTTAAAATAATTAACATTATTTTTAGTATCTAATATTATTATTACTTTTGCAAAACAAAATATTTCTTATCTTTTAGAGAAACACTCTGATATATTTATCAACATAATGATATGAGTCTGAGATTTGTTTTACAATAATCCAGTAGTTGAGGTAGGGTTTAGATAAATCAAAATTGATAATTGTTGTAAGTAGATAATAGGTACATGGGATTCATTATATTATTCTTTCTGATTTTGTATATGTTTGAAATTCTCATAATAAAATGTTAATAACAACAAAGCAACAAAACAAAGCCCAGATACTTTAAATTACTTGCCCAACACCACCTATGTAATTAGGGACAGTTCAAACCTGAAATTGGACTCTTGACTTCCAATCAAATACTCTTTCCCTTATAATAAGCTGTTTTGCTGAGATGCCAAACTTCTTGGGTACCAAATTATCTGCCCAAAGCTTGACAAGCCAATGGGTGAACTAGGAAATACACTATGGGGCTATCAAACACTCGTACAAGCAGCTCATCAGTAAGCAGCCAAGTGGCAAATTGAGATTGACTGGGAGTGCAGAGCAGCTGTTGACTTTTGAAGTATTGCCCAAAGCTCTTGGCTTTTCCCCATTTGGCCTTTAAGGGAGCCATTTCAAAAGCAGACTGGCCTTCAAAGTGCCCAAACAAACATAGTTGAAAGGCTGTTTAGTCTGTGCTTAGATTTTTCTTAATGGATGGCATCACACGAATTCATTTTTGCTGAGAGCTATATAATCAGACCAACATGGAGTCTTGTGACAATAGCTAAAGTTAGAGCACCTGGGCACCAAGATTTTAGAAAACGGTTAGATTGGGATGTCATTTCCACATTAATGAAGACTGCTGCTTCAATAGACACTAAAACTCAGTCATCATTGCTGTATTTCTGGCATTGTTGAGACACTGGGGCTGGGGAATAGATCCGTGGGGAGATGAAGAATTAATGAAGATCATACTGAAAACCAGAAAGGTGATCAAGTGGCAGTGACAGCAGTACAAAACCAGGAAAGGGCATATACATCCTCCACAGGAAACACATACTGACCCAATATTTAAATACAGCCAGCTAGGCAGACATTTCTTGCTATTATTTCTTTTTATTTTTCCCTTTTATTTTTCCTTTTCTTTTCTCTCCTCCTCCTCCTCCTCCTCCTCCTCCTCCTCCTCCTCCTCCTTCTCCTCCTCCTCTCCTCCTTCCTTTTCTACTATGTATTTGACCTCCAAAGAGAATCTCTTTGGAGGTCATTTATGGGGGGAAAAGGTGGAGTGAAATTCTTGTATTGTCAATGCTAATATTCATACTCTCACCTTTCTATAGTCAATATTCAACATAGGTATATTGCAGACATTTGCTCCTAATGGACATCTGTTGCTTTTTCCTGTCCAGCATTCATTTCCATTTTTCTCACAGTACTCTGTACCTTCCTTGAAAACCTATCACTCTCTCACCATGTGTGGTCTTAGTGGAATTGTTAATCAAATGGCACCTGGCCCAAGTTTTGCTGACCTGATTCATTTTAGTTGAAATTTGGATGCTCGGGTTGTGATTTATCTGAATGGTAGCATTTTAAACAGAGACTATTGGGTAATGCTCCCTAGAACTCTAAAACTTTGCTACTCTGCATCCTGTCCTTTCAAAGGCCAGAAACTTGTCCTCAACTCTGTGACAGTTTTCTTTTCATCTAACATATCCTTTTTGTTTAAGTCAGAATTGGTTTATATCCCCTATAACCCAACATAAATGATATATTATTGTCCACATATGAGAGCTAGTTACTTACTAAAAGAGAACAAATCAAGGATATTGAATATTCATTTAGTATGTGGAAGGTAAGTACTTTGAGCCACATCAACTCAGTTTATTGGCATACACTAAAGTCATGCTCCTCAACTTATTATTGGAGAAAAATTGAATATTTAAATTTTGATGTCTTTTTGTAAAAAATTATGCTACAAATTTTAAGCCCATCATGCAAAACACCAATACCACATTCATATTTTTATTTCTGTGTCTTCTGAATAATTAGATGCAATAGAGAAAAAAGCATGAATCTGAGATAGAGCACAACTTCTCAAAGTCAAAGAAAATTCATTGGTTCATTGATTAGAATTCATATACTGTCTCACATGTTTTTAAAAACAATGTAGGTGTAAGTGATGAATACTTCTTTTGCTTAAATACCCACTAAACTACAGAGTGAATCAAGACCATTTATTGGAAACTCAGAGGGGTAACAAGCTTTTTGAGGCAAGAAGCCTTTGTTATTTACAGGTCACACACAAATCCTTGAAGATGGATGATTATCTTTAGCTGTCAGGTAGGGACAAGATAGAACTCTCTAGCTTTTCCATTTCTTAGGTTCATTCATAAGATCGATCCTGGCTCCTTGTTATGGACTACATTCTTTTTCCCGAGAATTCATATGGTGAAGTCTTAACCCCCTGTGTGACTATATTTGGAGATAGGGTTCTTAAGAAGGTAATTAAGGTTGAATGAGGTCATAAGGGTGGGACTCCCCAGGAAAATTAGTCTTTATCCTAGTGTTGTGGGTTGTGCCTCCAGCCCCTAATTCATATGTTGAAGTCTGAACTCAGTACTTGACTATATTTGGTGGTAGATATTTAAAGGGATAATTAAGTTAAAGTGAAATCACAAGAGAGGGCCTTAATCCAATAAGACTGGTATCCTTGTAAGAAGATGAAGAGACACTAGAGCTCTTGAACGCAGAAGAAAGGCCATGTGAGGACATTAAGAAGGCAGCCATCTCAAGCCAGGAAGAGACTTCTTATCAGACATCACTGATGGCACCTTGATCTTGAACTTCTGGCCTCCAGAACTGTGAGACAAAAAATTTCTGTTGTTTAAGCCTCCCAGTCTGTGGCATTTTGTTTTGGAAACCTTAGCAGACTAATACACCCTGTTTTCTAATAATACACCATATCTACACTGATAAAAATGAGACATGCAAATTGGTGTCACTCCACTACGCCCACCAGCCAATCAGGATGAGCATGCAAATTAACCCAACAAAGATTGAAGTTAATTTGCATATGCAGGCACGGAGCGAAGACTGAAGACGACTGAAGACTGAAGAGGCTTGGCTTCTCCGCTGCAGCCAGAGTGAAGGCCTGGGTCCCGGGTGCCGGAGGAAAACCGGTGCTGGCAGCCAGGGGAAGGAAGGCCTATTGCATGAATCTCTTCATGCAACAGGCCTCTAGTGCTTATATAAAAGACTACTTTGATTCTTAGATAATGCCAATTTAATGTTTATATCAATCCCTCCAACTTGACTAAAACTCAACACCTTCACTTTCTTTATAACACTAGCTGCACCCTGTTTCTATGCTCAGTGGCTGCCCTGATTGACACCTGTGGTCTTCTGGCACTGTCCCAGCATATTACCGCTGCTGTGTTCAGGCCACCTGAATGGTGGTCCTTACCTGCTTTTAACCTCCAAAACTTTAGAAACTCTAGTCTCGGTGCTTGACCCTGAAATCCCTGACATTCTTGCATACTTTTGGATCTATGGGTCTTTATTTAGTCTGCACATCTTCCACTAGTCATTTTCTTATCCCACAACCACATAACACTTCATTTTTCTCAGCACAAATAGGATATCTCTTAGGGGTTAGATCAGGATGGATTTAAGTCCCCTTTCACATTGTACTTGGCCACACTGTGACCCTTTCTTTGGACTTGATTTTTTTTCATCTGGTCCACTATGCAGAACTTCTTTCTCATTATGATTTTTCAAAGGGATTGTTTCTTCTGCAATCTGGCCTCTATTGCTCTTACTTATACCCCATCAACATATGTCTGAACCCAGACCACAAACAGAGTTCAAAATTTTTTCCTTGAGTTTGCTGAAACCCAAGCACATTATAGCTAGACAGGTGGTGAAGGGTTGCCTAACTTTACAAGCTATCATGTCTAAGCCTCATCCAGCCAACTAGTTTGTAGAATTCCTGCGGGAGTTTTACCAGTTGAACTTTTTATGTTTCATTTCATTTTAGCATAGCTCTTAGGATAGAATCTGATATAAAGATGAGTAATATATTCAGACAAGTTAGGAAGACAGCAGTGTCACAGCCTTAAGAATCCTAGACAGGGTCTCCTCTTCCCTCTTGCTTTTTTAGTGCCTACTATCTAGCCTATATGCCTTTTCTTGATACTACTTGAACTTCTTTAGCACCCCAGTACCACCTGAACTTCCTGCTATTGTTGTACTTTTTGACAATATCAAGTGGATATCTATAAGTGATCTCTTACTCTCATCCCCTATTCCCTCTCTTTAATTTTCAGATCATCCTTGAAAGCTCCTGGCAACAGTGACAACCTATGTCCCTGTCTTCCTTGTTTCCCATCACCTGACCAATTAACATTGCAGAGCAGAATCTCCATCCCTCTCCAGTTTGCCAAGACACCAGATCCAGGCCAGAGGGCACTGCTTCTACTCCACCTTCTTATAAGGAACCTGCTGGTTTTCCAGAGGGAAAAATTCATGTGCAATTGCCTGCCTTACACAGGTGTCTTGCTTTTCTTAGGTTAAACATAAAGGACATAGTTACTTAACAACCATCATTTATTATCTGACATTTCTTATCTTCTCAGAGAACAGATATAATCACTAAGAAGAGCTGACAAATAAACCAGGAGTTACTTAATGTGACTCCCCCAGTTTATGTTGGCTAAGTCTTTAGAATCAGATACAGAGGTTATCAACCAAGAAAGTGAATAGTCAATCAATAACTTGTAAAGAAGTTTAAACAAGAAAAAAGAACAGTCATAGTGTTCCCTAAATAAACAGGGGACTCCCATTTCGTTAATTTGTTACAAATTCCCTAAAGTGAGAAATTTCCATGTACAAAACAAATGTAAGTGTCTTCCCCTCAGCACCTCATTATGCCTGTCACTACAGGCAATGGCACATCTCATTGTTAATTTGTTGATGTTAAATTAGCCCTTATATGTCTTGTTCTTTGTAACAGCAACAGAAATGATTATCACATAGAATTTTAGGTCATCGTTATTTGAACTGTATGTTTAAATTCAGGAATATTTTGTCTTAAACTCTGGTCCTACAAGATGTCCTACTGTTGCCCATGGATTTCTCCTAATTTGGTATTGCTTGGCTATTATGCTTTGACCATGTAGGAGAATTTGTATAAATTAAAACATTTGTATAATCAAAAGAGTACTTTCCAAAGTCAATTCTAGATTTTTCCATAATGATATTTATATTATTTTTGAAATTTCACTCTGCAAAGTATTAATTCATAAGAGAATACCAGGAATTTCTTATGAGAGATGTGCCCTGTTAAAATTTGTCTCCTCATCAAGTTACCCACATACCCATGACCCTACATAGTGTCCACAATAACATGCTGTTTAAAACCATCAGGATTATTTTTACTCCAGGTCTTCAAGATAAAATTATATTTTGTGGATATGGGGAGAGTTAATTCCCTATCTATTTGTTCCCCAATTTTAACATGCCCCCCACCCCTAGTATATCTATGCTTCATTTTTAAGCATCATTACTACAAATGGTTAACTTTTGTGAGGAAAATTGATTTTCATAGTTATGGATGGCACAAAAAATAATGCGTTACCATAAAGCAGTCCTCCTTAATTCTGGTCAGGTTAACAACTGATTAGTCTTGTCAAAGAGGTTAACCCCACTTGCACCTCTCAACCTAGAAGGTGGGCCAAATCAACACTGGGGGGGGGGGGGGGTAGTAACACATAAGTACAGTACATATCAGCATATTTCAAAATACAATTTTGTCTAGTATATCTGCAAAGGATATTTCTTTCTCAGAAACTGGAGCAATAATAAAACACACACAATAGGAGTGGGTTTTCTCATTTTGATAAGGTGAACACATATTCCTCTTATAATAGTGACCATTAAGAAAAATCTTTAATAATAAAATATATTTATGAACAACAGCAACAATTTCTTGGAACGGCTGTAATTGAATCCTCAATGCTCCCTCTACTTCCAATTTTCTTTTCTTATGATTTTTGAAAGTTGTTAGGAATAGTATTAAATATGCCTCCCTGAAAATTTGCATTTTATTTTTATTTTTCAAATAAATAAATAGCAAACAAAATCATCATCCAAAAGAAAAGACAACCTATGGATCAGGAGAAGATATTTGCCAGTGATGTATCCAACAAGGGGTTAATATTTAAAATTTATAAAGAACTCATACAACTTAACACCAAAACACCACCAAACAGATTAAAAAATGGGCAGAGGACCTGAATAGAAACTTCTTCAAAGAGGACATACAGATGGCCAATAGACATATGAAATGATGCTCAAAGTCACTAATCATCCGAGAAATGCAAATTAAATCTACAATGAGCTATCGCCTCAAACCTGTCAGAATGGCTGTCATCAATAAATCAACAAATAACAAGTGTTGCCTAGGATGTGAAGAATAGAAAACTTCATGTATTGTTAGTGGGGATGCAGATTGGTGTAGCCACTATGGAACACAGTATGAAGGTTCCTCAAAAAATGAAAAATAGAAGTACCTTATGACCCAGCAATTTAACGTCTGGGTATTTATTTGCAGAAATCCAAAACACCAATTCTAAAAGTTATATCCATCCCTGTGTTTATTGCAGCACCATTGACAATAGCCAAGATATAAAAGCAACCCAAATGCCCATCAACAGATGGGTAATGAAGTGGTACATATATACAATGGGATATTACTCGACAATAAAAAAGAATGAAATCTTGCCATTTGCGACAACATGAATAAACCAAGGGGTTGTTAAGCTAAGTGAAATAAGTCAGACAAAGAAACACAAATACCAAATGATTTCACCTGTATGTGAAATTTAAAGAACAAAATAAATGAACAAACAAAACAGAAACAGACCCATAGAGACAGAGAATGAACTGAGAGTTGCCAGATGGGACAAGGTCTGGGAGCTGGTGAAAGGGTAAAGGGATTAAGAAGTGCAAAATATGGGGATATAAAGTGCAGCATAGGAAATATAGTCAATATTATTATCATAACTATGTATGGTACCAGGTGGGTACCAGACTTATTTGGGGATCATTTCATAAATTAGATAAATGTTTCACCACGTTGCAGTATACCTAAAACTAATATAAATAATATTGAATGTCAACTGTAATTGGAAAACGAAAACCAAGTAGGATGGGATGGAGAAAGTGATCCCAGAACCATCTCTCCTACTGTTGTGCAGGACAGGCTGGGCCAAGTGAATCAGGTGAGAGTGCAGTCCCAAAGCACAGCATCAAGGAGAGATGGGGTGAGAAGAAAGATTGAAGAACTCTCAGAGTGGCTGGAATGTTTGTTTTCAAAAGCAGCAGGGATTATCTGATAAACTGGGTAAACTGCTTGTTATTTTTATAATGTAAATGCAACCAGTATTAAAGTGAAAAGCTGAAATCCTCTCAAAGGACAGATAAAGCCAAATGATTATATTTAGATTCATTTACAGAAGAAAGCAAACATTTTCATTCCTAGTCTCCAATACTTACCAACACATCATAGCCTCTTGGAATGTTTATTGGGGTTGAGTGAATGGAAAGTGAAGGGAGGAGGGCTGGGGCAGGAAAGAGTGTATCAATCCCTAAGTTTTGCCTTCAGACTTCCCATGAAGTGTACCAAGCATTTGAAATCGGCATACAATGAACATTACACAGATGTAAGAAGTGGTTGGTTTTTTCTTCCTTCTGCACCTCAAAATTATCATTCCAAAATGATTTTGCCTACCATTTACCCACAAGGACCTGACCCAAAAGATAATTATTTTTAAAATAGGCATACAAATAATTCCGAACAGAACAAGTTAAGAAAAAAGCCTCACAACTTACTTGAAATCCCTGGAAAGCTCCTGGTGAGAGCGGCATGTGACTGACGTGGTGAATCGGGCCTGTTGGAGAAAAATCAAGACAAAATATGGATTCATTGTTTTTTTGAAAGGCAGCCATATTTCCAAGAAAATGTGCACGCCACGTTTTATTAAGAAATTATATCTTTCCCCATGCTTTCCATCTCTTTCACGCACTGGCAGTGGCAAGCAGGTTAAACAGATGTGTTGAGAGAATTAATACCAGTCTTGGGAACATGTAAACAAAATATTTCTTTAGAAACACCTACCTTGAAATTTCATTAGTTCTATCAGATACTGGAAGGACCTGGATTAGGGAAATGATTTAAACAGTGCAGGCTGTTCATACAGACTTAGAACCCTTTTGTGAGATGAAAAATGAGAAGATGAATTTAATATTTCTCCAATGAATTGGCATGGGGTTTAAAATCTTGCTTTGACTGAGATAACTGTGTTTGTTTTAGTGCTAATAAATTCGGCTTGGTAAGAATTTTTCCTTTTCTTTTTTAAGATTCATTAGTAGGGGTGGGAAAAATTCCCTTCTAGGTTTCTTGGCTGATCTAGTAATGAAACTAAGATAAGACAGACTAACAGGAGAAAACCACGTTTAATTACCTACATATGGGAGCTTCATAAAGAGATGAAGATAGAAACCGCAGCCAGGTAATTGAGGCTCATATAACTTCTTGAGCTAATGAAAGACATAGGGGTTTGAGGACCCCAGGGGAGGAAGCCATTCACAGGAAGGCAGAGGAGATATTAAGAAAAGAAAGGTTGCCCTGTTATGCAGATAAACTTCTTAGGTTCAAAGGTATCTCTGGTAATAGCTCTCTTCACGGTTACAGGCTTCCTTTCCAATGTAAATGTCGGCATTTGAGGACGGAGGCAAAGAGCTTTTCCTGAGTCTGTTGGGTTTTGATTGCCATTAGCTCAAAATAATCCTCCTGCCAAAGTGACATGTTTGGGGGTGTTACATTCTGCTCTCCTTCCCATTCTCAGCGGCTATACATTTGCCTCCGTGTAGAACCAACTCTCCCCTCTGAAAAGGCAGCAATACCCGTCAGAGAACAAGTATATAGGATTAGCACATTAGGAAGAATAAAGAGAAGCTTTCAGCTCTCTGTCACGGGTGATATTTATCACATTTTTCACGACCGGCTCTAATAACAGTGCAGAGATAAAATAGGCTTGATGCATCTCTCCTGTACAGAGCATTTTACAGCAGCAACTATGAGAAATCCAGGAGATGAAACGTGTGCTCCTTGCCTCTTGTGGTTTTTATTAGTCTAAAATGGGAGGTGTGTGTGGGGGGGAGACTACTTCTACAAAAGTGGGCTTGAATTTTCTGTCTGTTATGCTAATGTATGCATAGAAAAAGCTGGTGCTGAGGGCGGTTCTCCAATTAAGACAAATGAGGCACATTGAATTTCTCCCCCAGGGCACAGCAGGGGTGCTGGCAAAATCTACTTTATTCTTTTTCTGTCAGGGCTGAACTGGAAACAAAAGCATGAAAATTCAACACATCCACTTACAGAATAATAAAGGCTGTTGTTTAAAGCGTGAAGAGTTTTGGCACCCTTCTGGGGCCTTATGCAAATCACTCTTCCTCTCCACTGCTACCACACCATCGGTCTTGGAAATTAAAGATGTACTTGGTAGGTTAACAGTTGAAAGGAGAAGAACAGGCTGAAACTCAATTAGATTTGTATTAAGCAAATAAATCAGGACTGACTGATATTGGCTAAACTAAAATGCATTACGGGCTGACAGTAATTCTAATTTGATTGACAAATATATGTGGTACGTTATTAACCTAAATGAAAGATAAAAATCTTTTTTTTTTTAAAACAAAAAGGATTTTAGTCGGTAAACAATACTCTCCCCTTCTAAAGTTACACAAAACAATAAACAGAGACCACCGACACGGTGCTGTTTACAATCCTTGCTCAACAACACCGGAAATCTATTTCCTGGTACATGGTTAAGAGTTTGAGACCAAATTATTCTGCAGAAAGACATTTGTTTTCATTGATTTATTTGGTGTAATGTAGGAGCAGAACACATTATTTATTTGGTGGCATGAAGCACACCAAATACACTATATTTATTATGGTGAGTAACACAAAAGCATAGACCTGCACATTCCTGGTTATTTATACATGGTGCTTTTTTACACTAGGGGTATATACCAAGGAGCTTTAAATGAGGTTCAAGTTATGAATGACTATTTCAATCAAATGCTGCAAAGTTTTGAGGCGAAACAAAACCCTCTTAAATAGAACAAATTTGTTGTGTGTGGTTAGAGGAACGAAAGATGTTTCTCATGTGAGAAGATTTTGGAAGTTTCTTTTTAACTCGTCTCCTTATCTTTGCTGTTTACACTTTTAGAATTTACAGAAATTTAAGCCATTCTGAAGGTGAAAATGAGACATTTGGGGGGCTAGCTATCTGAATCTGTGCTAGTAACCTGCCTTCTGACATACACCCTCGCTTGCTGATAAACATACACTCTTGTTTGCCGATAAACTCCATTCTTATCAAACTCCATTC
This sequence comes from Myotis yumanensis, assembly GCF_028538775.1. Taxonomy (NCBI): domain Eukaryota; kingdom Metazoa; phylum Chordata; class Mammalia; order Chiroptera; family Vespertilionidae; genus Myotis; species Myotis yumanensis. The sequence continues at coordinate 74,798,718 of NW_027223755.1, forward strand.
TTATCTATGATGCCTGTCCTACCCTGCAGAACCTGTTTCCCAGAATACTCCCATTTTACAGAGACCATAAACCATGAACCATATACAACCCCAGGAGGGGCTGGTGCCAGTGCTGGCAGGCCTCTGGGTGTGGTCTCACTTCCCCCATCCCAACTCAGGGGGGAAGCCTGATCCATATTTTGGGGACAAAGGAACTAAGGGGTATAAAGGGAAAGCTTCGTCCTTGTTCATCACTCAGGATTTGGAGACTGACTCCCCTGAGCCACGGCACTAGTGCAATCTGCAATAAAGGCAACTTTTCTGAATTTTCTCTGAGTGCCCGCACCGCCTGGCAGCTTATCTGCAACAATTACATTTAATATGTTGCTAGATTAATAATTGAACACCAATTTAATACTTCTGCTTCTGTTATAGCCATCTTCTATTTTCCCCATCTCTTCTGTTCATCTGCGTGATCACCTTTTTCTTCTGGCTACCAGATTAGACTCATTCGTATCTTTCAATGATCTTTCCTTCCATCTTTTCCTACCCAGTTGTTCTTGCCAAATCCTGTTGCGCTTTGCTCTGCGTCAGTGCCAGCAGTGGTCTCTTTCTCCCCTTCAAAACCTGTCCAAACCTTTGCCTCATGTGGGCTGCTTCCTGCCACAGCTCTCGCCAGCCCCTGTTCTTACTCTACCTGTTCTCATCTCTCCTCTGCTGAGCACATTAAAGATCCTCAGCCAAAATACCTTTCTTTGGGATTCAGTCCCACATTTTCTTCCTCATCACCATCAATAATACCCTTCACTGATAGTGAGAGTGAAGTTAGAGCATCAGAGAATGAGACATCGACAATCACCTTCAGGTTTCACACACATTTTCTTTCATCCCAGATTACATTCTCTATTTTTAGCTTTTCAAACCTTTCAACCTCTACTCTCTTCTTATTCCCCTGTATAGCTGGCCATCAGATGGGCTTCTTTCTGTCTCTCTTTCCCTTTTTTTTGTGACTCTTCCCTCTTTTCTGCCACCTCCTGTGAAATTTACCAGAGAAATCAGTTTTCAAAACTTCAATATATCTCAACACTCATATTCAATCTGCTAATGACAACCCCTACTACTTATTGTGGGTTTAGAAGAACTTTGAAAATATATAATTTTTATTGTTGAAAGTATCATAGAGCTCCTCTTTTTTAGAACTTTGTTCCATCATATTTATTTAATGCTTTTTCAGGTTTTATACTCTTTTAATTATATTCATTATTATGTAATAATTGTTAAAAGTGAGATTAAATATAATTTTCTTGAAGGATTTTGTGTATGCCCGTTGAATTAACCATTTTGTGTTGTGTTTTTTTATTTTTGGCTTCCATTTAAGAACAATAACAACCCTAACTGGTTTGACTTGGTGGATAGAGCATTGGCCTGCGGACTGAAGGGTCCCAGGTTTGATTCCGGTCAAGGCCATGTACCTTGATTGTGGGTACATCCCTAGTAGGAGGTGTGCAGGAGGCAGCTGATAGATGTTTCTCTCTCATCGATGTTTCTAACTCTCTATCCCTCTCCCTGTAAAAACAATAAATAAATCAATAATATATATATATTTTTAAAAAGAACAATAACATAAATCTTTGAAATGCAGAAGGAATCCATTCTATGGACCTTCATAAATCTGAAGATATTTTGTTTCTTTTTTATAACATAAAATTTTCTACTTTAACAATCTTTCAGTGTGCAACTCAGTGGCATTAAATATATTAAACTTATTAGGGTAACATATTTTTATTCTTAACCCCTTTCATGTCTTTTTCCTTGCCATAATCCTCACAGCAGTTTATTTGCTTTTTGAGGTCATTTTCAGCCAAGAAATACAACTTTATATCCACTCACAAGGCAAAGCTAAGGTGACTTTGATGCTCCCTTCAAATGTGCAATGAGTCTGGAAATAGAAAAATTGTCTAACTGCCCAGTATAAACTAAGTTATATTCCACTTCAAATTAATATTCAAAGTGTTTTTCTGCTTCTAGTAGTACAAGGGAAGTGGTGATAGCAACACAGGAAGGCAGACTTGAGAGGAGAGATTGACACCTGAGAATCAGAAGGCTTTGTTCCCTTAAGCCCAGTTAAATATCATTGAGCTATCACTCAGTACTAAGAGAAACAGTTTCCTCTTGCATTGCTCTAAAACCAACTACTAAATAATGTTAGGATATCTTTGAGGCAATAATGAGTAATCATTCACAGTTCTTTTGAAGGGAATGCTGTTAAGATTTAAAAAAAAAAAAAAAAGGCCCAAAGGCAGAGAGCTTTTAACTACTAGCCATTTGGCAATATTACTTTCATTCTCCCTCCTCCTCTCCTCCCCTCCTCCATAACCCTTAGTATAAATCTTATTTCTGAATTTAGTATTGGAGAGAGAGATTCTGCAATTGCTTGAAGAAATGTTCTTCTTGTTGTTTTAAGTTTTTTCTGTTGACTTCACTATATTTTAACATGTAAGTGTTATTGAGAGCATACTAACTCTGAATTACTAGGTTGCATATTTACTTGCTATGGAAGAGGATTTCAATCTATCAAAGAGCTCAGTTTTCCTCCACAGCAGGCAGTCTTGACTCCTAAGGCAGGTAAGGATCAGGAGAGAAGAGAAATCGAAATAGAGACAGAGATGAGAGAGAGAGAGAGAGAGAGAGAGAGAGAGACAAGAAAAGAGGGAGAAAGGAGAGACAGCTATGTGATATATGGGATTTCTCTGAGGAGTAATGCTATTCATATCTCTTCTGTTTATCTTGAAAAGTTTCCAAAGGACATATGGGGAGCAGCACTGTTGCCTCACTGAACTTGGTGAAGTATAGCCCTGATCTGAGATATATTCATAGCCAGGAAATTGATCTAAAGGTCAAGGTGTAGGTACTAAGTCTTCTTCTCAGTTGGGGTCCTGTCTGTCTCCACACAGCTTTTATGGCAGCTCTCCCAGCTTTTCTGTGCTCCAAGGCCCTTGAATTGTTCTTTCTTTGTTCTCAGCATCAATCTCCTTTATTTTACTTCCCAAGGTATGACTCAAATATAGACATTTTAAATAGCTTATGCCCTATCTGTGCATCTTTAAAGGCTGACTCAGTGAGCACCAGAGACCTGCTGAAGTAAGGACTGCTCTGTGGTGTGGGCCCCTGCACAGATGATCCTCCACAGTGGTCCCAGTCAGGCTTTGTAGTTGACTGACCTGGAGGTATATCCTTCCCATTGGCATGCCAACAGCAATCAAAGCTCAACTACAACTGGAGGGTGTACATAGGGTTGTTTGTGTGTGTGTGTGTGGGGGGGGGGGGGGGTTGGGGGATGCACAGCTAGAGTTCCCAGCTTAGGTACATAGGGAGGCTGTGCCACTAGATCCTACAGGGCACCTACTACATTAGACCACTCTACTGATTCTGGGAGACATAACAGCTCTGCATAATACATAGCAACAGTCACAGGGTAGCAGTCAAAATGAGGACACAAACAGGAACCAACTGAAAAAATAAGAAAAAGAAGTCAATGAAATGAAGGCAAGTAAAATAATAGATACAAAATTCAAAACAAATGTTATAGGATGCTCAAGAAACTTAGTGAGAACTTCAACAGCATAAAAAAGGACATGAAAAACATAAAAAAGGACTAGTCAGAAATGAAGGAAAGATTAACTGAAATGAATAATAATTTACAGGGAATCAATAGTAGAGTAGATGAAGTTGAGAATCAAATCAGCAATTTGGAATATAAAGAAGCAATAAACACCCAATCAGAGTAGCAAAAAGAAAATTTTTTAAAAAAAATGTGGATAGTTTAAGGGACCGTTGGGACAACATGAAGCATAACAGCATCTGCATCATATGTATACCAGAAGAAGAAGAGAGAGAGCAAAGAATTGAGAACATGTTTGAAAATATAGTGGCTGAAAACTTCCCTATCCTGTGAAATAAAATAAACATGTATATTGAGGAGGCACAGAGAGTCCCAAACAAAATGAACCCAAAGGGTCCATACCAAGACACAAATCATAATTAAATGGCAAAGCTTAAAGACAAAAAGAGAATCTTAATAGCAGTAAGAGAAAGACAGGTAATTACCTACTAGGCAGCTCCCATCAGAATGTCAGCTGATTTCTCAACAGAGACTTTGCAGGCCAGAAGGGATTGGGAAGAAATATTCAAAATGATGAAAAGCAAGGATTTACAACCAAGATTACTCTAACCAGCAAAGCTATCATTTAGAATTGAGGGACATATAAAGATCTTCCCAGACAAGAAAAATTTAAAGCAGTTCACCACATGTCAGTATTACATGACATGTTAAAGGGCCTTATGAAAGCAGAAGGAGAAGAAGAAGAAGAAAAGGAGGAGGAGGAGGAGAAGGAGAAGAAGGAGGTAAAGGAGGAGGAGGAGGAGGAAGAAGAAGAAAAAGAAAAAGAAGAAGAGATAAAAAATATGAATAATAAAATTTATCAACAATTAAATCCTAAAATCAAAGTAAATGAATAAGCACTACAGAAACAAACTCATAGATACAGAGAACATTTTGATAATTGCCAGATGGGAGAGGGGTTGAGGATATGGATGAAAAAGATGAGGAGATTAAGAAGTACAAATTGGCAGTTACATAGTAGTCACGAGGATGTCACAACATAGGGAATCTATATAATAAAAACCTAAGTGACCATTACAGTGGAATGACCAGAATGACCAGTTGCTATGATGCGCATTGACCAATAGGGGGCAGACACTCAATGCAGGAGCTGCCCCCTGGTAGTCAATGCACTCCCATAGGGGGAGCACTGCTCAGCCAGAAGCTGGGCTCATGGCTGGCGAGTGCAGCGGCAGTGGTGAGAGCCTCTCCCACCTTCACGGCAGTGCTAAAAAGCAGCGAGCTGAGCGATAAGGAGCAATGAGCAGGCGGGCAGTAAGGAGTGAGGGGTCCCAGACTGCAAGAGGGCGCAGGCCAGGCTGAGGGACCCTCCCCCCAGTGCATGAATTTCGTGCACTGGGCTTCTAGTATAGTCAATAATCTATACGAATAAAAGGGTAATATGCTAATTAGACAGGACATCTTCCAGACGTCCTTCCGGACAAAGCCACAGTGGCAGGGGCCAAGGCAGAGGCAGTTAGGGGCGATCAGGCCAGCAGGGGAGAGAAATTAAGGGGCAATAAGGTGGCAGGCAGGGGAGCAGTTAGGGGCGATCAGGCTGGCAGGCAGAGGTGGTTAGGGGCAATCAGGCATGCAGGCAGGCAGGCAAGCGGTTAGGAGCCAGGGGTCCCAGATTGGAGAGGGTGCAGGCCGGGCTGAAGGGCCCCCCACCCCCACCCCATGCACGAATTTCATGCACCGGGCCTCTAGTATTCTAATAACTACTTATGGTGTCAGATGAATATAAGATTTAGTGGGATGATCATTTACTATTTTATGTCTAATCCAGGGGTGGGCAAACTTTTTGACTCGAGGGCCACAATGGGTTCTTAAACTGGACTGGAGGGCCGGAACAAAAGCATGGATGGAGTGTTTGTGTGAACTAATATAAATTCAAAGTAAACATCATTACATAAAAGGGTATGGTCTTTTTTTTTTTAGTTTTATTCATTTCAAAAGGGCCGGATCCAGCCCTCGGGTCGTAGTTTGCCCACCGCTGGTCTAATCACTGGGGTGTTCACCTGAAACTAATATATTATTGTATGTTAACTATAATTGAAAAAACAAAACAAAACACCTTTCCCTCCACAATTTAGCAAGTTAACTTCTCAGTGCCTCTATAATTTTCTATAAATTAGGCATGATCACAAATACATCACAGGGTTCTCCTGAATAGAAAAGATGATAATATACAGTAAATCTAAAGTGTTTTAATCATTATCTTTCATGGTAGGTAGGGGAGGAATTGGGAGAAACCCACAAGTAAATATTAGAGGAAACTTCATTGAGGTTTTGTTGGGAAGCATGAGACTTGATGGAAAGTTTGTAAGAAGAACATTCTGAGAAAAGGGAATTGTGTGGAAGGCCACCTGCCCTGTTTATCAGAATTCCGACTTAAGGGAGACTTAGGGGAGTGTTGAAGGTGGCACTCCTAATTATTCCTTGACCTTTCCAAATAAGTCTGTGCATGAGCATACCCCCAGGTGTTAACTGGAATCCTTATGCTTAATCCCTGGATGCTCTTGCCTAGAGGACAATGTTAACACATATGTCCTCCCAAGATTACTCACCTACTGATTGTATCTAAAGATAAAAATTTCAATAAAAGCCTAATGAGGCAGACAATTGAGGCAGCCTGGCTTCTTCAGCCAGGCCGTCCCTTAGCTTCTCTTTCACAGTGAAACTGTGTTGGAGTAATCTGTTCATCTGTCACTCATGGGCTGCTGGTCAGGACTGGCAAGGTTTTCACTTTAATGTCTAAAAAAATCAATGCATATTTTGCCTTTTTATCTATATTAGATTCATGTGCTTAAATATAAAAATATTTCACAAAATTTGACAATAACCATGTTTATCTTTTGATTTCTGTTATGAAGAACTTTGAGAAACTTAGGAAAATGCTTTGTAAACAGTATCACATACAATTTTCTTATTACTAAATTTTGTTTTATTTTTCCAAACATGTGAGACATTCATTAGCATATCCACTGACTTTAATGTCTCATTTACAGCTTTCTTATGCTGATGTTTGGGTTTTAAATTATCAGATAAATGATAATTTTTTTCAGATGTTTTCTACTATCTTACAATTTTCCTTTTAAACTTAGTTTTAGAGATGTATCAAGATCAAAGCCATTTTAAGAGTTCAATAACCCATTAATTTGTTTTTCTCTTAAACTAGAGGCCCAGTTCATGAAAATTTGTGCACTCGGGGGGTCTCTTAGCCCAGACTGCACCCTCTCACAATCCGGGACCCCTCAGGTAGGGTCCAGTTCGATCGCAGCATGGGTCCAGTTTCCCAGGCCTGGGGGCCAGGGGTAGGGACCAAGAATCCCAGATTGCAGCATGGCTCTGGTTCCCTAGAGCCTGCGGGTAGGGGGAGAAATGCAGAGGCCAGTATGATCACAGCATGGCTCTGGTTCCCCAGAGCCTGAGGGTGGGGGGAGGGACCCAGAGGCCAGTCTGATGGCAGCATGGCTCTGGTTCCCCAGAGCCTGAGGGAGTAGGGAGGGACCAAAAGGCCAGTCCAGTTGCAGTATGGCTCCAGTTACTGGAGCCTGTGGGCTGGGGGTAGGGACCAAGATTCCCAGATCTCAGTCTGGTTCCCCGGAGCCTGTGGGCAGTGGGGGCGGGGGGGGCGGGGAGAGGAACCCAGAGGCCAGTCCAATGGCATCATGGCTTTGTTCCCACTGCTCTCTCCCGCCACTGCACCGCGGGTGGCCGGAGCCCACAGCTCCCTCCCGACTGACTCCCACTGTGCTGGCCAGGACCCTAGCCTGCTGTTCTGTCATCCATCCAGTCATTTAGGTCATGACAGCCCCTGGCTTTTTATATATTAGGATAATGTAATAAATTAGGGAACAGTGAATGTATATAACAGCTAATGGTTTCTGTGTTATATTATTAAATGCTCTCTAACATAATAAAAAATTTTAAATCTGTATCCTGTATTTAGATGAAAGTATTCTTTTAATGTCATTTCTACCTAAAAATATATTTCAACCAATGCACAATTTATTTAATCTTTATTCCTAGAACACTTCCAATGCTAACACCGAGCTAGTCTTTCTATGAGAGATGTCGAGATAAATAAGAAACAATCCTTGATTCTTGAGAAGCTCAAGAATTTTCACCCTAGCAGTTTACCGGAGAGCTGCTGGACTTCCTCCATTTACAGATAACAATCTACTTGCACCAAATAATCTTTAACCACATGGCTAAAATAACTATCTTGTTATGTGTGGGGTCAGACAGAGGTTTGTGTGAATCCCTGTTCAGACACTTCATAGGTACATGATGGTGGGCCAGTTACTTAAATTTTTCTTCTTGTCAGTTTTTCAATCTGTAAAATAGGGATAATGATATTTACTATTCAGGGTTTTGTGAGGAGTGGAAATAATATATTTAAAGCATGAAAAACAGTGACCAGAACTTTGATCTTCCATCTCTGCTTCTTTCTACTTGCTTATCTACTAGCTTGAGGTTATGAGTCGGACACCCAGACTAGTGGACATGTAAAGATGGCTGCTTTGGTTCAGGCCCAGATCATGGTTCTGGGAGCTGCGATCATGAGGGCTGGGTCACAGTAAGTTGTGAATGAAAAAGTGCCTGTGGCTCTTCTTGTCAGGAAAGTACAATCAATTACCATGTCCCCCCCTTTAGGGGACCATGTACTGCCCTGACCACCAGTGAAAACTGAAAAGGGAAGAAACAGTTCATCTGTAATTGAATGGAACTCTACAGGTTAACTTCATGGTTCAGGTGGGGGCATACCATTATTTTACATTGGGAATGGATATCCAAAGTAAGTATTTATTTTTCTCACAACATTTTAACTTTGGATATTAGAAATGTTTCTCTATAAGAGAAACAAAAAGGGATTAAGCTGAACTCTCTTTTGCTTTTAGTTTTTAAAAACTACAAAAGTTGATGGGTAATGGATGTGTGTTTAGCTAGAACTCATGTATAACCTTTGAGGGAACAAAAGTCAACCCAAAGTACTAACACTATATTTAAAGTCATATAATTTATGCATTAATCCATAAAGATAACATTCTTAATGGCAAGTCCTCAGAATTACATAGTCAAACCAAAGGTTCATGGATATTTCAACTATATATGTTATAATGTTGCAGAAAGATAAGAGCTCACCATATACTTTGATTGCATTCATAGTTTTTTTTAAAAAAAAACTCTTCAGACAGATTAGAAGCTTTAGGTGTACCTGTATGTGTTTTTGTGACACACACACACACACACACACACACACACACACACACACACAGATGGCATTCAGAACACACTACCCCAAAATATGCCATCTTGGCATATTAAATATTTTAAGCTGAAATAATTTGAGAAATAGCAGGTATAGGAAGGACTTTCTCACCTCCCCTTTCTTCCTTGATGCAAGTCATAAGACTCTCATGTGAGAGGGAGGTGCCCTTCCTATAGCTGGAGGAAAGGAACATCCTTATCTCTGAAGATAAAGGGACACCATGAGGAATCTAAATGAACTAAGTTTCTCCCAGCTCATTACCCCTCTCCCCCGCTTTTTTTAAGTGAGGTTTTTTATTGTTGTTTTCTTCCTTTTTTTTCTTTTTCTTTCTTTTTTTTTTTAAATTAAGGGTCCCTTACTGGTCCTACTTCCATGAGTGGCTGAGACCAGGTGGAAAAGGGGCGGGGAACCAGGCAGCATGGGGAGGGGCAATCTTCACAACATTCTATTTATACACAGAACTAAATAGACAAGCGGAGTCACTATTGTGGTTAGAAGTTGGCAGCGTGGGAAAGAGGAGGAACAGGTTGCAAGTAGGGGTGTCATTAAAAAAATACAGGCCCTCTCCAACACTGGGGTGCCTGGGTTGGGGAGGACTTGGTCTGTTTCAACCCAAGAGGAATCAGAAGATCAAAAGTGGTTTGGGAAGGCCAGAACCATCAGGGGTGGAGGGAGAAGGAAGGTCCGGGGGTGGGGGACTGTTTGGCAACTGGGTGAAGGGATTGCCCTTCCCCTGCTAAGATCCCCCAGCCCAGGAGGGGGGCAGCCTGCAACCCCCCGACAGGCAGGTCTGGGGCTGCCAGATGCTCCAGGCAGGGGGCTGGAGGGGGCTCACAAAGGCTTGCCCTCCAGGGAGATGACAGCACTGCCCCCCAGCTTCTCTGCCGGAGTGTAGCAGTCCTGACCTTCTCGTAGCAGTTTGCTTGTAATTCATGCTTGATCCCTGTAAGCTTCTTCTTGATGGCATCCTTGGAGCTGGCATTGATCATTTTGCTCTTAAGGGGTGCAGACTCAGGGGCTCAGAAGATAAACACCAGGCCTTCCTTCTTGCTCTCGTTGGTCTCATAGGTTGCATCATACAGTGCATAGTGGCATAGCCCGGCAGCATCTTGATGAAGGTGGCGTAGGGGTCGTCTACTGTCTGGCCCACATCACCTACCAGGATCTCCTTGCTCTCTTCCAGAATGATGTTCTTCTGGTCTTCACTCAGGCAGAAGAGCACCTCCTTCTTGTGCTTCTTCACTTCCTCTGGTGTCGAGGACTTAGGTACCTTCATGTCACTGAACACTTTGATGACTCCATCAGAGACAGCCACACCAGAGGCCCTGCTTCTGGAAGCTAACGGAGATAGCAAGAAGAGCCTGGAAAGACAAGCACACTGCATCTGTTGCTGGGATCCGACTACCATACCCTTTTGTTCTAATCACATTTTTCCATGACTTTTGACTCTTCATCGACACTTAGGCTTAATTGTTTCTTTAAGTCTTCATTTCTTTACTAGAGGCCCAATGCACAAAATTTGTGCAAGAGTAGGCCTTCCTTCCCCCGGCTGCTGGCACCAGCTTCCCTCTGGCACCCGGGATCCAGGACCCAGGACTTGGGCTTCCCTCTGGCACCCGGCAGGCACACGGCAGGCACACAACAGGCACCCAGGACCTGGGCTTCAATCGCAGCCCCGGCTTCGGCTGGAAGGTCGTCCGGAAGGATGTCCGGCCTAATGAGCATATTACACTTTTATTATTATAGATGATGACTCCCATGTCACATAAAACTTAAATAAATTTGTATGCTTAAATAAAGCCTGGTATGCATCATTCATATATTGCTTTCAATTCATCTTTTCTATATTTTGAAAGCATAATATGCATAATAGCAATAGATTTTGACTTAACAGCAATTCATACCAAAATCCTTTGCTAAGAGTACCCCATGTTATTATTCATAGACCTAAAAACAGACAAGTCACAAATTACATTTTTTAGTTGGCTTCCCCAGTTGTACCCTGGCATATAAAATCCTTCCTTCCTTCTTCCTTGTCCCTCCTCTCTACTTGCCTGGCCTTAGTCTTTCTGGAGCCTTTGGATTGTTGGATGCAGACACAATTCCTGTTTTAAGATCTCTTTAATAAAATATATTGAATTGGCTATTCCATGAACCTGATTATACTATGCAGAATATAGACATATTGTTTATTATGAAATAAATATGCACATTATGCCCTTCTCCTTTTTTTTCTAACATGTTTTTCATCAAGGTCTTGATGGGCATATAATGTTATATTACCCCCATAAAAAATCAGATTTGACTTATAGGAACTTTTCTCTAAGAGCATTTCGTAACAATCTACTATTATTTAAGATTTGCCTGTGTTGGCCAATGCAAAACTCACTCAATCCTCCCCAAAATAAAACACCAAAATAGCTGGTTCTCTAATCTTTCTTATGTAGGAAAACAAAAGAAACTGCATACTCACAAGAAACGCACACAAAAATGGCTTATCATAGATTTCATGATAAGAAATGACTGAATCCCAAAAGCTGTTTCTCAGGTTTGGATATAGGCCCCCACAAATAAAAGTGGTCCAAGTTCTTCAAATAGAATATTTATTCTGAATTATTGATGCCTGCCTCGATTCAGTTTAAATTGCTTCCATGCCGTCAGAAAATGAAGTGTTTACACAAAAATGGAAATTCTTATTTTTTTTTAATATGGAGCTGCAATTGTTCACAGGTCACAGCTACAGAGAAGGAAATGCCCAGATTAACTACCCTTTTTTATTTTCTCAGCTGGGCATTGCGCATGTTAATGGAATGTATCTGTACAAACAACATACTTTCACATTCAGGAAGTGATATTTCAGAACAAGCTTTTGTAAAAGAATACTCTATTTTCTATGGTTTGGGGTAAAGCCAAAGTGAAACTTAGATTTCTTCTATTTCATAAATGAACTCTATAATAAACAAAACTAAGTCTACAACGTGGATTTATAATACGGCCATTGTATGGAATTCAACATGACTGCAAAATATCCCATTTGACAAAATTAATGCTGCTGAAAATACTTGCTGCCAGCAGCTCTTATAATTACATGGAAAGGCGATTGGTAATGAATTCCTTTAACTTGGGGATTTCAAATCTCGAGACTGAATGTTGCCCATTATTGGAGTTCAAAGGCAACTATCTCTAGAATTGTTCTTTTGATGCTTGTTAGATGGTTTTAGTTGTTCTTTTCTTGTAGGCACACAATTGTTGTCTTGATCTTTATGATAAAAAGAGCATTGCTGGATCTTTGTAGTGAACCCAGTTGGCTTGGTAACATGCCTGTAGTCAGAATTCCAAAGTGGGAAAACAAAGGCTTAGAAATTATAGGCTGAGAACTGTTTGTTCAAGACTGTGGGAATCTTACCCTGGCCTGTAGAACCAATGGGCTCTCTTCATTAGATCCACATTCATCCATAAATTCCCCAATTCTTTGCCCTTTAGTCTTTTCCCAAACTAGAGCTTTAACCACAAGAAAAACAAATGTGGCCACTTCTTTTGTAAATCAATTCCTACCAAAATTTCTAGCATGTTATATTTCTTCCCCTTCATGTCATAATTCCAAAAGAATGACATTAACTTATTCAATGTTACATTTATTTTCATAATGAGGATTGTCAAGGGGCAAGCCTTTACTTAAAGGCAAAAACCAAATCAAAACAAAAATGTCTGCCTGTAGGCCTATTTGAATGGGGATGAGTTAGCTTTCTCCCAGTCTAGATATGGTTCTTTTCCCCCCAGGTTAATTAAACAAGCAAATATAGCCTAGCAGGACTATTTTAGAGTGTTTAGTTTAGAAAATTCAGTTCAAATTGAAGTATAATCCAGTGAAATTAGTTTAACTGAAGAATATCATCTAACAAAAAAGGAAAACAAAGCAATTTTACTTTTATTTTTTACTGGGTGTAGAGGTATTCTTAAATTAAGTAACACTATGTCATCGGATTACACAATTGTGACTTGGAAATGCCAGGAATGTTCCTTTGTGTGTCTAAATAATGCAAGTTGAATTCCGCAGTGTTCATATAAATACTTTAATTATACTGAAGCTTTATCAGCGGGGAGTCATGGGAACTATGTGAAACACTGGATAAACATTTTTAAAAGCAGGAACCATTCAAGGTACACAAAAGACAGGATAGTCATAACAACAGTAGCAATCACAACCACCACAAACTAGGGAAACTGGTAGCTCTCTACTTTTTATGAACGTAGGATTGAATTGTTTTTCTTTTCTTTTAAGTTCTCACCATTGTTTTGGGAAAAATACTTAAAAAATAGCAAAGAAGAAGCCTGAGAAATGAAGGGACGGAAGAATTCTTAGTCTCCCATGAGAAAAAGTAAAAAGAATCCTGAATAATAGTGAATCAGAAAAATCACAAATCAGAGTATTTAGGCTTGGCTATTAGATCTGAAAACTGAGGATAAATATAAATACAGATTCCTTTTAAGAAAGCTATAATAAGCTGTTCAAATTTGATAGAATGCCTTACCAATGTGAAATCACATACAGCTACAGAGCACTTTGCTTTCTAAATAGACTTAGTTCCCTTCTGAATTTTCTTCTAAAATTTGTAGGCCCCTAGCATTCCGGAATGAAAGTTTAATGTGGTGCTACAGCTCACAGCCATTAATTATTGACTGAGTAATTAATGGCTTCATACAAGAAGGAAAATAAATAATGAGAAAAAAAATCATGTCACTTACCATTAGTAAAGCTTATAGTTTAGTTTTCTCTTTTTGCCCTGAATGTCACAGAATTCAGAATCCAATCTAAACTTTGACCCTGCAAAGGTGATGAGTATTCATTGTCATATCTATCTATTCCTTTCCTTGGTCCTGCTTTCTACTTTCTTTCTTTCTTCACACTGACCATCCTTACTGGCCCTCCATACACTAACCCTGTTGCTGTCTTAGAATTTTGCACTTGTTCTTCTCTCTGCCTACATAGCTCTTCTCCTAGAGATTTGTGTAACTGACCCTCATTGCCCTCAGGTTTCTGCTAAAATAACTCCCTACCAGTGAAATCTTTCCTAAACATCCTCTTTAAAATAGTATCTTCTCCATACATGCTACCTTGTTTTGCTTTATGTTCTTCATAACACTAAATACCACGTGACATATAAAGGGAGGGACAAAAGTAGGTTTACAGTTGTTTATATAGACAATAATACAATAATTAATAATAACACAAGGATAAACTCTGTGTTGCACATACACACACTGTAAACCTATCTTTTACCCAGCCTGTATTTACAATTTGCTTGTTTACTCACTCATTTTTTACTTTTCCCCATTAGACTATAAGACAAAGGTGTTTCTGTTTTGTTAATTGCAGAATCTTTACACACAGAATGTAGTCAGGAATATAGGTGTGGGAGGTAAGAAATAATATTTATTGAATGAATGAATAATCCTAAGTATAGACAAGTCTAATCAAGAGTATTCATTCATTCATTTGTTATATCAAGGAGGAGATTCAACAAATCTGTAAAGAAAGATGTGAAACTTCAGAATAAGCAAAATAAATGACTGGATATCCTTTCCATGGAATGCTAGAGCCCCAGGGATTACTTCAGCCTTGACAGGTTATGCACATTTTTACTACTTTGTAAAGTAGAAAGTAGAAAACTGATGGTCATGCAAAAAATTCTTATCTGCAAACATGCAAATCAAATGTGCCCCAAGGAGTTTCAACTTGGCTCCTCCATTGTAGAAGAAGGCAGTCTTGCATACATTTGCAAATCCATTTCAATATTCCTAATCTATGTGTCTATTCTTTGGATTCTCCTTTGAACCAATTATGATATTTTACCAGTTCCCTCCTTTAATTAATGACTTAAAAATAATATTTGATATTGTAACCACAGAACTAACTCAAAATGGTCCTATCCTGTTTAATGACACATTGAATTGCTTTTCAAATACAACAGACCAAAACTGCAAGTCCTGCAGCCAATGCAGCCACAGAGGAGAGAACTTTGACCTCTAGTTGCACTGGAAACCAAAGTTTCCCAACCCAGCAAATAGAACCAAAGGACAAGGACATAACCAGAACTTGAACACTGGAACCCTTTCAGATGCAAAGGGTCTGCTGTCCAGGAAGATCCATTTTTGATGCTCCTTGACCATAAATGGCCAAGTTCCTCCAATTAAAACCTGCCTTACCAGCACTTCCACATACTTGTTCTTTTTAACCCCTTAAAAACTATTAACTTAGATTGGATTAAAAATGGCAGCAAAGTAAGTGGATGCTGCATGGACTTGCTCCCAGGAACAAACTGGTATTACAACTAAAATACAGAAAAACTTCCTGAATAATCAAAGGAAAACTTACATGAGAGAACCCTGATACCCGAGGACCAAAAGTGGAGACCACATAGAGATTGGTAAGAGGGGCAGAGGTGCAAAAGGGCTGGCTGGGCTCCCACAGATAGCAACTGAAGTCCCAGAGAGATATCTCAGCTGTGGGGGGTTGCCACTGAGAATTCTGGGATCTAATCCCCAAGCTTGGCCCCCCAGCAGAGAGCACCAAAACTGAGGAGGGTACCCACATAACATCTGGCTGTGAAAAGCAGCGGGGTGCTATCTGCCAGAGAGTAACAGCTGAAAATTCAGGCACCCTCTTAAAGGGCCAATGTACAAAATTCCCTGTGGAGCCACCCACCTTGTGCTCTGGCAGAGGGAGGGTGAGGTGGACTGGAGCTGTGAGGGCAGAAGCCAAGACTGGGGACTCAGGGGATAGAGCTCAGAAGGCAGACACCCCAAGTTTCCTGGACTGAGTCATTCCCTCAAGCAGCGGAGGACATCTTTCCCACGTAGACATTTGCCTTGCTGGGAGGAAGACAGTTGACACACTCTATTGGAAAACACCTTACCCTGAGGCCACTTAAGAGATTAAAAATAACAATCAGCCTCCAGGCAGAAGCAACTGCCCCACCCTGTTGAAAAAAACTCTCACAGGACGATTGCCTTGGGGGCAAATCAAGTCAGAATCCTATCACTCTGTACACAGAGGCGGTCTCTGGAGGCTTTGAGTCTTTGCCTGATCTAATTAGTCTGAAACAGCCTTTAACACTGTCCTGCACTAGAGATTGAGAGGTGTAGAGTATCTACCTCAGCGGTTCTCAACCTCAGTGGGACACAACCCCTTTGGTGGTCGAACAACCCTTTCACAGGGGTCGCCTAAGACCATTCTGCATATCAGATATTTACATTACAATTCATAACAGTAGCAACATTACAGTTATGAAGTAGCAACGAAAATAATTTTATGGTTGGGTCACAACATGAGAAACTGTATTTAAAGGGCCAGAAGGTTGAGAACCACTGATCTACCTAATACACAGTCACAAACCCAATCAGAAAGCCAAAATGAGAAGACAAAGAAACAACCCCCAAATGAAACTAGAGAATTCTCTAGAAGAAGAGATAAATGAAGCAGAGATAAGAAATTTATCTGAAACAGAGTTCACAGTAATGATGATAAAAATGCTCAACAGCATGAAAAAAGATATAGTAACTATGAAAAAAGAACAGTCTATGATAAAGAATGACATAACACAAATAAAGAACACAAAACTGCCTGGTACTGGCACAAGAACAGACATTTAGACCAATGGAATAGAACAGAGAACCCAGAAGTCGACCCAAGCCATTAACTCAATTAATATTAGACAAAGGAGGCAAGAGCATACAATGGAGTCAAGACAGTTTCTTCAATAAATGGTGTTGGGAAAGTTGGACAGATACATGCAAACAAATGAAACTAGACCACCAACTTACACCATACACAAAAATAAACTCAAAATGGATAAAGGACTTAAACAAAAGACGGGAAACAATAAAAATCTTAGAAGAAGCCATAGGCAGCAAAATATCAGGCATATGTCATAGCAATATCTTTACCATACTGCTCCTAGGACAATAAAACAAATGGGACTACATCAAAATAAAAAGAAACCATCAACAAAACAACAAGAAAGCCCACTGCATGGGAGAACATATTTGTCAATGTTATCTCTGATAAGAGTTTAATCTCCAAAATTTATAGAGAACTCATACAACTTAACAAAAGGAAGATAAAAAATCCAATACAAAATGGGCAAAGGACCACAATAGATAATTTTTGAAAGAGGACCTACAGAAGGCCAAGACACATATGAAAACATGCTCAAAGTCACTAATCATCCGAGAGATGCAAATCAAAATGACAATGAGGTACCATTTCACACCTGTCAGAATAGCTGTCATCAACAAATCTACAAACAATAAGTGCTGGCAAGGATACGGAGAAATAGGAACCCCCGTGCACTGCTGGTGAGAATGCAGACTGGTGCAACCACTGTGGAAAACAGTATGGAGTCTCCTCAAAAAATTAAACATGGAGCTCCATTTGACCCAGTAATCCCACTTCTAGGAATATATCCCAAGAAAACAGAAACACCAATCAGAAAGGACATATGCACCCCCATGTTTCTTAGCAGTACAATTTACAACAGCTAAGATTTGGAAACAGCCTAAGTGCCCATCAGCAGATGAGTGGATTAGAAAACTGTGGTACATCTACACAATGGAATACTACACTACTGTAAAAAAGAAGGAACTCTTACCATTCACAACAGCATGGATGGAACCGGAGAGCATTATGCTAAGCGAAATAAGCCAGTTGGAGAAAGATAAATATCACATGATCTCACTCATTTGTGATATATAATGAACAACATAATCTGATGAACCAAATAGAGCCAGAGGGAAAAAAAAATTAGAATAAAATAGAAGTAATCCTGTTATTTAAAGATTTTTAATATTTCCTATAACTTTTGTGATATTATACTATGTTAGTATAGTTTGGGTAATATTAGTATAATTAAAATCCTTTTTCTTGAAATATTAATTTTTATTGTATGTAATATTATATTTAAAATTGTTTTTCTTGAAAAAACAAACAAAAAACCAGCAACCCACCCTCCCCCGCCCCCCATAAAAAAGACCGTTAACTTAATACAGGAAGCAGGATGGATTTGAGACACCATTAGGTCTCCCATCTTCTCATTTGGTGCCTCCTTGATCAAATAACTTTTCTTATTCCAAACTGACGTTTTGAGTTTTGGCCATTTGAAGCATTAGGAGCACAGACTTTGGTTACGTAATAATATGTGTTCATTTTATATTTATATGAGAGTCATGACTTTACCTCTTTTTGAAACCGGTCCTTAAAAATTTTGGAAATGAACATTACATAATTTTTTTCCTCTCAAAAGCATATCTTTGGTGTGATTGTTTTAGAGCTGACCACTTAATGTCCCTGAATTGGTTTGCTCATCTGTGATGACTAAGTGCACTAATATCTGAGAAGTAAAAGGCATGTTGGTAAAGGAGACATGGAAGAAATAGATTGAAAGTCCAGGTAAGTAAAAACATGGGAGGATACTGCATGTTAAACTGTAGAAAAGTGGGTGAAGATATTGCCTTGGAAGAGGGCATTCATTTCTTGATTAGGAACCAGTTACTTTTTAAAGACTCATTTCAGTTTTTCACAGAGCCCAGTAGGTCTAAAGCTTCATCTTGATGCTTAAGGGAAATCTTTCTATTTTGGGACACTTTTTCTGATTGTAAGAGATGATTCAACTACTAGAATTAGTCAAAGAAAGATAAAATCACATCGCAAGAAAGTCAAATATAAAAGTAAAAAACAATGGGCAAAGAAAAAATATCTTGTAGGGAAGACAATTTTTGAAGTTCTTTGAGTGATAGGAAGCAGGCAGGTACTGTTTTATGTGATATGCACTAAAGCGAATAAAGGGAGATGGGGTATGCCTCTTCATATGAATAATGTGGGCATAGTCCAAGGAGGCCTCCCACTTTTTCAAAATTTTCCCTGTTCCAGTCTGACCTCCCAAATGCCTAATGTGGGCAGATTTTATGAGAAGACATGCGACTATAGAGAAATATTAAGAACTCAGAAAGGCAAAATCCAAATAATCCACCAAATACTTTGATGCCGACCATAGTAGTCACTGGTGCTAAACAGATTTAACCAGCACCAACCATAAAAGACAGATAGAGCCTGTAGTCTTGATACTGTTGTAATAACCTGGTTACTAATTAGCCGAAAGCTGTTAACACTCTCCAGATCTGTTCCCTGCAGATGACTGGGGGAAGGGACTGGACATCAGATGCATGCCTAGTAAGGTCTGAGTGACATGGGAAGGTACTTGTCTATCACTCATACCTGGGAAATAATCATTGACCAAATAGGTGTGGCCATTGCAAGAGTACAAAATCCAAAATACTTAACTCCTAAACAAAGAGAGTTCTCTCTCTTAGAGCTGTTGGCCCTCTGGCGCTCCTGGCTTGTGGGGCTCACATGCTCTCATTCACCCACGCGGCCCACAGCCATGTGGACTCCACACAATGGACTAATGGACTTTAACTAGCCTGATGGTACATCGGACTCAATGCCCACATGGGATGGAAACTCTGGACACTGGCTTTGCTTTTACCTCTTCTGGAGTCCCAGCTGCACCTTTTCCAGGACTGGTTTGAGCATCATGGGACTTTGTAAACTGAGGAATATAACTCTACACAAATAGAAATCATTCATTCTCCCATTCGAGTCTTAGAAAATTCTTTTTCTCAAGATATCACAAGTCCCCCACTCCCATCAGTGATGGAGAAAGGCAATCCACCCAATTCTCCCGCAACAGATTGGTGAACCAGCCATGACAGAGTTAACCAGGAGAATAGACCTGTGGACCATGTGGAAGATGTCCCTCCCTGCCAAAGCCAGCACTCAGAGCTACCAGTTCCAAGGACACAGACAATCCCAAGGACTGGTGGCCACAGCAGGCCCTTAGGCTGACAATCTATAATAATAAAACTGCAATATGCTAATTAGACCGGACGTCCTTCTGGATGACTTTCTGGACAAAGCCGGGGCTGCGAGGGCAGAGGTGGCTGCCATGGTGGGCGATGGCCGAGGCAGGGGCAGCCGTGGCGGTGGCGGCAGCAGCAGGGGCTGAGCCCCTGGCATGAATTTCGTGCATTGGGCCTCTAGTAGATCCATAATAGCCCTTTTCTATTTCATTCATTCTCCCTGTAGGTATTTTTTTCCTCTCTGGTGAGAAGGAACTGGCTAACATGGAACTCTGGGGTGGAAACAGATTCTTTTCTTGCTGCTTTGTAAAAGTGCAGTTGGTACAGCTGTTATTTTAATAAAAAAATTAAGGAGCCACATTAAATAATTATTTAATTGGCAACTAGATTCTTATAGCCTGAAAATAGAGACAAATCTTTGCTAGTGAAAAAAATAGATCAAATTATTTTGTAGGAACATATGGACATAGTCTCAGTATATTTCCTAATAGAGCCCTTTAGTTCTATACTTTTTTGAGGCTTAGGTTATAAATTCAATGGTTATGGAGGCCCAAGCCTGGTGTTAAAAATGCTGTATTTGAATAACAAATCAGTTTCCACATTATTATCAGTTCTATTTGCTTGATGTAGGCCATACAGACTATAGGACTGGGGTCTGTGCTTTCTCCAAGGGCTTGGTGTGGAGAAGGTGAGGAGGAGAAGGGATAGATATACAGAATTGAAATGGATCTGGATGTCTTAGTTATAGTATAGGATTTCTCTTTATCTTGAAACCAATAAGTAGAGATTGCAGAATAATTCATATATTAGTAAAGGTGTAAGTCCACATCAGTTTCGGTGTTTGGGATTTACTTACATAATATGTTGTACCAGTATATGTACATTGCATAGTATATCTGTTATGTAATCCTTTGGGCAGAATCTCTTAAATCATGCCAGGGTTTTAGCCTTGTGTGGCCTATTAATTTCTAGGTTAGTCCTAGATTACAACTCTACATCCTCCTCTGCTAGATGTTTTATAAAATGTTAATAGGTACAAGCATGACAAAGACCATGAACCAAATATCACACTGAGAAAGATATAAAAAGCAAATAAAAATCCACCATGCTAAATGCTCTCAAGAGGGTCCACCTTTCCAATCTAGCTACCATTACCAGAAAATACCTCCATTAAAGACACATTTGTTTATGACTCCGGCCCACTGCTTATCTGCAAAATTTATTAGTCACATAAAATATTTTGCAGTTTTGTATGACAGTGGATTTGACAGATTTGTCCACGTATCTCACATACTACGTTGACAGGCTCTGTCTATTTAAATTTAAATCTGTAAATATTATTTGCAAAGTTTCCAGGTTGGGTATACACATTGCACTGTACTGTATGTACAGAAGCTTAGACCTAACCTGAAACTAACCATTACATTTCTAGGAAATGTGTTGTTTTCCTATATTTTCTTTGAGTAAACAGGAAAAAAATATACATTGGTACTTATATTTAAGTACATATCCATCTTTTACTTTCAGAATTGGAGAATAAATAAATCTCTCTTTTTATATAAATGCATATATTTTCTATGCAGAAATCCCTCAGCTAATTCATGACACTGTACATTAATCACATACACAGATCAACAAAGACCTTGCTTTCATAGAGAAACTAATTTAGAATATATTTCTAAATTACTGCTTGTGATTGCCATCAATTTAATTAGCTACCTAATGACAATATCTGTTCATAATCAGAGTCGTCAAAAAGACCAAGTTTCATAATTAGATCATATAATTCCTTAACAACTCAATTTTATAATGGAAAGTACAATGCATTTAGTCAATTTTCTTCAAAAACTCCTCTATATTCAAAATTAGGAATTCCTCAGTGTGTTCCTTTGACATTTAAAGCTGGAGATGGAGAGGTTAGGTTAGAAAGCGCAGCTCCCTCCTGGCTTCCGTGTGAAATTGCTTGTAAGTCACGTTATGCTCTAAGTCCATTTCCCCTCCAACCATTCTGAGGGTATAACATTTACTCTTTGTCACTAATGTTCTTTTCTGTAAGAGACATCAATACGAATTGTAGCACAATGGAACAATTTATCTTTGTTGGGCGATTTTAATGATTCTATAATTATAGAAAACTATAGAAAATCATGTTTTCCTCTTAATCAACTCAGATACTCAGTGACATTTCATTGCTAAGACAAGAGAAAAAAAAGGAATGGGAGAATCTCTGTATTTTTGTTTTCAGGATATCATATTTAAAAAATCTAAAAACCAAACATAGACAGTGTCAGAAATGCAAATGGACACGTGTCTTAACTGGTGGCTGTGTAAAAATCCAGCCCGAAAAGCACTAAAATAGGCTAATTTCATTTCTCCCAGCTGCCTGCCTTTCAATGCTTTATCTCAGCTATCGGGTTTGAATAAATTTCATCTCCCGCACTACAAGTAATGAGTAGGCAATGACTTATGAAGCACAGAGACAGAGTGAAGACCGAATTAGAATACAATTTTAATGAGACCGAGCTGAGAAAGTGGAAGTGCTACTCATTTGACAGACTTGGCAAAATATCCAATGTTATTTCAAATGCTCTTTCCTTTCTGCAAAGAATGTGTCAACTATTAAAAAAAAAAAAAAAATACCCAAAAACCAAAACACAGGGCTCTGAAGAATTCATTAGTGGTAGCCTGTTAATGTGATTATAAGCTAAAAAAAAAAAAATAGTTCTTAGAGAAGTCATTTAAGGAGTGGAGCAAATGTGACCTAAAATGTAAACGTGTTAAATATAAACACTCCTGTGAAAACAAATAACATGTTTGGATTTCTCTGGAAAAAGAATAGCACATTAACAATCAGGCAACATGCATCTCTTTGAAATGAGGTCCAGAAATTGTTGGGAAAAGTGTAGAGTAGACAAATATTTTCTTTGTTACTGCTTACTTGGAAGTCTATGAAATAATGTCATATGGTCTTGAAATACACTGAAAACAACATGGTGTGAAAACAAGATAAACTCAAGCATGAAGTTCTTTTTCAGAGGTCGATATCCAATGTGCAGGACGGGAGAAAGAACCTCCTTGAGGTGGTGGGGGCAGCCCCCCGGGAAGTATAAAGGGAATGGTCTCTGGCTAATAGGAAAGGTTTGCCCCCAAACAAAAGCATTTACTATTCTCAAACTTAAAAAAAAAAACATAGGGCACTTGTTTTATAAAAAACCAGGGTGCCACAAAATAACAAGAACACTTACAACAGTTAAGAATGCCAACCCACCGAAAACAACGTGGAGGGATTTGCAAGCATATTTTCCCATTTAACTTATGTCAGGGGATGCCCCTTCTTTCTAAGAAGCCCTGTGCCTTCTCAGCTGGGTCGAGGTGGAATCTGGGTCAGACTGAACTGTACCGCAAAGCTACTCACAGTCTGCATTTTTAAATCCATTTTCGCCCAAACAACCCTCCAAAGATATAAGAAGTCTTTTTTTTTCTCCCCTGGCTCCTACTGTTTCTGTCTTTCTTTTAGTGATTACTTCCTGTCAGTTTTTCTAGTGCATAAAACATCTGTGATTTGCTGCAGGCTCTCTGTATTAATAGAGAGCCTCACAGCAGGTGCCACTTAGAAAAATAAAGCCCCTGTGAGCATGAGCGCACCAGTGTTATCCCATGACCCCAGGGTCACGCTGCTAGTACCGCACAATGTTTAGCAACGGAAGGCCCCTTCCATCAGCAGCTGATAGAACAGTGTTTTGTCTGGTAGGCTAAACGTTTTATGAAATCATAAGTCAGTACCTATGTAGCTTTAAAAATGGACATGTGGGCTTTTGAAATTATGTGTAGATGTATAGTCCTGATTTGCACCCTGTAGTAAACAAATGACTATTAAAAAAAAATTGAGTAATTTTCTGATGCTGATGGATGGTCTCTTTGGTGCCCCCAGGCTCCCAGGCCCCAAATCCACTTCCTCGACTTTGAAGTTTGGGTTCCTCTAAAGCTGTGACATTTCCTGAATAACAAACAATGCTGGGGAGACTTTGTTGTGAGAAAATAAATTTGTTAGCCATGGGCCCTGTAAATGCAGTTTGCTTTTAACACCCAATAATAGTGACTAAAGCTGGGTGAGCCACATTTGCCCATAAATGTCGCCATTTTTTAAACGGCAAGATACAGTTAAAGAAATTTAATGGAACTAATTTAGTTTATGAATCTCTCCAGCTTTCTCCTCGTTATTGCTGTGTTGTTGTTTTTTTCTGAGAGTTACACAGTGTCATGCACTGGTACCTTATGGAGTGTTCTTTAGGACATACCCTCCTTTAGTCTATCGATTGTAACTTAATGGGAACATGAGATGCAAGAAATCCAAAGAAAGTTTGAGGCAACACCAGGAGTTTAAAAACTACTTTCCCAAGTGTAGTCAACAAAGCACATTTGGAGTGTTAAAGGTGATCCTTTGGGGTGGCCTAATTAGATTGGGAGAAAAACTATGTAAAAAATAAGACATATATTATTACATATAAAGTTATAAATAAAATGATATAAAATTAGAAGATAAAATTCCAATTCATAAAAAAAGATGAGAGTGAAGCTTTGTCTACCACACTATGCATTTACTATTCATAGTAACTTGTCCGTTTATGCCCATTCAAAATTCTTAAAGAAAATTTGAATTTCACAAACGATAGAGTCTTATTCATAACCCCACTCTAACTTACCACAACCCACTCTCCACATACACACATCTGGTTCCCAATTAAGGACCATATTTAGTCCTAAGTAATAAAATATAAATTATTCTCACACTGTCACTTGGTCAGTTGCATTTAATGATGAGGAAAAAATTAATGTTAGGTATTGCTTAACTCCCCTAAAGGAATCTTGTTGTTCACAAAATGCAGAGGTGAACTTGAGACAGAGCCTTGGGCCTTGTCATTCTTATTGCTTTTGGTTGTAGATACTATGTCCCATCTACTTCTCTCCACCAACTCCTTCTTCCATTTTGGTTTTTTAATGATTCCCCCCTGAAACTGTGTGAATACCTCCATTGTGGTAGGCACTTAGCGCACATATTACCTGTCACCATTTCCCAGAGTAGACAGTTAGCTTTTTGAGGACAGGGGCCTGATCTTGTTTATATGTCTATGGCCAAGGGTTACTATAGTCATGGTCAGCTACTGAAAGGATGGATACTGCAGATCAGTGAGGGGTGAATAGTCGCTCAAGATTCCCAGGGACCAGGGACCACAGAGAGTCACAGAGCTTGAGAATCATCAGAGTGACAGACCACAAGAGAAACTAGTTATGACTTTAACCCACAATTTCATTTTGACTTTCCAAAATGCTGTAACAGAGACAATAGGATTAGACTGAAAATCAGGCTCTGGATTGGAGTTCTGTTTCTAATGATAAATACTATGTGGGCAAAATAGAGCAAATTCCTTAACCTTTCAGACCCAATTTTTCTTTTTGGGAATATTGGGATAATAGCACCTACCTTATAAGATTGAATAAGATATTACATGTAAAGCCCCTGGTTCAAGATCAACACATCTTATTTCCCTCCCCTTTACTTTCATCCGAGGAGTTTCTTTTCCCTGTTGCATATCTGACATTTAGAAAGTTGGCTTTGTTGTCAATGTCTAAGCAATGACACTGTCAAGGGTCACTGCGTGGGAAGTGTGTTTTTCACAGGGTTCCTAGATACACTTTTCACGGTGAGAGGTTTTTCTGAGAGCTGATTTCTGGTATTCTGCACAAATCAGTTATTCAAGGAGACAAAGACATTGATCATCTCTTTGCTTCTGTTTTCCTTGGCCCCTATGGCAGCTCTACCCATATTCCCTATGGATGCTTTACATAACTTAACGTGTGTGTCAGTAGATAATGCATCCATCACACCTAGTCCATTTTCCTAGATCCAGAGGGGAATATTTCTCCTGATTATGTTTTTTAAAAATTTAAATTTTAATTGTGGTTAAAAAAAAGTAACATAAAAGTTACCACCTGACCATTTTAAGTGTATAGTTGAATAGTGTGAAATATATTCACATTGTTGGCAATGGGTCTCCAGAACTTTTCATCTTGTGAAATTGAAAATGTACCCATTGAACAACTCACCCCTCATTTCCCCCTCATTCCACCCAGCACTTCTGATTATATTTTGAATTGTGGGTTTTGGTTCAGTTTCAGATGTGGCGATATACGAATATGTTATCTGGTAGTCAGTAGAGTGTCTTTACAAAAATAGCTATTTTTCATTGGAAAAACACCTATGTTCACAAATGCAGTGTATGAAATGCTCATTTTCTGCTACACATAACATTAATTATAAAAGTAATTACCCAATAAATATGGATGTATAATGCTCGTCGTTAACCTGTAAGATGCTGGGCAAATATGTTTGTAACCCCGGGCTCCTATTTGGTTGAGAATGGAAAGTGGGGTAACAGGTAAGGATGGTCTTCTGAGAAGATTGTGATTATGTTGGAGACAACTGGATTACATGCTCTTGAGCCATGCAGAGTGTTGAAATTTTTGGATAATTGAGGTTGAAGTATTTTTTTGGCATCTAATCTGCCACTTCTCTGCCTCATTTGGCATATTTAGAATCAGCCTGTATTAATATTTGAAAAAGGCTTATTTTCTTTGAATAAGTTCCAGTGTAGAACATTAATTGTTAAACAAGTACCACAATAAAATCACACAATCTGAAAAAAAGAAGTGAACCACAAAGAAAGGAGAATTTTTCTTCAAAGCCTTAGTTCTTATTATGTATATATTCTATTTCCATTTTCTGACTCCTGCTAACTTCCTATGTTGATTTTAGCTAAAGATACAAATCTTAATATAACATCTGCCTAGCATGGCCAATACTTTTTTTCCCTAAATGGTCACTAAAAGTTTTCTTTCATCTTCATTCCCCAGTTATAAATAAAATACTTTTTAAACATTAAAAATATTATCCTAAAGAAGCTCTATTATAATCTATCTCTGAAAATTATTATTATTGTTAATCCTCACCTGAGGATTTTTTTCCATTGCTTTCCAGAGAGAGTGGAAGGGAGGGAGGAGAGAGAGAGAGAGAGAGAGAGAGAGAGAGATACAGACAGACAGACATTGATGTGAGAGAGACACATCAACTGGTTGCCTCCCTCATGTACCTCAACTGTGGTCAGGGAGCAAACCTGCAACCCAGGTACCTGCCCTTGACCAGAAATCAAACCCTTGACCCCTCAGTATGGGGACTGATGCTCTAACCACTACAACACCAGACAGGGCTGAAAACTATTTAAAAAAAACACACAAAGAAATACCATACCATATATTAGGAAAGAATATTAACCTATTATATGAGTATATTTCTTAACCACCCCCCCCACATATATTCTTACTGACACATTCTGTCATGATACAAATAATTAAAATGCTCTTAAGTTTATTACCTGCCAGACTTTAAAACCACAGTAGAAAACAGTATTCACTGTTGCCTTTTTTTTAAAGTCAAATAATTCTGACAAGCCAAGGTCACTTCCATTCAAACCTCCAAATGTTCCCCTCCTTTAGGAGGCTGGGCTGTTGTAATATTTTTGTCAAGAAGGACTTGTGAATGACACAGTCTTTCTCAGCAGTGAAACGAAGGGGGTATTCCACTGTGTGCTGTGAAAGATGCTATATCCCAGAGCCGGCTGAGGATCCGCAGCCCGCTTCTTCACGGTGTGAGCTTCTGATTGAAGCACCAGCTGTGATCCAGGGTTTCAAAGAGACCTTGGAAATGGCAAAGCAAGACCCTGCATTCAAAACTGACAAAACCGAGCTGACGCGGGAAGCCATAGCTATTCTTTAGAAATGCTCATCGTGGGCAATGTCATTGACAAAATGAGGAGAGTATGCCACAGAAACACGGATTTTCTTCTTTATCTGGCTCATGGAAGACCAATAATTGGTCAGTATAGACAAAATAAGTAGTTGGAAGAATATTTCTTTCCGAAGTTAGCCTCACCTATATAGTTGAATTTTATTTGACTCATAATATTAATTAGAAAATTCTGTGCAGCAAACCTTGGCCTGATAAGTGTGAGGAGATTCCAGAGAGCCCCAAATTACACACAAGCTCACCCCTGTAGCTCCAAGTTGGAGTTAAAAGGCCTTTGTTAACTAACCAGGAATGAAAGGCAGTCATTTCTCCCCTGGGAGAATTACTTGTTTCTTTACTATCCTTAACTTCTAAACACTTTTAAACATATTTTTTTTATCTCTTTTGCTAACCTCAGCCATAAAGAAAAATATGTGTAAGGCAGTTTTTTTTGTTTTGTTTTGCAGAAAAACTGTTGACGGTTGATATGTTCATGGATGTCCCTTGGAGATGTTTGCTGTCAGATGTGAAGGCCATCGTCATGACTGCACCGTTCTGAGCTGGCCTCCCCACGGTGCTGAGTCGGGTCCTCAGAAATCCAAGATGCCCTAACGGCTGGCCACGAAACAGCAGTCGGCCATGCACAGGCGCGCTGTGCCATGGCAGTAGGTCAGCGTGATGAAGAGCGTGCCATGCATGCCAAGCCATTTACAGAACAGCAGTGCTCCTTCTCTGCCACAGGACCCCGCGCAGGGCAGCACATTATCCTCAGCCA
The DNA here is from genome assembly GCF_028538775.1 of Myotis yumanensis. Taxonomy (NCBI): domain Eukaryota; kingdom Metazoa; phylum Chordata; class Mammalia; order Chiroptera; family Vespertilionidae; genus Myotis; species Myotis yumanensis. The sequence goes on from NW_027223755.1 coordinate 74,827,168, forward strand.
TTAAGCACGGTCACAAAGAGATGGCCCCAGTGGGCTCCAGGGCAAGGTGGGGAAGCCTTTACTGAAATGCAGACCCAGCTGCACTGGGAAATCCGTCTTGCTGAATTCAGTGCCCTCTGGACCTTCCTTTTAACCTCAGAATTACCTCCCGGGATGCTGAGCAGTCAGACAGTATTTTTTTAGTCACACAAGGCTGAGAAGATGTTTTTGCAAACACTCGGTTGTTTAAATAAAGATAAGTAGCAAACTACTATAATCAAGCACCTCTCTATAGGACAGTTTTGAATAAGGCAGGGTATTAAAAACAATCTGTGTCTATACCAGCTTACATTCTTTTTGAACGCTGGTACATCTCTATGGTGAACAGATGAATGCATATTTTTGCTGACCCACATGGCAGTGCTTTTATTCGACTGGTTTCTTGTACTACAAGCCTTCCCGAAAGCCGGGATGTCATCACGTCCATTCATTCTCTGACTCTGCGCCTCTGGTGATTCCAGGCATTTTGGAAAGATAGGGCTCTGCCCTCTTGCTTCGGATTTGCTGGCGATAGACCTTCAGCGAACAGTATATCTGCTCTGCCGAAGATGGAGTGCTAATCTAGAGGGACTCGAAATGGCTCTGTCATTTTCTAGATGACAGGTCCTATTTTCCACTGGCTTCTGGCACATGTGCTGTCATCCATCTATGTCAAGAAGACACTTGCTTATCTGGGTGCTAGAAATGCTTTTGTTAAAAACACGTAACTGCAGTTCATCAATCTAGTGAGCAAGTTGTTGATTTTACTAAACTAAGTTTAAACTCTGCTGTGATTTGGTGATATGACATCTATTTTTATTAGATATTGTCATGATTATTTATAACATCTTAGAAGCATACTTAGGTTTACAAAAAGGTGAGTTAATGTGCCAACTGAATGGTGTAAAACAAGTTTCAGGGCTATGATATACACATATTAATATTTTCCTTCAGTTTTTGGCAACTCTTAATTAAGAAATTACTTCCCAAAGGAGAGGTAGAAGTGGAACTGGGATCTTAAAAATCAAAATTCAATGCAAATTATGTATTTCACAACAAATGATGGTAAGCACTAAAAAAAATGTAATTACATAAAACTAGTCATCTTGTAACTCCAAATAGTATCAAATACCAAAGAATATCATCAGAAAATGTCCTTAATTAACTTGTAGAAATAACTTTTTGTTTTGTTAGTCCTCACCTGAGGATATTTTTTTTTCCATTGACCTTTTTTAGAGAGCATGGAAGAGAGAGGGAAAGACAGAGAGAAACATTGATGTGAGAGAAACACATTGATTGGTTGCCTCCTGCATGGCTGCAACCAGGGCCTGGGCCGGGGAGGAGCCTGCAACCAAGGTACATGCCCTTGACTGGAATTGAACCTAAGACCCTGCTGTCTGCAGGCCTATGCTCTATCCCCTGAGCCAAACCAACTAGACTAGAAATAACATTTTTATTTCAAAGTGGAAAATATTCCTTTTGCTGATATTGATTTGGTTTTGACTAGTCTGCCCATGTCATTCTGGTTCAGTCAAGACTTGACCACTCAGAACATGTGCAAACTCTAACTGGTCCACCTGACCTTTCCGGGAGTTTCCGAAGAATTCACATCCATCACAATCAGCCAAACCTGGTTCAAACACTTTTGTCATTTATCCACTCATAGCCAATAAGGTTGCTAATGTGCCCAAGGCAAGAACATACCTACTCATAGTAGAAAATTTGGAAAATACAGAAGAGAATAAAGATGTTGCTGTCCATTATATAAACATTTTATTGTGTCTGTTTGAGTAAAAACATTACTTTGTATCCAGATTATAAGATTGAATACAGGATGAAATGAGCTAGGAAAACTGCTGATATTTGCAGAACATTCCAAGTGTAGAGTAATATGAATTTGTGAACATATAAACGCATGTCCGTGTGCTGGAGGTGGCATTGGTGGCAGTTACATCAAGTTAACAATGACAGTTTTTGTGCTGTTAATATGAAAATAGAAAGTGTGAGTATGTCCCAGGTACATGACAGCATATTATTTTTGTTCAATGGAAACAGATGTTATGAAGAAATTGAATCAGAAGTAATCTTGATGGAAATATTTTCACTATGTTATAACATGTGTAAAGATGCAAATTCCTTTTCTCTTTTTAGCCGTAACCCCAACTCCTCTAGGGAAATATGAATGTTACATATAGGTGTATATTAAATGAATAACCTTAATATGAAAAAGTAGATTTTAAAATAAAAAGTGGGTGTCCTGGATACCTCTAATATGAACTAGCTGTCTCATTCTAGTGAAGGTGTGTCCCCTCTCATTCTGTGTCTGGAACATAAAAACGAAGGTATAATTGGAAGCCAAGAGTCAACTAAAGTGACAGTAGAGATCTTAAGGCATAAAAGTGACTGTGTCTTTTTCTTTTTTAAAAAAATATATATCTTCTGTAAAATTTCTAGGGGAGTTACCATTTTCATCTTTCTCATTCAGAGATATTTAGACAAATGGGAGCTCTACCTGTAATATTTTCTCGTTCATCATAAAATCATTAATTTTTCAAAAATTTCAAGTCTTAAACCCTCATGCTTAGGATTTCAAAGTAGTTCAAATCAACTCAATAATGTATCAGTCATGGTTTAGTCAAAGAAACAGAACCACTCTGATAAGTGAATTTCATTTTTTTCCTCTCCCTCCCTTTTTCTTTCTCTCTCCCTCCCTCCTCCCTTCCCTTGCTTCCTTCTTTCTTCTTCTCTTCCCTCTCTCTCTCCCTCCCTCCTTTCCTTCCTTTCTCCCTGCCTCCTTTATTTCTTCCTTTCATTTATCATCTATTTAATGTTTTTGGTTTTATTGTTATTTAAATATTTAATTCACTTGCAGTGCATTTTGGGGTTAGAAGTAGTAAAAGTAGGGATCCAGATATAAAATATCACGCATTTCTATTCCCTCTTCCCCCTATTATAGGGGCCCACTGCATAACTCGGAATCTGTGCTCTATAATACTCTGTGACAATCTCTCTCCATTGCTGTCCTACCCTTCATTTCTTTTTATATGAAAAGGTGTATTTATTCATCTTCTTTTAATGTCTTTTTTACTTTTTACCTTTTTTAGATCAGGTTTCCAGAAAAGAGTCTGAGGTGATTGCCTGAAGAAGGCTTATTAGAGCAGGGCTTTAGGAGATACACTGGGCATTGAGGTCTTAGGCATTCTTGCAGGGAGCCCTGGAATTAGAACCATCCTTCAGAATTACCCCAAATCGAGGCAAGGGGACTGGGCCTTTGTAACCTCACATCAGCTGGTCACTGTTGCTTGACAGGAGAACCTTGAGGTAGGTCCCTGTGGTAAGAGACAGTGTCTACCAAGGCTCTCAGTTGTGGTCCATCAGCACATGATATTCCCAGCAACTGGGGGATTTATGGTTGCCCCCAAAGTGGGGCTCTGAGTGGGGTGCCAGAAAGAAAGCAGTTATCTATGAATTTTAATGCCATTCTTATCCTTTGCCCTGATGTGGTTGCAAAATTTCCACTCTGGCTGGATTCTAAGATTACAATAGGTATTTATGTAACCATTTAGTTATTTTTTATTATGTTAAGGTTTTCTGTCAGTTTCAAAGATGTTTCTTAATTTGTGTTTGTCTATGTATGAAGAAAATACATTTTTTTATTTCCTGTGTCCAATCATTTTCAGAGATGAGTATTCTCTGAAAGCAATATTCTGGAATGAAGATCGGGGGTTAAGTATTAAAGTCAATTCCTAGAAATTTGTCAGAAATTGGCATATGATAATTTATGAGCATACTGAGTATGTTCCAGGGAGAGATCAGGTGCTCAGTGAGGTGGTTTAAGATATAAGGCAAGGACTTCTCTGTCTCAGGAGACTGAAATTTAGAAAGTATAACTGTACTTGTTCAACGGCAATTGACAGAAAAACAAACCAAACTTACTAGTGTGATGGTTAATTTTATGTGTCAAATTGGGCCAAGGATTGCCAAAGTCAGTATTATTTCTGGGTGAGATTAGAATTTGAATCAGTGGACTCAATCACATAGATTGTCCTCCCAATGCAGGTGGGCACCATGCAATCCACTGAGGGTCTGAATAGAACAAAGAGGCTGAGGATTTGGACTGGGAGTTACACCAGATTGGATTCAGACCGGAATTATACCACTGGCTTTCATGGGTCTCCAATTTATAGATGGCCGATCATGGGATTTCTTAGCCTCTATAACACATAAGCCAATTCCTCAGAATAAGTCTCTATCTATCATCTATCTATCTATCTATCTATCTATCTATCTATCTATCTATCTATCTATCATCTATCTATCTATTACTGGTTCTGTTCCTCCGGAGAACCCTGACTAATACTAGTACATCTAGGCAAAATGGGAATTTATTAGCTAATGTGACTGAAGAGTCTGTGGCTGGCTGAATCCAGGGAGTCAAATGATGTCACCTGGATTTAGTATCTCTCCATCTTTCTGCTTGGCTTTTATCTGTGTCAGCTCTAACCTCAGACAAGCCCTCCCATGATGACTGAGGTTTCTGCCAGCAGACCCAGACTTATTTCCTCTCCCATGAAAACCCCAAGATACAGGGCTCCTTTTCACGAACAACTTCCATAAAACATGGGGCTGAATCTCATCGGCTAAAAGAGAGACTAAAGTGATTAATTGGCTCAGGACTTGTATTCACCATTGAAGCACGTGATGAAATGCCCTGCGAGTCAGAAAAGTGGGATGTTAGAGTCAGAAATTGGGAGACATTGTGGTGTGATTGGAAAAAAGGAGGAAAGAATGCCAGATAACAAGAAGAACAAATGACTTATAAAAAGATCCAGGCTATCCTATATAATAAAGAGCTAACATGCTAATTAGACCAAACAGCAGAACCACCATCCAGACGACCTTCTGGACAAAGCCTGGGCTGCGAGGGCCCCTAGTATATTTCATTTATGGATATGTATTGAATATCTGCTATATCCTGGAAAGTATATAAGATGCTGGGACACAGAGAACACAATAAAGTCCCTGATCTCCAAGAGCTTGTATTCTAGTGGGGAGAAAACAGAAAATAAACAGATAAATATCTAACCTGTTGTCACAGTTACCAATTTACTGTTTCTCCATCCTTCCTTCTTTGTCCTGCTTTGTAACACTGGAGCTGGACTCTGTGACTATTTCTCTTTTTCCAGCTGGCAGAATGTTAAACGTCATCAACAGAAGTCACAGGGCAAAGTGCTGGTGGCCCGAAGGTACTTCCTTTCAAGGTTCCAGCCCTCCACTTATCCCTCAGTGAGGAAGTCTGGCAGTTCTTGCAGATGCACTCCAGCCGCACCCTTAAGTCATGCTGTCCCCACCAGCAGGGCTACTATCCATCAGTTCTGGTCTGCCCACACCCTCCAGCAAGGTCAGGCCACACTGGCATGGCCACTCCCTCTGGCAATGACAGGCCAACTTTAGACACCAGCTCCAACTGCCCAGACCTTCTGGCATGAGCAGAGCAAATGGCTTTTAAAGGCCAGTGGAAGCCCATGCCCTTTGGCAAGTGTCTTTGCTACAGCTACACTGCATGCTCCCGTGGTAGCCAGGCCCTTTCTGAGAAAGTCTGAATCTCAGCCTTCAGGGAAGGGAACACTCTTAGTCCTTAGCTCTGTTACTGTGCATCTTCAGCTTAGAGGTAGTAGTTACCTTGTTGAATATGCTACATCTAAACCCCTTAGGGGGGATCGAACCAAGATGGCGGCATAGGTAAACACCGGAGTTTGCTGCCTTGAACAACCACTTCAAAAATACAACTAAAAGACGGAACGGACATCACCCAGAACCACAGGAAGGCTGGCTGAGGAGAGACTCTTCAACTAGAAGGAAAAACAACAGCATTACGAGGCTTAGAGGAGGCACAGTGTGGAAAATTTAAAGGTACGGTGGTGCGGTGGTGCGCGCGCAAAGCGGGCTGGTGGCTGAGGGCGCGGTTGTCGTTTTCAATCAGGAGTGAGTCTCAGACTCTGGGCTACAGATCCGGGCGAGTCTCTAGGGACCCAGACTCAAACGGGAGAAGCGGGACTGTCTGGCTACGGTCCCTCCGAGGTTTGCAGCGGTTGTGGGGACAGAGAGGCAGAGCCCCTGGAGACGGACTGAGAGCAGCCATAGCTGCTCCCTCCCCCCGCCCTGTTGAGCCCGCCCTGCCCAGGCCCTGCGCAGAGCCATTTGCCGATCGCCTCAGGCAAAGGCTGGACTAGTGCCGCCCCAGAGGACTGAAGTTTTCCACACAGCTGATTCCTACAGCCAGTCGGCCTGGTGGTCAAATCCCTCTAGTGTTAACTACAACAATTAAGGCTTGGCTAGAACAAGACTGCGCACAAAGACCACAAGGGGGTGCACCAAGAAAGCATAAAAGATGCGGAGACAAAAAAACATGACAGAAATGGAGGATATGGAGCTAAGAATCGCAATTTTGAGGGCTTGCTATAAACTTGAGCAGAGCCTCACGAAAACTAATGAGACCCTCGATGCTACGATAAAGAAATTAGAAAGTAAGCATACACGGACTGAAATAAAGAATATTATACCCAATAGCAGACCAGAGGAGCACAAGAATCAAACCAAAGATTTGACAAAAAACACCCAACTGGAAAAGCAAAATGAAAAAAGAATCCGAAAGTGTGAAGATAGTGTAAGGAGCCTCTGGGACAGTTTCAAGCATACCAACATCAGAATAATAGGGGTGCCAGAAGATGAAAGACAGCAAGATATTGAAAACCTATTTCAAGAAATAATGGCAGAAAACTTCCCCCACCTGGTGAAAGAAATGGACTTACAGGTCCAAGAAGCACAGAGAACCCCAAACAAAAGGAATCCAAAGAGGACCACACCAAGACACATCATCATTAAAATGCCAAGAGCAAAAGACAAAGAGAGAATCTTAAAAGCAGCAAGAGAAAGAGACTCAATTACCTACAAGGGAATACCCATACGACTGTCAGCTGATTTCTCAACAGAAACTTTGCAGGCCAGAAGGGAATGGCAAGAAATATTCAAAGTGCTGAATACCAAGAACCTACAACCAAGATTACTTTATCCAGCAAAGCTATCATTCAGAATTGAAGGTCAGATAAAGAGCTTCACAGACAAGGAAAAGCTAAAGGAGTTCATCACCACTAAACCAGTATTATACGAAATACTGAAAGGTATCCTTTCAGAAGAGGAAGAAGAAAAAGGTAAAGATACAAATTGTGAACAACAAACATGCATCTATCAACAAGTGAATCTAAGAATCAAGTGAATAAATAATCTGATGTACAGAATGAACTGGTGATTATAATGAATCAGGGACATAGAAAGGGAATGGACTGACTATTCTTGGGGGGGGAAGGGGAATGGGAGATTCGGGAAGAGACTGGACAAAAATCATGCACCTATGGATGAGGACAGTGGGTGGGGAGTGAGGGCGGAGGGTGGGGCGGGAACTGGAAGGAGGGGAGTTATGGGGGGGGGGGGAAGAGGAACAAATGTAATCTGAACAATAAAAATTTAATAAAAAATAAAAATAAAAATAAACCCCTTAGGGTCCGCTTCTACCCCTTTTAGTAGTTAATCACCTCCTACTAGTTAACAATTCTTTATATGAAATCTTCTCTATTTAAATACATGGTGTGGTTCTGAAGGAGACGGAGAAATTATGTGAATAGGGTCATCGGGGAAGGATGCTGAGGCCTGAATAGTGTTTGGGTGTGCAACTCTGTTCTAGATGAAACAACCAACACAGGCAAAGTCCCTGAAGTAGAAATGAGCTTGGCATGCCTGATGAAGAGCAGAAGCCTGGTGTGACTAGGGATGAGTGAGTGTGGAGAGAAATAGTAGGAAATAAGGTCAGAAAGGCAGTCAAGATCCAGGTCCTGGAAGACCTATCATGTTATGGTGAAAAGTTTCTGTTTGGCAAGCAATGTGAAGCCAATGGAGAGTTTTGAGCAGAAGTGGAACATGACTTGTAAAGTATCCTCTCTGGCAAAAGACTCAATTGTGGCAGGTACTGAGGCTATTAAAGTAATTCATGCCAAGTAATGGAGGTCTGAACTAGGCAGAGAAGTAGAGGTGGTGGAAGTGCTCAGTTTCTGGATATATTTAAAGGCAGAGCTGGCAGGCTTTCCTGATAGACTGAGGAATGAAGTCGCCATTGACTGGGATGGGGAACGTGAGAAGGAACATGTGTGAGGTTTCTGTGGGTCAATTACTTAATTTTGGAGAATTTTAAAAAAAATATATTTTATTGATTTTTTACAGAGAGGAAGGGAGAGGGATAGAGAGTTAGAAACATCGATGAGAGAGAAACATTGATCAGCTGCCTCCTGCACACTCCCTACTGAGTATGTGCCCGCTACCAAGGTACATGCCCTTGACTGGAATCGAACCTGGGACCTTAGAGTCCACAGGCCGACGCTCTATCCACTGAGCTAAACCGGTCAGGGCAATTTTGGAGAATTTTTAATGTACACTAAATTTGAGAAGCCTATTGACATTCTAAATGAAGATATTGAGTGAGAAATTTGGCATAGGAGCTGGGAACTCAAAGGAAAGTTAGAGACTGGACATGTATATTTGGTTGTCATTAGCATGTAGATAGTAATTTTACTAGATGAGATTTCTAATGCAGGGCGTATAGATAGGTAAGGTAAATCTGAGGATGGAACCCTGGGCCACTGGCATTGTAATATAATATAATGTAATGTAATGTAATGTAATGTAATGTAATGTAAGAACCATCAAAGAAATGAATAGGCGTGCCCAATAAGCTAGGAGAATTAAAAGAAAGTGTGGTTCTGAAAATAAATAAAATAAATAAAAATAGAGTGTATAAATTGTGTTGGCCAGAGTAAGACAGAACTTGAGGTTGGATCATAGACTCTAGCAACATGGAGATCAATGGTGACATTGACAGGAGCTGTTTTGGTGGAGAGGTAGGGACAAAAATCTGATTGGATCGGGGTCAAAATAGGGGTGAGAAAAGGAAGTGCAGACAGCTACTTCACAGGCACATTGCTGGAAAGGGAAAGGGAGAAGTGAGGCAATTGTTAGGTAGGTATGTTTAGATTATGCGAGTATGCTCTCATGGTAATGGTCAACTCAGAGGGAAAACTGAAGATACACGAAAGAGAGAGAATAAATGCTGGGTAGACCAGTATCTTTGCATTGATGAGAGAGGTAAATCTAGTGCAAGATTGGTGGGTCTGACCTTGGACAGGAGCACAGAAATGTACAGAAATAGCAGATTATATTCAAGAAGAAGAGTACATTTAGTAGCGGGATCATGGAGATGCTCTCTTTTTATAACTTCTACGTCCTTAGAAAAAGAAGAGCAATGCTTAGTGGAGGACTGAGGAGTGGGGAGAAGTTGTTTGAGGTATGTGGAAAGGACATTAAAAATATTGTCTAGGAAAATGGGAGGCTGCACTGACCTGAGAAATATATAGAAGGCAGGGCAATAAAGGTATACAAATAAAACATCACATTCTTGTAAGTGAAATTAAATCCCAGTAAAGCCAGAAATGTTCTCTTCCCTGTGCTGCCTCTCCCACACTTAAAATATCCACTTCACAACAAAAGACCCAAACCATCGCCACCTATCATCTATGTATGGTCAGAGAGACCTGGGACTGAGGCAGAGAGCTGACATGGGCACACCTATTTTTTCAGCATTTGAGGTTTAGTTTCCTTGGGCAAATAGAATCATAGGTAACTGAAATTCAAATGGCTTATGTTTTCAGGTCCAGAAGAATCTTTGTATGAGTCTGGCTTTTCAGACTTAGCAATTTGTAAACTTATCCTTTTCAAATAATCTTAAGTCTTCCAAGTGGATGGGACCCAATTAATACAAGCTTCTTCTATGCCCCTGTAGGTTCAAGTGTTTGAAGTGGCAAAAGAAAGTATTTGTTGAAAAAAAATGTTTTTCTTGTGTTGGACTAGGCTTTTCCACAAATATTAACTCATTTAATCTTTAAATCAAACTAACCAGTTATGTATTTGTGATAGAAGTGTTTTGTCTTCTCATCATAATTTTTTCATTGGGAGCTTCCCAACACCCATCATGTTTTATATGGAATGCTGCCTCCTGGCATGGACATGTGATCCAGGTGATTTTTCAGCATTACTTTTCCTCCTTGAATGGGCCAATAGTCTTCCCTAGGAGTTGATATGTGGGTACTGGGAGAGAAAAATTCTGTATTTATTTATTAACTAACTCATTCATTAACTATGAATGAGTATTTACTATGTTCCAGCCACTCTTCTAGATTTGGGGGATAAAAAAAAGTGGGCAAATCAATATCTCTATTTCCAGGGAAATTTTCTTCCCCTGAGATGGAGAACTATAAGGATTATGTTATTTAGGAGATTCTACTTGTTATATCTACTTCCTGCCCAATCTACCTGAGAATAAAACTATCAAAAAGGAAAACTGAACCAAGAAACTGGGAAATATACCAACACTGATGTGTCCATCTTGGGTGCTTAGTTTCAACCATTCCTTAAATTTAATCGATTCCTCAATCTTTAGGTTACATTTATTTTTTCTATTTCTCATTAATCCAGTTTAGGTTGGATTTTTGATTTATACTCTAAAAATTTTTTCATGAGTGCCTGTGAGTAGACTAAAATTCTACTAGGTGTGGGGGATGTAAAGAAGAAAAGAAATAAGGTGCTGGCTTTATGGAGTCTTATAATGGGGAAGGCAGATAATAAATACATGATTAATAAAATTCCAGATAGTCATATGCTTTGAAAAAATTTAGAAAGATTAATGAAGTAGAAAATATATGTGTGCATGTGGACGTGTGTGGAAACAACTTTATTTAAAATGTCAAAGACAGTGTCTCTAAAGCACTGACATTTGAGTTAAGATCTGGGTTGTCAGGGAGCCAGCCATGTGAGAATCTGGGGCATGAGTTTCCCAGTAGGGGAAAGTACAAGTACAGTGTTTGACATCCAAGTGCACTTGCTGTACTCAAGTCTCATAAAGAAGGTCACAATAAGCAAGGTTGGTGAGTGAGGATGATCCGTTTGTGTAGGGTCTCTTACAACTTGCTCAGGAGTTTGGATTTTATTATAACTGCATTGGGAAACTATTGGTAGCTTTATAGTAGAAAAATAAACGTATTTGTGTTATGTTCTAAAACAATCACTTTTACTGTTACATGAAGAACAGACTACAGTGCAACAAGAGAAAACGCAGTACAGAAACCAGTTTAAAGTCTTAACCCAAGTGAGAAATGTTGCCGGCTTGTGGTGAAGATAGGGGAAGTGGTTGGAATCAGGACATATTTTTAGACAGAGTAAACAGAACCTCCTGACGGACTGCATATGTGAGTGGGGGTTACAAGTGCTGAAGAGTAGGAGAGGAAGGTCAAAAAACCCAACAAGGATGTTTCCTAGGTTTTTGACATAAGCAGCTGGATGAATAGTGGTAGCACTAAAGGGGATGGAGAAGATCTAGAGAAGCAAAGGTGGGCAAGACTAAAGAGTGGGTAGATGTCACATTTTAATATTGGATGTGTTAAGTTTAAAAGGCATTCTTACCTATAAAAGAGTGTATGTTGAGTAGGCTTGGATTTTCCAGGATGGAGCTCAGGAACGTCATCTCGGCTAGATGATTTTATAATCTATATTCTGTTTGAAGCCATGGGATATGAGATCTCCCAAGGGGGTGGGGATAGATATAGAAGGAGGACAGGGACAAAGCCCTCATATATTTTTAGAATTCAGGCCAAAAATAAAAATACTTTTAGAATTCCTCAGAGGACATTGGAAAACATAGTTGACCCTTGAACAACCTGTGCTTGAACTGCGTGGTCCACTTATAAGTGTATTTTTTTCAATAATGATACAGTTGGCCTTTTGTATCTCTGAGTTTCCCATCTGCGGATTCAACCAACTACAGATCAAAAACAAAATAGTATTTTGGAGATGCAGTTGAAGATCCACAGATAGGGAGGGCCAATTTAAATTATACGTGGATTTTTGACTGTGCGTGTAAAAAATTAGGTGCCCTTAACCCCTGTGTTATTCAAGAGTCAACTATAATCACTATTGAGGTCATAGAAAATCCATGTGATTGTAAGATTAAGGACGTTAAGAGAATGAACTGTTCCAGGAGGAAAGAATATGCTCAGTCATGTCCACAGAGGACCAGCTACTGAGTGTCTGGTTAAGGTGAGGACTGAGTTGAATATGGTTTTCTAAGTTGACCTTGAAAAGAGAGGTTTCTGTGGCATGATGTCAGAGACAGGAGCTTATTGGAGGTGGGCTGAGGAGGGATGGGGAAAGCAGAACCTAGGGACAGAGAGAATATGGGCAGTTCTTTCAGAAGAGCAGAGAAATGAGGCAGGTGCTAGAAGGGACTATGGAATCTAGGAAAGGTCACTTGTAACAAGAGTCCTGACCAATACTGTATCATTATCCTCATTATACAGATGAGGGAAATGGTGCTTAGCAATTGTATATATACTGCTCAATGACACATAGCTGATATGTGGTAGTTTCTTTAAAGTCAGGGTATTTTTGCTGAAGTCCACACTCTTTCATACCCCATGGTAGGCTTTGCTATTTATACCTATATACAGTCTCAAGCATTAACGGGCATCATTATAGCAAAAAGCATTTGCAATACACAATGTACCATTTTATTATTATTCTGATTTCCAAGTGTCTAGAACACTTTTACCACAGTACCCATTATATTTGCCATCCACACAAAGTAGAAAAATGATAGCAAGTGATCCTTGTCTTCCTAGACTGCAATCTGGAACACAGTGAAGTTATTGATGTAGCTGATGAAAAGAAAGTTTAACAACTTAGAATTCTTCATTTTATTATCCATTCAAGGCACACATGTAAAAAAGAATCACTAGGTCCCAGGTATAAAACAAGTTAACTTTCCCCCCCTTAAGTGTGTTAAAACCTATGTGTTTACCTACTCTCTAGAATTGTATCCTAATTGTTGGCATTATTTGATGGTACAGGTACACATTCAAGTAAGAATTCATGGAACAGTCCTCTTATAATTCATTGTGTAGTCCCTTGTCATTTGCATTTATATTTTGAACTTCTTCATTAATGCCTAACCTTTCAATTCAATGTCCTATATGTCTGTTTTCTGAGATACATTTTCTTCCTGTTATACCATTAATTTGAATACTTATGGCTATTTCTTTGTACTGCTTCTTCACATTATTTGATTGTATGTAGGTGACCTTGACTTAGTCAGATAGCCTTTACTCTTGTACAGAGTTTTGACTGAATTACTATGGTCTGCCCATGTGTTGGCCTAAGCATAGCAATGAGCGCTAGTAAAGTGAAATCTAATTGCTGCCCTGCTGCTCATTCCCTTTGTGATTCTGGAAAGATCACTAGCCTGCCCAGCTTCCCTCCTACTCTTACAGCTGAGCTGGTAATCAACAATCTTCTCTTCCCAGACTAGATTCGAGGCTTTTTGTGATGTCAAATATTTCAATGTATTGTCCTGTTTTTATTTTAGGGGAGGAGTAGTGCTTACTAATCTTACAAGAGTGTTGTGAAATTAATTAGTTAATGTTCACAAAGTTCTTTGAAGATTAAAGTCCAGCGTACATGCTCATTATTGTTTTATGTACAACAAGGGCCTTGCTGGGCAGGCGAATGTGTTTCCCAGAGATGAAAGGATTACGCAACATAGAAAATTGTGGTTTAGTACTGCGAGGTTGGCAAACAGGTTAGTCAGATGGTGGGACTCATTCTCACCAGAACGCAAATGTTCCACCAAGGCCTGGAAGAATGTCATTTGTTAGAGCTGGTGTTGACTTGCAAAGTATCCCAGCCAAGACGAATATTGTTTCATGATACTGAGTAATAATAACACTCAGGTTAAGATGAAAGAAAGGAGGAAGGGAGCTCCGGGGCTCTGAGGTGCTAATGCTACCGCAGAGCTCTCCGAATCCTATGTGATGATAGGGGGTTTGCTGAGTGACTGGAATCATGCGTGGTCAAGCTCACCATGCTCAGCAGGGCTCCAGCTGAGGTCAGAGACATGAAATAGAAACTGCAGGTCTGCAAAGGCATATCTTAACCTTGAACACTGCTGGAGGTGTTTGAATTGGTACAGTTTTACTGGAGGAGGAGTTGATAATAATTATTCAAAGCGTTAAAACTCTTAAGCCATCAATTCCCTTCCTAAGAATTCATCTTCAGGAATATTTACCCATTTCCTTCACTGATATTAATAATTGCAAAAATTTAAACAATGCCAATACCCAGTAATAGGGAAGTAATGATGCAAATTATAGTTCAGACATAAAGTGAAACATTATAAAATCTTTAAAATGAGATTCTAGACAGTTATTTGTTAACAAGATACTCAAAATATTAAGTTAAGAAAAAAAGCCAGCTATATAATATGCATCATGCTAAAAATATTTTGAAGTATTTTTATTTTCTTATTTGCTTATCCCTATATTCTAATTTCCCTACACTTAGCAATTATTACTTTTATAATTTAAATAACTTATAGAAAAAAAAACATACACCCATCAGCATTCATGGGGAAAGAGAGAAACAAAATAATAAGATCATAAGATGGTATAAAACCTTTGGAAAAGACCCAAAGGGGAGAAATGAATGCTAGGATAGCTTAGTTTATCTCATTGTTTATCAGGCACAGTTTTCTCTGAAGCTTTCAGCCATGTGGTTTGCCCCTACTGGCCTCCAACTCTTCCTGGGCTCATGGTCACAACCCAACAGGGCTCTCCCCAGGTCCATACCCAGCATTCCTTGCCTCACACCCAAGCTGAGGCTTGAAATACCTGGGATTCACTTTGTACCCACTGGAAGCACAAACTAGCAGTATCAGCAAGGGAGTTAGTGCTCTCTGGGCTGAACATTTGACCAAGGGAAGACAGGAGCCGGTGGCTATAGCATTCTCTTTTCTTTCCCTGAATGCATGGCCTTAAGATGCAGTAGCTCATATGCCTCTCTGAAGACTTGAAAGCAAGAATGAGCAATCAGTAGTGCTCCATACACAGAGCACTCTTTCACTTGGCTCTTCCCTCCTTCTCTGGTCTGTTTCCCCTTTCCCTCACTTCTGCTTCCCTGGTTTACACTGCCTAATAAAGTGGTAGCACCCAAACTTTAAACTGTAAATGAAGTAAACCCAAAGGCCCCTCTTCTCTAGCAGTAGACAACAATGCCTACCTTGCTGTTATCCAAAAATACTTTGAGGTATATTTCTGGTAGTCCTTAAAATCCCTCCTTACAGAGGCAAATTTTTGAAAATATATTTTTATTGATTTCAGAAAGGAAGAGAGAAGGAAAGAGAGAAACATCAATGATGAGAGAGAAACATTGATCGGCTGCCTCCTACATGCCCCCTACTGGGGACTGAGCCCACAACCCAGGCATGTGTCCTGACCAGGAATCCAACTGTGACCTCCTGGTTCATAGGTTGCCATTCAACCATTGAGCCTCACAGCCGGGCTATTATCTCCCATTTTCACTTGAAGAAACAAACGGTGAGAGAGATTCAGTAACTTGTCCAAGCACAGTAGCTAGGAGGTGAAAATAGTCAGAATTCAAACTTTGATCTGCTTGATTTCTTGGTCGGAGTCCTCTCCCTCCTGACTCTTCCGGGAGTTAGCTTCCCAAAGCCATTCCCCCAGGGAAGGTTTGGGCTACCTGAGACACAGGAGTGACACTTGTTCTTCATGAGCACCCATGTCATCTAATTAAAAATTAAGAACTTTTCAGTTTATGAGGATCTTAGAAGCCTTTGCATCAATCTAGTTGGCTGACAAATTCCCCAGTTAATTGATTTGGCATTTGAGGGAATTTAAAATTCAGCACAATTTCCCATTATTCATAGATGAGAGCAAAATGAAATAATGAAATTTGCCAACATATTTATGCTGACATACCTGTTCACAATGCGAATTAATTAAAGTCCCCATAGAAAAATATCTAGGAATTAGAAAATGGGAAGTGGTGACACCCTTTAAGAAAGCCTATCAGTTTTCCCCAACAGTTGGGCTAACAAAAAGAGTGAAAGCCAAACAAATAGACCTTAGAGACATACATTGTTTTCACAGTGGGGGCAATCAAGACCTCCAGTGAGCACATGTCATTTCAGTAGAGTAGAGTCTGCACTCAGTAAGCTGGGTGGCAGCTTTCCTAATGGAATTTGAGGGGTTCTGGGGGGAGATTTCTCAATTTGATAGAACTGTACATTCATAATTACAGGTGCTTGCAATTTCAGCAATTAGGTATTCCTTTCTATCTTCAAATAAAAGCTCAGGGGCTTCACAAGTTACTTATTAAAATGCAAATACCCCTGGGAAGCATAACACCTTGGATTCCTTTTAGATAATATGTTGAAAAAGACTCAATTTAATTCGGTTCATGTCAGTTCACTTGATTTCGGTTTGATTCATTTGAGTGCCTACGAAGTGTAAAGCCCTTTGCTGGATCTTCGTTGTGGGAGGGAAAGATGAATCAGGCAAGTTCCAGACTTCTGCAAACTTCTTTAAGGGACAGATAGAGAGTAAATATTTTGGACTGTGTTTGCCACATGGTCTCTGTCATAATACTCAACTCTGCCACTATAGCCAGAAAGCAACATGTAAATCAATGGGGCTGTGTTCCAATAAAGCCTTATTTACCAAACAGGCTGTGAGCTGGACGCTGACCTCTGTTCTAGATGCTCATAACAGGGCAGGAGATTTACTTCAGTTTACCTTCTGTTAAAATAAAACCTCAAGAGGCATTGGACTTAACAGGAAGAATCACTGGAATCACCTGGAAAACTTTAAAAAATATGGAAGTCTGGGCCCCCTGCCAAGGTGTGGGTATTGAGGTAGAACTGATCTGGAGGTACAATCTGGGCACTGGGAGTTTTCAAAGATGAACAGAGTTTGAGAAGCCCTGTTGTAGGACAATCCTTGACAACGTTGTAGATACAGGAAGGCTCCAGCCTGTAGTAGAGGGTGGGGGAATGGAGATTTGCAATGGCTGGCTACTTGCCTTAGTTCTTTGGGAAAAAGACATTTAACATGGAGACTTTCCTACCACACTGAAGAATTAAAAAGAAATTTAAGAAACTTTACTAGTACTTATAGAACAGGTAATATACTGTTTTATAAAACCAGAATAGCCTGCATCTACCTGAACCTGGGAACTATTGCAGCCCCCATCCCTGCTGGTGGCCCAGATCTGTAACATCTGTGTTCAGATGCTAGCTGTATTAATTTCCAAGGGCCACTGCAACAAATTGCCACAGACCATGTGGCTTCAAACAACAGAAATGTATTCTGCCACAGCTCTGGAGGCCAGGAGTCTGAGGTCCAGGTGTTGACAGAGCCATGCTTTCTCTAAAAGCTCTAGGGGAGGATCTGTGGTACACCTTTCTCCTAGCTTCTGGTGGATACCACAATCTTTGACATTTTCTGGCTTGTAGGGTACCATTCTGATCTCTGTCCATCATCACATAGCATTCTCCTCTCTGTGCATAGCTCTGTGTTTCTTCTTAGAAGGACATCTGTCATATGAAGGCTCACTCTAGTCCAGTACGACCTCATTTGAACTTACATCATAATTATGCCCGCAAATATCCTATTTCCAAGTAAGGTTGCATTCACTGGTACCAGGTATTGGGACTCCCACATGAGCATTGACCTCATCCCGTGTCTGAAGGGCAGAGGTAGTGTGGAATAGTGCAGGGAACATTGGACTTGAGCCTTAAGGCACAGTTTGTGGCTTCATCTGTAAAATGGGACTAAGAATCAGGAGATAATTAGGAGACATGAAGAAATTTTTCAAATGGAAAAATCCCTATAATAGGATTTAAAGTAGGAAATGTCTGAGGAAATGAAATGAATTAAAAGGTAATATGTATATTCTTAGGTTCATAGGCAGCTGAGATTTAATAAAGAGGCAAGTTCAAGACTATATTTGTGGCCCCTGCAGTAGCAATGAAATCCTCATTTTGCAGGCCAAGTTTCTCACTGTGTTACCCTGTCTATTTAATCCCAGATCTCCAGAGCCCTGGGTGTATCCTCATTACTCCAGGAGAGGAGTTGTGGGTTGTCCCTTTAATTTCTAGGAGGGCATGAACATAGCCTATTCTCTTTTCTCCAGTTTGTCACCAAGAGGGGTAGCTCCTCTGGATCAATCTCCTTGCTTTCTCAGTCCAAATGATGTCAGACATGCCACTTCCAGCCCTGAGCATATTGAGGACAAAGTGAGAAACTACATGTCATAGTAGAAAGTTGGGGGAACTTGCATCTGAAGTTGGGTTACACATTATGCCTCAGTGTCCTCATCTGTAAATTGGAGATGAAGGTATCAATACCAGAAACTCACTGTGAATGTTCATTGAAACAAGATGTAAAGTTCATCAATTATATTAATAAAGTATGAGGGCAAAAGCTTGGCATTTCAATTCTCTGCAATTCAAGCCAGGATTAGGACAAGACTGTGTTAGGGGAGTGAAATGGACAAAGGACACCCTATAGGATTCTAAAATGTCTCCTTAAAAATTCAGTAGTGCCCAGCCCAGGATGAACAGAAAGAAAATGCTTCCAAGACATGGAACCTCTCTACGAAGCTCCGCCCCCTTGAGTGCAGGACTGAGGGAGGGCCATGGCCCCTTGGGCAGCCTACTAGACTCCAACTCCCACGCCCATCTGCAGGGGAAATGCTCACCCACAAGACTGCTTACAAATGGGATCAGATGCTACCACCCTCCGCCAAATGTCACTTTCAGGGAGCAGGGCAGGTGGGTGCGAGGTGCTACAGGAGAGGCTCCACACCTGCCCGGATGACCTGGAGCCTAACTGTCATTTGGAAAGAGGTCTTGCTTGGCACATTGACCTTATTTTAATGAAGAATACCAATAGAGTCGGGACAGGCTGGGGCCTTCAGTCTTGTTCCACTGAGAATTTAAAGTCAATCCAAGGGTCATGGAGAGCATCAAAGGGCAAAGAAAAGAGTCTCTGTTTATTCATTTCCCCCTTTCCTCCCTATCCCAACTTCTTCAGAGATGTTTGTTTTCCCTGTCACTTTCTTAGGTTGCGAATCCACCCCACCTTCTTCTCCAGCTTAGAGATGGGGGTCCCCAGAGTCCCACAGTGATGCTGCAGGGAGCAGGGGTCAGAGACGGACATTTTCAGGGAGAGTGAGAACTCACGATGATATTCAAGGAGATGATATTTCATTCGTGTGTGTCTGCATTGGGGTTAGGGGGAGGAGCATGTGCTTTCAGACCTGTTATTAGACGGGATGAATCAGAATTAGAGACTCACCCAGAGACAAAGGTTGGGTGTTTGGATTGTGAATTACTATCAGGCGGGCTTCCCTCCTCAACCTCCTCCCTCCGCACCCGTCCAGTGGGTAAAACCAGGAGAATATTAGTTGTAGAGTAATTAAAATGCTGTGGGTGGAAGGCTGAGATTAAAGGGCTGAAAGTTGAATTAGCAGGTGTCTGTTTCAAAATTCAGGTGAGTTTCAGTCCTGAAGCAATTGGGACTAGAAAGCCAATCTGTTGCCAAACAATGAAGAATGTTAATTTTTTAAAATTTGTTTTAGAGTGAGGAAGGGGGAAAGAGAGAGAAAGAGAGAAAGTGCAAGAGAGAAACATACATTGATATGAGAGAGAAACACTGATTGGTTGCCTCTCATATGGGATGGAACCCCCAACCTAGGTATGTACCCTGACAGGGAATTGAAACTGCCACCTGAGCCACACTTTCCATGGCATAATATTAATTTTTATTTCCTTTTTTAGCCCTAAAATTTGGACTCAAACTCAGCCTAATATATGTATACTACAGGCCCGATGCATGAAATTCATGCAAGAGTAGGCCTTCCCCTGGCTGCCAGCACTGGCTTCCCTCTGGCACCCAGGACCCGGGCTTCCCTTGCAGCCACAGCTTCCTCTAGAAGGTCATCTGGAAGGACATACTCTAATTAGCATATTATGCTTTTATTATTATAGATTACAGGAGACAAGATGGCAAGAGGTCTACTTAGTTTTCTTTTGTTATGGGATCCCATATATATAATTTTGGATTTGGTCATGTAAGGAAAGAGTGACAAGTTGTCCGTGAGAAGTAAAGTAAATATACTCACATACTTTATTCAGATCTTAAAATGATTAGGGGGTGAAGGTTTGCCTTCAGAGGAAATCATTATTTGGGAAGTATTAGAAAATTATTTCTACTTACTTTACTGGGTTAAAAGCAATACACAATACTTGTAAAACTTAAAAGTCATATTTTGATTCTTCAAATTCTCCTGTATCATCAGAACATAACATTTTCTTACAAACCTACTATGGGGAGGGTGCTTGGAAAGGCACTTGTGGGAAAGAAAGGCAGCAGAATTCAGGGATACTCTAAGAGGCTGACAGTGATGACAGCATAGCAAGGGGTATGAGTACAATTTTTCTTCACTCAGAGGATGCTGAAAATGCTTTTGGTTAGAGATCAGGGAAGGCTTCTTAAGAAATGGCATTTGAGTTAGATTTCAATGATGAGAAATGTATATTGAGTGGAGGATAGCAATTACAGATGGGGGGTAGAGAAATGAAAGGGAGATACTTAGACTGTATATTATAAATGTTACGTAGTCTTTTTGGGACAAAATACAGGCAAAAGCAGATTGTTGTATTAGCATTTCTCAATCCTGACTATATATTATTTTCAGATGACCTGATACCATAAATGGAAAACTCTAAAGACTTGACCAAAACACTGTGGGAACTAGTAAATGAATTCAATAAAGCTGCAGGATACAAAATCAGTACACAGAAATCTGTTGTGTTTCTATATGCCAATAATGACTAATCAGAAGGAGAAATTAAGAAAACAATGTCATTTACAATTGTACCAAAAAGCATAAAATATCTAGGAATCAATTTAACCAGAGAGGTGAAAGGACTGTACTCTGAAAACTATAAGACAATGAAGAAAGAAATTGAAGATACAAAATAAATGGAAGAATATACTTTGCTCATGAATTAGAAGGCTCAAAGTTGTTAAAATTCTTACAACCTAAAGCAGTATACAGATTCAATGAAATTCCTATTAAAATACCAATGGCATTCTTCTCATAACTAGAACAACTAATCCTAAAATGTATATGGAACCACAAAAAACCCCAAATAGCTTAAGACATTTTGAGAAAAAACAAAAGTGCAGTGTACTATGCTCCCTGATATCAAACTATACTATAAAGCTAGAATAATCAAAACAGTATGGTACCAGCATAAAAACAGATACATAGGTCAGTAAAATAGAATAGAGAGCCAAGAAATATATCCTCACTTATATTTCTCATTTATATTTGGTCAGTTAATCTACAACAAAGGAGACAGAGACATACAATGGGGTAAAGACAGTCTCTTCAATAAGTGGTGTTTAGAAAACTGGACAGATACAAGCAAAAAATGAAATTTTACCACTTTCTTTACATCATACACAAGGACATATTCAAAATGGATTAAAGAATTAAAGACCTAAAACCATAAAACTCCTAGAAGAAAACATAGGCAGTTAAACTCTTTGATATCAATCTTAATAATTTTTTTGTATATGTCTCCTCAGGAGAAACAAAAGAAAAATAAAGAAATGGGACTATATCAAACTGAAAAGTTTTTTTGCACAGGGAAGGAAACCTCAAAAAAAAAAAAAAAAAACCCCAAAAACCCACAAAACAACAAAAAGACAATCTACTGAATGAGAGAAGATATTTGCAAATGATACATCTAATAAGAACTTAATATCCAAAATATATAAGAAACTCATACAACTTAAAACCCCCAAACAATCTAATTAAAAAATAGGCAGAGAACCTGAATGAAAGGATGCTCAACATCACTAATCTTCAGAGAAATAAAAAGTAAAAGCACAATGAGATATCACATCACATATCAGAATGACTGTCATCAACACATCAATAAACAACAAATGCTAGAGAGGATGTGGAGAAAAGGGAACCCTTGTGCATTATTGGTGGGGGTGTAAATTAGTGCAGCCACTATGGAAAACAGTATGGAGATTTCTCAAAAAATTTAAAATAGTGCTGCCATACAACCTAGTAATTCCATTTCTGGGTATTTATCCAAGTGAAACAAAAACACTGATTTCAAAAGATATATGTACTCCTACATTCATTGCAGTATTAATAGTAAAAGCCAAGATATGGAAGCAAACTAGATATCTATTAATAGAGGAATGGATAAAGATGATGTGGCACACACACACACACACACACACGCACACACACACACACCGGAATATTATGCAGCAATTAAAAAGAATGAAATCTTGCCATTTGTGACAATATGGATGGACTTAGAGGGTATTATGCTATGTGCAACAAGTCAGACAAAGACACTTTATGATTTCATTTACATGTGGAATCTAAAAAGCAAAATAAATGAATAAACGAAACAAAATAGAAATAACCTATAGATATAGAAAACAAGTTGATACCAAAAAGGAGGGAGGGGGACTGGAATAAAAAAAAAACCCTGGGGAGATTTTAAACACCCCAATAGCCAGCCACATCCTAGGCCAACTTAATCATAAATTCAAGAGGTACCCAGGCAGCAGTATTTGTTAAAATACTGCCCAAGTGATTTCGATGTGCCAGCAAGATCAAGAACCTGGCTGTCACTGATAATTAATTACAAACAAGGCCCCTGACTCTATTCTCACTTAGTACAGCCTGGAGAGGAACGTTTTACTGGAGGAAAGGTAAATTAAAAATTGACTTTTTGATATATTTTGACCAATATAACTTCCAAAACATTATTAAATGGTTTCTTTGTTCATCTCAGAAGTGAGTATGGTAATAGCAGTAGAGAAACATAGGACAAGAAAAAGAGATGGTGGCCAAATCACGGAAGATCTTAATGCCAGGCTAAGGAGCACGAATTGTCTTCAACAGTCAATAGGCTACATTGAAAGTTTTAAATAGGAGTGATTTAAAGCCAAAGCTGCGGTTAGGGATATTAGTATGTTACGTATTAGTAGGATTGAGGCAATGGAAGGAGAGGGCCAATTAGGGGATTACAGAGGTAATTTAAGCAGGAGGGACTGAGGCTGTAATAGCAGGGTGGTTTTGAGAATGGGAAGTAGATGAATGTGAAATACTGGGGAGAAAGAACTGATGGAAGTAGTGTGGTAAAACTTTTTCCCATTCCCTTCCTCCAGTCAAGTGAGAAACGTGAGGATTACAAGTGTGTTATTTATGTGCCTTTTAAAGAAGCCACAGTAAGCTGGGGCAAATACCCCTTTAGCCTAAGATTGGGAGACATTATATAACAAGGGGTTGGGGAAGGCATGGCATTTAGAGACTATGGATTTCTCATGGAGACTAGCTGGATTGGTGCAGTTTAGATTTGAGGGATGTTTGGTTGTGTTCGATTTAAGATTTATTAGGGGGAAAAAGAGTTATAGATTGGGGTCTGCCACCTACCCCAGTCCCTAACCATGGGACTTCCCTTCCATCCCCTTTTCTAGAACAAAAGAAAAGAAATAGCTTCATGGCATAGCATGGTATGAGACTCATGAAAAAGGTTCTAGAAAGCAGGTGTGGTCAGAGTATCAAAGGCTGCAAAGAGGTCAACGCGGGGAGGATCCTGAATGACAGCAGATTCTCATGTAAGCACAGAAGCAAGTGAACAGGGCAGGCCTGAGGCTGCTGTCCTTAGCAAGGCCTGCTTGTGAGGTTGGCCCAGGCTGGCCTCTGGTTTACTGGGCCTATGCTGTGCAATGTGGTCTACGATAAATACCTGCTTTTTTTCTGGGAGCCTGGAATTTTGCCCTGTACGAGGCAGAGGGTGCCTATGTGACCAGCCTCCAGTAAAAACCTGGGGCATTAAGTCGGTAAAGAACTTTCCTGGTGGACAAAGTTTCACATGTGTGTTGATTTTGCTTTGTATTTTTTGCTGTAATAAATCATTGCTGTGACTATTACTGGGTCCTGTGAATCCCCCTAGTGAGTTATCAAACCTGAGGGTGGTTTTGGGGACCACTGATATAATGAAAAAAAATGTAAGGCCAGTCCAGTCAGACACACCAGGAAATCTTGAACTAGTAAGTTTTTAATAGCTAAAGTAAGTGGGTCTCCATGCCTTTGGAAGTCATAAGGGAGACAGATTATGATAAAAACAGAAAGCTGGCATTTTCTACTTCCTTTAAAGAAATAAAAGGTGAACACAATGAAAAGAACACGTCACAAAAATAAAATTTGAAAAAAGTCTTTATACCTATATTGTAAAATTTTAAAACTTCCTATTTTGTTTTCTTCTGCCTCAACTACCTCTCCTCTCCTCCTGCACCACACACACAGGTTGTGAGCATCCTGCCCAGGTGACCAGGTGCACCAGGCCACAGTTCTCCTCTCTGCACCACCCTGACCATGACCTGGTAAGAAACAAATGCCTCACTGCAATCCGCACCCAGCTTTTGCTTGTGTACTCCACCCTGAGCCCCAGGGAAGGCGCTGGCCCACAGGTCCTGCTTGCTCTTGGCTGTCCACCTGCTTGATTCAGCTTTTTGCCTCAGTGCTTCTTTCACATGGCCCTTCTTAGCATGCACCAACTCTCTCAGAACCATACATTTTCCTGTCTCTCTTGTGTCCCCTCTTGTGGCCACACCTGACTAACCATATAAAGGAACACAGAACAACACCACTCAGTGACACTTATTTTTCCATGTCTAATCCTCCTATATAATAAAGAAGTAATATGCAAATTAACCCTCACACCCTCATAAGATGGCTGCCTACGACCAGGCCAGCAGGGGAGTTAGTGAGGGACGACCAAACAACTGAACAAGCAGGCTGAGTGTGGCGACCAGGCCGGCAGGGGGGCCATGAGGGGCAACCAGGCCAGCAGAGGGGGGCAGTTGGGGGTGACCAGGCTGGCAGAGGAGGGGGGGCAGTTAGGAGCAACCAGGACGGCAGGGAGGGGGCAGTTGGGGACGACCTGGCCAGCAGTGGGGGGCAGTTAGGGGCAACCAGGCCAGCAGGGGGGAGCAGTTAGGGGCAATCAGGCAGGCAGGCAGGCAAGTGATTAGGAGCCAGCGGTCCAGGATTGTGAGAGGGATGTCCGAATGCCAGTTTAGGCCCGATCCCAGGCCTAAACTGTCAGTCGGACATCCCCCAAGGGGTTTCTGATTGGAGAGAGTGCAGGCTGGGCTGAGGGGACCCTCCTCCCCTCCGTGTACGAATTTCGTGCACTGGGCCTCTAGTTCAAACATAATAAAAGATCATAACGAATGCTGAGGTCAAAGCCTAAATAAAGTGACTGTGCAGATTTTACCTGTCTTAGTTCAGGCTACCATAACAAAATACCATAGCCTGGGTGGCTTAAACAACAGAAAGCTATTTTTTCACAGCTCTGGAGGCTAGAAGTCTGAGATCTCATTGTGTCTTCACATGGTGGAGGGAGGGGATCCCGCTCTTACTTTTCTTACAAGTACTTTTCTCACCAGTTCTACAGATCAGAGCTCCACCTTTATAACCTCATTGAACTTTAAGCACCTCCTTAAAGGCCCAGTCTCCAATACAGTCATGTGGGGAGGAGGATAGGGCTTCAATACATGAACTTTGTAGAAACACAATTCAGTTCACAGCATTATCCTTCTCACAAACCTTCACTCCAACCACCATCTTTTTTCATAAGCATTTCTTCACCAGGAATCAGGCCTCAAACCCTCCAAAATCTATTTTCCTCTTGCAAAAACCCACTGAAATTTCACTTCCTGATTTTCACTCTCTTTTAATTTCATCCATGGTATTTTCATTCTCTGTTTCTCAAAATACCTTTCTCTCATCACTTTTCAAACTTTGTATTCACTAAGTTTGTAATAATTTCTTTGTCCCATTTCTTTCTCTTCCAACTTCTCTTTAAAAAGTTTTAATTTGGAAAATCTCAAAAATGCAAAGTTGGAGAAAAGAGGATAGCAAATCCTCATGTAGCACCTTATCATGTTATGGCCAATCTCTTTTCATTGATATCCCCCATCCCAGGATTATTTTGAAGCAAATCTCAGACCATATATTATTTCATACGTAAATATTTCGGAAACTATTTCTTAAATATAAAGATTTACAAAATCACAACCACAATGATCCCACCTAAAAAATTAACAATAATTTCTTAATATTATTAAATATCTAAAAAGTGTCCATAATTCTCTGATTGTCTCATTAATATTTTTTTCATAGTTACTTTTCTCAAATCAGGACCCTGAAAACCCAAACATTGCAAGGTTGATGTGGTTCCCCAGTGTCTCTTAATCTATAATATACCCCTTCCATCTCTGTTATTTTTTCTTGAAATTTCTTTGTTGAAGGAAGGTTATGTCCTCTAAAACTTTTTAATCATTTTGACTGTATTCTATGGTTTCATCCCTGTAAATTGATGGCAAGATCTAGAGAAGCATGATCAAATTCAAGTTCAATGCCCACCCCCCCCCCCCAAATATGTCAATTACAGGATGTGATGCCCATTGCTATTTTGTTTCCTTGGTCTTAAGAGTTATCTCCTGCTAAGCTTCAATCTCTAGAGCTCAATTCCTCTGCCCATGACCTTTCAGAGCAGTAATCTGTTCCCAAATCTCAATGACCACTTCTAAAAACTGGTGCAGAATGTTAGCCCAAAGTGACTCAGAATGTTAGCCTGAAGACAGGTTAGACATCTGTCCTCGTAGGTGATTTCTAATCTAATTCTGCAAGATACTTTGTGAATAAAGAACCTAAATCAAATAATTTTGTGAAAGCCCCAACTGAATAAACATAAACAGCTTTCTTTACAATGTAAATGTGAAAAATGAGATATGGTAGTGTTTCTGAAACTTAATTGACTATGGAACTCTCCTTCTTATATTTATAAAACTCCCCCACAAGCAGTGTTTCATGGAACATACTTTGGGAATGCTGGAAAATTGGGGCTCAGGGAAGGCAAGTCTGGGCCTCTTTCCTCTGGATTATTTTTTAAATCTAATAAGCGGATGCCTTGTCTTACTTCTTTTCATAGAATAGGTCTTAATTTACTTTTAAAAATGAATTTCCAGCCCTAACCGGTTTGACTCAGTGGATAGAGCGTCGGCTTGTGGACTCAAAGGTCCCAGGTTCGATTCCGGTCAAGGGCATGTACCTTGGTTGCGGGCACATACTCAGTAGGAGATGTGCAGGAGGCGGCTGATCGATGTTTCTCTCTCATCGATGTTTCTAACTCTCTATCCCTCTTCCTTCCTCTCTGTAAAAAATCAATAAAATATATTTTAAAAATATATAAAAAAATAAAAATGAATTTCCACCCCTTCCCTGAGTTTGAGCCCATTTTTCCTAGGAGCATATTGCCTTTCTCCCTGGGAATAAAATACACTGTCACCAAACCAGAGCTAAAATCAAATCCGTCTCTGCTATTTGTCCCTTAGCATCTCTCCTTTTTGTGCAATAACAGAATGACTATTTTTTAGCAATCGACTACCAACATAAAGACTATTTCCCAGCATGGTAGCCATCATCTCTCAGTGCATAGCATGATTGAGGGCAGAAGTTCACACTGGTCCTTGGAAGTATGAAGGAATGCCTTATTAACAGAGTTAACTCTTGATTAATTCCCAGAAACACAATGGCTCATGTTTGATTGCATTTTGAATCCCTGTGGTGCTGACATCCTTTTAACCTGTCCCACTGTTGTTCCCTTTACTCACTGAGTTAATATTTATCAAATATGCTTTGTGTTGTGCTCTGGGCTCCGTGTTTACAATGAAGATACACCATGGTTCTTGTTCTGGGAGGATCCTAATGTGGTGGGTGACATCGGTCACACAAACAGATCATGACAACCCAGTGTGGGCTGCACAGTGATGCTTTATGCAGGGAGCTAGGGCAGCTCATGGATGGTTTCATTCTCATTAACCTTGTCGATCTAAGGCATTTTAAATTCAAGGCTTGGGACAAAGCCTCCTGTCCTTCTTCCTTCCATGCAGCGTGGGAAAGCGCCAGGAACACAGTCAGCATGGACAGAATCCTTCCTGAGAGATTCACCTACACCTGTGCTTCAGAAGCCATAATTCCAGCCTTGTGACCTGGAAAACATTCAGCTAATTCTCTTATCTTATTTTCCTTCCTTTGTTAAAGAGAAACCACACGGATATAAACCAGGTGAATTTTCCTGTGTGGTTTGCTGGCATCAAGGTTGAGAGGGACAAAATGCCATTGTGGCCACCTGCCAAAATGCCTCTTGGTGACTATCGAAGGCAGGCATTGTCAGGCAAGGCCTGTAACACATCGGGAGTTCATTTTGTGCAACAAAATGTTGTGATGTGTGCGGTGTTTTCCATCTTTAGGAAGGTGAAGTGAGGAATTTTTTTTTTTGAAGTGAGGAATTTTGAATCTCATCAGAAGAAATGGTGCATAGTTAAGAGGTCCTTTGCTCAGCTGTCACATGAAAAGCTTACAAGTGGCCAGTGACTCTTCTTGACTTTTATGATTCCTGAAGTCAGGTCATGGACTGTTGTTCTTCAGATCCCAAGAGAAATCACCCTCCAAAGTTAGATCAGAGCAAACTCCTTAACTGTCCAATAGAAAATAAGTGATTTTTGGTTCACGTACAGGGAGCAATTTATTATGTCAAATCATAAAAGTTTAGCTTTGGATCTAACTCGAGATAAAAATGTTGATATTAAAGTGATAGCCAATAAAAGCAATTCTAGTTTTATGAGGCATAAATAAAGCTTCTTCTTTTGACAAAAACTAAAAAATTTAGAATTTCTCCTCATTAATATCTCCACAAAACCATAAGCCTTCTGTAGGCTTCAATATACAGTGATATTTACACATACATTCACACCTACAGAACTCACCTATCCCTAATTTTAAGAGTATACAACTACTTATACACTGTGCCCAAAGACTTATATTTATGCATAGAAGTGGGTCCTAGTTGATTGCATTGAGCCAGGGAATTCCATGTGGGAGTTTCGTGTCTTTGCTGTTGAGATAGGAATCTAGCTGTACTTGAAAGGTGACTTATTTAAAATAAATAAAATTAGCGAACGTTTCCAGAGGGGGCAGAACAGGATTTAACCAAAGGTCTACTTTTTGGACTGGTGTTCCATGGAAGGAATAGCTCATAATTAATGGAAATGCTGGGTAGAATATTATGAGTTTACTCCATGGGACAAATGAGTTTACTCATTTCTGGGACAGATACAATTTTACAGATCCTGTGTCTCTCTTCTCTTTCCACCTTGCAGATTTGGCACTGGCTACTATAGTTCTTTTTCTTAGCTACAGTCAAATGGGCTTGAACCACATTATCACAATGTTTTGTTTATCTTTTCTTTTTTTCAATGACTTACATTTACATTAGATTAATAATAGCAATAACAAGTTTTTTTTTGGGGGGGGGGTAGATGAAGTACAGTGCTTTGACATGTACTATCTCATTGCAACGGAACTTCACAATCAGCTTGCAAGAAAAGTGGGGGAGGTAGCAATATCCCTGTTTGGCATATTAGAAAACCAAGGCTTAAAGTCCCTCAGTGAATTTCCTAAAGCATCATCACTGGGACCAAGACTTGGTCAGCCTTAATCCCCAGTCTCAGGTTTCAGATGCCCTTTCCACCATCCCTCATCGATTTCACCGAGCATCTAGCATGCAAACAGGCAGTGAACACAATGGTGTGTGTAAAGGATTCAAGTGAACTTACTTAAGGCAACAGAATAATCAGTCAAGACTGACCCAAATAGACACAGCTCTCTATCGCATGAGCAGCAGGTTAGAACGTGGGCAGGGACCCAGAATGTGTCTCCTTGCAGGCAGCTGGACAGGAATCAGGAATCTCTTTGGAGAATGGCCAGGAGGCCAGGAGGTCTCCCAGAGTGACAAGAAGGCTGCCAGGAGGAATCTATAATGCTTCCATTTTAGGTTTAAAGGAGATTTCAGTCACAGCAGGCACATCTCACACTACACACAACACTGACACAAATGCACACATATCTGCTTCTATGTAGATAGATGGTATCTGGCTGTGAAGGGTGAATCTACAGGCAGTTTTCTAGTTTTAACTTTCAGTCAAACTAATCAACACAAAGCAGTCAGCAGCGTATGTGGGATGACAGATGCTTCTAGATCTTTGCTGGTTGCACTAGTCGGGTGATGAATTTGGGTGCTAGTCATGGTTGGAGTGCTCTGCCACTGCATGTTGAGATTTTTCCCAGGGCTGACTGAGGCAGAGGCTGCTAATTGCCTACCCAACACCCACTCTCCCCTCCTTCCATTATAGCACTCTGGTTTTATAGAGAACAGCCAGGGTACAATTAAAAGGCCATTATCTACACTTCATGTTACAGCTAGAAATGGCTGTATGCGTATGTTTTGTTCAATGAAAGGTGAGTAAAAGTATTCTTTGGAATGTTGAAGACGTTTTCTTAAAGGGAAGTGGCTTGACCTGTCTTCTTGCTGCTTGGAATGTGGGTGTGATGGCTGGAGCTCTAGCAGCTATGTTGTAAACCTGATGACAAGGGCAATATCCTAGGAATTGAGGAGTAAAGTTCAGTGAGGAGACTTAAGTCAGTAAAAAGTCCTTGGAGCTGCCATGACAATCCTGGACTTCTGATCTCCAGACTTGTTTCATGTGTCAGAGACATATGCTTCTATCTTGTTTAAGCCACTGTCATTTGGATATTTTGTTATATTGCAGTGGAATCTTATGCCAAGTGAAACAAGGATGTGGTAGAAGAGATCTAAAAAGTGGTTAAAGTGGAGGTGAAAAGCAGATTTTAAAAATATAAAGAAAGAAGAAATAATTTGAGGTCTAATAACAAAACTCAAGAAAATAAGTAAATTATGTAGTTGGATAATATTTAACTGTTATTTTCCAGTTCTTTCTACTCCTACTCTTTGCCCCACCTCTTAAACAACACTGTCTGGATGGTAGGAATACACAGAAAGGATAAAGTGTCAAATTACAGGTTTCCACAGGTTTATGTAGAAACCTTTTATTATGGAAAATTCACAGTTACTGAAAAGCAGGCAGAGTAGTAGGGTAAATCTCTGTATTCATCACCCAGTCTCAACAACCATCAGTTCACGAATCTTGTCCCATCCATTCCTCCATCCACTTCTCCTTTGTCATTACTTGTAAAATAAACTTTTAATTTTGGGATAATTTTAGGTTTTCAGAAAAGTTGCAAAGATAGCACAGAAAATTTCTGTATAGCTTTACCAAGTTCTCCCTGTTGTTACCATTTTACATTACCATGGTACATTTGTCAAAATGAATAATTAATACTAGTATATAACTATTAATTAAAGTTAGAGTTTATTCAGATTTTACCAGTTTTTCCACTAATGTTCTTTTGCTGGTCCAGAATCCAATACCAGATACCATAGTGAGTTTAACCTCACATTATTTAGAAGCATATCCCAGATCTTAAGTATTTCATCTGTTCATATTTCAGTGAAAAACAAGTACTATTTTTAATGCAACTACAATGTCAACATCACACCCCAAAAATATCAATAATTCCTTAATATCATCCATATCAAATCAAATATTTTCTTGTAAATATGGTTTTTTAAGTACTTTTTTTTCCAATCCTAGATCAAACATGACCCCAAATCACAATTGGTTTATATGTCTATCTCTTTGTATAGGTTTCCCCTTTCTCTCTCTCTCTCTTTTTTTTCCCTTTGCAATGTATTTGTTGAGGAAACTGGGTTGTTTGTCCTTTAGTTTTCCCCATCCAGATTTTGCTGGCTACATCACTGAAGGGTAGTTTCCTCGGCATTTCAGTGAATTGGTGCTAGAGCTTAATCAGATTCATTCATTCATTCGTTCAATTAGTTTTGGCAAGAATCTTTTATAGTAGGTGGTATGTTTTTCTACAATAGGCAAATACTGTCTGGCTCTCTGTTTCTGCAATGTTTGTGGCTGTTAATGTCCTTTGTTATAGAGATTGTGAACTGGTAATATTGTAATTCTAACATTTGTTTTACATTTATAAGCTGGAACATTTTATAAAGAGTTTCCCTCACTTACCATTTGGTTTTTGTTGGCACACATCATATAAGAAGGTAAGATAAATACTGATTATTTACCTTTATTTGCCACTTTCAAAACTAATGAGTTGATCTCTTAGCATCCTCTCATGTTGACCAATTAATTTATAGTCCATAGTCTGAGAGAATAAGGCTTTCTTATGTAAAAGAGCTGAGTACTTGAGACACATAGTATTTGTTTAGTATTCCCCAAATATATATATAAAACCCTGAGACTTAGCACAGGGAAAAATGAAACATTAGCTTTCTTTCCCAAAAGGGGACTCAACAAGAGGTGAGAAAGGGGAGAACTAGAGGAGCCAGTTTAGAGCTTGGGTGCTGATAGGATCCAGACAAATAGAATCAAAGCCCTAAGAGTGCGCGCGTGCGCGCGTGCGCGCGCGCGCGTGTGTGTGTGTGTGTGTGTGTGTGTGTGTGTAAAGTTGGGGGAATCAGAGCTGCAGACCTTGTGCCTCAGCTCTCTGAGTGTAGCTGGAGGAGGCTTTAAGCTCTTACAGAACCTCAAGGCTGGTCTAGCCCTGGAACAGCTGGTATTCGCACAGTGGCATGGCCAAGACTAAGGCAGGCACTTAGGTGGGAGGTCCAAGGACAGCCCCATCTAATCCGATGGCCTCCTGAGTGCATCAGAGAGGGTGCATGAAGCCTTAAGTGCTGAGTGGGCTGGCCCATGAGGCTGGAACAGACTTTGTGGTTTGATGAGAACAACAGAGAACAGTTGAGCGCAATGGATATCCTGTGTCCAGATGGGCAACTGGCACCCAACAGAGGCTGGTGGGACAGACGGTGGCATGCGAACCAGACTCTAGAAATTGGATTACCCTGGCCTAGGGGGAAAGAGAGGTGGGACTGAGGAGAGCCTAGCCATGAATCCGATCAGCTGTTACCTGAAAGAGATTACGTTTTTTCTTTTTCTTTGTGCCATTGAAATAAATTTAGCTCAGAAGCTTCTCTTTTCACACATTAACAGAAAAACTTCATTTTCCCAATTCAAGGTTACATTCCAGTAAACAAAATCCAGTTAAATAGACATGAAAGAGGTAGGATTACTGCCCACCCAGGACTCTTGTAAATGTAAATCTCTTTATACATACACAAGTGGGTCAGAGTTTGAAAGGAAGGGAGTCAGAGTGGCTGCCTGAGCATGTTGTCCTGCTCTCCAGGAAGTGGGAAAAGAATGGCCTGGCCTGATGGTTACAACGTGGGGTGGGGGTGAAGGGTGAAATATGAGGGGCTTCCATTCAGGGTTGTGGGTGCTTTTCCTCTCAAAAGTTTGCATTAAACACACATGTGCTTGGAATTAGATAAAAAGCTCTTAACTGGGCTTGTCAGATCTCTCCTCCAAACCATGCCTCCTAAATCCTGTGAGCGTCTGTTAGAAGGTCAGTTCACGCTACACCTTATGTTGGAAGCAATTGGATTCATTCATATATCTTTTTCAATCCTTCCCTGAGGATGTGTTTATTGATTTTTTTAGAGAGAGAGAGGAAGGGAGAGAGAGAAGGAAACATTGATTGGTCGCTTCTCATACTCTCCCTGACTGGGGATAGAACCCACACCCAGGCATGTCCTCTGACTGGGAATCAAACCTGATCCCCTTTGGTGTATGGGATGATGCCCAACCAACAGAGCCACATTGACCGGGGCATGGATTCATTCTTAACTGTTTGCAATAGACTGAATGTTTGTGTCCTCCCCACCCCCACCAAATTCATATGTTGAAAACTAACCCCCAATGAGATGGTGTTGGTAGGTGGCCTTTGTAGGTGATTAGGTCATAAAGATGGAGCCCTCAGGAATGGGATTAATGACATTATAAAAGAGACCCCAGGGCACTCTCCACTCTCTCTTGCCTTCTGCCATATGAGGACACAAGAAGAAAGTCATCTATGAGCCAGGAAGCAGGCTCTCACCCATCACTAAATTTGCTTGTGCCTTGATTTTGGACTTAAGCCTAACTATGGGAAATAAATGTTTGTTGTTTAAGCCACCCAATCTGCAGTATATTTGTTATAGCAAATATACTTGAATGGACTAAGACACTTATTTGCAAGATTCGTTGTATAGAGTACCTTTTATGTCTCTAAGCTCTATCTCTCTATCCGACAAATAAAGGGAATTTGAACTAAGTACTGTACAGACTGCACCATGAATCCTTAAATCTCAGTCACCTGCCTCACCCACAGCTGCCACATTAAGTAAAATGGCCCAGAGGGATTCTTTCATATTCAGATAGCTATAGTTTATGCCACCAAACTTTAGTATATAGCAATTGTTTAGCATTCTTTCTCTTTGAGGAACTTCTTTTTCCCTTACTCTAACTATAAATGTCTCATTGCACTTGGCACTCCTAGTTCCTGAACTATCTGGCCACAGGAATTTTCACATGACCCAGGCCAACCAATAAGAATCTTTCCTTGAGATTTTGTTTATTTTATTTTATATTTACGATGGGAGAAAAGAATATTTTTCCTTTCTGATGTCAGAGCTGAGAGGATGTAAGATATTGGTCATGGTTTCAGCCTCGAGGAAAAATTTGGCATGCAGAGAATTACGGAAAAGAGAAACCTAGAGAATCCTAGTTCAACTGAGTTCTAGTTCCTGTTAACTCTGGGATTTATACCATCACCTTTGCTGTGATTGGGTTATGCCAGACAACAAAGACCTCTGATGGCATAAACTAGTTATAACCTACTCTTATTTGTAACCAAAAGAGCACCAATCAAACTAATGGAATGTAAGCCAAAGGCATTCACATATGAGCTGAGAACTGGGGAGGCATGTGTAGTGCCTTAGCATAAATTTCTGGCTAATGGAAGTGCTCCTCATTGAAAGGGAGAATATTGGCTTTTCTTTTACTATGAAAAAATAAATTCTAGGTGAACAAAAGAGGTGGGCCAATTCAGTTTAGATTCTATCCACAGACATTTTGAGCTACTGTTGTTTTTTCATGAGGTCCATTGTGTATCTCAGTCCTCAAAGCTCTGTTCTTAGAAAAGCTGCAATAGATGGCATTCCTATGTGTCCTTTTAATGATCCCCCCAGTTCAAAGATAATCCATGCATATATCTTCTGGGCAACTACAAAAACCAACATATACAACCAAAATCAGTGATTCTCACCATAAACCTTTTTAAAAGACAGAATTTTGGTATAGTTGGGTCTGAAAACTCCACATATAAGTCCAAAATGCATTCTGTTTAAGATTCATTTTACAATTTTTTTCTTTGAACTTCAAGATTATACAAGAGTTGATCAGTGGACACTTGATGTTGGTGGGCGGCCAGTGGGCTATATTAATATAACTGTGTTAACATCCTAAAATAAATTGTCAATCTCTAAACAGCTATCCATGTCTCCAGTATTGTCAGTTTGGCTTCCTCTTTCCAGAAATAGATGTCACACTTTGAACTTAAAATATTCTTTGGTCATGAGGCTTAAACATGAAATTTCTTTCTATTTCCCTCTCTGCCTATTTCTCTTAAACTCTCTCTCATCTTTCTGGTTGTAATTTCAGCAGCCCTACATTCCCAACATCAAACGGAGGTTAAGCACTGTGTTATTTAAACAAGATGAGTGTATTTGATAATGACTGAGTAGGGAAAGTGGAGGAGGAATAAAGCAGAGAGGAGGGCACCTCCCAACAGCAGGGCAAGAGGAGGACTGTCTCCGCAGCACCACAGCCATTGGTCTGCTCAGTAAACATACTGCTCTCCAAACATTATAATTCATCTCGCTAAATTTTTATGTTTCCCACTTTGGAAAACAACTCTGTCTAGTATATAATTTCACCCTTTTATTATGACATTTGAGAAAGTAGCCAAGACTGGTTAGGTTTAATTATCCCCATCAAGTTATTTTAGATGTCAGTTTCTACAAGTCATTCACAAGCGGGCAGATGGCAGAAGCATGTTGTTCCAGAATGACTAAGCTTGGGTAAAGCTGGAGAAAAACGTTCACTCCCTTCTTCGATGTGTGTGGTGTTGTGAATACATATCTTGTATGTTTGCTTTGGTGATCTTATTGTATGATTTTAGGAGAACCATCAGCTGATTTGTTCTGTTTCTTTAAATAATCTCAAAAAAAAATGTGACCCGACTGTTTTTAATCAGAGATAATAAAACAATGAATTGTCTGGAAATCACCATTTGCTGTGATTACTTTCTTTAAGGTATTATCTTGAACTTGAGTTTGAAATGTTAATGCATTCTGATTCCATGAAGTCATACCTCATCTGAATGTGGCAGATGGAGAAATGGAATTTGCGCTCCTTGAAAATCAGTATTCTGCAGTGTTCTTAGTGTTGTAATGATATATCCCTAAACTGTGCATGTTTTCAGAAGGTACCACATTTGGACATCTCTAGTCACTAGCATAAACCTTTAATTACTGCTTAAATATAGATGAGTATGTTTCTTTCTTTTTTTCTTTTAGGACTATTGTGGGTAAAGGATAAAATAAGCACATACATTTGAATGGCTTGAGAGCAAAACATGGAAAACTTATAAGAGTAAAAAAGTTAGCATTCTTTTGACAATATTAAATCACATAAAATGATTTATTTAGAATATTGATAATATACTAAATAGGATGTGAAGGTCCTAGGAGTTTATCTTACTTGTAAAGTGACAAGTTAGCCTTCCAGTGTCATAGATTTTGGCAGAAAACATGAGACTCCAAGGTCAGAGACAATGAACCATTATTATTCACAACAATAACAGTAGCCAGAGTATAGCATTTGCTCCGGTTCCCTATGACCCAATCCATCCACGGCTATACAGTTAAAGACAAGGTGATACCCACGCTTACAGGAGAGGAGCCCTGAGTTTAGAGAACAGGAGTCTTTTATAATGAGCAGTAAGCATGCCTGAACTGGAAAGAAATCTTATCTTCATTTTACTGGGCAATAAACAAACATGTTTATTTTCTTTATCTTCTCTATCTTCCAAGGCCTTCTGCTGTACAAACGTCCTTCAGAATGTGATCTGGGAAAAGGCAGTTTGTGTTGGCTCTTCTCCTATGATGTGTGGAAAGAGGAGAACCAAGAGCTGTCTCACAATGGATGCACTGTACAGAAATGCAAGTTTCCTTAATTCTCTGCATTAAACCGAACTTAGCTTTGGAATCTCCATTTTTTATTGTGGAAAACTTAAACTTGTCTGGGTAAACTCAGTCATTTCTGGCTTAAAATATATTTCTATTTGCAATAAATTTCAGTTTCTCATACTGTTTTTCTGCATTCTTTTTAGGAGTAACAATATAGTAGCCAACACCTACATTGTATTTATACTCACCATATTTTATGCTCCTTATATAAATCAAATCATTTAATCCTATGGGTAGGCAGTATTATGTGTCTCTATATTATGGAAATCGAGGAACAGGGAAGTCGTGGTGCTCAGTCACATAGCTAGTAAGTGCCAGAGCTGCGAGTCTCGCCATGGGGTCTCCAGAGTTGGTGCTCCTAACCTGTGCTACCTCATCTGTCTGCTTTCTAAGTTCTCTGGGCTCTCAATGCACCTGAGGACTATGTATCTGATCCCACTTAGTTCAGTCCTCTCTGGCTTCCACTGTGGTGTCTTGTCTCAGAGCATCATCTGTTTGTCAGCTTAACCGCCAGTCTCTTGTGAGACTATCTGCCAACTCCCACCCACTTCAGAACTCCTCTCCAGGGATTCAGAGCTCCACGCCCGTGTCAGGCCACCCACCAAAAACACCTCTCAGTTATTGCTTTTCTATCACTCAGGGGCCATATAAAAAACATGGTTTGAATCTCCACTCTGCCACTTATTAGATGTATGACCTTCGGCAATTAGGCTCTCTCTACCTCAATTTTTACACCTCTGAAGTAGAGATGATAATACTGTATCTCTCAGAGGGCTGATATTAATATTAAATGAGTTGATTTATATTTGGCAGGTAAAAGTGCTACACTAAGTATCTATTCATATATTGCTATACCTGAGAGGAATGGCAGAAAACCAGTTTTAGAGTATGGGACTGACATTTATAATTTACTAATTTATGACAAATAAAACATGTTCTAAGTTAGATGAGGCTGAGTTGACCACAACAAGTTTAAGTTTTCCACCATAAAAATGGAAGCTACAAAGTTTGTTTCCATTTAATTAAGAGAAATACAGAAACTTTCACTTCTGTACACAGTCTTGTGAATGGTTGTAATTGTGAGGTTCTCTTTGAATGTGTAGTCTCTCAAGCTAGAAAATGGTATATTA
Source organism: Myotis yumanensis (assembly GCF_028538775.1). Lineage (NCBI taxonomy): Eukaryota > Metazoa > Chordata > Mammalia > Chiroptera > Vespertilionidae > Myotis > Myotis yumanensis. The sequence continues at coordinate 74,865,514 of NW_027223755.1, forward strand.
AAAAAACAAACTCTTCTTTTCTGATGTCCTACTACATAGTGGGCATTACTATTTTTGTAACATTTTGATCCGTTAATGGGACGGAAGCAGGAGCCTTCCCAGGCACCAACTAATAGCTATACTTTTATCACATTCCCTAAGATTCTTCTTTTATCATCAACTAAATGAATTTTTGTTTAATTTCAGTGGAAAAATGGAAAGTTGTTATAGCATCACATCTTCTCCCCATTGTGTGAGTGGGTAAAGTTTTTTATTTCTTGGTAGTAAAACCCAAACTCTTGGTATTGAGGACCCCTCCACCCCAATTATTTGACTCTTACAATTATTCACTATAGCTTTTTAGACTTTCTCTGCTATGTATTTATAAAATCTACCCAGTCACTCAATTCACTTCCTTGTTCTGGGGCACATGCCCTCCCTGGGAGGCAATGACAGTCACATATTTACAGGTGGGGTGCTACTGGCAACAGTAGGAGCTGGAGAGAAAATTCCCAGATAGTATCTCAAAACATGTCACTTAATTTACATGTTCCAGTCTCCTGAGCACTTTGGCATGTGTTTTAGAAAACACTAAGTGTTGGTGATCCCAGCAATTAAAAGCGAGTCTTCCATTCTTATGTCCCCTTGAACTAGCTAAATTTAAGGAAGTCACTGAGGTCAGTGGCTCCTTTTCTGTTTTGTTTTCTTTTTCTCTGAAAGCAGGGCCAGGACGAGGTCAAGGGGAATGAGGCCAGTCAGTTACTTGCCTTTGGTACAAAATTTAGGGGGTACCAAAAAATTCAGTCATCAAGATAAATCATATTTTAATGCAATATATAAAATTAACATTAATGTGAAAAGCCCACAATGAACACAATATCAAACACTTAAATCAAAACACAATCAGGGTTACTGATTTTCCCTTTTGCCTGAGCCTCCAGTAGGGCTGGGAATAGATGGCACTGTTTCTGATCCTGGGACTCTTTTTCCCCCTATTGTCAAGCCACTGAAGTGTTTTAGTTCCTGTGGTGGCTGGGACAGCAGTGAGAAAGCTCCCAAACACTAATATCTGAGTCACAAAATCTTTCCTTCTAGTTATCTTTGTGGCTTGACTAGCTTCTATTCTTTGTAACTACTTGAGGAGTAAAAGATTGATGGTATTTATGCGCTTGAAATGTGTGTCTGTTTTCTTCATACTTTGCCCTTTGAAATTTAAGCCATAAAGATGTTTTCTTATGAGCTTTTCTACCTTATTATTACTGAACAGCTATAACCTTTCCCCTCCTTCTTCCTGGGTTTAGAAAAAATGGCCTTCCCTTGAAAGGAGAGTGATATTTTCCTGGTTTTCTTACCAAGCTAGCCAAAAACCAAAACAAACAAACTATTAATAACATATTAATAGTAGAAGCCAGTGAGACAGCTAGCATATTGGAGACAACCATGTTGACATTATACTATTTCTTCAAAATGGAAACCAGCCTGGGTGTAACTAAGTGGTTGAAAACTTGAAAATGGCTCATCCTTTCTTTCCTAAACATGGACCATGTAAGACAGTGATACTCAACCTTCTTAATGCTGCGACCCTTTAATACAGTTCCTCGTGTAGTGGTGCCCCCCAATTTCATTGTTACAAATTGAACATAATTAAAGCATAGTGATTAATCACAAAAACAATATGTAATTATATATGTGTTTTCCGATGGTCTTAGGCGACCCCTGTGAAAGGGTTGTTCGATCCCAAAGGGGTCGAGACCCACAGGTTGAGAACCACTGATCTAAGTGTATTGAAGCAGATGTTTGGGGTTGAATAAGGGTAAGACCAATGCGGCCAGAAACACTGAGACCAGAAAAAAGACAAGGGAATAATCAATAGGAAGTGACATTTGCCCTCCTGTGACTTTGACCCTAAGAGCCAAGCCCGAGGGCATTGGGAGGTAGATTGGGAGAAGGATGTGGAAAGGGACTGTCTCCAGTGGGAGCCAGGTTCCCGGTGTGATCCTATTCATCTCAAGGGTCCCTGACACAGTCTGACAGACAGCTGGGTGTAAAGAGGCTCCTCCCACCTCACTTTTGTCACAACAGCCTTTTTAGTTCAGCATCATCAGGGAACTGCTTTTAAGAGCATTTGGAGAGATGGCATTTTCTGCAGCGGTGGTGGTGGGAGGAGGGGGAGGAGAATCTATTTGCTGCACAGGCAGTTTTTGTGATTTTAACAAGACTCTCACTCCCTTCAAACCCAGCTCTGTGAGACGGAACACACACGCTCGCTTGTTACCACTCGCCTCCTGGCCTCTGGATTCCTTTCTCTTTAGCTGTGTTTCTCAATCCTTTGTATCTCTCCAGGGCAGAAGTAGCAAGAGCAGCAGGGCCATGGCAGAGGCGCACAAGCCTGTGCTGTTTCTGGAACACTGAGCCTGTGTCCATGCTCTGCAAGTAGAAATTCTGCCTTAAGAAAAATATTTCACTCCAGGGATTTTTGTCTGCTTTCCAAAGCACACAAACATGGATTAACTTAATGCGTAGGCACCCAATGCCTGACACGCAGATGACCCTGCCTCTGAGGGCTATCCACAAAGTAAGACGGTGGAAGGGTCCTCATGATGTAAAGAACAGTGGTTTATCCACCTCCCCCACTAGGACATACACATAACCCATGACGATGATCAGGAGGGTTACATTAAACATTCTTCTTCTAGAGGCAATTCCTCCCCCTTCCCTGCCATTCACCAAAGCATTTCAGAGTCTAAGTAATGAAAACTGAGATTTTTATGCATATGCACTTGATTTGGTCAATATTTAAAAAAAGTAAATCAGTGGCAATCTTCAATATTTTTACTACCTGCAGAAACAAATTTCTCTCAGCACTCCTCGCTTCCAATCAACACCCTTCAGCATGTTGAGAGGCCATGTCTCGGGGACTCTGTTATCCTCTCCTCTAATATATTCGTCCACACTCACGTGACAATGGGTCATGCTATGTCCATATTTTTGGCCCCGTTTTGCGAGGGCATTGGAAAACAAGGGATAGGCAATCTTTGAAAACACATTTTCACCCTTTCTGTAACATCTTGCAGAAATAGAAATAGCTGCCTATTGTAGAGGGAGGGAAGGATGGTGAACATTTTCCTCCAATTGTTGAGAATGGATGAGGCTATTTATTGGGCTGTTTGGACGACTCCTCCTGACAGATGGAGGCAAGTGAGTTTTATTCAAGGGACTAGTGGGTTTTCTTTTTCTAAAACGCGCAGCACAAAGAGCAATTACAAATTCTCCCAATGAAAATGTGTATGACCCTTTGCAAATATGTTACGAAGAAGTTCCAAGAAAATTACAGGAAATTCACTAGGCATTACTAGCCTAATCCTGTGATCATCATCTTCTGAGTATTTCTTTTTCTGGTAAGAGATTGATATTTGTAGTGCGATGCTTACTAGAGCCATAGGTTGAAAAGGAAATTGTTTCCTTTCCTATATTTTAAGAATGTTCCCTTTTGGCAGTGCATAATCTCTTAAAAATGATCTTGCTTTCAGATAGCTACAAATATGTCATTTAGTGCTTTTTGTATGAATGTGGGGCTGATGGATTTAGATACCAGGGATGGATTGCAGGTTTTTCATTACCATAAATCCTGTGTCACATCAGCAGCGTGATGGAAGCATTTTGCTAGATAACACAAACTCATTAATCACCACTCTCTTAAACTAAGTACCATAGAAAGAATTTTAAATGTTCCACATTCCAACATTTGTGAATGCCTCCCCTTTTAAAAATGCCATCCTTTATTAGTTCATGCTGTCTGAGATAGCTTGAGTTAACTCCATGAAAAGAGACTGTGTATCAGGGAAGAAAGGACTGGAGAAGGGGAGGAGGGGGAGGAAAAGAGGCAAGAAGATTAAATTCCGTCTTAAACCCAAACAGGGCTAGATTGCATGCTAGCATTAATGTCTGCGTCCTCCCCCAGAGAATGTTGGCAGACTTCCAGTTTATTAAAACAACAATCCAATGCTGATCTCCTCTTTGTGTACACAATTCAAGGATGGATCATTTACTCAAACAGAGCTGTTCACTGAGGTATAAAAGCAAAAATGCTTTAGGAGAGGTTGTTTATGACTATTGCGTAAAGCACCACACTGCTGTGTTTCATGCAAGTAATCCTGATCATTATTAAGTGAAAAGGGAAAGCCACGTTGTTATTCTAAAAGCAGTAAGTACACTCTGTGTCCAGGCATGTAATTATGCTGCTTAAGCTTGTGATACTGTACAAAATACAGGTATGTGTTCCTTTAAAAAAAAATCGTTACCCGCCAAACAGATGCACCCCAGACCGAGTCTTCTCTTATGAAATGTCCCCCTCCCCCACCCCTGAAACAATGCCTCACAGGATTTATTTCACCCATGGGTTTTCCTACGCACTTAACACTTAGAGTGAATCTGTGAATATTCAACTTTCTTGGCAGCATTTAACGATTAAAATGAAGTTTATCTGTTCACACATTCATTGCCAATAGATGGGTGTTTATACAAGAACAGTCATGCATGCCCAGACTTATATCTTAATGTAATAACACTGTCATCGTTCTTTTGTCACATAAAACTATGTAATTCAGCCAGCCATTTCCAGGGGTACAAGTTCTGCTGGGTTCCCAGGGAGCGGTGACAAATGTCAGACAAACAGACTTCCCGCTGGAAGACCGGCCTCGGGATCACAGCCTGTGAAGTGGGCTTTGTTTCCAGGTAGCATTCTGTAAATCCCCATCTCTGATAATGACACCGTGCATTGAATGGTGACTGACTGAATGGTTGTTGAACTTTTAAGATATGATTCAGCACACCACTGTGAGAACAGAGCACAATAACATTAAACACCAGATGGTATTTCAAAGCCCATCAGATACACAGATTCCTTTTTCTTCTCAACAAAAGATCGGCAAGGCCTCTCGTCTAAAAAAATTAAAAAAAAAAAAGAAGAAGAAAAAAGGGAGGGGGGTTGCCCATTAAGATAAATGGGATGATTTGGTTTTGTCTTGCCTGACTATTATAGGAAAGCCATCTGAATGGGTCACATTACAAACTAGACTCCAGATCAAAGGATAACTACTGCCGTGGTGGGTCACACGGATCTGAACTGTGTCAACCAGATCAGCATGAAACCCTAAACTGTGGGCCAAGAAAACATTCTCAAACGGAGACCTGACCATACCAATTAACCAGAGCATTTGCCTCTTTGCTTCAGAGGAAATCTGAGAGGGTTTCATTGGTCAGGCCACTGTGTGGACACACAAGAGAGGCTGGGATTCCTGTAATGTAGCTAATACTGTTGGGTTCTCGAGTGAAATGTAACTGTCCACCAGAGAAGTCACCCAGGGGCTGCTGCTCCATCCGTAATGGAGTGGATAAAGAAGTGAGTGAAGCGTAGTTTGCACACATGAGATGCTAATGAACACTGAACTCACTTCAGGGAAATCGGAGCTGGGGTCATGCTGAGTGTGTGGATGACGGTAGAGAAGGGAAGTGTGACAGTTTTATGTCAACTTGGCAGGGCCACAGTGGACAGATATTTGGTCAAACATTTTTTCTGGATGTTTCTTCAAAGGTGTTTTTTTTTTGGAAGACATTGAAATTTAAATTCATGGACTTTGAACAAAGCAGAAAACCCTCATCCAATCCATGGAAGGCCTTATAGAACAAAGACGGTCCTCCCGGAGGAAGAAGGGATTCTGCAGGAAGATGGTCTTTGGACCCAAAGGAAACTCTTTCATGAGTCTCCAACCTGCTGGCACCACCCCGTCTGAGTTTGAACTTGCCAGCCTCCACGATTGTAGGAGCCAATTCCTTAAAATAAATCTCTCTCTCTATATAGGTACATATCCTGTTGGTTCTGTTTCTCTGGAAAGCTCTAACTAATATGGAGAGGTATGGAGATAATGAAAACTCATAACAGTTTTGCATTTGCTGGAGGGCCGAGACTCAGGGATAGCTGATGGCCAGGGTGGCACGTATAGTGGTTAACGGCTCCAGTTCTGGAAGGAGATAAATCTGGGTTGGGATTTTGGCTCTACCATGTCCTAACTGTACCATTTGCACAAGTTCTTTAGGAGTTTTAGGTTTCAATTTCCTTATTTGTGACACAGAACAGTAATGTATACCTCTGGGCTCTCTGAAAGGAGGTGGATACAAAAAGAAAAACGATTTTAGAAATTACAAAACATGGGCAAAGGGTATAAACTACAAATGACCCCCTCCCCCCGCACTTCTTTGTGAGAGGTTTGGTTATGAATCTTTGGTCATCAAATCTTAAGAAGTCATCCTAAACTTATAGTTACCTGGGAGATACCAAATACTCCCAATGCAATGGCTACACCAGGCCTGGCTCACCACCATCTCCCACCAGCAGCACTGGGGATTTTGTGGGAATCTTCATGAAGAAACCGTGGGCTTCTTAGAGAGGTGAAGAAAGGGAGGAAACTTGAGTAAGATGTTTTGGTTTAAAGACACAGATTTAAGAAACACTGAAAAAATTGGCCTGCTCATGGTGGAGTCCTTTTGTCCTAAGAAATTTGTCTTTGAGATTACATAAATTGGTCATTTATTTGGGGTGATCAAATCTCATACTCCCACAATGAAGATACACCTTTAAAGTTCAAGGGAGTCTTTGGAATTCATTTAGCTAAGGGCATGTAAGAACTGTCAGTTTTTAAAAAAACATCTATTTTTATTGATTTCAGAGAGGAAGGGAGAGGGAGAGGGAGAGGGAGAGGGAGAGGGAGAGGGAGAGGGAGAGGGAGAGGGAGAGAGAAAGAGAGAGAGAGAGAGAGAGAGAGAGAGAGAGAGAGAGAGAGAAACATCAATGATGAGAGAGAATCATTGACTGAATGCCTCCTGCATTCCCCTGACTGGGGATGGAGCCCACAAGTCAGGCATATACACTGACAAGGAATCATTGGGTGACCTCCTGCCTCATAGGTCAACACCTAACCACTCAACCACACTGGCTGGGCAGAACTGCCAGTTTTGACTGGGAGATGCAGTATCTTCAGGGAGCAGAGCACTTTAAAGGACTGGAGGGTTTCTTGGAGGGGAGAATGGACAGGGGGGGCTGAGTGCTTACCCAGCTCCAGGGTGTGGCGGGCATGAAAGCATGAAGAAAGGGCCTTAGGTGGAAGGAAAGGCCTATAGAAGGAATATGGGGAATGCCAAAACCATCTCTATTTAAAAATTCTGCCCAGGACCAGCTCTGTATTCTGTTCTTTCTCCTGGCCAAAGATCAGCCCTGCTGTCAGGATCCAGAATGAGGATGATACACAAGATGTTACATATTAGAGAGGATTTGCAGGCCAGGCTGGGACACTAACCACCACATTTAAATTAATCCTATGGAAAACAAGTTTTGAATTCAATACTGACTTAAAACAAACAAACAAACAAAAAACCCCTGCCTGATGGGCACTGGACATGAAAATAAGGATTTACGTAACAAAACCCAGAAGGTTTATCACAAAGGACACTTTTGTGCAGGTTTGGATTCACCATAAAACCCACCGAAGAAGCAAATTTTTTAGAGATTTAAAATGTGACTTATGGTTTTCATGGAAGTTTCCATATGGCCATATTAATTATACAGAGGGACACAATTACCGAGTGGCTTCTAGGAATCACAAGTTTTATGTTTACTTAATCTAATCATCACAACAACTTTATCAAGAAGTATTTTCGGCCCTATTTTACCGATAAGGAAATTAAGGTTCAGAGAGGGTAAGTCATATTATGTAAGGTCACACAGGGAAGAAGTGGTGGGGCATACCCCTCTGTCTCCAAAGCTTATGCTTTTCTCATCCTCCCATTTGTATCTGAGTAGTCTTATAATTGAAAACTCGATACTCATAGTAACCACAGGTTCCCGTTATTTTTTCCTTTTATTCTTCAGGCAGGTTGTGGTTATCTATGCTACTTAAAAATTCAAAACCTGATGGCATACAACTTAACAACAAAAAGGCCAACAACCCAAAGAACTTGGATAGATATTTCTCCAAATGAGGAATACAAATGGTCAACAAGTACATGATACAATTCTCAACATCACTAGGGAGATGCAAATCAAAACCACTGTGAGATACCACCTCATACCTACTAGGATGGCCATAATAGAAATAAAAAGGACATATAGCACATGTTAGTGAGGATGTGGGGAAATTGGAACCCACTTACACTGCTGATGAGAATGCAAAATAAAGCAGTTCTGTGGAAAAACAGTTTGAAGTTTTCTCAACATGCTAAATACAAAATTGCCATATGACCCAGCAATTCCACTCCTAAGTATATACCCCCACAGAATTAAAAACAGATATTAGAGCAGATAGAGGCACACACATATTTATAGCAGCATTATTCACAGTAGCCAGAGGTGGAAACAACCTAAATACTCATTAAGGAATGACTAGGTAAACAAATTGTGGTCTGTCCGTACGATGGAACATTTTTCAGCCATAAAAAAGAATGCTACAACATGAATGAAATAAAAACACTATGCTAAGTGAAAGGAGCCAGACATAATAAGTCACACATTATATGATTCTATTAATAAGAAATATCCGGAATTGGTAAATCCATAGAGACAGAATGCAGAGTGTAGGTTACCAGGGTTAGGGATAGGGAGGAATGAGACGCAACTGCTTAATGGGTATGGGGCTTTCTTCTGTGGTGAGGAAAATGTTTTGATACCAGATAGAGGTGGTGGCTGCACAACATTGTGAATATACTAAATGCAACTGAGCGATTACTTTTATGTTATATAAATTTCACTTCATTTTAAAAAAAATCTAAGGCCTTTGATGTCCTGGTTATTTGGAAAATAATTACTCAAGCAGGTTCCAGACAGATGATCACGGAGACAAATAGCCAAAAAGCAAACCGGATGAATTCGCCACCCAAGTGCACGAAAGAAAGGGTGCCTCCATCCACCTTCCCAGAGACCCTGTTTCCACATGTTTCTTTGTAGATGCCTCTCAATGCCACCCTGGGGTAAAGCAGCTCCCAGGCACGGAGTCACCCCCTCGCATTGACTGGCGTGTTTCTCCCCGACACAGCTTATCATGTATGTACAAGCTGGGTCTGCTTTCTCTGCTGACCACTCCCTTCACTCACTCACGCTCTCTCATCATAAACTGCTGAATATGGTTACACTGGGGCCTGTTTAGAATTCAAGAGATGCCTGTTTTTACGTTTGATTAAAGCAGGGGCCGCAGGCATTGAAGATTTTCTGTGGGAGCCAGTGGCCCAGTTAGAGGTTATGTGAAATAATAAGGTTTTTACTTAATGCCATATCTCTCTTTTCAGCTGCAAACAGTCTCCATCCTCTTTCCCCTCCAAGGTTGGGCACACTGAAGTGTTGCTTTCAGAAAGATGAGGGTGTCCACGCCCCCGGTGATTTCTAATGCTTATGGAACACATCGCGTAGGAGCGATTTAGATTGACACTGTGTTCCTATTCAGCACCACATCAGCAAACATTATAAATGCCCTGCCTGAGTAATGAATGGTTCCTGCACGAGTTTCTGGGCTGGCAGCAGGTTTGAAATTCTATAGAGCCGGGCAAGGGAGACGGTGACTAGGGGAGACTTACGGGAAAGGATTAATGAGGGGGTGCGGGCTGAACATACTGCTCCACTGTTCTCTCAGTCACTAGACTGAGGCCTCACTGATTTTGCCTTCAGGACTGTACTTTCATAACTCAAAACCAGCCTCTTTAAACAAATCGGCATCAGGCAATGTGTCAACACTTCATTGGTTTCAATGGAATTAGTTTTCTAAATGCTCTTTTCTGAAGCAGTTTTTGTACTTGAAAATGCATTACAAGGAACATTTACTATAACTACAGTACAACGATATGGAATATGACAAGCAGGGTTTTAATCAGCGCAAGCTGCAACACTGAACACGACCCACGCCGATCCTCCCCCTTCCCTCAGCATCAGTGTTAACACACCCAGGGACCTGAGGTTATTTTCACGGTGTTTGCTGTAAATAACAGCCAGGACCTTAATTGTATTTGCCCCGAATGAACTAGGCCAACAGCCTTTCAAAGACGCCTAGGCAGGTTCTGCTTTAATAGCCTTACATAACGTGGGCCCTTTATGCATCCCACGCCAAATAAACCACAAGGTTGTTCTGCTAGCGGAGAGATAGCACACCAGCGCCCGAACAAAGTAGGGGAAACTACACGTCAGCACTCCGTTAGGCCTGCTCCGGTCAGACGCCAAGCCCAGCGAGAAGCAGCCAAGAGTTACTGAAAATGTAACACCTCCAGTTCTGACATGTTCTGCAGGACACGCTCTCTTGGTAAGATGCCTATAAATACGAGCAGCATGAGGGCCTACAAAATGGCAAAACATTTCCTTTATACATTCTTCTCATTAGCCTCAGTATTTGGTTTGCTTGCCATGAAAAAAAAATTCTCTGAAAGGGAAATAGAGAAAGAATAGAGCCTTTCAAGTGCTCTAATAGTAAGAGATTGTGGGTCTCATTGAAAAGAAGTATTTAACTTTATTCCACTTCAATCTCACCTCTTTCTAAATGTGGCTGAAATAGGGATGAAAGGGTAGTGGCCGCTGTGCCTGTGATGTGTTAAACTTTGCAGAGAGCTGTAGTGGTAGATGAATCAATCCTGTGTGTTAGGATGGCCCGAGAATGTTCCCTTGGACTTGCTGCAAATAGTAAGTAGAGACAAATGGCCTCCCTCCTCCTGGTTCCTTCAGAGAGGTCTCATCTACTTGTCTTTGAGGGATGCAAACTATGCCAAATGTATAGCTTGGGGTCACACATGCCTGGGGCAGGATGCCAGTGTTTCCATTTTTGCTAGTTGTCTACATGTTGGCTAATTACTTAAATCTTCCGAGTCTTGGTTTTCTCATCTGTAACACTGGCATAGGGCCTAACTTATTTGACTGCTATGAGGATTACCGATAATGATACCAGCTACCTAGAATATGAGATACTCAACAAATGCCAGCTGCTATTGTTTTTGTGACAAGTTCAAGTGGGAAATCCACTGCACAGTCAACATTTATTCAAGACTGATTAGCTGCTGGGTACTGGGCAAAGGACAGGATTTTGCTTGTGTCTGAGCGGGTCTCCCAGTCCTGTTGGGGAAGTAGGCAATATGAAGGTGGTTCCTGTCAAAAGTGGGGAGAGCCATCATCCAGCTAGTGCGTCCGTCCTAGTGGAGCGGGAGAACTTGGCCACAGTCTACCTTAGAGACCCTGGTAGTGGAAAACAGGAGTTTTCAACCTGAGGCAGGACTTTGAATCAAGAGCCTTAAAGAGGGCCTTTCCCCATAAATTAGATTTTAACAAACTCAGAGGATTGATTGAGTGGAACTTTTCCTCTTGATTTCATTTACTTATTTTTATTAAGATTTAATTTTTTAGAGGCGTTTAAAGTTCACAGAATAATCGAAGGGAAAGTACAGGGATTTCAAATACATTCCCTGCCACCACACATGCACAGACACCCCTATTATCAATTCCCCCATTAGAGTGGAACATTTGTTTTAGCCGAGGCACCTACACTGACACATCATAACCACCCAAAGTCCAAAGTTTACATTCAGTCTCATTCTTCATGGATAAGGACTGAAAGAAAGAATTAAGGAAAGGGGAGTGGGACTGTGCCAGTGCCAATTACACTAGAACAAACCCTCTGATTTTGACCTTTGTGTGAAGTTTCTATTCAGAAACATGGTTCTTTTCTATGATTTTGTGTGTGAAAGTATAATGGTTTTTTTTTCCTCATCTGAAAATTGGACTGAAGTTAGGCTTCCAAGTAAGAAGGCAAAGTGGTTAACTGCTGTGGTTCAATGAAAGCACTAGAAAGAGAGGACAAAAATACAGGTAATCACCAAACATTAAAGGTCCCATCCTCTTCTATAAAAATCTTACTTAATTTGATATCCCCAAGTGCCAGAGGGCCTGAGCTGGGTCAGCTGTCTCCTGAACAGTTTTGCTCTCTGATTCTCTTTACCACCGTAAGAACTTGTGATCATTAAATATCCCCAACTCTCCCTGAACAAAAACCAAAAACAACATACCCTGTTTCAATTGGACCAAAATGATCTGGATAGACATGTAGAAGACACAGGTGTTAAGTTTAATCATCTGGCTGGACATTCTTATTCCCTTATCTCTATGGCCCCTATCTCATTGAGGTTTTCTCTATAAAAATTACCCCCTCCCTTCTTCCTCTCTCTCCCCTGCTTTATTTTTCTCCATAATATTCTATGTACTCACTTTTTTTTTTTTTTTTTTTTACTGCTGAATCTCTGGCTCCCAGAACAGGAGCATTTAGGCACATTGAACCTTTGGGTGTTAACATTAGTTGAGTGGTTGAATACATTAGAGATTCATGTTGTGGTTATAAAAGACTATAAAATGTTTTAAAAGGCAAAGCTCCGAGACTGGATCTAAATGAGAAATTTGGAACAGGGGGGGTTAAATTGCTTTGTATATTTAAGTTAAGGGAAGATTTTCATTTTCTTTTGGCCGTTCCAAAGGTTAAGAGAAGAGTGGGAGATGGACTCAGGGAAGAGAAGGTTGGGAAAGATAATTTTAGGGTGTATTCTCAACCTCAGTCTCTTGTTAACTTGAGGAAACCTAGGACTTCCCTACACATAGTGCTCTTGTTCTACAGTATGTGACCCACTACACCAGCTCTGTCCCATCCTATGAGATGAGAAAGGTACCTGACCTGGGGCACCAGTCAAGAAGTTTCCTAGAACAGAGAATGATCAAAAGATTGATTTCTGATTTTCAATTTCAAGTTGTATCTTGTACTGAGACACAATTATTTTATCATCTTCATACCTCATTAAATACAGTTACACACCATAGCAAATTAAAGTGTGAGAAAATTAAGAAATATATATTTAGAAAAGATAGAAATCGAGTTGAGGGAACCGAATGTGCAGCAAAATTAAAAGAGAAAGAAATATGAACAATAAAAAGGTAAACCTGGAAAATAAATTGAGAAGGTTCAATATCTGATTATTAGAGAATGGGGAAAAAGACCAGGAAAGAATTACCAAAAAATAATTAAAGAAAATGTGACTATATTTGAGAAAATACAGGAGTCTTCACTTTAATGGATTTGAACAAATGATCTAGACATTGTGTCATGAAATTTCAGTAAAGCAAAGATAGTGACAAAACTCTGAAAGCTCTTAGAGAGGAAAGAAATCTTGTGAAGTTTGATACCAAAGAGATTGGTATCAAATTCTCTTTAATAACAATGAGTAAATAAGAGAATAATTTCAAAATTCTGAGAGAAAATGTTTTTAAAGCTGGAACTATGTACCCATCCAACATTTTGATCTAGTAGGAGGCATAAATGAAGACACTTCAAGCAAGGTCACGGAGTTTCCTCTTACATAGCCAACCCTCAAAATACACCTGACAGTAGGCTCTAGAGAAATGAGGGGAGGCGGTGGAAAGCAAGTAATAATAGAAGGCATGAAATAAAATAAATGGTGAAATTAACCTTAGAGTACATAAGAGAGAAATGCCAGAATGCCAGTTGAGTAGCACGGAAAGTAATGAGTTGTAACTAGGCCAACATGCAGCCGACCCTAATACTGACATTAGGAAGAATGGAATGAATTCCCTCTATTGCTGCAAAAACTAGAAGATTTTATTGAGAAAAAAAAATGAGTGCTATAAATAAAAATACTGATAGAGGGGAAAAATTGTAAAGGAAAAATAGGCCAAATATGAAAGAAACTGAGATAGGGCATGAATTTGAGATATTGATGGGACCTAAAAAAAGAGACTCCATTTGATCTTATCACAGAAACATGTTCCTTAGGTCCCCTAGGATTCATCACATTGGATCAATAAAGTAAAAGCACAATCCTACCACACAACATGGCTTTTCTGGAAGAAAAAAAAATGTTGACATTGTTGTAACACTAGTTATGTTTTCAAATATCAGTATCAACCAATACAGAGCATCAAGGAATTACTTAAGATGTGGAACAGAGCTTAAACATAACAATTTTTATGATTCCAAAGCAAAGCATAGCTGACAAAAGGTAGCAGATGGGTATGCAGTAGGGTGGAGTCACGGAACTCTCATGTTATATATTGAGATTAAGAGGTGCCATTGACAGTTGATGGGAAGAGATACAGAGTTTTAGGACTATCATTTGTTTTCTCAACTCTAATGGATAGACTCCCCTCACCTTTACCAAAAATTGGGGGGGGGGGGGGGGAGAGGAGGAGGGGATTGCAAATGGGGGCGTTTAAAGTGAGCTAATTCTCATCTGTCATGGTAGAGCATTTACAGAAAATGCTCAAAATTGATAAATTAAAAATAGAGGAATATTTGTTATTTATTGCTGCATATCAAGTTAACCCATTATTTTGCAGCTTAAAATAATAAACATTTATTATCTCTATGCACCAGGAATTTGTAGCGGGCTTGGCTGAGGTGTTCTGGCTCAGGTTTTCAAAAGGTTGCAGTCAGCCTAAGGCTTGACTGGAGCCGTAAAATTCACTCCCGAAAAGGTTCACCATCCGGCTGAGGGCAGGAGGCCTCAGTTCCTCCCTACAGGGCTGCTTCCATCCGAGTGATGGGAGATCCGTTATTACCCAGCCCCAGGAGTCACCCACTGTCACTCTTGCAATATCCTATTGGTCACACAGGTTATTCTTTCTGCAGGTGGACCTCACACAAGTATGAATATCGGGAAGTATCATCGAGGTGCATTTTGGGAGCTGGCTGCCGCAGGAGATGTGTGCCATATTACTTAGGGTTGTAAAGTAGCCATCAAAAGTATAAAATAGAGACATGCTTAAAGGAAGTTTTTGCACTATTTGATTTTTTTTTCTTTACGTGCATAGCGTGAAAGTTTTTAAAAATATAAAGGAATAAATATTACCCATGACTGTTTAACCCAAGAACTGTTAACATTTTATTTCTTTGCAGTCCTTGTTCTCCCCTTATGTTAAAGCAAATATATATATTTTATGAAGATATATTATATTGTATGTACTGTTTAGTATGTTTCTTCCATTCAAAATTATTTTAAACATTATTCATTTCATTACATATTCTCTAAATATGAGTTTTAAAATATTGCTTTTACATGAAGTATAATAATAACAAATATTTATTTGAAATGTTTAGAATATTCTCATAATTCCTCTTTTATCTAGACCTGTTAACTATTTGGAGAATATCTGATATTCTTATTCTCAGGTTTTTACAGAGTGTCCCCCCAAAATGTATATACTCTTTAACAGCTGATTTCTATTACATTTTGAAAATAAAGTGCATTTTAATAAACACTGCCTTTATAATTATTCAAAGTGTGTATACATTTTTTGGGACACACTGTATTTTGTTTAAGAGAGGAAGCAGTGTGGAAAACCTGATTGTATTGGCAGTTTTGTTCCATGATAATGGTTATACCATAATTTAACTATTTTGTTTGGGGACGTCAACTCTTTCCAATTGCTATTATAATCAGTGTTCCCTAGCCATCACTGTGTACATTTCTTATGTCTTTTGGGTAAATTCTTAAAAATGGAAACACTGAGATGAAGTTTATGAATAATTTCAAGGCCCTTGACAAAACACAGGGAACTTTCTCTCCGAAAGCTTTTACTAACCCCTCCCTGCAGTGTCTAGACCACCTGTACCACCGCGCCTTGTCCTGTGTGCTGTCATCAATACATATTTACTGGAAAAATGGGTGGTTCCCTATGGACAACTTGGACCAAAATAAAGGAATTAGGTTCCAGCTCTGAGATTTAGTCTGAAGAGGAAAAAAACAAGCAAAGCAATAAAGAACAAAACTTTTACTCTCTTCGGCTGCCCCAGTGGAAATGACTAGAACTAGACACAGGGGCCATCTACCTGAAGCTTTCTGGGTCATTATTTCACAATTCCTCCCTTAAACAGTGGACTTTTTAAATTCTCCCTACTGCCATGCTCACAAACTCTTAAATTACATTTACCTTTACTGGGATATAAAGGTCAGATGTAATTTACCTAATAGAACCAATTGATGGAAATCTATACAGTGGAAGAGGTTTAAAGCTTGAAAAGCTAAGACCACTTTGTCCCTGCCTGTGTGCTGCTCTCAGCATGTTTTAAACACGACCCAGTATTTGTTCAAAGATGCCACATGTCATCATCTTTAAATGACCTTATCCATCTTATCACCACAATTTTGAACTAAGAAAAAAAAATCCCCCGAAAAACCCACCACCAAATGATCCTGAATGATGCTGCCTGTCATGTTAGCCGTCAGAAGCCTTGGCATGGCCAGTCATTCTTGTAGGTATTTTATCATTTACCAGATTACATTGAAAATAAAAATCTCTTGAAAAATATCCCCTTCCAATCTTATCTTCTTGGCTCTCTATATAATGCTAGTGCAAAGGAAGGAATTATTTGATAAATTTGATGCTTCTAGATAAGTAAATCCCATCACTTGCTTGTGGGAATGGAGCAGGATGCCTGTGTCATTCCCAGCTCTACTCCTCATGAGTTTCACCCCATCAGAAGGACTCCCACTTCCTGCTTCTTTTCCTCAACTTCATTTATCATATTCGGCAGAAAACATCTTTCTTAGCTAATTCTCAGAGTTCCTTTAAGGATAAAATATACTTTAAACTCTCATTTAATAAATATTATGTTGGTGTTAGCAGTTAGAAGCACAATTTCTGCCTCACAGGTTTATTTCTCAAATTATTTTTTTCTTCAAGCTTTAATTAGCTCAAATGTCCTGAAATTACTAGCAACAGGACAACAGGACTAAAGCCAATTTACCTAATACCTTTGACATATAATTTTACATCTATTCACTTTTGCTATTTTAAGAATTTTAACACCTATTTGACTAAAAGCACAAAATGGCTTATGTTTATAGTATTTTATAATGCTAAACATTTTCTTTTTTGGTCTCCTGGATGATTCTCTCACTATTCCTCCCTCTAATTTGTTTTATCTACATTTGAGTAATTGAGGACTTTTTAACAAGTTTGACTAAAGAGACTAACAATTTTTTAAATGTTTCTAACAATTAGTAGTTATTTAATCTCAGCATTTTACCCAGAATAGGTATTTACAAATAAATACTAAACAATGACACACATGATTATATACCAATATTAATGCCCAATATTACCTGCTAGAAGCCTAGCATTTCCTTTCTTTCAAGGACAATGCCAGCAATCAAATCACTTATATGCTTGTCCAAAGAGAATATCACTGATTTCTCTGTGTGACACCCTTGACCCTGCCTCCAGTGCTTTTGCAAATGTCTTTAAAAAAAAGTCAAAATGCTCCACAAACATTGGTTACCTATGTGCAATTTAGTAGACCTTCTGTAGGGAAGATCCCATGAAATAAAATCACACACCCACAGGTAACAAACCAACCTCCTTGAAGGGCAACTTGGCGACCTTCTGTTTCTAGAGCTGCCATATGTCTATCCCATTTGCCTGCTCATGGGCCTTAAGATAATCTTACTTCCAACAACACTCCCAACAGCATTTCCTCCAAAGGAGTCTTTTTGTTAAGTTTTATTTCCCATGTGAGCAGTGGGGAATTTGGGTGGAGAGAGTGACCTGCCAGACCTTCTGGTTCTTAGGTCTCTACACTCTGTGTCCTTCTCCTGACTCAGCTTTGAAGTTAAAAGTGAGCAGAGACTCTTTTTCTAAATTTCTGCTATGGTAACCCTAATCTTCTCCATGACTAAGGATGCTTCTGTCTGAATAGGTAAATACATTGACATATGAAGAAGAAAAGACAATACTGTTAAGGAACTCTTATCATTATTAAACTGGGATATGAGTAGTCTCCTTAGGCAGGAGGTTTAGGTGCTCAACCTGGCTACTGGTGGGATTAACAGTGAATACTGGTAAATTATATGGGACAGGATTTTGGGAAATGCCATGTTTTTGGTTCAAGCATGTTGCTCTTGATGTGTCAGTGGGTTATCAAATACCTGTAGCCTATAAATAAAAACCATATAATTTATACTTAAATGTCAGCTTTTTGCATTAAGACAGTCCATCATGGCATGCTAGAAATATTCTGATTTTTTTTTCTTTTGTGTTCTTTCCTGTGGTTATCCGGTTTTCTTGCCAAAATGAAGCATCTGTAGCTTAAGGATACAAGTTGCTCTTCCAAAGTAATGTCAGCTTTAGGAATGTACGCTTTCCAGAACTGGAGCACTAACATCACCCAGCTGTTTTAAAACTGTGCTGTTAAATTCACCCAGATGTCTCTAATTGCATCTAGCTATTGCGTCTTAAGTTCTTTGCTCATCTTGTCTGTTCCATTCACTTAATCTGCTATAAATCACTATAGCTTTGAATTTTTTAAAAGACATTTGCAGAGATCCAATGATATGAATATGGAGAGAATAGACTTCATAAGGATATTCTTAGATCTCATAATAAAATAAATCAGTGAATATCAGAAAATCCTAGAACTCTGGGACTGAGAGGATATTTAGGGATAATTTTGCTCATTTCTTTCATTTTTCAAAGAGAACACTTAGGTTCTGATAATTTAGGAGACTTTATGGAGACACAGAACAAGATGTTGCAGAGCTAGGATTAGATACCAGGAGTATTTGGTTTAATATTACATATGTGGATTTTGAAAGGCAGGGTTTTTTGTTTTTGGTTTTGTTTTTATTTTGCATTTTAATGAAACAAAGCATATGCAAAATAGAACAACTCTTCTATCTCCTCTCTCTCCTCTGTATCAATGATTCTCTCCCCCCTCCCTTCTATAGGGATTTTCACATCAGCTTACAAATATATTCTTACTTCTGTTAAAAAAAGTTTTTCACTTGACTACACATCCTCCTCTAGCTACAGTCCTACTTTTTATTCACTTTCACAGCAAATCTTATACAGAAGACTGTCTATTTTCACTCTTTCCAATTTCTCTCCACATATTCTTTTTATTTATTAATGCACTATTCACATAACATAAAATTAAACATTTTAGAAGAATAAAAAATACTATGATCATATCAATAGGTGCAGAAAAAGCCATTTGACAAAATTCAGCACCCACTAATGATAAAAACTCTAGTAAAGTGGGAATAGAGGGAACATACCTCAGCATAATAAAGGCTATATATAACAAACCCACCGCTAGTATCACACTCAATGATGAAAAGCTGAAAGCTTTTTCTTTAAGGTCAGGAACAAGATAAGGATGTCCGCTTTACCACTCATAGTCATCAATGATTTGATTAGTCATACCTATGTAATACAATCTCAGGAGAAGAAAATTTGCGTGAGCTTCCCTGGCTAATGACCTGCTGAGAGAGTAACACATCCTGAGGACATGAAAGCTTTGCATTTGGACACCTATGTGTCTCTTCATTTGGCTGATCTTGATTTGTATTCTACATCATCAAGCTGTAATTGTAAGTAAATGCTACCCTGAATTTTGTGAGTTGTTCTAGCAAATTATCAAACATGAGGAAGTAGTGGGAACCTCCAAATTTGTAGGCAATTGGTCATAAGTATAAATGGCCTGTGAACTTGGAGCTTGGAGCTGGGTCTGAAGTGAGGGAAGTCTTCCGCAGGACTGAGCTCTCATTCGGTGAAGCCTATGATAACTCGGGTAGTTAGTGTCAGAATTACATTGCAGAATGTGAAGATAAAGTTTCAGGAGTAGATGCAAAGCAGGTTAATGTCTTACAAAGCATACACACACATCATTTTCCACCGGACAAAAATGATTCACATTGCTACCAGACAAAAGGGCAAGTTAGTGTGTAACTTCTGAGACCTTAACAAAAATTTCAATATCCTCTATAGAATCATGGCTCCCGATGTTTTTGTTTTTTTTTCTAGCTGTACTTGAGTCCTCATCTTTAAACTAGTACTACTTGGCTGTCTACTAATCATGGAAACATAATACATTCAGAATTGAAACACCGAACCTCTTGCCCCAAATGTGATTAATTTGTATTTTTATCCATCTCTACATAGCCTATTGGTCTTTTCTGTCTCTCATCCTTGGCTTTCTCTTTTTATCCCATTTCATATCCAATGTGGCAGCAAATTCTGCTGGGTTCTACCTTCTAATTCCATCCTGAATTTGTCTAGCTCTCATCACCCTCTCTGCTAACCTGATGGTCCATTGCATTATCACCTCTTTCCTGGGTTATTACACTGCACCTACAGCTGGTCTCCCTGGTTTTGGAAGCCTTTAGCATACTTTAGTCTATTTTTAAGGAAGCAGCCATCATAATCCTATTAAAACACAAAGCAGATTATGTCAAACCGTACAAATGGCTCCTGTCTCACCACAGTAAAGCCAAAGCCCTTCCTCTGATCTGTAAGGGCTTTGTGCCCTAACCCTTGGCTAGCTCTCTAACTTCATTTCCTGTTACTCTCTGCCTTGCCCTCTCCACACCAACCACATGGCCATTCTGCTATCTTGAACATGCCATGTATTCACGCTTACTGATCTCTTCCTAAAACCCTCTTCTTTCATGGTTTGTATCCTCACTTCTTTTAAGTCTTTGCTCAAATGTCACCTCTGCTTTAGCATGGGGTCAAAGCCAAAGACATCCTCTGACCACCATTTTTATTTATTTATTTGTTTGTTTGTTTGTTTGTTTATTTATTATTTTGTTAATCCTCACCTGAGGATATTTTTCTATTTATTTATTTATTTATTTATTTATTTATTTATTTATTTATTTATTTACTTAGCGTGGAAGAGAGAGGGGAAAGACAGAGAGAAACATCGATGTGAGAGAACCACATTGATTGCTTGCCTCTCCTTGGGCTGGGGAGGAGACTGCAACCAAGGTATGTGCCCTTGGCCAGAATCAAACCCAAGACCCTTTGGTCCACAGGCCGACACTCTATCCACTGAGCCAAACCAACCACTGACCATCGTTTTTAAAACTCCTTCTCTGTCCCCACTCTTCCTACCCTGCTTTTCCCTCTGAATTATTTTACTCTATTGTTATTACCACCATGCAAAAATGATATGTAATTTACTTATGCTGTTTATCATGTGTTTATATCCATGAGAATGTAAGTATCATGTGGTCAAACATTTTTTTTTTAATTTGTATATTTTATTCACCACAGTATCCTTAGTGCCCAGAACAGTTCCTGGCACATAAGAATTTAACAAATATTTGTTGAATAATGAATTGTGACATATTGATAGTATTGAAAAGTAAAGAAACATATCACCAACAACTTTATATGCAAATAAAATCTGTTGATCATAGTAGTTTTGGGTGGCTATATAGTTATCTCCATGGTTTGGAATTGATTTAAGAGCCAGCTTGCAAGTCATTAATAATGTCAATTTAATTACTCTACAGTTACAGCTCATTTTGGATCCCAAACTGAATTACCCATCTTGAACACCACCTTATTCATCAGACTTGGCTCTGATAATGACGCGGCGATAACAGCCATTTGTTATTTTCAATAATCTTTTCCTTAGTCAATAATTTTTCATTTGTAAGTAGCAGATATACACTTATACTATCGCAGTGATACAGTTTGTTCATATATTAATTCACAATATGTTTTCTTTGCATTTTCCCTTGGCGATTCTAAAAAAAAAGTAGTTGGACTTTTGCCTTCCTGTTTTAGCATGGGGTCAAAGCCAAAATAGTCTAAAGTCAGTTCCCTTCCTATTGGTTTTTTTGTTTGTTGAGGAAGCCTAAACTCTTCACCCTAAACTCTTATGCTAGGGTGACGTAGGGTAGGAAGGGTGAGTTGGTGCCACTGAGGAAAGAGTAGAGAGAGATGAGAGACATCAAGGACTTTTTTCTGAAGACTAAGGGAGAGACTGTTTTGAGGTTACCTGAGTACACTGTCATGGCTACTGTGTTAAGTGACAGAACCTTGGAAGACAAAGGCTGTGTGGTGTTCTTAGGGCTTGTCCTCAGGAAAGAGAAGTATACTCCAAGGTGTCTCACTAAATCCAGTGGAAGTAAACAAAGTTGAGCCCCATGAGGAAGTGGGAGAATCAGGAGGCATAATACCTGTCAGACACCAAGGAAAACGGCAATACCATCTCTCTTTCTGAAGCGGAGTCCCCTTTCCCTCTTTGAAGGCTAGCTATGATTGCTCCAAAAGTGTCTTCCCCCAAACCAGACTTATACCACTTCCTATTCCAAGAAGGACTCCGGCAAGAGTCAGTCATTATGTTTTTCAGCCTCAGGGGCTTATGAAATTGCTGTTTCCGCTCTAGGAGGGCCAGGAGGGTTATGAGCAGGAGCTGAGAAAGAAGATAGCAAGTCAGTGAATTTATGACTAAGTCACTACAGTTTGAAAGTCTTGTATTCAGACCCTGTTATGACTATTTTCTGGTCTCTAGAGCATAACTAGTTTGGTTTTCAAGATAAAACTCTTGTCCATGCAAACCTTTTTGGATGGGAGAGCAACAACAACAAAGAAGTTTCTAGACTGAATAGAATGATAGGATTGATTGGATTATTCATCACCAAAGGAAAATATAATCGTCTATTGATGAGGCTCTTTAAAGAAATGAGCCAAATCCACTTGTGGGTCATTAGTGAGTGGGTGTGGGGTCCACTTACTGTTACTTGTGAAAGGTTAGATGGAGCACTCAGGACAACAGTAACCTAAGCTTCATATCTTTATGTAGTTAAAATTAAAATATTGCGCCAGGACCCTAAATACAGATTCTTGCAGATTAGTAAAAGAAGGAATGGAAGAGTAGACCATTTCTGTCTTTCTTATTTCTAAACACATGCATATCAACTGTATTAAGAGAAAAAAGATTAATCTGATTCTATGATCATAGTAAATAGGTTATGTAAAAAAAAAAAATGAATTGCAAATGAAGAACAGATACTAGAACTATAGGAAATGACCAGTATATATTTACAAATAATTTAGTAGTTTGAAGTTTTATTGATAACTGGTGAATTATTATGTACAATACATAAATAAACCTGTGTATACAGTTTTATATTCTGATTATAGGGGATATTTTGGCAAACTTGTGAACATTTGCTCTGGAAGTTCATACATGGGTAGAAGTTCTAGAACATCTTATATAACATGAAATAAAATCCCTGAGGAAGCTTATAACCAGAGTGAAAAACATGTAAGAAAGTTTGGCATAGATTGTTAAGAAAATAAAGAGCTACAAAGAAGCAAACATACAAATTGCTCAATATTGAATGAGAAAATAGTAAAACTTTATAAAACCTTTGGACTCTTAGGTTAATTTCCCTTTTAGCAATAGCCTGACATATTTTTATGTAAGTCAAAAAGAAAAAGAAAATAAACAATATGGTCTCATTTGGGGATCATGGTTTTGGTTGTTTTGGTCTATCATTCATTTATAAACCTCTCATTTTCAAAGCAGGAGAAACTTTGTTTTTAAGGAATAGGATTTGTTTTCTCTTGAGCATTCTGATGCCTGAGGGCAGGAAAGCTGATTTAGCTATCGATTGCCATCTTGGTCCTTCCTGTAGCTAGGAGAGACTAAATCTAGTTGGTGGATCTTAAGTTTAGTAAGCAGTGTGCATGAGCAGGATGATTCCTCTACACAACTTTATGAATTAAATAGCTTAAAATAACTTGTTGGGAATAATGCCTAAGGCCAGAAGCCTTGGGAGTATTGAGGGTGCTTCTGAGGAAAAGCAAGGGCCCTTTCTGTCAAAGGTTCTAGCCTGTTCTATCATATGGAGTTTTGTACACTTGGAACGCTGGACCAGCTTCATGAACCATCAGGAAACCGACAAACGCTGACACTACTAAAGACATTATCATTGCCACAGAAGTGGTGGGAATCCTTTCTCCTGCTTATTACATATTTTCTCTCCCTTGTCTGCACCGTGGAGCCAGGGGAAAATTTTAGTAATAATCCAACAAGAGAGTGATTTTGTGAATCTACATTATGATTGTTTGAGATCACTAAGTGTCCTCGATGTTGGCATTCAGTGCTCTGTGGAAGTGAGATAATCCCCGCTGGCTCTTTCAGATTTTGAAGCTTAGCACAGGAAAGGGAGAAGCTCTCACAAATTTGAAAATGAGAAGTGGCTGAAAAATGAAATGAAATGTCTCCCTCTAATAGACTTGGAGGTCGAATGGAGTCGAAAGCTCAGGTGCACCTGAAAAAATGTCTAAGATTGGCAGTGATATTGGAGAGGCATCAACTCTGACAGGTTTAAAAGGAAGAAGAGTGTCAATCCCATTGCCTTGGCAAGACTAAGATTTTGGGCCTTTTTCTGACAAAAAGTCTGCCACTGAATTATAAAACATTGTTAAATGCTAACGAATTTCAGATCATGGTAGTATCCAAGGAAAGAAAACAAATTTATCAGCTGCTTTACTTAATTTTCAGTTTCACCTATTTCCCAAAAATGTCTGAGTGACTTAAAAAAAACAATGAAACACCTGAAGAATGAAATGCTTGGGTTTGACCTAAATACAGCCACACACAAACAAACATGCACCATGAGATAGATTTAAAACATTGACCTTGCTCTCCCCCAATCACTGTTACATGGTCTAAGATGCACCATTGACTTTTGGTATTTGATTTGTGTAATATTTTCCCTTTAGTTCTTTCTAATTCTTCTTAAAAATGTGTGACTGTCATGCTGTGAAAATAACAAAGCCATCCTATATATTAAAGAGCTAATATGCTAATTAGACCAAACAGCAGAACTACCATCTGGACAACTTTCTGGACAAATCTGGGGCTGTGAGGGCTGAGCCCCTGGCACAAATTTTGTGCATCAGGCCTCTAGTGATAATATACAAAAAGCCTTAAATAGCCCAGTTTTCAACCCATTTTAAAAATAAATACCAGATTCAGGGGTAGATTTTAAATTTTTGGATCTCTGACTGTTAACTCGGTTTACCACCTGAATGGCATAGGGGACCAACTCATTTGTGCATCTGATAGGAAACTTGTTGTATCTTCATATTTATGTACGCGTACATAACATTTCTTACCAGATTTAAATTCCCTAGAGATATTGACTGACTCTTGTTCATCTTAGTATTTCTTGAGGACAGAGCCACGTATTTGTGGTTGCAAAGGGAATTAAATTAGGAGCAAGTCTCATTGGCACAAGATAAAAGGAATAAGACACTTTTTGTTGTTGTTGTTGTTGTTTGGAAAGCTATTTTTTTAAAGCAAGATATTGACATAAAGGTATAGCCTCACTATTGAAGTAAAGTTCATATTTTTTGCTTTGAAGCAAAAAAGACAAGTTACAAAAAGAGCTGGTAAAGAGTGTTTCGGGCTCAGAAAGTAAATGTGTGATGAGGGGGGCAGTAGACAAGGTCCCTAGAATAGGCAACATGTGGAGGGAGGAGACGAGAGCTCCTGGGCACAGTGCAAATGCTAAGGTCAGGTTTAATAGTCTATCCTTGTCTAAGACACTATTTGTTTTAGTGGAATAAAACACCCAATATTAGTGAAATAAGTACTAGTATTTTCATATTTTGTGCCCGATTTTCTTTTCCATTGCCTTTGCTCATCTTTCCACTGAGTAACCCCACCCATTGCAATAAATTTTTAAACAACTTTAGTCCCTTAATCTGAGCTCATTTCTGATGTTTAAATATCAAAACTAAGGTTTAGAGCCAATCTGCTAATCTTATTTAAAATGATCAAAATATATCTTTTCAACTGCATAAAAGGTGCCACCTGAAAAGAACCTGCAAGAATTTTAAGTGCCAGAAAGAACAATGATAGACATTAATAATATTTTATGTTCATTAATTAAGTTGTACATGTGACTTCGTAGTGAAAAAATGCTGTCAAAGGTTAATTAAAAATGATAAAGATAGTTGCCATATCCTCTTTTTGAAAATTCATTTTTCTTAACCATCAGTTGTCCAACATTTCTGAATCTTAAAGAATAAAACATATATTTATTCTACGAAGAATTATCAAGCAACTCCTCCATGCCAGGTGGCACGATTCTAAGCTCTTGGAATAAATAAGTTCCTAAAATACGGTCTTTGCTCTAAGCAATGAAAAGCAAAAAGCTTTGAGAAGCTTACTGGGTTATCCCATTCCATTCAGTTGAGTCACATGTCTTTTGAAGAAACCTTGTTTGAAACAGGAAAAGGCATTCAACGGGGTTAAATGGCATTATTTGGGAATTTTGTAAATTCTGCAAGCTGAGAACACAGATTGTGGATTTTAAACAAACGAGCGTGCACTTTCCAACCCAGAGCTCAGTTCCAGCCCTTCTACCCTTCAGTCAGTCCCTCCCAGTCTCTTACAGTAAAATCAGGTGTAACAACTAGACAAATTTTAACAGCTCCAATAATTATGTTTTCTGTTTCTTCAAAATATCTGATTGATTGAAACTCAAGCCTCCCTCTGTGAAGAGACTATACGTATGCAGGCTACTGTCTCAATGTCTTTTGAGAACACAGTCATCAGAAATGCATTTTCTTGACTATTATCAGAACTTACCTGGGAGAAGTAATGGCCTCCCTCAGGCTCTTATTCTCCTACACACATGGATCTATAAGTAAGTCTGAAGGTGCATGGGCAGAGCATGGGAAGCTTCTATTAGACTGCTTCTTTCTGTTAGGAGCGCCCACTGCGCACTGTCCTGGGCTATCTTATAGACAGCAGGGAGTCTCAGCTATTACTTGGTTTAACAGCTCTGTGGAATAGTCATAACTCCCCTCCTTTTTTAGTAAGAGAAAACTGGCTCTGAATACACACGCATGGGCCAAGTGTAGGTTTCTGTCTATATACAACCCAATCTAAAGTCTTCAAACCAACACTAAAAGATCAGAATGGAAGAAAACATTTGCATTTATTTTGAGCAAATGAGATTTGAGACATTTGTCTTCCCATGCATATATATGCCGCATATCAAAGCAAAAAAAAAAAAAGTAAAGTTACTTTTATATTTAAACTTTGCTTCAGAAGACATAAGAAAATATACCTATAGGATATAAAAATAAAATCTACACCTATACATTTTAGATTTTCTGTGCGTAATAGCTTATCGTGATTTGGGTGCTTTGCTGAGGCTTAAGAAATTGTTCGTGCCAATTCCAATTTGCTTAGTTCATTTACTTTGCTCCTAAGTTGTAAATTAATCATTGCTGGTAACATCAATTTAGTTGTAATTAATCATAGAGGAAGGAATAAAGCAGTTGCATTGGTGCCAGCCATATTAACTGCCTTATCTGATTGCTCTTGTGTAATTTTCCAGCACTTTGATGAATATACAAGGCAAGAAATACTTTGGGGGCTTCCAAGAATATTCACAGTGATACATACTTGGGAATAGACTTAAAAGCAGTATAAATAGTTTATTGCTGTTTTTCCTAAAGACTTTCTTTGTGTGGCTATGCAATATATAACTTTTAAACACACACACACACACACACACATACACACACACACACACACTTTGCCCTTGCTTTGGATAAATGACATGATACTTTCAGACCAGTTGAAGCTAAATATGGATATTTTATTGAAGTGCTGGCTGCATGTTCAAGGTCAGAGAAATGAATCCCAACAAATAGCAAGTATTGATGTTTCCTATGCAGTTTCCTCCCATCAAATAAATATTTAGAGGAAGTATAATTCTCATTTGCTAGGATGCAATATTTATTAGCTCTTCACAAAATATTGATTTTTACAACATTACAGTAAAAATGTATACAGATATTTACTTATGCCTAACAGAACTTTAGAGTATCTAACAAACAAATAAACAATACACTGAAGTAAGAGGAATAATATATTAAAGTAGTGTATTTACAATCCCCATAAATTCTGTCTTGTGACTCGCTAACCATTGTATCAACCCATTCACTATGTTAGGGTGAGGGAAAATCCCAGTTATAACATAGGCTAGAGGCTCAGTGCATGAAATTCGTGCATGGGGGGGGGGGGGGAGTGCAGGCTCACCCAGCCTGCACCCTCTTCAATCTGGGACCCCTAGAGGGATGTCCAACTGCCCATTTAGGCCCAATCCCACCAAGCCTAAACGGGTAGTCGGACATCCCTCTCACAATCCAGGACTGCTGGCTCCCAACCGCTTGCCTGCCTGCCTGCCTGATTGCCTCTAACCGCTTCTGCCTGCCAGCCTGGTCACCCCCTAACCACTCCCCTGCCAGCCTGATCAACACCTAACTGCTCCCCTGCTGGCCCAATTGTCCCTAACTGCCCTCCCCTGCCGGCCTGGTTACTCCTGCTCTCCCCTGCCAGCCTGGTTGCCCCCAACTGCCCTCCCCTGTAGGCCTGGTCCTGCCCCAACTGCCCTCCTCTGCCAGCCCGGTCACCCCTAACTGTCCTCCCCTGCAGGCCTGATCTCCCACAACTGCCCTCCCCTGCTGGGCATCTTGTGGCAGCCATCTTGTGTCCACATGGGGGCGGCCATCTTGTGTGTTGGAGTGATGGTCAATTTGCATATTACCTCTTTATTATATAGGAAGTTAGAGCTTCAAATGGAATATCAAGATATACGTTTCAGTTCATAGCAAAATAATAATCTTTTAAAAAATATCTCACTACTTCCTTTTTTCTTTTTTTAATATATTTTTATTGATTTCAGAGAGGAAGGGAGAGGGAGAGAGAGGTAGAAACATCAATGATGAGAGAATCATTGATTGACTGTCTCCTGCATACCCCACACTGGGGATCCAGCCCACAACCCAGGATATGCCCTGATGGGGAATGAACCGTGACCTCCTGGTTCACAGGTCAATGCTCAATCACTGAGCCATGCTGGCTGGGCCAAATAACAGCCTTGAAAGCTGGGCTTGGCAAGTGTTCTCATGAAAATAGAAGTAGGGCTTTGTTACAAACTATCTTCTGGCTCCTATTGGTTCCCATGGTAGAGTGGTTGATCAGGTCTTGTGCTGGGTGTCCTGGACTAGTGCTCCCTGCAGGTAACCGATCCTGCTGGGTTCCATTGGCATGGCATTGGCATCTAATTCTGAGCTCATAGTCTCTGACCATGGTCACAAGATCCCTATACCCTCCTTGCCACCACCTCAGTCCTCTGCAGGTTCACAAGGTTACTCTGTACTTTTCTGTCCTCCCATCAGAGCATGGAGGGATCTGGACCCTGAACATTACATGAACAGGCTAGGGCAGTGGTCAGCAAACTCATTAGTCAACAGAGTCAAATATCAACAGTACAACAATTGAAATTTCTTTTGAGAGCCAAATTTTTTAAACTTAAACTATATAGGTAGGTACATTGTTATTAACTTAATTAAGGTACTCCTAAGGCTTAGGAAGAGCCACACTCAAGGGGCCAAAGAGCCGCATGTGGCTTGCGAGCCGCAGTTTGCCGACCATGGGGCTAGGGGATATGGTGGGGCAATGTGAAGCCCACCTGTTTGGATGGGTCCCTGTTGCTCAGATACTATACTATGTTGAACATGGGATCTCTCTAAGGGGCATGAGGTTTTCTCAGGCTACACCCAAAGAATGGAACCAAACCTAAACAAACAAGAAAATCTACCCCGGAACTTGCCTGATCACATCTGGATATTTCTATCCAATCTCTTCAGATTTTGACTACAAGACCATAAAGGACACTCACTTCTGAACTTAACTCTTCAGCTTATTCTGGTCTTCTTAGCACTTCCTTAAGCCCCAGAATGTCTTTCTCTTTTTACTTCCTGTTTTATAGGAATTTCCCCTACTTCACATTCTCCCATGGTCTACATGAGAAGGATTACAGTAGAACTTTATGCTCTCAATTTCCCAGGCTTGGCACTTAATATGTAGAGAAAACATCTTAGGATTTAGAATTGTTTATTCCTCTGCATCCAGTTACTAACGTGGGATACAGGAGGAGAGGGAGCACCTTTGAATAGAAACAATGACCCTTCTTGGAACACTGCCCTGGGGAGAGGTACAAGTCAATGTAAGAGAAGTATATGGTAAAAGACAAGTCTTCATCCTACGCATGTTCCTTAGGCACTTGGCTACTTTCCACAGAGATAATCACTGTCTCTCCAGAGGTATACTATGCCTGTACATGCATGTATATGTGCTTTTTTCTTTTAAAAACAATTTATAGTATACTATGCCCACTGTTCCATTATTCCATGTTTTACTTTATATATCTTATCATTACCCAGAGAACTGGCTCATTATTCTCAATGGCTATATAGTACTCAGATATAAGGAAGTAACATAATTTAGTTAACTAGCCCTTCCCCCGCCTTACCCCCCCCACCCCCGGTTTGATTGTTTCAGTATTTTTTTCTTGCAAATAATGCTGTAAGAATACCCTTCAATATGTTTTATTTTGAACATGTGCAATAATATATACATATATTATATATATGTATATATATTATGATAGATGTGGCCAAATTCTTTGCAATAGAATTGTTCTAATTTACAGTCTTATCAACATAAATAGGAATGTCTGTTTCCCTTTACCTTTATCAATAGGTTGTATCAACTTGATATTTGACTATGAAAAATAAAATATGGTCTTAAAGTATGAATTTGCATTTTTCTTGTTATGAGTGAGGTTGAATTTATGTAAATTTTATTTATTTATTTATTTATTTTTTTAAAATATATATTTTATTGATTTTTTACAGAGAGGAAGGGAGAAGGATAGAGAGTTAGAAACATCCATGAGAGAGAAACATCGACCAGTTGCCTCCTGCACATCTCCTACTGGGGATGTGCCCGCAACCCAGGTACATGCCCTTGACCGGAATCGAACCTGGGACCTTTCAGTCCGCAGGCCGACGCTCTATCTACTGAGCCAAACCGGTTCCGGCGAATTTATGTAAATTTTAAGAGCCTTTTAAACTTTCATTTGTTTTTATCCCTTTTCCATTTTTCTATCAATTTGTTGGTCTCATTGATTTTTGGGATCTCTTTATGAATTAAGAATTAGGGATATGCCACTTTAATATTTTCCATTAATTTGTTATTTGTCTTTTGGCTTATGTATGATATATTCTGATATGCAGAAATTACTCGGGTTTCTATTTTATTGTTTCTCAGTTTTGTGGCATATTAGAAAAGCCTACTCTACTCTGAGATTATTAAAATAACTTTCCCATATTATGAAAACTTCTATTATTTGATTTTTTATGTTGAAATATTTGATTCATCTGGAATTAATTTCATTGTAATGTGAGAGGAGTTGTATTCTTTTTCCAGGTGGTTACTTTGTTGTATTACCACCACTTACTGAATAATCCATTTCTTTAACTTATTAAAAATGTGAATTTTATGCTGTAACATAACATAAATGTAATATAGAAATATATGACTTAAGATAATATATATGTGTTGTTATATAATATGACATAAATATATTATTATATAATATTTATTGATTTATGGAATTTCTATTCATTTTGTTGATCAGTTTATATGTTTACTTACCAGTGCAGTATAACATTAAATATTACAGTAATTAATTAAAGAAAGGAAAATGTTTTCTTTATTTTTGTTCATGATATTATATTTTGAATGTAAGTGATTAAAACATCTAATTAACTAGAGCAAGTAATACTTCACCCAGAAAGCAAAATTACAAATGACAGCCATATCCTCAAAGAATAAAATTATACCACAGATCCAACTTGGAAATGAGTCTCATACGTATTTGTCATTGCTAAACACTGAGCATGGCTCATGTCACAAGTCGTCGGAGCAATCTGACAAATATCAATGTCTAAAGTGACGTTTAAGAGAACAGCAACTTGGTAATTGAAATATTGTTTTAACATGTACATTTTTTCCACTTGGAAGTGTGCTCTTGCTGTTGAAAGAACAAAATGTTGATTTTCTTACCTGGGTAATGTGACTTAAACTAGTCGCTCTTAATTAGATGAAGTACCAGGGACTAAGTACCAGAAGAATTTAGCACAGACATTAATCCTATCTGGAGAATACCAGCCTGAGCCTGACCACTTTTAGGAAAAGAGGTCAAATTCAGTACAACACACTAATGCTGACCAAGGAAAGAAAAGGAGGGTTTCCTGTCTAGAAAAAACAATATTATCACTATAAGCCATGCTGCAATGAGCTCCTTTTTTTTTTTTTATCAATTAGTGTTTTTATATCATTTTTTAAAGTACAAAACAATACAGTCATTCAAGTTTATACAGTTCAAATGCCTCTTTAGTCCTCCCCTCCAAAGAGAATGCCCAGAAGCAGCATTGTCATCATCTGGGTGAGCGCTGGTTCAGAATTCATCTCAGAGAGATTTTTTATTTTGTTCTGCTTTTTTTTTGTTATTGTTCCACTTCTAAAAAATGTATTTATTGATTTTTAGAGAGAGAGGAACAGGGGATTGAGGGAGGGAGGGAGTGAGTGAGGGAGGGAGGGAGGGAGGGATATGTCTCATTTACTTATGCATTCATTGGTTGATTCCTGTAAGTGCCCTGACTGGGGATTGAACCCACAACCTTGGCATATCAGGATGATGCTCTAACCAACTGAGTTACCCACCCAGGGCAAGTACTTTGTTATGCTTTACACAGTGAAAGTTATATTGTTTGTTTTTCATCTTGATTTCATTACTATGGTGGATATCTTCCCAGGTCAACACATGGCCTACCTCATTCTTTTTTATTTGTGCTCAATTTTGTTTTAGCCATTTTCTCTTTACAAATTTATTATCATTGTTCTTATTTTAAACTATTGAAATACACTCTTAGAAAAATTCAGCAGTGCAAAACTGAAATTAATGGAATAGAAAATAACTCAAAAACTAACAGTTATTTTCACTCATCAAATGTGCAAAAATAATAGGAGAGTAGAGAGAAATGAACATTCTCATACATTTCTGCATCACTTTTTGGAAAGTAATGTAGCTATACTTTTTGTAAATTAAGCATATCTATACAATTTGGCTGTGCAATTCCATTTTTGTATCGATACTGCATAATCAAAGCCCAAGAATACAAGGACATGTGTGCAAGGATTTGTATAGCAAAACTCTTCAATGTGGCAAAAACTGAAAATGACTGGAAGGTCCATCATGATAATGATTGAACATATCACAGGCAACAATGATATAGAACATTAAATTGTTATTTAAAAGTATGTTTGTACTATAGCTACTGAACTGATGTATTTTCAGACCTCTGGATAAAAATAGCATGTTGAGAAAGAATGTGGTACTATATGAAAACAGAGATGTTCAGAGGCTAAGGAAGATATCACTGGATTATTAAACTGGGCATCAACCTCAACACCAGTGGAGCATCGCCTGAACTTACTTCACCATCTCCATCCTGTCTTTTGCCTGATGCAATGGAGGCAAGAGCCTGGAATCAAAGCAGGCAGAGGACAAGTCATGCTACACTCTAAGTCTATACTTGAGGATCAGGACTTAGCACTCGAATCTATACTAACAAAAGGGTAATATGCTAATTAGGGCGGACGTCTTCCGGACGTCCATCCAGACAAAGCCACAGAGGCTGCGAGGCCTGGGGCTCAGGCAGCCATGGGCTCAGGCCTTACAGTTGCTGCAGTCAGCAGTGGCAGCAGCGGCAGGGTGATGGGGACGGCGCCTTCTCCTGATCAGCAGGTCGCCTCCCACAGAGGGAGGCCAGACTGCGGGAAGCTGTTAGTAGGACATCCCCTGAGGGCTCCCGGACTGTGAGAGGGGGCAGGCCGGGCTGAGGGAAACCCCCCTCCAGTGCACAAACTTTTGTGCACTGGGCCTTTAGTAGTACAAAAAGATGCCTCTGCCAAAACAAAGGAAATAGGGCTGGAGCAGAACCCCTTATAAGTAACTTACTTGCATTTCCAGTGTTTCACCATTAGGAAATATGGCTGACCAGTGTCTTGATAGTTATCAGATTAATGCTCTCTGCTCCTGGAAGATGGGCTCCTTAACCTTGATGCCTGTTCATCTTTGAGTAAAAGAGAGGAGAAAGAAGGAAGAAGAAAGGATTTTCATTCTTAGATGATCCAGATTAAAAACAAACAAACAACAAGGATATAATCTATTAAAAATCTAAAGCAATAATTGGAAAGAGATGGAAATTAATCTTCAACTACTTTTTCAAACCTTGGGGGCTAATGAAAATAAAAGCCATATTTTTTTCCAAGCACTGCTAGGTTTCTCAAACCATCTGTGCTTCAAGGAGAATTTAGTTCATGTGTTTTTAGTTAATTTACACTTAACACTTAACTCATCAAAATGTTGACTTGTTATTCTAGCTATTTGATGTCTCAGAAATCATACACACATTTTAATATATGTTCAAAAGTCTCTCTCTCCCCACTCCCCCACATTGGATAAGGAAGTCATCATTAGCTAGCAGTAAACAGAACCTGGGAGAGCTTAAGTCTGATTCCAAAAGGAGAACTAAGGAAATTCCAAGGGGTTTGAAACTTGGCAAATTACTTTCCACACACATGGTTACAAAATCTTTAAAGTGATAAACACAAGAAAGGACAGAAAATACATCAAAATCATCACAAGCATAAATGAAGTATCTAGACTGTGGAGATGTTTAATCAGTGGACGTGCAATATGTATCATATTAACTCCATGTTTCTTAATTGAAAGAACTTCAGGGTCAACATAAACAACCCCACACTGGTCCTTGTATAATAAACATTGTGTAGAAGCCAACAGACTAATTTTTTTCACACACACACAAAAAAGGACAAAGGATATTCTTTAGAACTTTTGACCTTCTCTTCTTTTAAATAAAATGTGTTTGACATATATCTATTAAAAATCTCTTGTATATTCATGTAAGTGGGCTGGAAATAATTTTTCTTCCCACCCACCCCCTTTCCAGATCGAACATGTGTCTAGAACAGAATACTTATCATTATCACGGATTAATGTTTGATTATCTAATTTTACACTTGAGTAAAGCTTCAGTTAAATCTGAGCCAATTTTCATGATATTTACACACAGAATTCTACAGCTATTCGATGCCGTTGGTGACTGAAGTCAGGAAAGGGTTCAGGGGCTGAAAATTATGGAAGGTATTTTGGGACCAAATCCCATGCAAGCATGAAAGGAACCAATTCATGTCCAAGAATGGACTGTGGAATGAAGCAGAAGATTCAAGATACAGAGAAGTGGATCAATAGAAACATGAAATAGAAATGAATCAATGGGAACGTGAAATGGAAAGTGGAATCAATAGGACCATGAAGCTGGAGGGGCTGGAGCAGCCAAGAGGTGGAGGAAATGTTCAGGGGTAGTGTGGGGAGTGGGGAGGGCAGAGACAGAACTTGAAGCATAAGAAGGGCACTTCTGATGGCTGAGTTCTCTGAGTGGCTTGGCTTGCTTTACTGCTCTTGGGGACATTTATAACATAATAAAAGTATGGGGGCAGAAGGAAACATAATAATTATCTCATTCAACATTGTAAAGTCTAACCCTCTCATTTTTGTACTTGTGAATTTTGTTGCCCAGACTGGATGGGTCACATTTTTACTTAGAGTTGGGAGGAGCAGCCGGAGGGCCCCTCCTGACTGCGGTCCAGCACGCCTTCTATGTAGCACACCTTGAGCAAATCAGTCATTTCCTTTCTTCTTTTAAGATCCCTTTTTCTTCCTTTCCTTCCCACTTGCCTCATTCACTCCCAGTCTAACTCAATACTGAAGTCAAAGCGACAACATGTCACACCTCCAGCTTGACTGGAATTGTTTTCAGCGCGAGGGGTCACCACAAAGCATGTTTGTTTTGTGAAGTTTCAAGCTTATCCTCAGCACATGGGTTCAAAGCTGTGAACCATCTTTGAACCTTGGAAGCTCTGAGTCGACAAGATGGGACTAATATATAAAAAGGAAAAAAAAAAAAGGTTCAGAGGACTGTCAGATCTCAATTCTCTTTTTTTAAAAAACCTTTTTGGTGAGTTAAGTGTAAATGAGTCAGAAACACACGGATCTTATTTCCCTTGCCATATGTAAGGGTTTAAAAATTAATGGAAAAAAGTGCTTGGCACAACATGTTTTGAATTCTATTGGTCTTTTTTCCCCCCCTTATGATCTCTGGAAGATGGAAGCTGAAGAATGATGAAGACAACCGACTCAAAAGCCACCATGAGTTTTAAACGTGTGTACAACACATGGCACTTTGTTCCACGGAGTAGTAAGAATGTCCAGTCTGAGATCTCCCATTCTGAAAACCTGGTGATGCTTTTAGTGCTTGACCTAATTATATTAGTTAAAGAATGTTCCAAGCAGGTTTTTATCTAAATTTATTGTCTGAGAATCAGGGACAGGGCCTTGAGGAAGCCATTTCTTTTGAAGAAGTGTGATGCTTGAGAAAAGGAGTGTTATTGGGCAGTTTGAATAAAAGTGATAGTACATTGTTGAAAAAAATGTGAGGCTTTCCAAAAAATAAAACTATCTATAGGATGACTTTTTATAAACTTTATTATCTGCCTCAGGCATTTTACTTTGTGTAGGATAACTAGGATCTTCGTAGAATTCTGAGTATTTCTATTAAGAAAAAAACAAACAAGTATTTCAGGATTCTCATAATCTGTTTTTATCTTTACTCTTTTTAAGCCAACTTGTTAGGGGATAGATTATGTAAGTCCCTAGTCAAATTGTCCTGTTTTGTTGTAGGAATGCTCATAATTAGCTGACTAAATTTCAAATCCTCTGTATAGTCCATGCCTACAAACTTATCTTTTTTTTTTCTAACTTATTTTTATTCCCTGATTTTCCCAGGAATTTCTAAGAGAACATACAAGTTTAAATAAACACTTCCTTGTTAGCTTGTGGTTTGGCTTTAAAACACCCTAGCATGATTTAAATCAAACCATTTCAGATGCTGGAAGTGGATGAAATCACAGTGAAGCTATGCTTGCGATTTTATTAAAATGATAGGTTGGTCAGGACAAAAGTACTTAACACTATTGAGTGCCAAGGTGGAGTATACTCAAATTAGCC
This sequence comes from Myotis yumanensis, assembly GCF_028538775.1. NCBI lineage: Eukaryota > Metazoa > Chordata > Mammalia > Chiroptera > Vespertilionidae > Myotis > Myotis yumanensis. The sequence goes on from NW_027223755.1 coordinate 74,902,402, forward strand.
TACTTGGATTGATGGAGCCAGGCCACACTATGCAGCAAGAGCACTTTACATATCATCATCACATCTGTCATTAACTACATGACCTTTTTTTTTTTTTTTGCATATCGTTTCATGTATTTTAGATAGAAGGAAAACTGGGCTACATTTCAAAATTTAAATATGGTACATGAAAAGGCTTTGTTCACATTTAATTAAATTATTGTTTATGTGCCATATGTTTGATAAGACACTGCTTGTATCCCAGATGGAGGGAATGGGTATAAAGTTTTGTTTTTCCTTCTTCTAAAAGTACAAGGTACAAATTGAGATGATTTTCTAAGACTTGTCATCACAGTGACAAACTCATACAGGCACTGCTGTGACACAGGCTCTTGAATGATGGCTTCATGGCTCATTAACTCTCAGGACTGTAAAGATAACCTCTCTGAAGATGGTAGGGCCCTTCGCTCCAGAAGACGATACTTAAATTATTTTCAAGACTCTTAGTGCAAATTTCCTCAGCTCTACTGTTGCTCTGACTTGCCAAAACGATTTTCTTTAGGATTTCAGATCAGGTTTATTTTTAAATATTAATAAAAAATAGAGATATTCCCTGTTCATTTAAAAATGTAAACCTAAGTCATGAAAGTGGAATTCAATAATGTCTAATGCAACTTGAACTGGGAACAAGTAGACACCTTTTCGGATTTCCCTACATTGAGGAAGCAGAACTCACTTGGCTCCTTTGCCCGGCGTATGTGCTTTCTGAAGCGGAAGGGAAGAGTCACTGTTACCATATGAAGTGAGCATGTGTTTTTCTTACTTTTGCTGCTCTGCTGTTTTTGCCATATTTTCTGAGTTCAAGTCTCTAATCAGTTGGTGGAAATGTAGATGTAATGACATTTATTTTGGAAAACGTGTTCTGCTAAGATTCTGTAGGGATGTGAGCCATTTAATTTTAAAATTGGCAGCTGAAACTAACACTATGTCCATCTAAACAACTACTCAGATATTTCAGTTAGAAGCATTTTGGGACACCCAAGGCCAGGAAAGTCTTTCTGGGTCTGCACACTTCTCTAAGTGAACGTATTACAGTCAGGGGCTTACCTCCAACCATGCAGGTAGAACCCGAGCAGAGCCTAATGGGCCTCTCCTATTTGTGGTGTGTCACCATGTGTATAAAAACAGCTCCTCTCGCCCTGCAGGCATGGTTCAGTGGCTGAGCATCAACTTATGACCCAGGAGGTCACAGTTCAATTTCCGATCAGGGCACATGCCCAGGTTGTGGGCTCCATCCCCAGTGTGGGGCATGCAGGAGGCAGCCAATCAACGATTCTCTCTCATCATTGATGTTTCTATATCTCTCTCTCCCTCTCCCTTCCTCTCTGAAATCAATGAAAACATATTTTAAAAACAAACAAAAACAAAAAAGCTCCTCTCTTTTTATTCTTACAGAGAATACACGGAAATAGAGGAAATACAAGGATGAAACTCTTGGCTTTAGTAGTTGTCTTACGGGGAAGGTGTCATATTCTTTGGAGAGGGGACAGTCTAGGCAGTGGGAAAAGTAAGTGGGGAGTCCTCCCTGTGAGTGAGATATGCCAGCCTCAAATTAGAATGGTACCCCATTTCTATTCTCTCCGAAGAGTGGGCAGAAGAGCTGCATCTACCATCTTGATTTGCCTGACAAGAAAGAGGATAGTAACTTTTTTCTTTTATTAAGCACCTAACATAGATAGACTAGATACTGTAGCAGAACTTTTAGATAGATTTTTCTATTAAAATGTCACAAAACTCCTGTAGTAGGTATTGTTATAGGTGAATAATATAATACGATAAATATTATTTATATTACAATGGATATAATATAATAAATTCAGAGAGTTTGATCAACTTGTCACAATCATACAACTAGCACTAGGATTTGAATGGTAGAGTCGGAACCCACTGACTGTCTCTTTCCAGATCATCATCCAGGTAAAGTGAGGACACAAATTGTGGGCAAGCCAATCAGGGGCAGATGGGAAGAGAGAGTAAAAGAGAATGACAAATATTGCCATGCTACTAATTAGGTTATATTTGTCATAAATTGTTGATGTATGGTAGAGTGATGAATGCACACAAAATTTAAAACAATATTGTGGTGTTTGATAATGATTGAAAATTCATCCTCCTTTTTAATGCACAGACACACATTCGTGAAGCCTTTATTTCCACTAAATGCTGAATGGTTTCCCATATTAACACTCTGGACTCATCCTTAATATCGCTCTCTCCCTGCTTTGCCAGAACTCACTTTGCCCTAATTGTGGTTTTTCTCTCCATTAGTAAAAGGCCCTACCAACCATGCTGTGCACAAGCCATGAGTCTGGAAGTCATCCTTGGTATCAGACTTGCCCTTATTTCCCATGTTCAATCCTTTTCTTATTTTAATCCATTTCTCTCCTAAATATTCTTAAATCTGTCCAATTTTTGCCATCTCCCCCATCATACCACTATTACCTGCACTTCTACAATAATTTTGTACCTCTAACTTCTAATCCATTCTCCTTGGAGCCGCAGGGAAACATTTTAGTAAAGCAAATTTGATCCCATCAGTCTCCTGCTTGACATCCTTCAGAGATGGGATCCAGACAGAATCCTTCATGTGGCCTGTGAGGCTCTGCATAGGCTGACCCCACTTCACTCTCCATCTTCCTCGCAGGTAACTCCCCTTTTCCTCTTTTAATTCAGCCACTTGGATCTTTTAGTTCCTGCCTCATAGCCTTTACTAATGATTTTCAGTGGCTGGAATGTTCTCCCTCAAACCTTCTCTTTTTTAAAAAATATATTTTTATTGATTTCAGAGAGAGACAGAAAATTTACTGATGAGAGAGAGAATCATGGATCGGCTGCCTCCTGCATGCCCCCTACTGGGAATAGAGCCCACAACCCAGGCATGTGCCCTGACCGGGAATCGAGCCATGACCTCCTGGTTCATAGGTTGCTGCTCAACCACTGAGCCATGCTGGCCAGTCCTTCTCTACTACTTGAGTCACCTTGAACTAGCCCTTTAGATAGTTCATCATTGCTCCCCTTCCTCTAGTCCAGGTTCCATCTTTCTATATATTCTCCCTTAGTACCTCCTCTTCCCTTTTAACACATTTAACAATAGTGATGAAGTACATTTAGTCTATTTTTTTTCCTTAGTGTAAGTTCTATGAGAGCAAAAGCCAAGTCTGTCTGATTCACTACTCTATTAGCAGCACAGGGCATAGAGCTGTTAATAGGCTAGGCACCTTCTTGAATAATAAAATGAATGAAAACTTCCTCTATCACCTTCAATTAATGCAGAGAGTGGGTCATCCTACAACTCTAACAGTAGGTTCCTTGAGGGAAACCACTATGCCTTTTTTTCTTATTATCCTTAGTGACTACCACAACTCTTGGTGCATTCTCAACAGTGAGCTTACCAGATGCACAAGCTATATGAATGTTGACTGGGATGCCCTTAGCTATTAGGAAGCAGAATTTCTTTCCACTACATAAGATCTAACTATTTTATCTTCTAGGCAAATTAGGGAGCTCCATGACAAAGCTTCAAATTATCTACATTTCTCTTTCCACTTATATTAGTCAGGGTTCTCAAGAGAAATAGAATCTATATATGTAATAGTTATTTACAGTGGGGCCTTGGCTTACGAGTTTAATTCTTTCTGTGACGGAGCTCATAACTCAAATTACTCGTATGTCAAATCAAAAGTGAATGAGTGAGACACGTGATGCTGGGCTGATGTTGTGGCATTCACTGTGACGTTCGCTGCGCCAACTAGCGGTGGGGTGTCTGAAGCTGGCTCGTAACCCGAATTTTAGCTCGCAACTCAAAGCAAAAAATCGGCTGAGAGATGGCTCGTATCTAGAAAAACTCGTTAGTCGGGACACTCGTAAGTCAAGGCCCCAACTGTATTATAAGGAATTGGCTCGTGTAATTATGGAGGTTAAGTACCACAATCTGCCACCTACGCCCTGGAGATTTGGGGAAACTGGTGATGTGAATGGAAGGCCTGAGAGCTGGAGAGCCAGAGGTGTAGATTTTAGTTCCAGTTGGGAGGCCTGAGAACCAGGAGCACAGAGAGCAGGAGACAATCCATGTTCCAGGTCAAACAGTTCGGCCAGGAGTAAATGTAACCTTCCTCTGCCTTCTTGTTCTATTCAGGCTCTCAGTGGATTGGATGATGCTCACCCTCACTGGAGAGGATCACTGCTTTATTCAGTTCACCAATTCAAATACCATATACACCCTCATGGACACCCCCAAAATAATGTTTAACTAGATATCTGGGCATCCTGTGGCCCCATTAAGCAGACACATACAATTAACCATCACATCTCTATAGACAAATATACACATAAACATATTGATTCTGAATATTTGCATTTTGCGGTAGCTTTAAAAATTCTTGCAACTGAGATTATCTGTTCCAAATCTTGTAGATCATTTGAGAGGTTACAGTTGGTGGAAATCTCATGGAGACAATTCAATGATCCCAATAAATGTCATCCATAAATTTTCAGTGACATACTTCACAGGGGCTGCTTAAAATTACTCCAGAGATGCATACTGGTATTATAACAAGCCACAAAAGATGCATAAAAAGAGAATCAGCAGGCTTGTAAGATGTTCTCATGTAACCCAATGGCTTTATAAACACTGTTAGTATTGGTTAAAGCTATCTCTATTTCTTTTTACCTGATTGTGAACTCTTCCTCTCCCACTCACTCCTTCCCTTTGTCCCTCTATCCCTCCCTCTTCCTTCCTTCTTTCCTTCTTTCCTTCCTTCCTTCCTTCCTTCCTTCCTTCCTTCCTTCCTTCCTTCCTTCCTTCCTTCCTGTTTTTCTTCCTCTCCCCACCCCTTCTCCCTTTTTTGATATGAACTTTTAAAGTGAAACTTGTGCTCAGTGAGTTTAGTTATGTGCACAGTCTAATTCTTTAATATCACACCAAAATACCAGGGTATATTTCAGAAATGTTAAATACACTTAGCAATTAATTAGCTTTATCAGTGGAAGTACTACATGTGAGAATGTTCCATAATGAGAAACAACTTATACTAAGAAACGAATAATTGGTAATGAAAAGAGAGAGTTATGTTTTAGGGTTAGGGTCATGTACCTCTTCTGAAGATTATTTGCCAAATAATTGGTGTTTAGAAAGTTAAATTATGATATTAGATTTTGGTAGTTTGTTATGTCAGCCCAAAGTTAGCAGGTTCTTATATTTAGAGCAATGGCCTAGAAAACAAGATTGGCTGGGTCACTTTGTTAAGTCCCTTTAATTTTCTATACCATAGTTTGCTTTTTTATGTGCCAATGATAAAAACTCTTGTGCATATTTCATAGGCTGGTTATGGCTAACAATTTACCATTTACTCTAGTCTAGTACAATGACAACTCAAGAGAGATGATGAAATATCAAGAAATGTGAATATTGCCTCCATAGCATTACACATGCAATATTATTATGATCATTAGAAATATAAGTGGGAAAAATAGGCACTTCAACTTTATCAGATATATTAAAGTGAACAAAAAGAAGCAATTAATGTAGGAAAGAATGATATTACTCTGGTGGAGTCAATATGATGATTTGAAGATATTAGCTAAATTTTAAATGCCATTGACTCAGCCCTGAAATAAAAACCAAAAATCTAACCTAACAGAACTACAACTGTTGAATAATAGTGCTCTAGTTTTTGTTCATAAATGACAGAGTGTTGATATATACATATTTGCCACTGATAAGTATCATTTATACAGTTTGAAATCTGAGGGGGATAGCAGAATAGAGACCATGTTTGTTGGTTTGTTTTTACATTATATCTTTTTATATTTGAAACAATTCCTATATTTTAGGTTTTATTTCATTAAGAATTTTATTTCTTTATTCCACTTTCAAGTTCAAGTATTATTCACTTTGATGTACTATAGAAATTTTGAGGTTACAAGGCTAGAGGTAGGCTTTATAGATTCTACACACTGTAATTTTCACTTGTAAAACTAGGGACACTGGTTGACCTGACATAGTAATTGTGTTAAAGGAAGCTTCATTTTGCTCCTTCACTTCCACCAACCCTCGCTTCCCCTTGACTATCACTATTACGGTTTTGGTTGGTTTCTTGTTTGGAGAGCAAGAAAGGTTGATTGTATATCAATGTATCCATTCGGGACCTTGGAAGTCATCAAAGGATCCACAGAGACTTTGGAGGAGGAGGTCTCAAGTCCAACACCCATTTTTAAGATGCAAATCTGGAGAATCAGGAAAGATTCAAGGCATATAAGAATCACATGTCCAAGTAGGTGGGGCTCCAGTACATTGTGGCGACTGCGAAGCAACAGGAGCTCCAAGGCAGTGACTTACTGACACTTGGCACCAACTTCAGTTTTGTGAAATCACTTGAACTGTGGTTTTTGAATGGTTACTTCACTGTTAAGCTTCTATGTGTATCTTGTATCCCCAGGAAAACCAAGCTCCTTGATTTTCTGTAATTCCCGTTGTTTCTAGCATACTGCAAAACACTCAGTAAAATTTAAATGACTCCCTTCAGTAGATTCTACTACTGCCATTAGATCCCCTGGGATTTTTAATTATTATTATTATTTTTTTAATTGAAAAATCAATGGACATCTTAGTCATCACTTTAGCCAGACTTGCATATGTGCTGGTGTTATAAACTCTGTGCACTGTTCACCGACTGCCTATGCCCAGCATTCTACCATGTATTCTATTCTAGCACAATGACAATTCCAGAGAGATGATATAATACAAATAAATATTTGTAAGTTCTGTCTAGACTCAGAGATTAAGACTTTTTTTTCCCCCCCTCTTGAGTCAAGTTCAAGGACAACTGCTTTGTTTCTATTCTTCTGATCAGTGTCAGGTAAAGCACCGGCCTTTTCAGATAGGGGACCATTAGCCAAGATATCCCTTATGGTGCATCTGGCCCAAACACTTGTTTGGTTCTGTGCATTATGTTCCCAAGGGGACCTTCTTCAGGGCAGATCCAGGCGCTGGCTCTCATGTTCCTGCCTCCCTTAGCTGCTGTTCTCTGATATGTGGCTGTGGTTTTCCTATGCCCTTATTTTCCTGGCTCTGACAACATGACAACCACCCTTTTGGATTCCTCCACATGCTCAACTAGCATATCCAAATTCTGCTGCTTCAACACCGCTGAGTGATCTGCCACATTTGGAACCGCATTCAGGCTAATGTCACTTTGCATTTTGAGTCTTTGAGACATTTCAGAGTCACTGATTCTTACTGGAAACAGGTCCCCGATTATTTCTTTGTGGCTTGCTCAAAAATTATATTTCACAGCCAATGCAGGATCATAATTGAAAAAAGATTCTATTGTCTCTTCCAAGCCTGCCTAACACTGAAGAAATCTGGCCCTTTTCAAAACATTTGGGGATCAAATGTTTTTCAGCTTTCCCTAATAGAACTTTATATCATAATCATAAGGTTCTTTTTCTTTTCTAAAGGGGAAGCAATTTAAATTTATGTTTGGCCTCAGGCTTGTTAATATAAGCCACATACCAGCCTGGGTTTTCAGAGGTCCTTGTGATTGTTTGAATGAAACTATTTCCTCTACCTGGCCGCCAACGAGAACTGGAGAAAAACAGACGGGCGCGGACATGGAAGTGCATTGCTAGCCCATGGGAGAAAGTGCACACGGCAGGGGTTCTTTCCCAATCTTCTCACAGCAAGTGGCTCTCTGTTCTTTATCTCTCTCCTTCCTCCTCTTCCTTGTCTTCCCTCTGTTCTGTAGTTTTTTATTTTCTTGTATTTTTGCAAGTCTGGGTATCTGCCTGTGATGGGAGAGGGCTTCTTTTATCATGTTGACTTGGGGTTGCCCAAGGCCTACTCCAAGAATCAGAAACTGTGTCCTAACGAAGGAGAGATATTTGTTTGTTTCTCTTAAATAAAGACAAGTGTGTTGACCCTGAGTTTAAAAGTTAAAAGTGTATGTGACAACAAAATTTAGTGGGCAAACAAAATGGTTTTAATAAGACAAACAGGATTTTTTTTCCCCCAGTTAGGAAGCCATTCTATTAAAAAGAGCTAAAAACAAAAACTCTGGTATTTACTGAGCATGGGTTAAAGACATTTTACCAAGACTTCTTTTTTTTCCCCTGCAAAAATCCTTATTTTGTGAATTTAAAATTCAAGTCATCGTCCTACTTGTTTTATTTTTAGTGTGACTTCCCACTGGTGGCACATGTCCGCACATATAAGGAAATCACATTTTAAAAGATTACAAATAGAATCCAAGTCTAAAAGTAATTACAGCAATAAATTGTAGCAGGTATTCAAGCCTTCCTTTTAACTAAAACATCCCTTATAAATCTTATAAATTTGTGTCTGTGTGTATGTACTAGTTCCAATTGTCAATCTTTTATGGAGGTGCTTGCCTCTGGCTTCTATATCAGATGATCCTAAAACATATTCACATGTAAAACCTTATTTTATTTCAACTCTATTCTGAAAAAGAAATTTATAACAACTTTTGTAATTCTATTTAAAAGTATTTCTTTAAAAATAAAAAGATACATATTAACCTTCATGAACTTAACTGTATTCAAAAAGTTGAGCTACAGAGATACTCATATATTCCATAAGCCTCTTTTCCAAAAACTCTTTTATGAATTAAATGGTCTTATTACACGGACAAAAGATGTTGTGATTGGCAGACGCAAGAGCTATAGTACCTCAGTAGCTACATTTTCTCCAATACTTTACCACATTAGGATTAGAAAATCTATTATAAGAGATTAGTAATAAGATCTGGTATATAAAGTTTGCCATCATATCTTATTTCAATCAGAAAAATACATCCACTATATTTGACACACCACAATTATTTAGAAAGGGTCCTTTATCTCCCTAGCCAGTTTGGCTCAGTGGATAGAGAGTCAGCCTGTGGACCAAAGGGTCCTGGGTTTGATGCTGGTCAAGGGCATGTCCCTTGGTTGCAGGCTCCTCCCCATCCAGGGCCCTGATCAGGGCTCATGCAGGAGGCAACCCATCGATGTGTTTCTCTCACATCGAAGTTTCTCTCTGTCAGTCCCTTTCTCTTCTACTCTCCCTAAAAAGAAAATCAATGAAAAAAATATCCTGAGGTAAGGATTAACAAAGCAAAACAAAAAAAGAAAGAGGCCTTTATCAAAAGATTGAATGCATTTTTTTCTACAAGTATGTCACATAATGTGTAGAAATTTCTCAATTTATGTTGACTTTATGATTTTATTTAAATTAGTTGGTCTCTGTTGACAGCATATCACTACGGTGTCGGGTGAATTTCCCGCCAAAATATAAGATGGCGCGGGCAATTATTTAGGTTTCCCGCGCAAAATCAGGGATTTTTATGATACCTATTACCCCAATGGGTATGAAACGGTTCGCATACACAGGTAGGTATCTTTGTGAACGGCAAACAAACAAATATTTGGTAATACGCAGTTACAATCGGCCCGAGTTTACACGTTTCCCGCACTCCACCGCAAATCTATATGAACCGAGTTAAGACGGCTCCCGCGGAGTACGTGCAATTCACGCGAGCCGACTTAACTCGTTTCCCGCAATCCAAGTGATATAATAGAAACCAAATCAAAGTAGCTTAAGAAAAATAAGGCTTTTTATTTTTATTTTTTTTTTCTTATGGAAAGTCAAGGGCACGGCTTCAGGCACATTTGAATTTTGTTAGGAATCTGTGTCTTTTTCCATGTCTTTACTCTTCTTTTCTTTGGGCTGACATGTTTCTGAGGCAGGCTTTCTCTGCTAAAATGTGCACCAGCATTTCCAGGTAAGTATCTAATTATCTGCAAGAACAGCAGATAGAGAGCTCCTTAATGCTGTATTTATGCAAAGGCTTCAAGTTGAGTCTCATTGGTTCTACTTGGACTGACTTGAGGCACTTAATCATCTATGTGTGATCACGACAGACCAGGGGATCCAGAATTCCAGTGAGCTGGGCCAGGGCCACCTTTCTTAGCAGCACCAGAACCATAAGAAAAGAGAGCAAGGGAATCAGGAGGATGAATGCACGTCAGCCCGGCAAAAACAAAGCAACAGATGTCCACTGCCTTACTTCTCTCATCCATCAGACATTTCCTGAGTTTCTCCTGCATTCCCTGTATGAGCAACAGAGTGTATGAGGCTGAGAGTGGGGCGAGGGGCACAGCAGGCAGGAAGAAATTCAAAAAAAAAAGACTTAATCTGTTCCCTAAAAGGAGAGACGTATGTAGGCCCTAAAAAAAATGAGAAACAAGGACTCTGTGATGAACTTGTTGATACAGGTGGTTGAAATTTAGAGCAGGGAAAAACACTGTGATTAGAGAACTGAGAAAACCCTTAGGAGGTGGTCTTGAATGATGGACCAAAGCAGATGGGTGGAAGGGCGGGGCCTTCCAAAAGGCTAGTGGAATGTTGGTGAGGCCTCATAGCTTTGATGCAAGGAGTGTGTTGGTGAAATAGGAGAGAACCAGGTCTGGCAGCACTGAGGGGTAGTGTTTCGGAGGAAAGGCAGGTTGTAGTGGATGGGAAAGAGAGATGAATGAGGATGCCTGAATGCCAGGTGGGGCAGTTTAGGCAGGAACTGATCAAGGGAGGCAGAGTTGTGATAGGAAGATAAAAGGATTTTAGGAAGTTGAATCTGGTAACAGGCATGGAGTAATGTGACGAGGTTGGAGAAGGACATGTGGCTGTGAGGGAGGAGAAGAAAGGATGTTAAGAGAAATTTCAAAGGGAAGATCAATAGGACTTTGAGGAGCTAGTGGAAATAGAGGAAGAAGGAGAAGATAACTCTAAATGATCAAGCCTGGGGCCCAGATAATGGAAGAATCATTTCGACGTAGTGACAGGAACCATCATTTCATGGTATTTATGGTGCTTTTCTCAGTGACATCCTCATTTTCTACCATATACTTTAGCTCTTTGTATGTATACCTTTCTTCAGGAAAGTTGTCTAATTCATCTTTGTCTCTTCAATAGCATGAAGTTAGGTCTTTTGCACATATTTGAATTCATGTGTTAAATACATTTTACAGAGGAAAAGATCAACAAGGGTGATCTTTTTGATCTTGGTCTGATATTTTACTCTTCGTAATCCTTTTCTGCTACAGTTCTTCTTCTTAGGAGGTACATGTATCTTTCCAATACAAACTGCCTGGCAAGAAACTGAAGTATCTATGGACTTATAGAAACTTACAGTGAATTTCCAGATCACCTAATTTACCCCAAATGTCTTTCAAGTTAAGGCATCAGAAGCAAATCTCCCTCTGACCTCTTAAAACTCTTGGTATGTTCCATTTAGTTCTATAGTTTTACAATTTCTGAGACCATGGAACGCTACTGAGTTGAAAGATCCTGGTAGGTTTTGTTTGTTTTACATACAAAGTGCAACCGTAGAGTAATGCTACAACAGAGCGCAGAGACATAAATGATTACATTTCCTGCAGTGCTTCTCAAAGTGGGCAAATTCTGATGCACTGAAGTTTGAGAACCACTGGTTTTTGGCAACATCTCCTCAATGACATCGTCAAACCTTTGGTTTTTAAACTTAACCTTGTATCAGAACCAGTTGGGTGGCTTGTTAAGACACTGATTGCTGGATTCACTCTTTTTTAAGTATGTTTTTATTGATTTTAGAGGAGGAGAAGGGAGAGGGAGAGAGACATCTATCAGCTGCCTCCAGCACACTCCCAGAAGATCGAGCCCAAAACCTAGGAATGTGCCCTGACCGGGAATTGAACCAGTGACCTTCTAGTGCCTGGGACGATACTCAACCAACTGAGCCACAATGGCCAGGGCACTGGGTCCACTCCAGAGGCAGAGTGTGGGGCCTGAGAATCTCCATTTTTAACAACTTCCCAGGTGATACTGATGCCTCTCTTCTGAGAGCCATACACAGAGAACCACTGTTTTGGTGTTAGATTGCAAAGGAATCCTCTCATGAAGCTCCTATTCTCTTAAGAAAGGTCCCCCCCCTTTAATGCCCTTGAAATTGGGTTCTGAAAGAACTATAAAACTGTTATAGACCCCATGCATGTGTATTTAGGACACAAAGACACCATCTGATGAAATGTGCATTCCTGTGAAATACCAAAGCCATTAGGGTAGTCCCAGGAAAATTCGCCGGCGAGAACACACCACTGAAGACTCATCCCCCTTCCCTACAAGCACTGATTTGTGGTAAGTTGCAAAATTAAGGTTGAAGCAATATTAAGAAAACCACGGCTGAAAACTCCCCTCTGAATTTCAGATTGAGTTTAATAAAATGCCACAGAAGCACAAAGCTATAATCTGTTTCCACACACCAATTTGTGTACAGCACTAGATCCAATCAGGGAGGAAATGCTGCAACTCCTTATCAGGAAAGACTAAATGGAAGCTACAATTAGCTTGGTAGTAAATGCCAGGAATTCTGAATCACAATCACAAAGTAGCCCTCATTTTAGGACCCTAATGGAAGGGTGGGCAGTGATGCCACCGAGCAAAAGAGATGGGATTGTTTTTGCCTGGAAGAACAGAGGCTCTTGAGTGTAAGTGGGAATATCTGGCAGATTTGGAATAGTTGTGTTTTTTCTTGACTCATATACACCTACATTCAGGTTTAAAAACCGCTGAAGTGGGAGATGGAGAGAAAAAAGTTGGCAATGTAGGAATGGCTGGTATGCTTGATGGGTGTGAAATTCTGTGTTCGGTTTTGCACCTTTCTTCCATTAAGCACCATTAGGATGCCGACTCAGAGTATGATTAGTATATCCCCAGGGGAATTTAAATTTCCTAGAATGATTTTGTTACCCAAAGTCCTCTCCTGATCTCCAATCCTGAACTACCTCTAAAAGGTTTACTTTTTGGGGGGAAGACATTGTCTCTCCAAGTTTTCTGTGAACATTCTCACATGTGACTATTTTAAACAATTAGAATGCTATTCACTTGTTCATTTATTTGCTCGCATATGTATTCAGCAAACATCTAGAAGCATTTTTTTTTTAATTTTATTGATTTTTTTTTTAAATATATTTTATTGATTTTTTACAGAGAGGAAGGGAGAGAGATAGAGAGTTAGAAACATCGATGAGAGAGAAACATCGATCAGCTGCCTCCTGCACATCTCCTACTGGGGATGTGCCCACAACCCCAGGTACATGCCCTTGACCGGAATCGAACCTGGGACCTTTCAGTCCGCAGGCCGACGCTCTATCCACTGAGCCAAACCGGTTTTGGCCATCTAGAAGCATTCAATACATTTCCTGTATCAATGTGGGACCAATGAGGAATGGTTTCTGCTTCCAGGGCCATCTCCTCATCATATGTAGTGGTTAACATTGATATTTGTCTTTTTACTTAGATTCTCCCTCATTAAAAACAACACACTACTTTCTTCATTGCGTGTTCCCGGTCAAAGACCTACATTATATATTTTATTTATTTTTAATAATGTATTTTTCTATAATTTTATTGAATTTTTAGAATGACAATAAAATTATATAGCTTTAAAGTGCACAATTCTAAAATATATCATCTGCATATTGTATTGTCTACAACACATTAAAAAATTAGTATAACAGATATCTAAAGAGATGAAATTTTACCTTTTAACTTGGAGAGAATAATTTGAAAATTGCTATTAATTTTCTGCTTTTAAAGATGAAAACATTAATTTCATTTTATAATAGTTTTTCTTTGTTTTGGCAAAAGTATAAGGATCTCATTTTTCATTGATTGATTTAAAAAATATATATTGAGGTTCTTTTTTTTTTTTTTTTTTTTTACAGCTGAATAATGTTCCATTGTGTAAATATACCACGAGTTTTTATCCACTCATCTATTAATGGGCACTCAGGCTGTTTCCAGATCTTAGCTATTATAAAAGATGCTGCTATGAACATAGGGGTACACATATGAGAGGGTTTAGGGTGGAGGGGGTCAATAGAGAAAAAGGGGACACCTATAATACTTTCAAGAATAAAGATACATTAAAAAATATATAGGCAATTTTATGTCAAGCATTGTAGCCCTTGGGAACAAGGCAAACAGATTCCCTGTCCTGGTGGAGATCACATTTAAGATGAGGTAGAGAGACAATGCTATTATAATAATAAATTATGTAATATGTTGGATAGTGATATTTTCCAAGGGAAGAAGGCCATGTAGATGGGAGAGGAGCTGTAGGGCATGTTGTAGATGTGAATATATAGCACACAGGGTTGGGCAAAAGTAGGTTTACTGTTGTTTGTATGGAAAATAATACAGTAATTAATAACACAAGAATAAACTCTGTTTTGCATACTCACAACTGCAAACCTATCCTGTGTAATCCCCCACTGTTCTTACATAAAAATCTTTGACAAAAGGAAATCCCAATGATAGTAAAAAAAGAACAACAACCATAAATCTCCCAGGAATAGCCTTTCTAAGAATATGTGGAACTTCTATATGAAAAGTGACAAAACTACACAGGCAAGATGGAGGGGAGGGCATAGCCCTCGCCCTTTCATTACTCTAAGAAATAAACAATAACTGGATAGATGGGGAGCCAAATCCTGGATAGTTCAGGATTTGGGTGAATGGTATTGCTAAATGATGTAAATACAGGTGTGGGCAAAAGCAGGTTAATAATAATAATAACAATAACAATAACAATAACAATAATAAATAATAATACAAAAATTAACTGTGTTTTGGGTACTCACAATTATAAACCTACATTTGCACACTTCTGTATATTGGCTCATCTCACATTAACATGTAGGTTTAATGCAATTATTTTCAGGGGATTACAGTATAACACTATGTTACTATAGAGCCTAGAACAGAGCAGGGTGCAAAATAAGGGCCTAACTCAGTGCAAATAAATTAGCTCTCTAAGGTAGAAAATAAACAATGAAGTGGGTGCATTTTGTGTGTCTCTACAGTTGTGCCTTTAATAATCACTCTGCAAGGTATGAGAATCCCATTTCACAGAAAAGGACACTGGGGTATAGAGAAGTTGAGTCTATTCTTAAGCTCAGAGTCACCCACCAGGTTTCAGAAGTGTGTTTATGTGTAAGGGCTTTTTTCTTCCCCACACCGAAGGCGAGAACATCTGTAGTCCTGTTTCAGGATGAACATGAGAGTTTTTTGAATGGCAGCTTTCTATGATCCCATAAGAAGTCCATGCCAACCTAACACTGGTTGAATTCCATACAATGATAGCAGCTCGTCAGGAGGAAACACGGCTGTAATATTCAATTGTCTGTAACCAATGTATTAGGAGTCACCGTCTTTCATCCGGACAGTACAGTTGCATTTTAAAAATGACATCTATTAGCACATTAGAGGCAACTCATAATAGTCCCTTATAGAATGTTTGTCTCCATTGTGGTTATTTCATGTCATTATACTAAGTTTCAAAGTGTTCTTATGGTAAACAGACAGTAAAATGCCAGATCAGTAAGAGCTCATTTTTTTTTTTTAAATCTAATAAGCGCTCATTTTCAAGTTTTATGAAGTCAATGCTCTATTTTCCCTCTTTCTTTTTTAAAAAAATTTTTTATTGTTGAAAGCATTACGTATGTCCCCCTCCCCCCCACATTGATCCCCTCCAGCCCGCCCCACCCCAACGCCCCAGGCCTTCAGCACCCTATTTTCTGTGTCCATGGGTTATGCATTCAAGTTCTTTGGTTGATTACCTCCCACCCACCCACCCTCCCCAATTTATTTTTTAATTTTAAAAAGTCTCCAATTTCCTGGTGGTATGAGTTAACAGAGTCTCCTCTCTAAAGGAAAGTCTGTAAGTTCTATTATTTATGCAGGTAAAAGTCAACTGGCTCCAGAACAAATTTTCCAATTTTTTGACACAGCTCTGAAATGGCTCAGTTGTCATGCACATATATTTTTTAATAAATGTATTGTAAAGAGAAAAAATATATATGACTTTCACACACATGCAAAGGCATGCTTATGTTCCTCAGGTTAAAACCCTTTATTAAGTTCTGGCTCAGGGCAAATTTTAACAGCTGAGTTATAAATCCACAAATAAAGAGGTCAGACTGCAGATGCTGACAGACTCTTAACTTCAGCAGCTCCAGCAGGCACGACTCTCAAAATGTAGCAACGACAGGAGACGTGTATGTTGGACCTGGTCCTAGGCAGTTGGAAGGAGCTGGGGATTATTTTATTCAAAACTGTGGTTACATTTGTGGTTTCCAACTATTTGTTAACTTCTTTTCTATAGGCACAGAGCACAGTTACAATGATATGCAAACAAAATAAAAAATAATTAGCAATATCTTTTACTGTTCTAATTTAACAATATTTAAACACTGCAATATTGCTTTGGAAGAAAGTGGTGGAAGGCAAATGCTCTTAACCAGAAATTAAGTACCAATATGCTGCCATATTGTTATCTATGCCACCT
This sequence comes from Myotis yumanensis, assembly GCF_028538775.1. Classification (NCBI taxonomy): domain Eukaryota; kingdom Metazoa; phylum Chordata; class Mammalia; order Chiroptera; family Vespertilionidae; genus Myotis; species Myotis yumanensis. The sequence goes on from NW_027223755.1 coordinate 74,918,820, forward strand.
GGCTGGTTACTTTCTGCATCCTGGCCACCTGGCATGTATGCAATGAGATGAAGAAATCTAGAAAGCACTCTGATGTTTCTGGAACTGCATTGACACTTTAAGAGCTGAAGGCAGAAGAAGTTCACGCACATGGGGAGCCTTTTACACCGCAGGCATTCAGCATTTGTTGTTAGGGATTCAAGGCAGGGGAACAAATCAAGGTACTGAAGTACTTTCTTAGAAGAGGCATTAAGAAAAACACAAAACTAACTTTGAGTAATGACAACTATTGACTCCAGTTTTGTGTAAAAAATAGGTCACCCATTTCAGCAAAGAAAAAAAAATGAACAAAGTTAATGTGACAAGATGACACGATCTTAAATAATTGTTGGACCTCGTGCCAGCCACATTAGGATTTATTATACTATTATTTCTATTTTTGTGTATTTCCAAAACATTTTTAATGATAAAAGTTAATTTTTAAAAAGTCATCACCTCAAGAATGCATTGTTTGATGACATCTTCATTTTATATGTGTTTGGACACTTGTATTTATGCCCAGTTCAAACAGAGCTACAAATACCTCTAACAAAATGTCCAAATTTTTTTCATTGCACTTGGTTTCACTGCATTGCAAATTGCTTGGTGTGAGTGTTTTGGGACTCCTTTCTACAATTGCAATACCTTTGTAGACTGGGATTTGCCCTGTTTCGATTATGGCCTATCCAAGGAAAACTCCCATCTGTAAATAACCAACTGGGTTCTGTTTTAGAGTGACAAAACCACTTCAAGCTGTCAACACACTCTGAGGAAGTTTAGAATACTGCAAACATTGAGTTATCTTGGATGTGAGCTAAGCAGCATAGTTAATACAGTGGACAGATTTGTAGGAACCCAAGAGAGGAGATTTGGAGATGTCTTCATTAACTAGATAAAGCTATTGAAACCCTAATTTCATCAGGCACAACCTCTGTTTTTAATCTTCTTAACTCAGAATGAATCATCTTTAAAGTCTGTAGTCATTTTATACCTTTATTCTATAGTTGGCACAACCTATCTGGTTCAAGTCCAGCTCATAGAAATCAAATTTAAAGCCTTCAGCGAGTTTCTTTGCTTTTCTATTGGACCAAAGAATAGCTGACCAAATAGCAAGAACACCTTTTCCCCCCAGTTTTTCCACTGCTGCTCTGTACCTGAGGGAGAGGTACCTGCCCCTTTGGATGTTGGTTTCTCTCCTTTCTATTCCTCAGACACACAGGGTTACTATGCTCTGTCTTACTGAGTCTCAAGTAACCACCGATTTGCTGGGTCCACTGTCTCACTTTGTTCCTGCCAAATCCTCCCTATTGGGCAGATTTCCTGGAATAATCATGTACCTCACCATCTTCACTGTACCTGAAGCCACAATACTGTTTTCAAGATTGGAGTCCCCCTTTGCACCCTTTCCAAGCTTGCCTGGCCTTCACAGGGTTTGCCACACTGGTTTACTATGTTCTCCTCCCTGGGTTCGGTCCCCTTCCATTCCCAGCCTGCCCTCTGTGGAGTCCTCTAACCTCCTTCCAGCAGGTAAAACTCCAACAGAGCCCATCTGTAACAGCAGAACCAGCTCAAAGGAGTCCTTCCCCGTTTCTAACAAGATACTGGGTTGCTTTTCAGAGACAATAGACCAAAACTGCACGTCCAGTGGAAGCAGCCACAGAGGAGAGAACTTTGACCTCCAGCTGCACCAGGAACTAAAGTCTGCTACCTCTACCCCAATGGAACCAATGGCCCAGGACATAACTAGAACTTGAACACCAGAACCCTTTTAGAGGCGAAGGGTCTATTGTCCAGGAAGATCCAGTGCTGAAGCCCCTTACCATAAGAACTTGGAGGCCAAGTTCCAAGTTCCTCCGATTAAAACTTGCCGGTCTCCCTCTCCCTGAGTGCTTCCAGTGATTGGTCTCACTGTGCATCGGGCATATAAACCTGGGTTCAATCACACAGCCATTTATATAGTATCCTGTATGGAACAAGCCAGTTTTTAAAAAATGGATAGTTATGGCATGTGATGGTGGGATATAAATTATGTGTGTGTTAATTTCCATCTGAACCTGAAAGATAGTCATATGTTTCAATCAGGAATTCCCAGGTCAAGGGTGGTCAATTTCATGTAGGTGGCTACTGTAAGTACTTTAACTCTTTTCAGAACTGATTTATAGCAGGTATTTAGAAAATAAGTATAATGAAAGTTAAGCATTGGCTATCAATGGTGAAATTAGTGGATTGTTAATTAACAAATAGATATTTGAAGTAGGCAGTCATAGGTGAATTTACTGGGATTTAAGGTACTGTAGAAACACCTTCCCATCCCCATCTCTCCCCAGCCGCAGGCATAAACAGAAGTTAAAAACTCAATCAGGCTACCTGGGCTTGATCTTCAATTAATCCTGTGCTCACCTCTGATTTAGAGGAGTTTTGATCTTTGAACGCTAATATAGGACTATCTGCATCCTACAGATATAAAGTTAACACATTTGCTTCAGTGAAGATTTCAAGAAGTTTTATTTCAAGTACCCTAAATGATAAAGTTAAGGTCACATAACTTCTTTTGTGACTACTTGCTAATAAATACAAGTATAACAGAAGTAAGAGACTTACTTTTATAATAATCTAATCAGATTGTGAGCAGTGGGGTAACCACAAGCAACTACTAACATCTACCAAACTGGCTTATGTTGGTTTATAACAGGGTGCAACATATATATTTTTATATATTTACATAATGATATATCTACCTACCTATCTACCTAACCACCAAACTAAATTTCTTAGTTTCTAAAACCTTTTTGCCCAAGAATCAGCAAATCATGTACCATAGGCCAAATCTGGCCCACGGATTAATTTTGTAAATAAGTTTTAGTGGAACACAGCCATACTCATTCAGTGACATCGTCTATGGCTGCTTTCATGCTACAATGGCAAAGCTGAGTAGTTGTTACAGAGACGCTATGGCCTGCAAAGCCAAAAATATACCTATTATCTGGCCCTTTACATAAATACATGTGAATATTTACATACTGATTTTTAAATTTCTTGCTAGTTTTATCTTAGCAGACCCAAAGCTCTCAAACACAGGAGGAAGTAATCAACTTAGGAGAAGAAAACAAAGCAACCTATGGCCATATTTCTATTAGAGTTTCAGAATATAAGTATTTTCCATGTTTTAATATTCTTAAATATTGAATTAAAGTGATTATGATTAGGTTTTTCTTTCACTATTAAGAATACTTTTATTTCTACATGGGTTTATTTCATTATCTGAACACTAACAAACTTATTTTAATAATCCCTTCAAGAGCTCAATTGCCATAGTCTAGAAATCATTACACAATTATATCTTGTAATTTCGGTTTTGGAAAAATGAATTGGTTAAAAAAATTGACATTTCTTTATTTAATCAGTTGGAAGTAAGTGTTGAATAATTACCATGTGCCAAGCTCTGTGCTGGGGCAGATGTAAGGAGAATTAAACATGAGGGGAAGACTATCATGAACTAACTTACAATGAGTCTCATCAGAGGGAAACAATAGAGCACCAGGAAATCCCATTCATAGCAACGGGGACTGGCTAATGGAATCTAAGATTGAATTCCTGATGCAGTAAGTAATCAATATACAATGATATGGAGTGTGCATCAAATAAGAAAGAATGTGTGAAATGTCTGAAGTGAACAATTCAGTGTGTGACTTGTTTGAATTCTGCAGATAATAGGTGGAAGATATTCCAATTGATTTCAACCAACCATGATAGACCATGACATAGGAAAAACATTTAAGTCAGCAAGGCTAAACAGATCCCCCGAGCCTCATCTTTGGGCAGTTACTTTATATATAGAATTTAAAAAAAGAACTTTGGGCATTTGTATGGCATTGCTTAGTTTATTTGTTACTGAAGAAAACTGTAAAATTCTGTGGAAAGATAATTTTCAGAAAAAGATTAAATCATGACTGTTATATAGACATAAAAATAAATGTTTCAAAATTTTAATACTATTTTTTAATGTATGAGGCACCTGGCTTATAATTGGCTTAAAAGAGAAACTTAAGAATAGAAACATTTGTAGTTCAGGGATATTCAAATGTTACATACAAATGGAAAGCTTTTTTGGAGGTGTAGAGAGGAAAGTCAGTTGTTATCTACAGGACAGAATTCGCTATAAATAAGGAGTATTTTTATTTACTACAACATAGTTATCATTGGTTGTAACTACTATAAAATTGCTTCAGTGGAATCAGAATCAGATACCCTGCGTGTTATACTTTAGAGCAGCGTTCTCAACCTGTGGGTCGTGACCCCTTTGGCGATCGAACAACCCTTTTACAGGGGTTGCCTAAGACCATCCTGCATATGAGATATTTACATTACGATTCATAACAGTAGCAACATTACAGTTATGAAGTAGCAACGAAAATAATTTTATGGTTGGGTCACAACATGAGGAACTGTATTTAAAGGGCCAGAAGGTTGAGAACCACCGCTTTAGAGTCTAGAAAATGAGTAGTTTTTCACTGAAGAACAAATTCCTTCCTACAGTTCTAAGCATGGAACCAGAATGTTCCCTCCCCCACCACCACAATGGTTAAGAGTCATTAAAAACAACATGAATGGCCCGCTCATATAGTGAAAAAAATATTTCAGTATTTAAAATGATGTTTTAAATGAATAACTAGCCCAGTTGGCATGGCACAGCAGTTGTGCATTGACCTATGAATCAGGAGGTCTTAATTTGATTCCCAGTCAGGGCACATGCCTGGTTGCAGGCTCCATCTGCAGTAGGGCAGTAGGGAGCATGCAGGAGGCAGCTGATCAATGATTCTCTGTCATCATTGATGTTTCTATTTCTCTCTCCCTCTCCCTTGCTCTCTGAAATCAATAAAAACCCTATATAATAAAACCCTAATATGCAAATTGACCGAACAGTGGAATGACTGGAAGAATGACCAGTTGCTATGATGCGCCAGGGGATAGGCGCTCAATGCAGGAGCTGCCCCCTGGTAGTCAGTGCGCTCCTACAGGGGGAGCGCCGCTCAGCCAGAAGGTGGGCTCACAGCTGGCAAGTGCAACGGCGGTGGCGGAGGCCTCTCCCACCTCCGCGTCAGCACTAAGGAGCAGCGAGCTGAGCAGTAAGGAGCAGTGAGCAGGTGGGCGGTAAGGAACGAGGGGTTCCTGACTGCGAGAGGGTGCAGGCTGGGTTGAGGGATGCCCCCTCCTCAGTGCATGAATTTCATGCACTGGGCCTCTAGTATATTTATAAAAAATTAAATGAATAATAGACTGAAACATAATAAGTGCTCTAAAATATTTGTTGAATATTTATTACTATAGGAATACTGTCATTAAGTTAAAAAAATTCAGTTAAAAACACTAGATATGAGGGAATCCTATTCTAAATAATAAAAGGCTAATATGCAAATTATCCCCTCGGGAGTTCGACTGGGAGACCGGGAGTTTGATAGCTCGCTATGACATGCACTGACCAGGAGGAGGTGGTGTGGAACATGATGGGCAACCAGTGGAGGCAGTGGGGCGCTGAGGGAGCAAGGGAAGAAGGAGGTGGGGAGGTCGGGAGGCGGGGAGGTGGGGAAGGGAGCCCTGGCTGGCAGCCAGGAGGCCCCAGCCTTGATCACTGGCCAGGCCTAGGGACCCTACATGTGCACGAACTTTGTGCACTGGGCCTCTAGTATAATAATAAAAGTAAATCCTATGTATCAATAAAATATATATTTCCTTATATAGCAATAGAAAATAAATTGAAATAGTAGATAAAATAATGGAATTCTATAAACAAATAAATCAACTTCATAGAAAAACATGGATAATCTCACAAACAAAATATTTAGCAAAACTCCCTATCTAACCCTGCTATACAAGTGTGTGAGCTGGGTCCCTACACCTCCTGCCTCCCTGCTAAGACAGGCAGGAATGAGAGGTCCGGGCACTGTCCCATTGCCTTTCTGAAACCAAAGAGAGTGGTTGCAACATTCCAACATTCTCTCCGCCCCACATGAGACCAGGGAGCACTAAGGGTCACAGCATTCTCCCACTCCCTAGCTAAAGTCTGCAAGTGTGAGCAGTTATAAATACCCTCACCCCATCACCCCACCCTCCTACCCCCTGGCTGAAACAAGTGAGTAGGAGCAGCATTCTCACCCCCAGCCTAAAGCCAGGGAGCACACAGACAAGGCATTCTTTAGCCACACTGCTGAAACCCTTGGTCACACACAATCCATACAGGGACCCCCTTGTTTGCTTGAATTTGATGGCCAAGAGGGCTGGAATAACTGAGCTCCACAGGACGATAACAATCTGAAAGAGAGTTCTTGGTAGGATGTCACCACCAGGGAACTGAAAAAACAACAGACTGAAATACAACCCTGGTCTTCCTAGGAAAAAGGGCTATTTACTTAGCCTGAGTTTCAGCCTCAGGGACATACCTAGAGGCCAAGGAGGTACACCCTGGTGCCAAAAGCAAGGAAACACCATCATTTTCACCCCCCTTGGCCTCACTATAGCTTGACGAGACTCTCTAGAAAGGAGCTTAAACAATAGTCTGGAGTTCAGATTTTGGAAACTGTCACCTGGACCAGATGCCCTGGTCTGGAGGACAGCAGGGATAATGATTGCAGCCCCACAGGATGTATAAAGGCTGCTCCCTGAGGTTCTGGCTTTCAATCAGCCTGACTAGGTGCTAAATGAGATTATTCTCCTTAGAACTGTGACGTGCCTCAACAGTTATCAAAACATAGGCTGACTAGACCATCATAAAGGTTTGAGAGACAACCAAAAGTTAGGGCAAAGGTGAATGAGAAAAGTGGCCGAAGGCCACTTTTTCAAGATGGGGAAAGATAGCTGTTTCATCTAATACACAGAAATAAAAACAGAGAGTTAAGCAAAACGAGAAGACAGAGCAATATAGTAGTCCTTCTTATCCAGTTCAATTTTCTGCAGTTTCAGTTACCCACAGATAACCATCCAAAAATATTAAATGGAAACTTTTAGAAATAAACAATTCGTAAGTTTTAAGTTACATGCCCTTTGGAGTAGCATGATGAACACATGCACTGTCCTGTTTCCTCTCTCCTGGGATGTGAAGCATCCTTTTGTCCAGAGTATCCATGATGTGTATGCTGCCTACCTTTTAGTCACTTGGTAGCTATCTTATTTATTAAATTGACTGGTAGAGTAGTTCATGTTCAAATAGCCTGAATATTATTTAATGATCCAAAACAAAAGATATGCCAAAGAGAAGTTCACGTGTGTGTAGAAAAAAATAGTATATGTAGGGTTTGGTACTACCTGTGGTTTCAGACATCCATTGGTGGGCTTGGAACATATTCCCTGTGTATAAAGAGGGAGTACTAAATGTTCTGAATGACAGGAAAAGATGAAACCCCAGAAAAAGACATTAAGGATATGAAGATAATCTATCTGATAAAGAATTCAAAATAATGGTCATAAAGATGCTCACTGATTTGGGGAGATGGACACAGTAAAAATGTTAACAAAGAGAGAAAATATAAGAAAGTACCAAACAGAAGTTATAACTAAACTGAAAATTACACTAGAGGAGTTCAACAGCAGAATGGATAAATTAGAAGCATGAATCAATGAGCTGGAAGACAAAGCAATCGAAATCACCAGACTTAAAGTAAAAAAAAAATAATTAAAAGAAGTGAGAATACCTTAAGGCATCTTTGGGGCAATATCAAGTGGAGTAATATTTGCATTATGGGGATCCCAGAAGAGGAAGAGAGAGAAAGGGCCAGAAAAACGATATGAAGAAATAACGGCTGGAAACTTCCCTCATACTGAGAAAAACCTCAGACATCCAGATCCAGAAAGCCAGAGAGTTCCAAATAAGATGAACTGTACCAGGAGAGAGAGGGAAAAAAAGAGAAACACACCAAGCCAAGACACATTATAATAAAAGTATAAAAGTTAAGGATAAAGAAAGACTTAAAAACAGCAAGGAAAAAAACAGCTTATCACATACAAAGAAAACCCCAGAAAGCTGTCAGCAGATTTTTCAGCAGAAACTTTACAGGCCAGAACGGAGTGGCATAACATATTCAAAGTGCTGTGAGGAAAAAGAATTACCAATTAAGAATTTTGTACCTTACAAGGTTATCATTCTGAATTGAAGAGAAGATTAAGAATTTTCCTGATAAGCAAAAGCTAAAGGATATCATTATAACTAACAGGCCTTTCAAGAAATGTTAACGGGACTTCTCTAAAATAAAAAAGGAAAAATCATTAATCTATATATATAAAATCCTAATATGCAAATAGACCAAACAATGAAACAACTAAACAACTGGCCACTGTGATGTGCACTGACCACCAGGGGGCATGCACGGAACATGGTAGGCATGGGCTGCAGCAGGATGGTGGAGCAGGTGAGCGGGGGCACCACACCAAGGTAGGGCACTGGTCGCTGTCATTGGGGCAAGCCTCTAGTGGTTACTGAAAATTCTTTGCTCCCACACGCTGCGGTCCAGCCCGGTGTTCGCACCTGCTGTTGGCACTGGCCCCTTTTTCACCTGCTGTTGACTTCCAGCACTGGCCCTGATCGCTTGGCACTGTCAGTGGGTGCAAGCGGTGGCGGCTAGCCCCGATCGCCTCTTAGGGCTCTTTACCTCCCCCTGCTCCTGAGGGGCAATCAGGGCCAGCAGCTGCCACTCGCAACTGCAGCTGGCGCCAGCCCCAATCACTCCATGCCGTCAGCGGGTGTGAGCGGGGCTAGTGCTGTCAGCTTGTGGGAGCAGTGTCTGCGGGAGTGGGGCTCCTGGCAGAGAGGGGATTGGGGACACAGTGGGAAGGGCCCACGGGGGCGCAGAGGATGGGCCAAGACCTGCCCCTGTGCCTACCACAGCCTCGTGGCCTATAGTTCCTTTCAAGGTGCATGAATTAGTGCGCTGGGCCCCTAATTAATAATAAGAGAACATATAAAAGTAAAAACATTTATGGAAAAAGTAAATAAATACTAAAGCAAAGGCAACAAAAGTAGAAAGCAGCTATGGTACATTTACAAAATGGAACACTACTCCGTCATAAAATGGAAGAAAATTTTACCCTTTGCGACAGCATGGGTGGACGTGGAAAACATCCATTATGCTAAGTGAAATAAGCCAGTCAGAGAAAGACCATATTATTTCCCTTATCTGTGGAATTTAATGAGCAAACTGAACAAGCAAAATAGAGACAGGCTCATAGAGAGAGAGAGAACAGGCAGATAGCTTTGGTGGGGGGTGCTGTGGGGAGCTGTTGAGGGACTGAGCAAAAGAAAAAAAAAGAAAAAGAAAAAGAACTCATGGACACAGAAGGAGATTAAAGCATATCATCTTCCAATTTTAAAGTAAATAAATCACAGCAAGTAACAAACAGCCTAGAAAATATAGCCATTAATACTGTCATAACTTTGTATGGTGACGAAATTTAGCTAGACATATCAAGGCAATCACTTCAAGTCACTGTGTGTTGTACACCTTAAACTAGTATTATAAGTCAGTTATACTTCAATAAAAACTATTCAGCAAAAGAGTCAAGTACATAAGATGACATACTGTATCATTCCAATTATCAGAATATAGAAACACATAGAAGTAATTCAGGATGTTATCAATTAGGTTGGAGATTGCTCTTGGAGGGGTAGTAACTGGGAATGGGCATGATGGAGTCTCTTGGATACTGGTGATGTTTTATTTTTTGAAATGGGTGTTGTATACATGGTGTAAAAAAATAATATAAATAGAACCACTTTAAAAACAGTCAGAGCTGCCATCCCAGAGGAAATGCCTTATGTATTATGCCTCAAACCTTTGGAATGCTAAAAATAATTGTTGAATTGGGCCTGAAACAACACTGTGTTTCAAAGAACTTTTTGCAAGTCTAACAAGAAAGCAGATATTGATGACTACTGGACTAAAACTAAAAATAGACTTTAGAATTAGCATCCTGTGTTAACTTATCTGCACTAATAGAAATGCCTTCCTTCTATTGATGTAAAGGTTCCCTTTTCCTTTCTCATAAATCCCCTTGCCTTTGTCTCCTAATCCATAAGCTATTCAGGCTTCTGCCTGAATCAGTGCTTCCAGAATAGTTATTCTTTTTCAACCTCAAGTAAATGCTCATTGCCTCTCACTTTGGTCTTTTATTTGGATGTCAACAATGGGCATATTTACTTTGAATTGTGTACCTTATTGCATGTATGTTAATACCTCAATAAAAAGTTTATGAAAGAGATATGTAATTACTTCTAAAACCACCTCTAGGCAAAGTACTATTTACATTAAAGATAATGCACATCAATATGAGTTTGAAAGCATTGTATTAATAATCATCATCTCTGGATAGTGGGATTATGAGTGATTTCTTTTAAAAGGAGTCTTTTAATATTATTAGTAAAAAACCCATGGTTGAGACTCAGTCCCATTCACACATTTAGCAAGCATTCACTGACTACTATTTATAGCCAGCCACTGTGCTAATGCAATTTATCCCCACCAGAATTAGGCCTATTAAGGGACTATTTTTGCTTCTTTTTAATTCTTTATTGTTTAAAGTATTACACATCTCTCCCTTTTCCCCCATTGACCTCTTCCCGACCACTCCCACCCCCCAGCACATGGCCTCACCCCCCCTACTGTCTGTGTCCATTGGTTATGCTTATATGCATGCATACAAGTCCTTTGGTTGATCTTGTACCCCCTTCCCCTTTCTCTGCCTTCCATCTGAGGTTTCACGGTCTGTTTGATGCTTCTATGTCTCTGGATTTATTTTTGTTCATCAGTTTATGTTGTTAGTTATATTCCACAAATGAGTGAGATCATGTGATATTTATCTTTCTTCAAATGGCTTATTGCACTTAGCATAATGCTCTCCAGGTCCATCCATGCTGTTGGGAATGGTAAGAGTTCTTTCTTTTTTTATAGCAGCATAGTATTCCATTGTGTAGATGTACCACTGTTTTTAATCCACTCATCTGCTGATGGGCACTTAGGCTATTTCCAAATCCTAGCTATTATAAAATGTGCTGCTATGAACATAGGGGTGAATATATCCTTTCTGTTTGGTTTTTCTGATTTCTTGGGATATATTCTTAGAAGCAGGATTACTAGGTTAAATGGGAGTTACATTTTTAATTTTTTGAGGAAACTCCATACTGTTCTCCACAGTAGCTGCACCAGTCTGCATTCCCACCAGCAGTATACAAGTGTTATCTGTTCATTTGTTAATGATAGCCATTTTGACAGGTGTGAGATGATACCTCATTGTCATTTTGACTTGCATCTCTTGGATGATTAGTGACTTGGAGCAAGTGATTTTTACTTTCATCTTTTTGTTTGAATTCAGGCAACTTTACCTTTTACACACTTACTTTATTTTTTACATCCAACTTTATCTTTTACACCCTGTATTATTTTTTTTTTTTGGATTAAGAAAAACACAATAAAGTTGCCTATAATTAAAAAGGATATATTTATTAATTAACTATGAAATTAAAAATTGGAACTATTATACATAATAAGTACCCCATTGTATTAGTCTGTGTTCCCCAGAGAAACATAACCAATATAGTTATTATAAGGAAATGTCTACACAATTATGAAGGCTGAAAAGTTCCACCACCTGCCATCTGTAAGCTGGAGCCCCAGCACAGCAGGTAGTGTAGGTTCAGCCCAAGTCTGAGGACCAGGAGAGCCTGTGGTCTAATCCCCACAGTGAGGACAAGAAAAGACAAAAGTACCAGCTCAAACAGTCAAGCAGAGAGTGAAGTCTCCTTTTTTCCACCTTTTTGTTCCATCCGGTCTCTTAGTGGTTTAGGTGATGCCCACTCACATTGGTGAAGGTGATCTTTACTCAGTTTACTGATTCGAATGTTAATCTTATCTGGAAATACCCTCCTAGACACACCCAGAAAATGTATACTCAAATATCTGAGCACCGTGTGGCTCCGTAAAGTTGACACACAAAATTAACCATCATCACACCCATCTTGTTGGATTTACTTAATTCATTTTAATGAATTCCAATGAATGTCTAGAAAAAATATTGAAGAACCCTAACTATCACTGGTAAGCTCATGGTGTTCTCCATTTTAAGTAGAGGTGATTAGTGTTCATCAATATCTTGTAATGACACTGACTTCACAAATCATGTCACTTGAAAAGTAATCCTTGGCACATTTATTGAGAATTCATAGTTACTATTTTAAAATATTCATGTAATTTCCCTCCAGTTATCCCGAGAAAAAAACCAACCTGTGTTTGTTTTTCAAATGTCCAGTCCTTAACTGCATCTGAAGTTAAGATTCTTGAATGACTGGAAAAGTGTGGCCACGGAGAAGCTCAGACCCTCCCAACCTCATTTATTTGTTCTGGGTCAAAGGTGAGATGAATTTGCCCACCAACGTGAGAAGGTAATTAATAATATATGGTAGACTCTACAGTCTTTGCCTGGTTCTGAACAACAGCTGTCTAAATCTGGGCACAGAGGCACATTCAGAGTAGGCCAGTATGCTGGTAACAATGCACTTGTCATTTCAATGTTATCTTGGGCAATGATTTCCATTTCAAGTCTTCATAGAACAGAACATGTTGTTACATACTATAATTTAAAAAAAATACGTTTTATTGATTTCAGAGAGAGGAAGGGAGAGGGAGAGAGAAAGATAGAGACATTGATGAGAGAGAAACATTGATTGGTGGCCTCTTGCATGCCCCCTACTGGGAATCAAGCCCACAACCTGAGCATGGGCCCTGACAGGGAATTGAACCAGTGACCTCTTGGGTGCATGAGACGATGACACTCAACCAACTGAGACACAACAGCCAGGCTATGCTACAATTTTAAAAAGCAATTAACATACATTGTTCAGAAAACATTTGGCAAAAAAGTATATCTACAACTATAAAGAAAATCTGTAATTCTACATTTATTTAAGTAAGACATAAAAATAAGTGCTATGTACATTTCCTCAAAAGCAAGTAGTTTCAGGTAAGTTAGTTTACTTGTTCAACAAATTTATTGTCAGTTATTGGTTCTTGGGGATATGGTGAATGATATATAATACTAGAAGCCCAGTGCATGAAATTCGTGCATGGGTAGGGTTCCTAGGCTTGGCCTGCGATCAGGGCTGATCTTCCCCAGCTGCCGGCAGGCGGCCACCACCCCTGCCACTACTGCTGGTCACCCTCTGTGTGTGGGGCGACCGGCAGGGCAATCAAGGCCCCGCTCACTTGCACCTGCCTTGGCCTGGCGTCACCTGGGTCCACCGCCTCCCACCCCCCACCCCCAGTTCCCCATTCCCCATTGGGCGATCAGGGCCTGTGGGCTGGGGGCAGCTCCTGTGTTGAGTGTCTGCCCCCTGGTGGTCAGTGTGCATCATGGCAATTGGTTGTTCTGCCGTCCGATTGATTTGTATATTATGCTTTTATATATATAGATTTGCTCTAATACTTCACACTTTTGTTAAAAGTCAAAGGCATCTATAAATTTTATAAAAGCTTTAGAAAATAGAAAAATTTTTGAATACATTTTTTAAAAGATGCATGTGATTTGTATATTTCTCAAATTATTTTTACCATGATAATGTGAGATGAGAAAATAATAACAATAATAATACACACTAATTAGTAAGAGTCAGTTACTGGATAATTTAATTCATATATTATTTGATCAAACCTTAATTATTGGACTAGGTTTCATTATTATCCCCTTTTTACAGGTCAGGAGACTGAGGCTTTGAGAGGTTATGTAGTTTACACAGTGTCACTTGACAGGGAATGTGGAACTATTAAGCCCAGGTTGTGGCTAATCACCTGAGTAGTCATCAGTTTGGTTTTCAGATAAATAGATGACAGGCAATGAAATAAAATCCTAAATTATTTGCTTGTGTATACACAGAAACTCTTAATTAGCTGTTTTGTTATTATATCCACGTAATATTAATTATTAATAAGGAGTGTTTACTTCTGATAGTTTTGTGTGAAAATGGAAAAAGTGAAAAGGTAGAAAGTAAGATGCATGCAACTTTGGTTAAAAATAATTATGTTGCTCACAGAGGAGACATCTGCAAAACATAAAGAAAATGGACTGCAAAGTCCTGATCACATGAAATAGGACCCAAACCCTGTCCTTTCTTAGTTTATGATGTCATGCAATCCCTTGACTCATTTCTCTGGAATTCATAGTTACCCATCATTTGTAGAGTAGTCACATAATTTCCCTCAAGCTATCCAGAGGAGCTACAAAAAATAAAACAATGATTTTATGTCATTGCTTTGCTAATGCCCTGGGAGCTATTCAGCCCACCCACATTCTATCAAGATGCCAATATGGGAAGAATAAGCTCTTTGTAACACAAGGCAATATAATTTCAAGAATGTGGTGTTGTATGTGCCTGTATCTATTCAAGTAAACCACAGCCATCTCATGATTCATCTCTTTCATCTAATTCTGCATTGGATTATTTTGAAAGTAAAATTATCAAAAGAAGGCCTTTTGTAAATTGAAACCCAGGGTCTAGTTCACTTAAGAACTTGATCTGCCAACTACTTAATTCCATGTCCTAAAGTGAGGCCAGAGCACCCAGATCACAGTGTGGCCAAACTACAATTCACCATTTTAATAATTAATATGGATCATGTTTATCATGGCAGCGGAGTCAATATAACTTAAAACGAAGAGAAGTATAATACATTTTTCTTAAATTTGTTGTATTTAGCAACTCTATTTTTTACTGGGAGCCAGTAAACTGATTAAATATACTTACTAAACATACTAACCAATAAGTATTCAGGAAACTGGTTAGTATGCTAAATCATATTACAACTGCTTTAGCATACTGGTTACACAAACAGGCTCTGAAGGTAAGATAGGCTGTGTGCAAATCCTGGCTCAACGTTATTTGTCTAGGGCAGTGGTCGGCAAACCGTGGTTTGTGAGCCACATGCGGCTCTTTGGCCCCTTGAGTGTGGCTCTTCCACAAAATACCTCGTGTGGGTGCACACGTATGCGATTGAAACTTCGTGGCCCATGCGCAGAAGTCGGTTTTCGGCCTGGGCGAGTTTATTTTGAAGAAGTTGCGTTAGAAGAAGTGGGGGGTGTTGGTCCCTCTGGCGATGGGAGACGTGGTGCAGGCTGGCCGCGGGATACGCAGTGCGGGGGAGGTACATTGTTTTGAGGTACGTTTGCTGAGGTCGACCCCTTCCAATCTCCCATCCACACCTGTCTGTCTGAAACAAGTATACAAGACGAGTGTGGATGGAAGAGTTGGAAGGGGTCAACCTCAGCGAACGTACCTCAATCAGATTGAGGACGTTTTTTAGCCAAGGCCAGCTTAGGAGTACCCTAATTAAGTTAATAACAATGTACCTACCTATATAGTTTAAGTTTAAAAAATTTGGCTCTCAAAAGAAATTTCAGTCGTTGTACTGTTGATATTTGGCTCTGTTGACCAATGAGTTTGCCGACCACTGGTCTAGGGCCATGGTTCTAAAATTTTCCAGTGCAATGGAATCGCCTGGAAGGCTTGTTAAAATACACATTACTGGGCCCCATTCCCAAAGATTTTAAGTCAGTCTGAGATAGAAACCAACAATTTGAATTTTTAGTAAGTTTCCAAGTGATGCTAATACTACTGATCCAGAGATCAAACTTTGAGACTCACAAATGTCAATTTCTCATAGACTCAGTTTCCTCATCTGTAGAGATAGTATTAATGGTATCTACTTAATAAGGTTGATAATTTTCAAGAATACTATGACTTAGGAAAGAAACAAAGTTTATTTCAATGTAAATTATAACTAATTGAAGAAATTGTGCTTTTTTAGTTGTACTATTTAAGTAAATGCTGTATGTGATCATCTGGATTGACATTAAGGATATGTGACTAATTTTTTTACTTTCATAAAATAGTTCTTTGCTTGATCAAGGATTTTTAATTAGACCATGAGAATATTCATCTTCTCCATACTGTTCAGAGCCAACTTTGATTTATATCCAGGAACACACACCAGTTACCACAGACACTATTGGTTACCCTGAAATTATTCCTTCTTTTCTTTTTATCCTTAACTCCTATTTCATCCAGGTGGCCACCTTCCTAAGAAGGGCCATGTGCTTTAGGGGAAGCTGGGCACATTTCTTTCCCAGTAGTATCCTGATTAATCTAATTCCTGTAACATGGTCCTATTCCATGAGCATAGGATGCAGTCCTGGTCAAAGAGAAATGTGAGTCAAGTCTTCTGGGGCACTTTAAGGAAATGATCTTTGTTCATAAAGTGACACATAGGAAATGTTACCTTCTTTTTATTTTCTGGATCATGAGGGGTCTGTAGGTTGCCTGGTACTGCTACAGCTGCCTCATGACTAAAAAGGGAGCCAGCATGAGGACAGTCTGATACAGCAAGGATGGGAGAACAGAGAGGTGGAAAGAAATCCAGGCCTTTGAGTATAGGATTGAACCACAGAACTAACTAACCTGGAATTACTATACCATCATGTTCCATGTTATACAAAATAATAATTTCCTTATTGTTTAAATAATTTTCAATTCTAGTTTCAGTTATTTGCTGCTAAAGTTGTGTTAACTGGTAAACCAATTTATAAAGCATATTACTGTTGAATTAAATAAAATTATCAGAGTAGTGCTGTCAGAGATTGCATTTTAGCTACAGCATTAATGGACAATGTGACTGAGTGAATTATTTAACTTCTCTTGGCCTCATTCTCCTCATTTGTATAATGATGGCATTGGGCTGGGCCATTCTAAAGTCATTTCAAGTTTAAAATGCTAGGACTATTTGATTCCATGCCACATGAAACATATTGATGCTACTAGTACATTCACAATGAGATTATACACATGTAATCTAATAACTACATAATGCAATGACACATGTGTAATATAATGACCACATATGTGCTTTTACAATAATTTAATTTCAAAATAATTATACTCTGAATTATCTAGAATGAATATCTGGTCACTACCATGGTGGAGTTAGTTGAAAATTATAGCTCTTTAGATAGTACTATAACAAAAAAAATTAATAAATCCTTCATAATATTTATAATTTGGGGAAAATAATACTGTTCAAATATTTTTCACATAAATATGGACATGGGCAAGTATTTTAAATTAAAGTTACTTTACATTACAATTGTGAAAAATGAGACCACTACTTTCTCTCTCTAGAATTATTCACATCTGTATATCTTCCACTTTATTGCTATTAAACAGACAAATTTCATAAACTGTCTGACTTAGTGATGTAAAAATGTAATAGAAAATTTTCTCTATAGCTGCACTTACTGTAAGTTAGCTTTTGGCCCCATAGCCACTAATAAAAACAAAACAAAACAGTAAACCAAAGTAAAGCATGCCACTTTTCCTTTTTAGCTCCTCCGGGTAAATATTAGTAAATTCAAGAGACTCTCACCGATGCCTTTCATTTCCCTTCTCTTTAGCTCCAGGATGGGTATATTGCACTGTGGAGGAGACATGTGGTTCAGTCATTGACATCCAATTCCAGCAGTTCCCAATGATATATAAATATTCCTTTGTTCTTAGATAATTGGTATTTATCTCTCCTGTATGTACAGCTGACCTGCTGTCCATATCTGTATCTATGCATGATATCTTCTCTATTCCTCCCACATTTTTGTGTTGTTGGAAACATTTACAAGCTATGCTTAACAGAGTTCTCACCATTTTTACTCTATTTAGGGCAGCATAATGTTGAAATGCGGGCTTTTTTATTTTTTTATTTTTTTATTTATTTTTTTATTTCTTAAAGTATTACAAAGAGTATTACATATGTCTCCTTTTTTCCCCCCCTTGACATTCCCCCGGCCCCTACCCCCCGCTCCCCCCGCCCCGTGTCTTGTGTCCATTGGTTAATCTTATATGCATGCATATAAGTCCTTCAGTTGGTCTCTTAATCCCCCCCCCAACCCTCCCCAGGCTTCCCACTGTAGTTTCACATTCTGTTCAATGTTGCTCTGCTTCTGTATCTACCCCTGTTCATAAGTCCATACTGGTCCCCTTTATTTGTCCCAACCTCACTGGAGTAGTCTCAACCTCACCAGGGCCGTCTGAGCCTCACCAGGGCCGTTTCAACCTCACCGGGGCTGTCCCTACCTCACGGGGGCCGTTTCAACCTCACCGGGGTCGTCCCTACCTCACGGGGGCCGTTTCAACCTCACCGGGGTCGTCCCTACCACACCGGGGCCGTTTCGACCTGACCGGGGTTGTCCCTACCACACCGGGGCCGTTTCGACCTGACCGGGGTTGTCCCTACCGGACCGGGGTCGTCCCTACGTCACAGGGGCTGTTTCAACCTCACCAGGGTCGTTCCTTCCTCACGGGGGCCGTTTC
This sequence comes from Myotis yumanensis, assembly GCF_028538775.1. NCBI lineage: Eukaryota > Metazoa > Chordata > Mammalia > Chiroptera > Vespertilionidae > Myotis > Myotis yumanensis. Next base: position 74,937,223 of record NW_027223755.1, read on the forward strand.
AACCTCACCGGGGCCATCCCGACCTCACCAGGGCCGTTTCAACCTCACCGGGGTTGTCCCTACCACACCGGGGCCGTTTCGACCTGACCAGGGTCGTCCCTACCTCACGGGGGCCGTTTCAACCTCACCGGGGTTGTCCCTACCACACCGGGGCCATTTCGACCTGACCAGGATCGTCCCTACCTCACCGGGGTTGTCCCTACCACACCGGGGCCGTTTTGACCTGACCAGGGTCGTCCCTACCTCACGGGGGCTGTTTCAACCTCACCGGGGTCGTCCTTACCTCACGGTGGCCGTTTCAACCTCACCGGGGTTGTCCCTACCACACCGGGGCTGTTTCAACCTGACCGGGGTTGTCCCTACCACACCGGGGCCGATTCAACCTGACCGGGGTTGTCCCTACCACACCGGGGCCGTTTCAACCTCACCGGGGCCATCCCGACCTCACCGGGGCCATGCCAGCCTTACCGGGGAAACAGGAAGTTTGGCCCTCTGTCCCCTGCCGGCGGCTCCCCACCAGACAAAATCTCCAGGCGTTCCTGGTGGTTGAACATCCAGCACTCCTGCCCTCCACCAAGTGCACAGACTGCCTGTCTGCTGTCCCCCAGCGCCCCACAAGAGACTGGGACCAGTGGGCATGTTTGTGCGCTTGCTGGTACAGCAGTTCCACAGTGCCGGCCCAGTCAGGCCCAGCCCTGGCCGGCCCCGGACCCGACTCTGCCCCCCGATTGCGTCCCTCCCAGATGCAAGGAGCTGAAATCTGCAGCCTGCTGGGATGGGCTCTGTACTTGGTGCCTCTGCACATCCTACTCAGTCTCAATGTGCTTCTTTCTATGCGAGGAGTTGAAATCTGTAGTTTGTTGGGTTGGGCTCTGTACTTGGTGTCACATCCTACTTAGTCTCAATGTTCTTTCTCTCCTTCCAGTTGTAGAGCTTCCACTGGGCCAACTTTCCCATGGTTCTGTATGATAGGTGTTTGTCTGATATTTGGTAGTTTCGATGTTGTGTGAGGTAGCACGCACAGGTCTCTTCCTTATGCCGCCATCCTGGTTCTCCTGGGTCTGCTTCTTGAGTGTGTCTCCCATGGCTGCGAGCAGTTGAAGTCTGCAATTTGTTGGGATAGGCTGCAAAAGCGCAGGTGGGTCTTTTCGTGCACCTGGCACAGCTTGGATGGGGATGTAAATTGATTAGGGCTGAGTCTCAGGGAGTCGCCATGGCGGAGCAAATAGCACTGGCTGAGTCTCTGCGGCCCCTTGAATCTCTGCCAGGGCTTTGTGTCCCCCAGTGCTGGCGAGCAGCTGTGCAACAGAGTCTCCCTCGCTTTCTGATGGCTGCAAGGCCGTGCTGCCTCTCCCCGTAGGGTCTGGTGCCTCATGATCCCGCCTGAACCAGCTCAGTGGATTTGAAAGTTTGCAGAAGCAAAGGCGTTTCTACTTGTGAGTCTGGCACAGCCCAGATGGGATTGTAAATTGCGTAGGGCGGGGTCACAGGGAGTCGCCGGGGCAGAGACTCAGCGGCCCCTTGCCTATCCAGGACACCAGGACTTCTTGTCCCTCAGTGCCGGCGAGCAGCCGCGTGTCAGAGCTTCCCTCGCTCTCCGACCACTGCAAGGCTGTGGCCGCCTCTCCCTGTGGGATCTGGGGCCTCAGAGACCCGCCCCGAGCAAGCCCAGAGGATTCGAGGGTTCGTAAAAAACCAAGAATCCATTTGCAGCCCGCGTGGCGTGTGACTGCGTACCTCTGGTTTTGGTGCCTCCGTAGCTCCCACTCAGTCTCACTGCACTTCTTTCTTTTCTTCCAGTTGTAGATCTCCCACTGGGCCAACTTCCCCATGGTTCTGAGTGGCGGTTGTTTACTTCATAGTTGATAGTTTCAATGATGCTGTGAGAGAGCAGCACACACAGGTCCGCTCCCTACGCCGCCATCTTGGTTCTCCTCGAAATGCGGGCTTTTGTGTGTGACCACCATCATAAGCCTCACCCAAGAAACAAGACACAAGTCTGTTCCCAAATTTCTTTGGGTTCTTTCTGAAACTCTCTGTCCTGGGGCACAGACTTGGGGAGGTAGCAGCAGAGCTCTGGGCCCCCCCCAGTTTCTGATCCCTAGGCATGACCTTTCGGTTTTTCCTTCACAGCTGGCTGGCTGAGTGTAACACTCCGCATTCAGTGATATCACTTTAGTGGCTTTAAATCAGCCATTTACACCATGGAAATAGGCAAACATTAGAAACAGGGCTTTCTTCTCACCTCAGTGACCCTATTATTAAACATTTACAATCACAAAACTAGGTTAAATTCACTGAGGCCACATAGCTTGGAAATTTGGGTTATTGCTGGTGAAAGTGGAGAAGAAAAAATTGCTGGACAGGGCCAATATCTGTCATGTTCCAGAAAATTGTTGTACTTTTAGAATATTTGATTTAATTCTTTCATATAATACTCTAGAAATTAATTTAGAGGTTCAAAACCAGAAGCCAAAGTAAGAGAATTGGTTCAAGAAAATGGGTTTCCTCCATTGTGTACCTTTCCTTTTGAACTAATTACTTCTCAACCGAAGCAAATTGAGTGAATTTTGAACCTGTCTTGTATTGACACAACAATCCCCCTGTGAGGTAATAGGCTTTCCAGACTGTACAAGCTGGATACAGAGATCTGCTCAGGGATTTCTGGGCACTGACTGCTTTTTTTTTTTTTAAAGGAAATGATACTATGAAATGGCCCTGCTGTTGTTGAAACAGATTCAAAAGCCAGGAAAGACTAATGCTCGTAAATATCCCTTTAAGTAGAAATATTCATTGCAGAGAATGTATAAAAGCCTTCTGAGTGGTAATGTGGGCCCCATTTATTAAAGGTTCTCAAATCTTTAACAGCCCTACCTAGTACAGCCAATGCTACAGGCAGATGCACATATCCCATAAGAAATTCCATGGGGCCAAAGAACCGTTGCACTATTTGTTGTCGCTACTCTTCTTCTCCATGGCCAGTGCCCTTAATCTAGCTTTCATATTCATAACCCAATTGTCTTCTATGGAGTCTCGATCCAGGTATACAGAAGGTCCTGTTCTGCTGAATAGCTTTATATGTTTGGGCATGTTGCTTCATGGGTTCAAACTGAAGACACTAAATTGCTTTGCGTAATAGAGGAAGAAGTATTTAAACGGTGGGATCCATCAGGGTGGGAGTGGGACCTGGGTAATAAAAAGCCATGTTCTCCATAATGTCCTCCTTTCTGTGCCCCCTCCCCTTATCTTCAGCAAATTTGATTAAAACTCATAAAATGACAGGTGAGAGTAGATTGCTTTTGAAACTCAAGCAAGAGACTATTTCCTCTCTAGTTTAATCCAGTCCGTTAAAGGGAATATATCCACTGAATGAGAAAGCCTAGAGAGCGGAGGGGTGGAATTTGCAGCAAATCTTGTGAACAAGCTCATTGGACTTGCACAGATCCTGGAGTCATGAAGACTGTGCAAATGGTGCGTTCTCTCCAAGGGGTGCTGCTCCCACTCAGGCTGAATCTGTTTATGTATATACATGAGTACTAGTAGACTATTTATTTACTTAACAAACCATTTCTTCAAAAGTGAGTTCCTCTAATTCATTATGATGAAAACAGTGGAAACATTGAAATCAGGTCAAACTCAAAGGAGGTTCCTAGGGAGTTTGAAGAATCTGCCTTTCGGAGACTTTAGTAGAGATTAGTTAATCACTCTGAAAACTTACATTCCAAAGCTGCTCTAGTACAACCACTGCAGAAAAATGTTTGGTGCTATCTACTACAGCAAGCCAAACGCATATTCCGTGACCTAGCAATTCACTCTTGGGTACATATCTCATAGAGATGCATACATATGTTTGCTAAAATACATATAATACTAGAATATTTATAGCATCACTATTTTTCTCCCCAGCAGAACCAGCATTATTAATAGCCAAAAAGTAGAAAAAACAAAATAAATTGTGGTATTGTTATACAGGAGATACTATATAGCAGTGACAATGAATGACCTACAACTAAGTGAATCTCACAGTGATGAATGTCTTACAATGTGATGTCACAACACTGAGTAAAAGAGTACTAGTATACAAACTGATGATTTTCTTCACATAAAGTTCCAAAACTGGCAAAACCGACAGTCATCCTTGGGATGTGGGGTGTGGTACTGATGGTATGGGGCATGAGGTGGCTTCTGTGCTGCTGCTAATTTCTTGATTTGGGGAATGGTTATTTCACTGTAGTGTGCACTTTTGATACATACACTACAGTGGATTGAATTTTGGCTTCCCAAAACATCTATATATATCAAATCAAGGAACCTGAGAATGTTAACTTATTCGGAAAAAGGGTCTTTGTAGATGCAATTAAGTTAAATATCTTGAGATGAAGAGAGCATTCTGGATTATCTGGGTGGGCCCTAAATCCAATGATAAGTGTCTTCATAAGATGCACAAAGAAGGCAGACAGAGGAGGAGGGGGCAATGTGAAGACAGAGGCAGAGACTGGGGTTGTGTGGCCATAAGCCAGATAGTGCCTGGAGCCACCAGAAGCTAGCAGAGAGGCATGCAATAAATTCTCCCCAAGAGCCTTCAGGGAGTTACAGACATGCCAACACCTTGATTTAGAACTTCTGGCCTCGGGCACTGTGAGAGAATAACTTTCTGTTGTTGTAGGCCATCGAATTTGTGGCAATATGTTAAAACAGCCCTAGAATACAGATACATACACTTTTCTGTTTATTTCATATATTTCAATAAAGTTTGCATTAAAGGGATACCCTACATTTATTTAGCAAATTGTTGATAACGAGGTAAAGATCATTTTAGCTTGATTTCTCTTAGTTATTGAACAGGTAAGGGTTTGAGTTGCTACCTGTGTACATACATATGCACCCTTTGTCTTTGGGGGAAGAAGAATCCAGTCCTGCCCACCCAGACCTGTTGGCGTGGCCACACTGGCTGCTGCCCTCCAGGTGGAGCCGCCTTGCCCTAGTCTCTCTTTGTCTCTACTTACTCTTCAAACCATTGACTATATGTAACTTTGCATGTGACTTGCAGTCTCTTTCATTATTCATTTCTGGTTTAAGGGCAATTCTAATGTGATCTTCCAGGAACTCTTTATGTAATTTGAAAAAAGCCAGAGGCAACAGGAGACCCAGTTTTTGCATGTTATTGTGCATAAAGATGCATAGGCCAGCATCTCAAAGTGACTAAATATAATTGCAATTTTTTTTTTACTTAAATCTGTTAAAAACCATTTAAAGATATTAGCTTCATAACTCATTGCAATAGTTTTCAGAATCCCTTTTTCTCTTCTTTCATCTAACTACTGATCTCTTACACTTCAATGCCCAAAAGTGTACTCTCTCTACCCAACACTCCCTGGCTAATCTCTACTTAAGATTCTCCTTCGCTTTTACCTATGGTTTCCTTCTCTCCCAGGAACAAACCTTTGAAAAATCCCATATTTGCTCCTGTTTTTTGCTTTCTTTCTTCAGTTTTCACCACCAAACTGCAGGTCCTGAGTTCACAGATTCACCTTTTCTCTTGGAAAGTAGGGGTTAGGCCAAGTGAACAAAGGAAGCTTCTATTTTGCTGGTAGGGGTTGGGGAGGGACACAGAGAAAAATACTTCAAAACCAATAACTTTTTTAAAAAAAATCAACTTCATATTGATATTACTTAAGGTGAGTGATGGCCAAGGCTCAAACTAGCCAGTGAAAATGCTTTGATTCTAAAATTGCCAATAAAGTAAAACTTAGCTTCAATCTAACTGGTTGAGAGAAATTAGGCAAATACTCTTTCTCAAAAACTAGCCACTGCCATGGATACTGTACCTACTTATCTTTCACAGTAACCTAATAATTATAGAATTTTTTATTTCAATTTTACAAATGAGGATCCAAAGAAACAGAATATTTAAGGTTACATGTGTAAAATTTATCATGCCGGGATTCAAATACAGAATTGTCTGATTCCAAAGCCCAGGCCTGCTTACTACTTTAATCAGTATTCAGCAATATCTACTGAATTAGGTCACCAGGCATTATGTTCGATGAAGAAAATATAGAGATAGAAGACACAGTCCCTGGCTTCAAAGAGCTGCAGTGATCTCTCAGTTTCTTCTCAGTTTCCATTCCATGCTTCTTCCAAATTCTGATCCAAAGTGTCATATTTAGAATCGTGTCTTGGTATTCGGCATGTTTTCTTTCATAACTTGAAATAATCCATAAGAACAGAAATTCCTTCTACAGATGCTTTATTTAACACATAAAATTTAAATGCCAGTCAAATATTCAACAAGAAGCAATTTTTAAGAACTGTCAATGTTGGTTGATCATTGAGGTAGAGACAGTACTGTGGTAGATACTAAAGAGAATGAGATACACCAACCATCAAACTGTTTGTTGTCTAGTGTGGACGACATCTGGACTGAAGTCCTGATAACTAAAAGTAGGTATAAAAGACTTACACATTTCTGTTGTAATAATGAAAGCATTTTGCTATGGGAATAGGTGTGAGGAACAGTGCAAGTTTTGGAGAGAAGGTAATCTGTTAATGTTTAGATAGCATAATATCTATTTCTCATGCTGGAAAACCTAAGAATTACTGACCTCTTTTTATTTGCAACAGTCACCTAGAAAAGTCAGTTGATTTTCTGAGAATATGTTTGCAACAGGGTGATATTGTGTGTGCATGTGGAATGTTTTTGTGTAGTTGGTATAGAATGCATTAATATTTGAAAAAACATTCTCTATTTTTTTACACAAAGAATACATGAATAAAAAAAAGAATACATGAATAAATTATTAATGGAAAAATTACAGTTTTCCTTTTTATAGTCTCCTCTCTCTACCTTTATATGCTCCCCAACCAATCTTACTTTGTTCTTCAGTGGTAACCATGGTTAATAGAAAGATAGACATCCTTCTGGGCCTTTTCCTATAGATTTATTTATTCATAGATACACACCTATATAACATGTACCTTTTATTATTTTTGCATAAATAGGATCATATTGTATTTATTATTTTTTACTTGCTGTTTTCAATTAATAGCATGGCCTAGAAAACTTTTCATGTCAGTATATATAGATCTTCCATGCTTTTAGCTACTGGGTACTATTCTGTGCTATGGATGCAGCATAATTATTTTTAACCAAGCCTTTATAGATGAAAAATCTAGTTTCTAATTTTTCACTATTCTCTAGGATATCACTTTGAAGTATAATTTTGAGAAATAATATCAATTTTTCTCTCATATAATGCCCTAATTTACATGTCCATTAATAGTATCCTAGTGTACCTATACCCTAGTTCTTTGCCAGTACTGAATATTATTAAAGTTTAAAGATTTTCTAATGACATAAGTGGAAAACATAATATTTTGCTTTGATTTGTATTTCTCTGATTACTATCAAGTTTGAGCAACATTTTCACATGCATATTAATGATTGATATTATTTTCTTCTATAAATTGCCTTTTATTTAGAAATTGTCAGTGTCTGACAGGGGACAGTCTTGTTCAGATTTCTACATAAAAACCCTGAGAAGATCACACTCAAATTGTGAGGAGACTGAATGCTAATATGATTAACTTCCAGTTTTACTTGATAATTTCTCAACATTGAAATGAATTATTAATATCTAGGGCTGCTTATCAGAATCACTACCTTTTCTTTGCCTTTGCCTCTTTGAGGGCCTTTTGGCATGTTCACCTTCAAATCTGAATAATTTTTTGTGCCTAGATTCTTCTTAATTTCAGTAGAAGATAGTACTTGATAACCACAAATCCTCAATTTGTAACCTATGTCTGCCATAGAATACCCCTTACACAAATATAAACAAGATCCCTTTTCTCCTCCTCTTTGTATTTCCTACACTTCCTGGGAAAACCCAGCCCACTTCTCCTGCTCCCCCCTGCCACCTGGCTCCTAGCCTCACCTGCTGAGCAGCCCCACTGGGGATCTCTGCTGCTTCAGGGCTATTCAACACTCAGAACCCCAGGTCTAATTTCTCCCCGGAATGATGCTGCTGCCAGAAAAGTGGCTTTGTGGAGGGAAATTAGAAGGAATGATAAGCCTAAAACTGGATCTTGAGTAGGACTTTATTTTCAGTGTCCAAAGGGGAAAATAAAATTTAAACTTTTCATTCAGGCTTTACCTGAGTTCCTAGTCTTGCCTCTCTCGTGACCTCTCCTCTTCTCATTCTCAGTGAGAGGGCACGCACTCCACCAAGAAGCAGCCTAGCACAGTGGTGAGGAGCATGGACTGTGGAGTCACATGTCTGGGTTGGAATCCATCACTTATTAGCTGTGCAGTAGGCGGTCCCCAAGGTGGCACCGGATAATCCTCACCTTCTGATATCCATGTCCTTGTGTAGTCTTCTTCCAAAATGAAGGAGGGCTGATTTGTATGACCAATGCAATATGGCAAAAGGGATAGTGTGTGACATCTGAGGCTAGATCAGGCCATTGCAATTTTTGCCTTGACTTCTAGAATTATTGCCTCTGGTGGAAGCTGGTGGGATGATATGGGGACACTCATGCACCCCTGTGGAGAGGCCCAGGTGGGGAGGAACTGAAGGCTCCCAGTAAGAGCCAGCACCAACTTGCCAGCCATGGAGTGAGCCACCTTGAAAGCAAATCCTCCTGTCCCCCGAAAACTTCCAGATGACTACAGCTCCAGGTGACAGCTGACATCTTAGGAGACCCTGACTCAGAATCACAACAAGCTCTTCTTAAAGACCCAACCCACAGAAACCGTGAACTATAGAAATAAATTGCTATTGTTATTTTCAGCCTCTAAGTTTTGGGGAATTTGTTATACACCATTAGGTAACCACTACAAGCTGTGTGATCCTGGGCAGTGTCCACATGAGTAAGGTGATAATAATAGTCCTTTCTTAATAGGACTGCTGAGGGGTTTAGTTGAGTTGATAAATGTCAAAGTTATATATTAGTACCCAGCGCATAGTAATTGCTATGGATTTGGTAAGTGCTGATTTTTTAGTGGGCCAGTCTGCACTGTGTTCAACGATTTTAGGAGCCCCAAGTCCATGGTTGGCCTAGGAGCGCAGCTGCTCCATCCCCCTTGACCAGGATACTACATCCCACGGTGGCTTGCTCATTCCCTGGAATTTGGCTTATATAGACTAGAAGTGAACCACTCTTGTTTTTGAATAAAATATTAATTATCCCTAAAGATATTATAGTACAAATCCCTATTTCCCTAAAGGCACTTTATCCACAATCAATCCTAGTCCTTTACTTTACTCTCCAGTTCCCTTTTCTCATCTGTTTACTTCATTCAGGTGCCTTCCCAAACACAAGAGCTTCCTATTCCCAACCTTCACCTTTGAAATGTGCATCCTGAGCTTTTAAGACGTAGGTGTGGAGAAGCACAGATGAGAAGCCCTTGACCAAAGGGAGAAGGTGATGGGAGGGGGTCTCAGTACCTGCCTCCCTCCCTTTCACAGATAGGTTCTGGGCACCTGCATGCTTGACAGACTAAAAGTTACTTAGCCATTTTAGAGATGAAGCTCTCAAGCAACCTGTTCTAGGTGGTGGCTATCGAGGACCAAGACTGGGATAGAAGCAGCTCCTTGGCCCTGGGTTCCTTTTGTCACACACTTAACCCTTTACAACAAGGCAGTGACTGGACAAGAAGAGTTTCCATTGACAAACAGCACCTTGCATATCTTTGCCATTCAAACCATTCTAGTCTATTCTATCCATAGTCTCAGGAAATAGGAAAAAGGCTGACATCCCCACCTCTTCTGTTTCCCAATAGGTTTGCTACCTCATAGGGTACTTCTAATTTCATGTCCAGTGTGTTTTGAAATCTTTTAAAGCCAAAGAATTCTTTATTGCTAATATGTACATATTTTTTTTCCCCTGGAATAATGCTCTGTGGTTGTGGAATGTTCCTTAGGCTTGAAACCTTGTTTTGCTTGGAAACGATTTAATCTCATTTTGGAACACCAGTGGGAAAAGTGATTTATTCAGATGACCCTGAAAGTTCCAGATGTTTTGGCTGCCAACCTATGGGTAGATTCTAATGGGCAGAACCTCTACCGGGTGGCTGTGCTTGCTGTGTAAAAGGTCAGGCACAGTTACCAGGCTCCACATGGGATTTTCACAATTGCTTGGGAGATTGGAAGGAAAGACCTTTCTAAGTAAACTTTCAGTAATTTGTGAGTTTGTTTTTTTTTCTGGAAATTTTAGCCTGTATCTGGTCCCAAAATTTTTACCTAAAGAAAAATGGTGGGCCGGACCAGCGTGACTCAGTGGTTGAGCGTTGACCTATGAACCAGGAGGTCACAGTTTGATTCCCAGCCAGGGCACATGCCTGGGTTGTGGGCTTGATCCCCAGTGTGGGGTGTGCAGAAGACAACTGATCAGTGATTCACTCTCATCATTGATGTTTCTATCTCTCTCTCTTTTTCCCTCCCTCCCCCAAATCAATAAATATATATATATATTTTTAAATGGTGTGATTTTTTTTATATGCAGGATGGGTGGATGGGGGACAGAGGGTGGATAAAAGCATTTAGAGGTCCCTTAAGAACCAAAGCAGCAAACGCAGGAGGTATGCCTGGATGTAGGAAAGCAGCAAATGTAAGAGGCACTGAAACAAATGAGCAATAGGAGCACCAGCTCTGCCTCTCCTTTGTGACATTATTATTTAAAGTTTAAACGTCTTTGATATGATTAAAATAATCTTTTTAGGGTATTGCCACATTTGAAGAACCACAAAAGGAGGCTGAATGAGCTGAGAGAAATACACAAGTGGATCAGCAAGATGACAGCTGCTGCATTGAAATTGGGGTTGTAATATGTCAGTTTCCAACCTGTCACATATAATCCAGACAGAGACATAGCTTTGCGTCTGCCTCCTTCTGATTTCCCTCTGTCTGGTGCGGTTTGGGTCACATCTGTTGGCTGCATTCTCATCTTCCTGAGATCTGCATTGACTGATCGCTGAAACTCCGTGTTTATCTGCGTCTGCGGTTATTTCTCTTCCAGGGAAGTCTCCAGAGAAACATCATGCCCCCTGTTGTGGGGGTCTTGGGTTTATTAATCCACAGTTGGTGCCCAGGCGGTTCTGTATGTTTCACACTAGGATAGAGGGCACATTCATTATGGATACCTTTTAACATTTACTATCTCAGAAAAAACCATCTGACAAAATAAAAGTTTAAGCCTACTTCCTGAATATCTCAAACTGATTTGAAACAGAACTGCTCACCATAAATAAAACAAGCTCTCTGTTTGACTTTTGCATGTTTTCTGCTCATACATTGCTTTGTCTCTCGTGATAAAAGACGGAGAAACATGGCTTCAATCCTTAAACTTGGCTGGTGTCTAGATAAGATTTAAACTATAGCATGCCTGTCTATGTTCAAGCCTAGGAAATTCTTTTTGCATTTCATCCATTGCTAATGTCTTGTATCTGCTCATTGAATCTAACCCTTGATTTCTTTTGTAGACATATGTAATCTGAAGGCATGCAACATTTTGCAAATGTTGGCCCATATTTTTATTTCATAAGGTCTTATTTGGTCTGTCTACCAAGTTTTGATTACTTCCATATTGCTCTTAATTGACTTAATATCCCCAAAGACTTCCCTATTTGTGTATCCCTTTATCTTTGCTTCTTTTATCTCTTGCTGTGAGAGTACAAAATTGCTGACATAGTCAATGTATTTAAATCCTGAGTGTGGCAGAAGACTTTTCAAATCTGTTTTAATTTTCTGATACTCAGCTGAGGACCATTACACATTCTGTTCAGTTAATCTGTTTTTAATCATATCTGTAAATGCTCAAGTTGCACATGAGAGAAATGGTGCAGAAACTAAAACCAGACCAAGTGTATTTTTGCATCTGTAACATGAAACTCTTGCTTTGCTCTAACTATACGTGTTACGACCCATCTCCTTGCTATCACAATGAGAATCGAGGAACGTTAAGCGTGCTTTCAGTTTGGTTTTATAATGTATCAGTTAAGATTCATTCAGCTGCAGATAATTAATAACTGCATTAAGTGTGGTGTAGACCACTGCATACAGTTATTTACACAACACAAATTTTAGAGAATTCAGGCTTCTTTCATCCTTTTGTTCTTCCATCCTTGGTAGTCTGTGTTATTTCCATTGTAGTCACATCTCCACGTATCAGACCTTCACACTGCAGTGTCTACTGGTAAGTAGGAAGAGAAGGGGCAGGAGCAAATTGCCTCTCCCCTGTGTGTGCCCATCAGCTTTTATCAGGCAGTCTTTCCCTTATGTCTCACCTAGCCAGCAATTGTACCACAAGGTTACCCTTTGACCAATTATGGGCAAAGAGGTAAGAGCTAAGCAAAAAGTCTTAGGCCAACCGTAATTGCACTGGGCCTCTGCACTCTGCCCATCACTGCTTGACCAAAGTCACAGTTCTGTTAGCAAGGGATAATGAGACTTGGTGGTGGGTGGGAGGAAGGGACAGCTGTTTGTCACCCTTAATAGCTCTGTTCAAGGTTTAAGTCATATCTCCAGAGGTCACAACTGTTATATTTACTGGTAGACCTAAGGAATCAGCTAAAGTGCTCTCTAGTGTTATGTATTTATACATTATTCCTTGTATTTTAAAATAGCACATTTTATTACATGATTTTCTCCCTGATTACAATGGACATGATGACATACACTATTCTACACATGCAAAAGGCCTAGGAGTGGGGAGAAAAATTAATAAGAGGGAAGGAAGAGGACAAAGACTAAATTATATTTTCAATTGCAAAATCTCTTCTCTTGTATAACAAATACACTGCTTTGTGTTTTGGCCTACCAGCGGTAAATTACTTCCTCAGAATAAAACTCTGGAGCTCAGTGGGAGAAGGGTTATAGTCAGTAGAGTATAATTCTGCTGTGGAATCTAGCCAGTAACTAATTGAATAAACATCAAAATGTAGAAAGCGAGTGTCTTTAGCCATTAGTCTCTTATTTTTCATGGGAGTCTGGTCCTCTGTTTGTTCTGACTTAAAATAAAAGTAGAAAAAATTAGTGTAGAGTAGTATACTTATCCTTAATGCAGCTTCTGAGTTGACAATTAAATTCTCTTTGTTTTATTTTGAAATTAAAAGGAAATATAATCATTTGTATTAGAGTTCTCTTGGGTATAAGTGACAGGAATTCACCTCAAACTAATTTAAGCAAAACACAGGATCATGGGAAGAATATTGGAGTAGCACAGAGACTCAAGGAGAAAGCTCAATGGCCCAGACTCTGGAGGGGCAGTCACAACCTAAGTCAGGGGTCCTAGGGGCTCTGGGAATCTTCTCCTGTTTCTGCTTTTGCCTGCACGTGGGCTTCATTGTCTCAGCTCATCATTCTCTGTGTAGTGAGGACCAAGTGTCATGGGCAGCCTCCGGATCACATCCTCACAGCCATGTAATCAGAGAGGAAAGCATTTGTTTTCTCCAGAAAAAGCTTGAAAATTTCTGAGAAAAGACTCTGATTTTCTAGCTTGGGTCATGTTACTGTGCTTAGAGCATTCACCACTGCCTCAGGTGGGGTAAGGAGGGGTGAGAAGGGAATAGGGAGATGTCCTAAGATTGACCCATCTCAGATTATGTTCTGCTCTCATGGTTAGGATGGCTGGGACTGCACCACACACTCCCCTTTACCCACCCCCTCACTGGAAGCTTGGCTTTGAAGAAAGGGGATGTTCTCAGTGGACAAATGGTAAATGTCTGCTATAACACAGATACATACATGGGCTCCACTCTCAGAGTGTCTAATTTAGTAGCACGGGTGAAGATCCAATGTGGAGGGCTAGTGAATGATGTTCACCTGGAGTTTTATGCTGAGCTGGTATGGGCTTGGCACATGTTTAAAAAACACTGGCTTTGAGAACCAGCTTGGGAACTCAGGCCCTTGCAATCTTAGGCCCTACACAACTGTACTGACACTGCTCTCCTACAGACCAGGTCCTTCCTAAGGACCACCCCCTCGACAGCCACATCATTCAGCTCATTCCTAACAACCTCTCTGCAGCACTTCCATACTCACTCATTCATTTAGTCAACCATTCAACAATATTATTAGATGGATAATTTACTTGTCACTTGCTGTAAGTGCTATAAAGGAAACAAACAGGATACTGTAAACAAAAATACTAGTGAGTGTTGATGAAAGATCTACCTTTGTCCATAATTCTCCTCAAAGGAAAACAACAACAAAAAACTTCTCTCTCTATTAAGAACTCTGGTGCCAGGCTCTCCCTGGTCTGCCTCTAAGCTCTTGGATCTACCTTTCTCTGGTGTTGCTTTCTTTTTTTCTCTTTTTGTGACATGTACAGCATCTGAGACCAAATCAGTAAGTAGATGACCTCAATTTTTCTAGCCCCTCCTTCCTTATTCTGAAGGTCCTCCCTCATTGATCTTCTGCTCCCTGTGCTGGAGAACAACTGTGAGGGATAAGGAGGAGAACTGTGGGAAGGTCTTCCCTACACTTTTCATGTTGCCAAAGCAACAACTTAGTCCAACGTAGTATAAGCAGATGTGCAATGTATCAGGGCAAGGCAGTCTTTATTTCCTCCTTTGTGCCCATTTTCCATTTTCCTATTTGTATCTTTGATTCTTGGCTATAAGCATACTGCTATGCTATAAACAAATACTGTCATCCAATTTCTTCAATATACTTGTACACCATAACAGCTGGTAAGCAACGGTGTTAAGACAAACTCTCAGTGCTGTTTGGACTTACACCAATTTTCTTCTGTCACTGGACATTTAAAAAGCACTTTTTGTAGTCTTCCTTTTCCTCCCATGCAGATGAATGCCAGGCTGGTAGACCCACCAGGCAACCAGAGTGCAGAATATAGGCCAAGGCCTGGGCTTCATCATGCCTGGGCTTCCATGTTTTCCCTTGCAATGAATTGGTATTCACCAAATTTTCAAGGTGATTCTCTGTTTTGTAGTGATGGACATCTGCCACTAAAATCTTGGTGGGGCTTCTTTGAATCCAGGCTGTGCCTATGTACTTATGAGGTTGAAAGCACTTTGTGGCTTGGCAAAATGACATTTTATTGAAAATATTCTGTAATGTTTATAAGGCATATAAAATATTTTTACAATATTTAAAAAATCAAGAACAATTACTTGGCAATAAAACATGTCTTCCAAAGAAATTGTTTTGAAAGTTGTGGACCAACATTCCCAAAAGTAAGTAATTAGATTTTTAGCCTTATAGCTACAGTGTGATCAATCTCTCAGAGAGCGAGTCTTTATTAATTTTCTCTTCCTTTTTTTCTCAGGCTACCTTCTGATACTTTGTTTTCTTTTCTAAACTTTCCTCTGTTGTCATAATATTTTTAGCTAGCAGGCTCAATTTTTCCAACTTAGCTAATGGGGCTTTCTTTATTATGATACACTTCTCTGAAATCCCTAGATTCCTCTTTTTCTTAAGTCTGTCTCATAAGACAGCCCATCAAACAGACAATGGAGAGGATTTATTGAATGCTTACTGCGTGAACAGGAACATTGGGGTAAGATACAGACACACTTACGGTCCAGTTGGGAGAGAGGACATAAACACATAAAAATGACAAAGGAACAAAGGTGAAGGAAACAGTCAGTAAATGACTGCCAGTCAGTAAATATTCAAGGGATTTTAGTTGGATCAGGTTCATTAGGGGAGACATTCTGGAAGAAAGCAATTGAGAGAGAGCAGAGGATTGAAGGAAGGGCCGGAGTAGGACCAGCTGGGAGTAGGAGAGGGGCCTCTCTCTATTGCCCTGCACAGTTGTAATAAGATTCACTGTAAGAGTTTTGCTTCTAACAGCCACCTCAGGACTAATCTTTGCATCATTTGGACTCCTGAGGGCTGGATTCATTTCAGAACTAGTGTCTCAAAGAGCTACTTTATTTGAATACTTCTCTAGTGTACACAAGAATAAATCTTTGATGCTTCCTCATTATTTCAGAGTAAAGTCTAAACTCCTTACCATGAAAATCATGAATTTTCACAGTCAGACCAAACGCTTCATTTTAATCCTTGTTTTCCCAACCTTGGAAGCCTGGGTCCTAACCACATTGAACTAGAAGTTTATAAATGTGCCAGGCATTCCTACACCTTCCTGTCTTTGCCACTGCTGAAATCTTTGCCTTGGATTTCTCTAATTATACTCCAAATGTCCTCTCCTCTGTCAAAGCGGCCCTAACTTCTTTTAGAGCTGTGTTCTTCAAATGCACAGATCAGATTTCCTCTACAGAATTAGCACAGCATATCAACTTTTGGGGGGAGACATACCTCAACACCCCACCAGAAAGAAAACTTTCCAGGGCTGAAAGTGTGTTTTATTATATTTATAACCCCATCCTTAGAACCACCAAGGGCAGGCAGTACGTGCTCACATCATGTTTACTAAACAAGAACCAACAATCAGCTTTTTGCGGCACCTGCATTCCTTTGGATACCATTTCCTGCTCTATAGGTTCTTGATAATAAGGGAGATTTCATCTAAATATTTATAGAGATGCAGAGACTTTCAAAATGTCCAACGAATTTGTGATTATTGTTGGTCTCAAAATCTTTAGACACTCCTTATACTTTATTTGCTTTGGTAGTTTAAAAACACAAAAGTATGTTAACTTTGCCTCAGCTCATACAGCAGACTTTATTATTTCTTTTGCATGTTTATTAAAGTGTCCACAAATATAGGATTTCTGATAGATATTTGAATTAAAAAATAGTAAATGAATTTGATAAAAGGATACTGGAAAGTTGATTATTTTTGTGCATTGTTCCTTAGTTAAATATTTGTTTTACTGATTTACTTCCTCAACAATGCATACTATTAATACTATGCATTCATCCTTTTCCCTACTCTTGGATATTTTATTTACACTTTAGGTTTATTTCCTAAAAGTCTTAAGTGTAAACATCCTTGCAATTCATTGATGAACCTATGGAAAGAACTGCAATGTAGATAATGGTTATGTGATTGTGTGTATTTGTGTACATATTTAGGATTCAATAGAATATTTATTGTCAACTAGGAGTTTTTAGAATTAAGTACTATGGAGGTTTCAGAGCTAAAGACTGTGAATTCTACTCTCAAGGGTTTAGTAATCGAATGGTGAAAATAAGCACTGCACATATGTAATTGCAGCAAAAATAATGCCATGAAAGTGGTATAGAAGAAAAATAATCCCAACCCCCACCACTTTTCCGAGGAAGAGAGAAATAGAATCTCTATTTATTTACTTCTTTGATATATTTCATCAGAGTTGTATTTTTCCTAATATAGATCTTATACATATTTTGTTAGGTTCATACCAAAATATTTTATTCATAGATAGGAACACTTGATATTGTCAAGATATCAGTTTTTCCCAACTTGACCTATAGAGTCAATGCAATCTCAATCAAAATTTCAGCTAGTTATTTTGTGGATATAGCCAATAAACTATCGAACAAGTGCTTTTCTCTTGCTGCCTTAAGATTCTCTCTTTTTTGTTAACCTTTGGCATTTTATTTATGACTAGAGGCCCAGTGCATGAAATTTGTGCACTTGGTGGAGGGGTCCCTCAGCCCGGCTTGCGCCCTTTCCCAGTCTGGGAGCCCTCGGGGGATGTCTGACTGACAGCCTAGGCCTGCTCTCTGTGCTGGCAGTTGGACATCCTTAGCGCTACCACGGAGGCAGGAAGGTTCCCGCCACCGCCACTGCACTCGCCAGCTCTGAGCCCGGCTTCTGGCTGAGCGGTGCTCCCCCTGTGGGAGCACATTGACCACCAGGGGGCAGCTCCTGTGTTGAGTGTCTGCCCCTTGGTGGTCAGTGTGTGTCATAGCAACCAGTCATTCCACCATTCGGTCAATTTGCATACTAGCCTTTTACTATGTAGGTAGTGTCTTGGTGTGGGCCTCTGAGTTCATCTTATTTAAGACTCTCTGTGCTCCCTGGTCTTGTATGTCTATTTCCTTCACCAGGTTAAGGATGTTTTCCAACATGATTTTTTTCTAATAGTTTTTCAATTCCTTGCTCTCTCTATTCTCTTTCTGGTATCCCTATCATACAAATGTTGGCATGACTGATGTTGTTCCAAAGGCTCCTTAAACTCTTCTCATTTAGGGGGGAGTGTTCTTTTTTCTTTTTGCTGTTCTGATTAGGGGTTTTCTGCTTTCTTTTCTTCCAAATCTCTGACTTGATCCTTAGCTTCATTTAATCTACTGTTGATTTCCTCTAATATATTCATTGTTTACAGTTATTGTATTTTTCATTTCTAACTGGTTATTTTTATGTTTTCTATCTTCATTTTTGTTCCCTATCTCTGTTGCAGTTCTCATTGAGATCACCGAGCATCCCTATAACCAGTGTTTTGAATTCTGCATCTAATTGATTGCTTGTCTCCATTATACTGGGGTTTTGTTCTCTACTTTCATTTAGAACATGTTTCTTTGCCTCTTCATTTTGGCTGCCTCCCTGTGTTTGTGTCTATGTATTAGGGAGAGCTGCTACACCTCCTGGTTTTGGAAAAGCAGTCTTCTGTAGTAGGTGTCCTGTGGGGCCCAGTCGCACAGTGTCCCTCGTCAACAGAACCAGTGCTCCAGGTGTGTCTTTTGTGTAGATTGTGCTCTCCTGTTGTAGGTGAGCCTTGGTTGCTTTTGGCACATCAACAGGAGGGATTGGCCTCAGGTTGATTGGTTGTAAGGACTGGTGGTGATTACAGCAGAGGAGCTGCTATGCAAGCTTTGGAGCAGGATTTGTTTAGTGGGGCTCTGGTGCCTACTGTAACCATCCTTTGTGTGTGTCATTTGTGGAGATGGTTCAGTGGTACTCTGAGTGTGGTCTGAAGCTGACTACTGCGTGGCTCTTGGGAGGGGCTCTGGTGCAGACCCAGGTCAGCTGCTGCCTGTGCTCTGCCTGGAGTCAGTTGTTATGGGCTACAAAGTGATCTGTAGATGGTTGCCATTTGTGTTAAGCTTGAAAATACCAAATACAATTTGTGAACCTTGATTGGATTCTAGATTAAATACACACACACACACAGCTACAAATGTCATTTTGGGAATAACAGGAGAAAAGTAAATATCTTTCGTATGATAGAAGATACATTTGAATTGTTATTTTATTTTTAGCTGTGATGAAGATCACATCTTTAGTCAATGACTGCTGAAATATCCTGAAGTGAAGTATTATAACTGTGTTGGGGAGAAAAACATTTCCTCTATCTACCTAGGTTCTTTTGGCTGGTCTAATAATTAAATTAAATACGACAGATTAACAGGAGAAAAACAAATTTAATTATGTACATATGAGAGCTCTATAAATATATAACACCCAAGGGCAAGTCAGGCAGTTGCAGCTTATATGACATCCTGAGCTAAGAAATGGGATAGGGGCCAGGGGATTCAAAGGGGAGGAGGGTAATTTACAGAACAATAAGAAGAGCAGGTGTTTAGTAATTAGACATTTGTCCTGTCATATAGGTAGGTCATTCAGGTAAAAGCTATCTCTGGTAATAACCCCCACCCCTCTCTATCAGTGAGGCCCCCATCTAAATTATTTTAGATAGTTAAGGGAGAGGTGAAATTCTTTTCTTGATTACTTTCAGGTCAAAATAATCTACATTTGGCATATTCTAAGTTCACATATTCTGTTCTCCATCAATGGCAAATTGCTTTTAAATGTTTTAGGGAAAAACAGAAATAAAATGTAGTATTCAATAAATGTTTTTAAGTTATTGGATAAATGTATATCCAATTTATTCAGACTTTTGCAAAAATGCTTGAAGAGATGAAACAAAAATCAATTGCCAGATACTAAGCAGGAATGGATAATATCAAACCTTTGGAACTGAGTTTAAATTTGACTTATTAGGATTGTAAGACTTGGGTCACACATGAGCAATCAGAGAGCAAAGAAGAACATGATTAGCTTTAGAGTAAGAAGGAAGTGTTAAGAGAAGTCATAATGACAAATTATTCTTTTGAGTTTTTCCAAATCAGAATTCTGGATCTCTAAGCACCATGAAGACTATTACTCAAACCTGCTCATTTTGCAGATAAAGAAACCACTACCTAAAAAGGCTTGTTCTGTGTCCAAATTTATCAAGCAGTTAGTATAAAAGACCAGGTACTACAATGCACAGTACACATGACTTTCCATTATGCTGTGGCTGCTCAGTGTAGCTCAAAATTACATATTCAATAAAGCTCTCATTTACCTTAATTTGTAAGATTAGCTTTTTTTTTTTTTTAACCAATTCCTTTGGACACAACAAAATGTTTAATAGTTTTCTCTCTACTTGTGACTAACACTGTGTTGATAAAGACAGAATGAATGAGAAGGGGAACAATTAACTGGAAGTTATGCTGTAAATTCAGGTTATATGTGCAAACAATTAGATAAATGTATTAGAAATACCCAGCCTCTTGCCTCTCACATACACACAACAACAACAGAGAACATCAGAGGGAACTATGCATTGTGAAGTCAGAGAAAGGGACCCTGGCTTTTTATTTATTGTTTGTGATTTATATTGGAAAGCATAGGAGATGATGTGGAGAAAAAGTTTATCTGCTAACCTCTGAATGTCTTTTATCAGATCAGCTTTTCCTTCTTGTCTCAAAGAAAGTGGAACTTGATGGATAACTGATGGATAACTAATATAAATATACCACAGTCACAGCTAAGGGAAAAACAGGTGGGATTATGGGAGAGGAAGGAATTAGAGGGTTTTATGGCATAGAGAATCCATGCTGGAAAGAGACTCAACAGAGAGCAAACAAAGTGGAAGGTTTTTCTTCTCCTTAGGACAATAAGAGGGATGGTTTCATGGTTGGCTGTAAGAGAGAAAGAGTGAAGAACCCAGGTATGTTAAAGATCCACTTACATTTTCTGGATGGGAACCCCCTGCCCCGTTTTATTTTTTATTTGGAAAAAAAAATGAATTGCAAGGATTGTGTGTTGATAGTATCCTTAAGTTTCTAGTAGCTAAAATTATTAAAATTCCAATTAGTTTACATTAGAGTTTGACATCCAATGACATCTCTATTAAAAGGGGTTGCTATTTAGTCTGTGCTGCAGATATCTTTGATATCTTTACCAAAAGATGTCTTTTCAATGTAAAAAGAAAGGAGCAGTGGTTGTCTGTGGCTGCTTTCAGGGTGAGAATGTGCTGGAATATTTTATTGCTGGATTGGCATTGAAGTCTGCTGTGAAATGATTTTATGAATGCTATTTCCTGGGAGGCTCACAGAACTAAGAATTGCATGTCATGAGGCCATGATCCCAAGGAGTAGAAATCATATAAATAAAGGTCTTGGGGAATTATGGTCTATTGGATATATTTTCTTTACAAAATGAGTCCATAGTTCACTTTGATGGTAAGTTTAAATGGTTCATATAAGAGCAGAAAAATACATCTATCTTTAAGTGGTAACACAGTTCAATTTACGAATTCCCACCACCCTGTAAAAATATGAGGTCTAAAATTCCAACAGAAAAATAAGACAAAAAAAGAGAATAGCTACTATGGTAGAAGGACATGGTTTAATATATTGTTTTAAAGCTTTTGATTTAATGATATTCATATTTAGGAAATGGGATATAGCGATTCAGAGTTTACTATTCCATTAGGATATATGCCTGTGGGTTCTTTTCTCACAGCCATATCCAAAGGAGAAGTAGGCTAACTGCAAGAAGGAAAAGCCAGAATAGGTTGGCTACAGTTGCAGAGCAAGGAACCTGCTTTATCCCTGGACACAGAATGAAGAGAACTGGTTATGCTCTGGGTCAATGCAATCATCTTTACAACAGATTAATTTGGGATTTTGAAATTATGAATTCCCACACAATTGCCCACAAAAATGTTCAGTAGGCCCAGCTCCAGGAAATTTTATATTCATCTTCCAGATAATTGTAAGGTGGAGGCATGCTTTAGAACCCAGCAAGAGAACAGTAACAAAAGCTTCACATGGACAGACATCCTTCAGACATTCATATTTCGACAGACTATTAGGTTGACTCATTCAGTTGCTAATGACAATGAACTGGGCAACCTCTTGCAGTATAAGTTAAAACTTTGAATGCTTGGGACAATGTGTAGCCATGAGCAGAACCCAACTGACTGATCTAAAAGTAATAAATTTAAGGTTTTTCAATCTTAAGATTGGAAAAGGAAAAGAAAGTTCTAAGTAAGTTTTTCCCACCAGAGTGCTCTGAGAGTCAAATGATATATTTGATGAGAGAATACTTCAAATACTACAAATATTAGGAAAAATTAATCAAAGCCTAGCATGAGTACATGCTCAATGTATGTGCTCTTAGTAGATATTAAGCATTTAAAACAACTTATTATTTCACCATCTTATTGTATACGCATTTTACAAATTTTTAAAAAATGAGGCGAATAACAAGAAACTGCAACATTGCTGGAGATAATGTTACATTTCAATGTTGAAGTGAATGAGGACTGTTTTGATAGAATGCACAAACAACGACAGTACTAAAATATACAGGAGGGTATATGACCCTTTTAAAGAAATAATTCTTTAGAGTACATTCTAAATTCAGGATGTGGGTCCCTGTCCAGTATGCAAGGCCAGGATTCATTCTGGAGCCTCCAAGTATAATTAGGAAAAGAACGATGCTTATGCTAATAGCAACAATATGAGAGCATAATACAAAAGCTTTACCTGCTCTGGCTCCTTTTATTCCCACAGATCAGTGGAGGAATTCCCCTCCCCCTCCAATTAAAAACAAGGCGAAGTAACTCCCCCAGGTCATGCGGATAATAGCTAAGGAAGCAAACTCTGAGCCCACTCAGTAACCTTAACTGCCACTCCTGCTTTGTAGTTGAAATGATAGGCCCTTCTTGTCTGTGTGGTCATGGGATTGCCACCAAATTCTAAATGTAAGCAGCACTGCTCTGAGGGGAGTATGAATCTTTAGGGTCTCTTTCGATTCTGTTGACTGTGAGAGCAGGGACTTGGATTTTAGAGGACTTGGTTTGGACACCCTCTCCAGTGCATAAATTTTGGAGGTGGCTAGAGAAAAGAGAAAATTTGGATCATGCATGAGACAGTTATGGAGGTGGCTCAGTTAATCTGCCAACATGGGCTTCCAGAGGGACCTTTAAGGTGGCTGAAATGATTGGCTCTCTCTTCTCTATCCTACTTGCTGCAGTGTGCTTACCTGGAGAATATAAATGTGGTCACAAAAAGTGTTTCCCCCAAATCATATTAAGATGAATAGGTCTGATACTAAAAAATTCTCCTTATTTGATTGTAATTGGATATTTTAGTTATCTATCCAGAATTATTTTGAAAAGTCTTCAGAATCAAAGACCACACAAAAATATTAAAGAAAATTTCAAGTAGTTATACTAGTAATCTTCCTGTTTACACAATTCCAAGCTGAGCCAAATTATGATACCAGGTTTGGAGAGCAGAGCTGCCATTTGCTCTCGTTGCTCCCAAAGAGATCCATCAAGTGACTATGGTAATGTAGACAGTCAAATTCTTATCCAGAATTTTTATTGTGAATTGAAATTCATACGGAATATGTAATCTCTTTTTTACTAGGGTACTCCAAAAGTCAAATAGAAAACAGCAAGAAAGCAAGATTTAAAAAATACCAACATAAATTTTCTACTTGACCTTCACTATAGACACCTCAAGACACCCAAAGTCCTCAAAACTTATTTCTTCCTCAAGTGTCCCCATACCTCTCACCTCACTTACCAACTTTGCAGAGCTTCTTCTCTTCCTCAGTCCATTTTAAAGTGGTTTGGACATTCAGTTCGTGAAACATAAAATGCACCCAACAATTAAGAAAATGAAGCTCTTTCCTTCCTCTAATATTTAGGTATTTAGTAAAAAAACAGTACCGGTGATTTCACATCCTAAAAGACTCTCAAAATCATTTTTTCTTCTCCATTCTCAATGCCACTGGCTATTCAATTTAGACTCAGAATACCACTGGCTTGGACTTTTATAGCTCTCTCTTATTCCCCCCTTCTCCCCTTACATCTGCATATATTGAATTAGTCTTCTAAACTGCTGCCACAGTTATTTATCTAAAATCACAAATCTAATCATCATAATTTCCTGGTTAGAACACTCTCATGTCTATCCATGACCTAGAGGACAAAGTCTTAATTTTCTAGCAAGTTCTTTAGGATTCTTCATAATCTGTCCTCAGTCTACAGTCCTCATTCTCTTGGCCTCCCTCAACCCCTCCCCCACTCCTTAGGCACCAGTTGTGCTGGGCTGTACATCTTTCTTTAAATGTGCTGGCTTGTGCATCTTTCTTTGAATGAGCAACTCTCAAACTTAGTAGTTATACTAGTAATCTAGTATAATTAGTAGATATACTAGTGAACCAGAATCATCCAGAGGGCAAGCTAAAATACAGACTGTTTGGACTCACTGCCCCCCCCCCTCCACTCCTTCCCTCGTCCCCCACCCCCCACCCCCCTCCCACCCCCACAGTATCTGATTCAGGAGGTATGAATTGGGGCTTGAGTTTGCCTTTCTTACAAGT
The DNA here is from genome assembly GCF_028538775.1 of Myotis yumanensis. Lineage (NCBI taxonomy): Eukaryota > Metazoa > Chordata > Mammalia > Chiroptera > Vespertilionidae > Myotis > Myotis yumanensis. The sequence continues at coordinate 74,961,742 of NW_027223755.1, forward strand.
TCCCAGATGGTACTGAAGACATAGGTCTGGGGACCACACTTTGAGAATTAGTTCTATAAAGCAAGCCAGATGCTCAACTAAGTGACACCCTTTGACTCAGCTCATAATCACTTTTGTTTCTTTTTTTGGTGTGGGCTTTCTCAAGCACTCCCTAAGTTTACTTACACCTTCTTCTAGGTTCATAAGCATTATTATGATACAAAGAACTGTTGTTTATTAATCTGGCTGCCTTTTTTGCTTTGAGTATAAGCTCTTTAAGGGTAGAGAGTAGGTTATATTCATTTTTATATTCCTAAACTTAGCACAGTGGAGAGGAAAGGAACTCAATTCCCTTTGCTGAATGAATGAATATTGGCAGTATTATATCTGGATTCTTAACTGGGCCATTTTCCAGATATAGAATTGGCTATGCTGTCTATTAACTTTGAAAGCTACTGGTACATGTATTTCAGTGACCTTTTGATAACATTTCACAGGTTTAAACAATTCACCAAAGGGAATTTTAAAGCAACTCTAATCTTACATCCTAATGAACAAAAGAAACATACATGACAGGTAGTCAGAAATCAGTCTGATGAAATTCAATACAACATGAAACAAAAGACTTTAGAATTACCCTGGAAGTTTTATGGGCCCCTGTCTCACATCATCTCTTTGCTAAAGGCTACCCAATGAACACATAACTGGGATATTGTGTCAGTCAAGTGAAAAACAGCAGGTGAATGAAAAAGCAGTCAAAACAGTGGCTTGGCAATGTGCTGACTGAGCAAGCAGATGATTTATTGTTTCACTTTCAACTGGTTGTTTGTTCATTGTGTCAATAGAGTCTAAAGGGCATATGTAGATGTATATGATCCACAGCTATAAGGAAAGGATTCTTAGGGAAGGAAGAACTCTTTTCTTGATTTTAATTCATAATCCAAAGTCACTGATTAAGCTAATGAAGAGGCTGGAACCAAAATCTTCTTCTTTGTTGCAGGTCTGGTGTTTAAAACTCTTGCTCAGATGTCTAGAAGAAGATTTATCAACACAGAAAGTAAGTCAAAAAGAGTTTTAAGACCCAGAGGTGGGCAAGCAGGACAAGTTCATGATTGCTGATTGATGGGTTGAGACTAAGTGGCTGGGAGTGGGTGATGGGGCTGGTCAGGAGAGCTGGCCCCAGTCTGTGAAGGACTTTGAATGTCATGCCAAGGAAGCCTGCATTTGATTCTGCAAGCATATAGGAGCCACTGACCTAATTCCAGAGCGGGAATTAGAGAAAATAGAAGCAAAAGAACTAATTATAAGTTAAAAGATTGGACTTGAGCTAATACAGGGCACTGAGGATGGTAAAGAATATTTCACAGAAAGAATTTAAAGAACTTATTACTGGATTAGTCATGGTCCTCCAGAGAAACAGAACCAATAGGAGACTCATAGAAAAGTTGACGTTGCAGTTCAAGCTGGAAGGCCATTGTTGGTGGAATTCCTTTTTGCCCGGGGATGGAGGGGTAGGGAGAGGTCAGTTTTAGTTCTATGAAGGGATGAGCCCACCCTCATTGTAGAGGGCAACATGCTATACTCGAAGTTTACCGGTTTAAATGTTAATCTCATCCACAAATTACCCTCAACAGAAACACCCAGGAAATTGTTTGACCAAATATTAAGGCATCCTAGCCCAGTGGGGGCTACATATAAAATTAACCACAGCAGTGACCAATAGGATGGAGAACTAAAGTTGAGGAAAATAAAGGATTGGGTGGCTCTGTGGCTTTTAGCTTGGATATTTGAATAAATGGTGATACTTTCAACTAAGACAGGATTCATGAAAAGAGTGGCAAATTTGGGGGAGAACTTTTTCATTAGTCAAGAAACATTTACTGATCATCAAGCTTGCATCAAGTGCTAAGCCAAAAGGTTATTCTTTTTGGTGCATGTGTGGGAAGGAATAAATCTATAGAAAATATACTATTATAGTGATTAAAATATGCTTTAGAGGCAGAGGCACTGAAATTGTGGAACTTGGACTAGCTAGCTACTTAACATCTAAGTCTCAGTTTTCTCGTCTATAAAATTAGTTTTCTGATAGAGATTTACATATAAGAATTATAATAATTTAATTATATATAAGAATTATAGTATATTATATAGTATATATTTTCTCTAATTCTCAGGAAACCTAATACATATATGGTGCCTGACATTGGCACTTAGTAGTTCATGAAGAGATATCTCTGGGAAGATTTAGTGGTGTTTTGACTGTATTGATTGTTGTAACTAATGTAGAATGGTAAACAATGTGAGACAGATTTTCCCCAGTGCCAGGACAGCCTCAGGGGACATGGCTGCTGAGAGGGTGCTGAGTGACTGTCTTCTCTTACAGTATGCTAAATGGCTCCACGGTGGCTTGAAGCAGATAATGTAGCTCCCAAGGGAACTGCATTAGAACAAGGGAATTACTTAGGCACTGGTCTCATTAGGGTCTATTATTTTCTCTTCTAAACAACATTTAAAGGATGTAGTAGTGCATATATACTATTTTATTAGAGTTCATAAAGGCCATACATGTTTAAAACCTAGAAAACATATCCAGGGCCCTCTGAAATCATTTATTTAGAGCTGCTAAGATTACCTGTTAGTGCACATTTATATATACAAACTCATTTAATCAGTATGGAAGTAGATGTAATACCAGTTGATGTAATAACTCTGTATATTTTTTTTTGCTATTCCTTAATTAATGGCTACTACAGAGTGGATGCACTGCACATGTTTCAAACCCAGAGACTAATGCTCTAAAACAGGGCCCCGAAAACTATGGCCCATGGGTCAGCTCTGTTTGGCTGCTTGTGTTTTTATGTAAAGTTTTATTGAAACGTGGCCACACTCATTTGCTCAGTGTTGTCTGTGGCTGCCTTCACTCTACACGGCAGTGCTGAGTGGTTGAGATAGAGAGCAGATGGCCTGCAAAGCCTAAAATATTTACTTCTTGCACTTTAGAGAAAAAGTTACTGACCCTTCTCTAAAAGGACTTTGGAAACTTGGCTTCACACAGGAGTTTGAAAAAGCTCCAGTGCTGTAAAACCCAGGCATATGCAGCACCTATGAAGGCTTTGTGCTGATTAGATGTAAAGGTAGATTGAAGGAGTAGCGAAGCTGGAGAAACCCTGACAGAATGAGCAGTATCAGAAGGTGTGGCTGAGAATCCTCTCCTGCCTGTTTTTGCCAAAGAGAAACACTAGCCTGGGGGGGACGGGGCGGGGGGGACTATTTCTTCTAAATTTGGAAGGGAAGGCAGGTTCCCCATTGTTTAATTACATTTCCAGGTTTTGAGTCATTTCCAGGATAAGCTGAAGAGATCTGGCCACCATTTGCCACCTCTGGCTTAGAAACTAAGAAAAAAGTATTGTGAAACCATAAGATAAGTGGAACAAAGAAAGGCCACAGCTGATTCTGATTTTACAGATGTTCTTGCCTCTTTTATGCAAAGGCCTCAGTGGACAGATCGAATCTGTGCAATACAAAGAATGACAGAGAGCATGGAAGGAGAAAAGCACCAGGCGCATCCATCAGCTTCAATATAAACCCCATCGGTTCCAAGGAGATGATGTCTGAAGAAGAGGGCAGAGACGTGGCAATACCTGCAGGAGCAACTGCAGGAGGTAGAGAAAATGCACTAACCTGAACTGTCAAATTCTAGCAGATGGTGAGATCTAAAGGGAGATAAACATTGCTTGCCTGGAAAGCAAGCAATTCACCCTGTCAGCTTTCAAGGGCTGGTGCAGATGAAAGATCAGCCTAAGAACTACGTATAAAGTATAGAACAGCAATGTTTGACAACAATCAAACCTGTCAACTGGACAGGTGTGAGAGGGCAACCTGCTGAGGGGAGAGGAATTCCTTCAGCAATGGGAATGAACCCCAAAACTGCTTGGAGTTAAGTAGCAGACATCAACCAGATGTGAGAAATTGGAAGAAAATGGGGCATGCTATACAGCAATCAAGCACTGGTGGATAAAGGAAGTGATAAGTCTCTTCAGGTAGAACACAGAGGGTTGAGATCGCCTTGGGTTAGGAGATTCTTTAGACTCTGAGTTCGTTTTCCTGGTTCCTAGCTCCCAACATGACTTGGAAGAATGTGAGGGAGTCACGCCCTGAAGCACTGGCAGGTGACAGAGTTGGGAGGGCTGATTGTGCAGTATGACTTTGAACTGCCTCCACCGCCATATGAGCTTTCCATCCATTCATTTATTTATTCATTGATTCCTTTTTGTATTTGTTCCATAACTATGTGTTTAGATAAGTGTCTGATCATGTGCTGGACACTGTCCTTGGCTCTGGAGATGGACCATTGAGCAAGACATATAAGCTTCCTCCGGGAGCTTATGTACTATGAGGGGAGACATTACTTAACAGTTGTGTGACCTGCTCTTCATTTTATAAAAAGGATATACTCAGACTTGTATTTACTTGTAGGATGGTGTGAGAAATACTGTGTAATTACTATAAGAAAGAGCAAAATGTGTATCATAATTACCACAATTAACATCTTGTATCTATTTCCCAGGCTCTGTTGGTGTTATCTTGCTAATAAACAGATTTGATGATGCCACTCGATATTTTGATATCTTTTTATTATCTAGAATAGGATTCAGCAAACATCTTTTGTGAAGCTTTAGGTAGTAAGCATTTCAGGGTTTCTTGGCCATGCAGTCTCTCTTACAACTATTCAACTCTGCTGCTGTAGCGCAAACGCAGCCACAGAACATACGTAAATGAATGTGAGCGGCTGTGTTCCAATAGAACTTTATTTACAAAAACAAGTGGCAGGCCAAGTTTGGCACATGGGCTGTGGTTTACCAAATGCTGGTCTCTTCTAAGGCATAAGGAACAAAGTCCTTAGTGTAGCATACAATCTGATCTAAATTGTAATTCTATCTCGTTACTCACCATTTCTCCTATAAAAATAAATGGCTTGCTATTCCCTGGTTGCATAGTATAATTTCTTATCTATCTTTAAAAATTGATAATGTTCTTATAAAATACTCAAAGAATCTAATTAAAGTCTACTATTGTGTAACCCTAATATTTCATTCATAAACATGTCATTTAATACATAGATTTGATCATTTTAATGGCTCCTTATTATACCATTGCTCAGATAAGCTGTAGTTTATTTAGTCAGTCATTCTGCTCTTCAAGCTTCCTCACCTTGCACATGTCACTCTCTCTACCTTAGATTTTCCTTGTCTGTTTGGCAGTTTTCTTATGTAATAGAACCAGCTAAAATGTAGCTTTCTTTGTAAAAATTCTCCCTCATTCAGGGGTAAAATTTACTCTGCTTGCATTTACTTTATTTTTATTTTTTTTAAATATATTTTATTGATTTTTTACAGAGAGGACGGGAGAGGGATAGAGAGTTAGAAACATCGATGAGAGAGAAACACTGATCAGCTGCCTCCTGCACGCCTCCTACTGGGGATGTGCCTGCAACCAAGGTACATGCCCTTGACCGGAATCAAACCTGGGACCTTTCAGTCTGCAGGCCGATGCTCTATTCACTGAGCCAAACTGGTTAGGGATGCATTTACTTTATATGTAAGTCAACTATAGCCTTTTAAGAGTCTAGGGAGAAGTGTGCTAGGTATTAATAATAGATGAAATTTAATTAGTGTTTTCTAGGTCTAAGATTTTTAAAGCACTTTATGTGTTAACTATGTAAAGATTCTAGATTCTTGATCATGATGTATTCGTTTACTCTACATTTCAGACAAGGTGAATTGACATTTTCTGTTACATGAAAGCAGAAGAATACTACCTTACATAGTATTTAGGGACACCTAGCTTTGGCGTGGATGTTGGCAAATGCAATAAAGGCTGTGTTCTCTCTTCTTTTAAGCAGTACGTTCTCTGACTTTGGTTGCCAGGCCTTAATCACCTAGGTATCACTAGGGGCCTGAACAGTAATTTGCTCATGGTGGAATCTCAGTAAATATCTGCCTGGAAAGTTAATGACTCGGTTATAGAGGTGAGATAATTTACTGAATGTGAAACTTAATACCTTTTCTGAGCCCGATCTCTTTATCTTCAAGGGGCTTACTGTTTTAACCGCTTTGTTGATGTAAAAGATTAGGGGTAAAGAACGTGGTGATATTATAGACTTCAGTGCTAATAACTCAAGTTCTAGTGCACATCAGCTGCAGGTTTTCAGGACTCAAGTGCTTAGGAGAGGGCCTTAATTTAAAACACAATCATACTCTATGTTATATGAAATTGAAGAGGATGGTGATTTTCTTTTTAGGTTTAAAAAACACGCACTCCTGCACTAAGATCTAGGTAAGATATTAATAGGTGATTGAGCTCTATGAAGACCTAGTTTCCTGGCAGCTCTTCAATGCTTATTGGCATCTTTCTTTCAACTCCATTATTCAGGTGAACAAGGGAGTGCTGGACACCAGAGAAACAAAGTCAAATTGAGTGTCACACAGCAGTGCACACCTTCATGATGGTGCGAGTGCAGAGTAGGCGTTGACTCTGATTTACTAGCAACTGTAAGAATGGACCTCAGACAGGCAGTAAATAAAGTAAATCCTGCACTCACCACATGCTATTGTATGGCTTCCTGAGAGTGACCAGATCAGCCAATAATAACAACAATTCTTTATAGAGCTAGGCGCTCTGCAAAGTGTGTTATAAATATTTTCTCATTTATCCCCCATAGTAGCACTAGGACATAGGTATTTTTATCCCCATTTTGCAGATGAGTACATTGAGACCCAGGTTAGATCTGTTGATGTGCTTATGGCCATGTAGATAGTAATAGTGTTGCATTTGAGTCTCTAATTCCATGCCCTTGTTCCATTTCACTAAAGCACTCATGACAAGGGAACTCAAACAGAGAAGTCAATTGGCTTCCTGTTTTCTTAAGAGAATCTGGATGCAGTCTCATCTCACAAACCAGCATTTAAAGCTAGATGCTCCAAGTTGTTGCTCTTTGGCTCTGTAGCCCAAAGGGTTTGATTAGTGGGTGAGCAGACATTTTGAGCTATATAGAAGAATATGCAACCCTTCTCTCTTCAAGAGACTAAGGATGTGAGTGATTACTGCCTCATGAAGAAATTCCAGGAATGGGAAGAAATAGAGAGAAAAGGAGAAAAAGGAGAAGTGGTGAGAGTTTTTAATTCATTTTCCTCAATATGAAGGCAATTCATATAATGACTGAGTTATGGACCTTATATGCGACTTGAGGTCAAATGAATGGTTCCCTAGCATCAGCATGTGGTTCTAGGGGCAGGAAGACACTCCCAGACCTGCATGATCTTAAGAGAAGAGTAGGACTTACATCCACATTTTGCTTTCTGCCTGCCACCCTGGAGTTACCCCAGTGGGTGGTGGGGATGAGCAGTGGAGAGCATGACTTTCACTATCAACAGCCTCTGTTAGTTTCCGGCTGTTAGGAGACAACTCTCCATTGGTGTCTGACATTTCTGTACATCTTGTGAGTAGAGGCACTGTCTTTTCAGGGATATTTGTAATGTAAACAGCTTTGGAAGGCAGAGATAGCATCTTCCTATGGAGCAGAGCTCTGGTTTGCTTACTGTCCAGTATAATAAAAATAATGTATCCTTCTGGGACAAGGCTCAGGCAGGTTTGCTTTTAGCCCATTGTAGTAAAAGATGCAGGTTCCTTATGCTTGAGGCTCCTCAGCTGTGATGCAAACCAACCATTTACTCAGCATCCATCTGAGTCACTTTGCATCATTCCATGGGGTCCTTCACAATCTTGACACAGGCCTAGTGATCTACAACTCTAAGGAGCCAGGACTGGCGAGGTGTTGTTTCTGGACAAGCACAGCCCAATCGAGAGTCTCATTCTTTAAATATTTTATCTTTTTCTTATTTGGTAGCCTGAGTGCTACCCAGGTTCTACCACTTAAATAATGAAGTATGTTTAATGAGTAGATTTCCCATTACCCATGAGTCTTGAGTTATTAATTCCCATATAGAAACCCTTATAAACATACATAAACAAAAAAGGGGTCTTTGGGGTGGGGGTGGGGAACAACAGTCTAGCCCTTTTCTCAGAGTCCTTAAATCTATACCGTATTAAGAAGTTTTGATGATTATGGATCTGACCTTAAAGAAAAAGTAAATCAGGCTGAGCTAATCAATGAGATGATGACTTATTTGTTTTTAATTATGAATCTCCCCACATCCAAGCATTCAATCTACTATTAACTAGTTCTGAGAGTCTGCCTAGGACCACTTTTCTAAGAAGTACAGAATATAAGCATGGTTTTCCAGGGCAGTCCTCCACTGGTATAACATTGGTTCTCTTTATGATGGAGACAGTGATGATGGGGCAGGATTTCAACTTACTTAATTTCAGGTGGATCTGAAACCAGCCCACTTCATTTCAAGTTTTTAAGTTAAACCTGTGCTTTCAGATGAATTATCTCTCAATATGCCCTCTTCTTATTTCTCTCTCTTCATTAATGATATAGTTATAGTAGGTAACACATTTTTATCCCATAATGAAAAGAGTAATTTTCAGTTTTGTTTTTTTTTTAAATGACCTTACAAGGGTGATTGCTTTCTCCTCTAATACTCATGACATGCTTGACCTAAACTGAAGCATCTGCAGAGTGATTCATAATGTGTCTTAGCTTTTAAAAATAAATTTAATTCTCCCTTCACCAATTCTCCCAGGAAACTTTATTTTAGTGGTGGTGTAGGGGTACATAACACATAGCAACTTTTATGAAAACACTGTCTTCTACTCCTTAACACCCTAAAGCCACCTGTAGCCTCTCTTCTTTTGAACAACAACAAAAAACTCTTCCTTATCGTGTACTATGGTACCCACAACCTTTGGGGTCTTTGACCCTCACTGTCTAGACCACATGACCCCTCCCATCTCATCACATTCTTGGGACAACAGTCCCCGCCCCCACCCAGTTGTGCACACCTCATGTCCTTTGGAGGCTATGTCTTTTCTTATGTTGGTCTGGTTTGGAGACTAGGTCCCTTCTTATGTTCGTCTGCTTTACTCTTGAGAATGGATCTTTGGAGTGGGAGTGCTGTCTTTGAAGATGCTATGGGGGCTAATTCCAAATGCTTTGCTACAAACAGAAAAAGGTAGGAGACCTTGAACTCTTTACATGTTCTTAATTTTTATTGGGATACTAGGCTTGTATTCAACTCTGTGAACTCTCTAACATCTTGTAGCTGATGATGCTATCACCTGATGGTTAAGGGCAACTGTTCCGTGTTTTGATTCTATATTTGGGTTTGCTCCTTAGCTCCATTGGATAGAATTTCTTTTTCGCACCTCATACTTCCAAGGAGTTTATACAAGCTTTCTCAGCTGGTTCTGCAGGACAGTTAATTAGCCCAGTCCCCTCAGCTGTGCTGACATTGGTTGAGGACACCAGTGTAAAACCAGAAAGGTTTTGGAATGATAGGCTGTGTGAACTGATGCCAAAAGAGCCCTGCTGCCTTTTCCTCTTCTGTTCAAAATATGTTTAATTGTAGCTCTTCTTCCAAAATACAGATAACACTAGTGATTAAAAAAACAACAACACACCACCCAAAATAAAACAAAAACAAAACAAAACTGGTACTCTTAACAAGCCAGAGAGGAGATGATCCCTGGCCATTAAACAAAATTTATTTCCAAAAAGACAACGTAGAGTTGTAAGGGTTTGAAAGCACAAAATAATGTCATTTCTATCTTGCAAACCTTGCAATCTAGTTCCACATATGGCGGACCTGCTGAGCACTGTGACCAGGCAAAGTTGAGGGACTTGTTACAGTGAGCTTATTAGCTGCAATGGGACCTTGTTCCATTTAATTTGTGCCAGGAGGCTGTTATATGCAAATCACTAACACGGCACAGAGTTGCTTATAAAAGAAATATCAGGACAGAATGGAGAGCTGTCTCCATATTCTTCTAGAAGCCTTTCAATGGTATCATTGTACCCTATTACATTTTGGGCACATGCTAAAAATTACCTGTCAGGCTCTCTCATTAAAAAAAGGAAATATTCGGTATATAAATGTGTAATTGCTATGTTGTACACATGAAACTAATATAATATTGTACATCAACCATAATAAAAAATAAATTCATAAACAGGAAATATTTTTGATATTTTAGATGGAATTCAGATCATACTATTTAACATCCTGGGAAATTCACTTTGAAGACTCTCAGAATGATAACTCCTCCTTACCCAAGCAGCAGGTGGTTCCCTACCATAGTCTGGTTTGCTCTGTTCTACATGGCTTCAGTTTATTGGACAAGAGATTGGTACCTCTCCCAAGGGCACCTGACAGAGGAGCTCTGGCAGGGCACAGGACACTGCTCAGTAGGGATATATTTTGGGGGAAAATGACTGGCTACGTCAGACACATGTTCTCTAACTACTGTTTTGAACCCTTTTTTTTTATCTCAGAAGAAAGACACCTAGTCAGCTACATCTAGGATGGAAGAAGATCAGGCAGAGGGCTACACAATTAAGTGCCCACCCCATAATAGGACTTGTATTTTCCTAGGATGTCCAGTCCCAGTTTTATGAGATGCTTTCTGGAATAATTATAATATTCCTAAGAGCTTTCTGAGACTAGAACTCCAGAGTTGTCATCCTTTCCATGTGGCCAGGTGCAGGACAAGCAGTCCACTGGAGGTTGTCTTTCCCAGGTCTGGCTCTGGCACTACCCATAGCTTTTCAGGAACCGGGTTCACTTGTCCAGGGAAAATGTTATTTCTCTCACTAGTTTCTCTGTATTCCAAAAAGGAATAAAAGCAGTGTTCTGAGCTGAAAACGTTTTAGTGATTTATGATGTAAAGAAGCCAACAAAGAAGATTTTTATGTGTTATAGGGGAGAGGGGTAGGCAAGGGAGGCAAAAAGAGACCTGGAACTATGTGTGTGTATAGAAGGTCAATTCACATTTTTCAGGCCAAAAAGAAAATTTTTCAGAGCCAGTGAGCTTTGAAAATCGTGAAGGTATTTTTAATAGCCTCTCATGTTCTGCAAACTTTTATATATCTCAACTGTGCAGTCAACCGTAGTTAAGTGCACAGAATATCCACAATTTTTTTTTTTATAATTTCTCTACCAAAGTGTGGTGTCCACTTTTTATCTCACTGGTAGCTGAATGCCCAATAAGTTGCTTAAAATCAGAAACTAAACAACATGTGCGTATGGGTTAACCACTGGACTCCTTTTCTACTTTATAAAAATTATTCAATATGTATCGCTCGAATGGCTCCTGTGTGCTAGGAACTGTACTTGGTGCCTTGTCCAGTGAAACTTCCACTAAAACATAAGTCTGGGCATCTGCATACAGAGCACCTGCTATGTGTCTGCACATGAGGTGTTCATCCTTTGGTGAAGAAGGGATTTCCCCACGTTCTGCTGACACACTGTATTGGCATGGTTGGAGGCTCAGTGGAAAATGATTCAGATATGCTCTCTAACCTTATAGATCTTTTATTCTGTTTTCCTCATAATCATAATGATATTGTAACATTGATGATAATGGTGATTTGGAGCTTGCCAAACATAATTTTATTAACTAAGCAGATGAGGGAAATAACGCAATATGGAGGGAGCATAAGAATTCTTTGATAAAACTCTCCCTTTGTCTGGCAAACAGTGCTATGGGAACTCTGCTTCTGATTCCTGGCCATCATTATATCATTGCGTGTTTTAGACTTCTTGCCTTCAAAACAAAGAGCGGAAGTCAATGGCTCAAAACCGGCATGCCCGTGACCACGCCATTTCACATTTTCAACGTCCACTTAAAGATACACTTTGGCTGTGTACTTATTGAAATTTATGTCTGAACAAAACTTAAATTGACACGATTTTGCATATTTGGATTGCTTTTAATTCCATTTAGGAAGTAGCCATAAATATTTGCATGAAAAGTTCTAGTGAGCTCAGCAGAATACAAATTTTCATGACTGTTTTTTATGACTTGGTAAAGGGACGTCGGTGTTGATACACAATTTGATAGTGAGGCTTATGTGCTTTTTGGAAGAGGATCTATAATGTCTCGCTTAGTTTTCTATGATAAGCGGCTGTTCAACAAACGTTAACTGAGTGAAACCGCTGCCTGGGAGTAATTACTCAATGCTTTGCACTTAGAAGAATTCATTTCCTCTCGTGCACCCAAACTGTTCCATTATGTGACAGGTAATTCAGCTTCAAAGCAAAGCAGACCTGTATATTGAATGAGGGGAGAGGGCAAACTAGTTCATTAAAACCAGTGAACACAACTCAACCCATTTTGAACACTAGGTGTGTCTTCCAGTTTTGTAAAATCTTGCTTCAAAATTATTTGTTGACTTATTTATGTTTTGTGAGACAAGGCATGAAGTGCAAGGACAATGCAGCTGTGTAAAACTGCCAATTGCGTAAGAACGCAAGAATACTGCTGAGGTTGAGGAGGGTGGAGATAAAGATGCAATTATTGGTTTATCCCTTCCTCATGTTTCCCTCCCTATTTCACCCACTCTCTCCAATTGCTCTTTCTCTCTGTGTTGTGCTGGGCCCACTGTCCTCCCGATTCTCTCACCCTTCCCCCTCCCTGCCGGCTGAGCCCCTCTCTATTTTCATGTATGAGCACTCAGCCTCGGATTACAGGAAAGCCAGAGCTCAGTAAGTGGCCTGAGGGAGGGGTAGGCTCACATTTCATTCCCTGGAAATTTAGAATTACAAATTAATCTGCAGGAAACAATTGCTTGAGCAATTTAAAACTGATGTGGGCAACAGTCCACGCAGTCCCCGTACAGTGGACGCCCAGGCAGAGTGATGGAGGGGCTGGGGGCTGCTTTGTGCTGCTTCCTGCAGGGCCTCCGAGTACATGGTTAGCTTTCTAGAAGGGTTAGTGAGGTAATTGGAAATGTTTATAGCATTATGCTTCTAATACAGCGACATTCATTTTCATCTTGATGAAATTATCAGCTATTTAACAGCCTTTTAGGTTGTTTTGACTGCACCATTTTCATTTATGCCTTAATGCAAAAATGCCAACGGTGGAATTCTTGTTTGCCAGTGGGGCTGGGTGGTGAAAAGGGGCCCAATGTGATATATGGTGTCCTCTCATAAGACAGGAGCTACTTTGGACTCTTTGAAAATTACCATAGCATTCAAATTAATTTCTCTTTCTCTCGTTCATTGAGCATCTGCTGAAAATATTTAGTCATGTGAAAAGACCTCAGATCCAATGTGTTTCACATTGAAAGTAAACAGTTGTCAGTGCAAGCTAATGAGCATTTTTAGACACTTTTGGTTTATTCTGTTTTATTGTATATAGTATGTTAAGAAGTGACATAAAGTAGCAATTTTATATTAAAAAGTTTCCTCCACTTTGAGAAATTTGAAATTAGGAATCATAGTTTTTTAATCTTATTTCTTAAGGGCTCTTTGGAGGAGAGGGCCAGTTCTAGGTATAGTTAATTCTGAATTGTGTATAATTAGACTTCATTATTAGCCTGTATGTTAACTAACTTTTATATTAATAGTGGCATGTTATTACTATTACTATTCTTGGTGATGACTAGCCTTGGTTGATACCTCTCTCATTCCATTATGACTCAGTGAGATAGACAGCTGTGGAGAGTCTGAGTGGAGTGGGAGCACTGATGGAAAGAATGTTTGCAGCAGAAGGACCAGGGAAGGTTTGAGGCATTGCCCTGGGACTGAAGGAATGGGTAGGATGTCAGTGGGTAGGGAGGAAGGAAGAAGATTCCAATCACAACTGGGGCCATGCCATGGTGAAATGCAATGTGCATGGGTGGGATAGTGTGAAGAGTTGGTGGGAGCTCATAGGAGCATAAGACACAGGATAGATGGAGTGGTGTGCTGGAGAGAAGACCGAAAAGGCATTATTGGAAAGGCGGATGAAGGCAATGTTATGGAAGGCCTACAGCAAGATCATGAGACTGTGAAAACTTTTCACTAGGTAATGGAAAGTCATTGAGGACATTGGAACCAGGGTATCATGGCTTATTGTTCTAACCAACTCAAATCTCCCCCCCCAGAAATATGAAAAAGGGAAGGAGGGGTTACTAGGAGAAGAGTTGGGCAAATATGACTTAGCAACTATCCCCCCACTTCTTTGTTAAGATCAAAGAAAACCTTTAAAAAAGGGATGCAGAATGTTTTATGATAAAGGCTCTAAACTTTTGGTTTTTAAATTTCTTAATCAGTCCCATGTCCTTTTCTGACTCTTTCTTCCCTTTCCAGCTGGCCACTGCCCTCTCATGTTTACTTACCCTCATCGTATTATTATCACCAACCTCTTTGGAACCCAGTTCCAATTTTCTTAGACCCAGAGATGCTCATATTTGTCTGGATGTGAGACAAGATAACTTAGACTCAGTTCATCATGACCAAACAACTATTTTTATTTTTTTCTTAGCTCTGTGGCTTTATTATTCCAACCTTCTCATTGCCTGACAATTCTTTCCCCTGGTTTAAGAAGCACTGACCTCAACAGTTGGAACACTGACCCTTTCAACTAACCTATATTATCACAGGCCTCTGATAGGAAATGAATAGTTCTAATCTTATTTTCTAATGGAACTTACAACTTATGGGACTCATTAGTGAACGAGCCCCTTTAATGACAGAAGCTTACCAAAGAGTACAGGAATTTAGATTTAAGTTCTATTTCAAAATAGACGGAAGGTGTTTGTTGAATTGGCTTTTTAGCCGCAGTCATAGTACATCGCTCAATCAAAAATATTCTTTCAATGCTATTTGTCTGCTGATGAATTCCTTGCTACCCACTTTCTGTGCATGCACAAACTAACCAATATACTTAGTCTCTTCCATCAGGAAGGGACATAAAACATAACATGACTTTTATACAGTATTTTTTATTTATAAAATTGACCTTTTGCTTGAATGGACAGTTTTCCTCTTTATATTTGATGCATACGCCTGGGAACACAATCAGAAGATTCCTATTGATTGCTCTGAAGCAATTTAGTTCTGGTCATGGTTGTACTGGATTTGCAATTATACCGAGGAGAGGTTTTATTGACTGGGCCTGGTAATTACCACACTGACATCAGATTCAGCCGGAGGTGAAACTAACCTACATCTCCATGTTGGTATTCCTCTTATAAAAGATTTGCACGGATTTCCCCAAACTTTAGATGAGCTACACAGGAGGCTACATTTTAGTTAAAGCAATATATTTCACTATGCAGTTCATTTACTTTTGAGTATAAGCAGCTTAAGGTACTGACTTAGGAAAAGTATACATTGATGAGGTTAATTATTGACCCATGACACACACAGTTTTGTCTAGCAAAACAAATAGGTCACCTTTTGTATTAAAACAATGGTTTCTGGACAGACCTTACAAATAGATGGATACTCTTACTTGTGTTTAATCAGACCAAAAATAGTCTATTAAGCAGGAAATCTATTTTTAATAGAAATTTGAATTTCTTATGTTAAATAAGTATTTATGTATAGCAATAACAGTATGTTATTCCTTAGAAAACAGAAATGCTTTATGCACACTAAATTGAGGTATAATTGGTAGCTTTTGGTAAGAAATTCAATGGAACATGTACATAAGTAAAGTTAATGTGGAAATGATACCTTTGTAATTAGTTGATTATCCATACTAATAAAAGGGTAATATGCTAATTAGACCGGACATCTTCTGGATGACCTTCCGGACAAAGCCATGGTGGTGGGGCCGAGGTAGAGACATTTAGGGGCGATCAGGCCGGCAGGGGAGAGCAGTTAGGGAGATCAGGCCAGCAGGCAGGTGAGCGGTTAGGGGCCAGCAGTCTCAGATTGCAAGAGGGATGTCCGACTGCCGGTTTAGGCCTGATCCCAGCGATCGGGCCTAAACCAGCAGTTGGACATCCCCTGAGGGGTCCCAGGTTGGAGAGGGTGCAGGCTGGGCTGAGGGACCCCTCCCCTCGTGCATGAATTTTGTGCACCGGGCCTCTAGTTAATAATAAGAAAGAAGCAAAGGGAAGGCCAGACAATATGGCATGCTCTCTGATAAACATGGGGGAAAGGGATGACATAGGAAGATACTTGTCTTTCAAATCACACCTGGGGCAGAGATGGTTGGCCAGAATGGCGTGGCCACTACAAGGGTTCAAAGATTTGGGAGGGAAAAAGGGGGACATATGTAATACTTTCAATAATAAAAGTTAAAAATTATATATATATATATATATATATATATATATATATATATAGATTCATATATATGTAGAAAATACGTATATATATATATATCTCACTCTCTTGGTTCCTCTTGGTGTGTTTCCCTTGACTCCTGGCTTATGGGGCTCTTTTGCTCCTGCTTCCTTGCATTCACCCACATGGCTGATGGCCACATGGACCCCATGCACCATGGACTAATGGACTGTAACTAGCCTGATGCTGAACCGGACCCAGTTTCAACATGAAAAGAAAACTCTGTACACTGGCTCTGCTTTACTGAAACCCCTGCTATACTTCTTCTATAACTGGACTAAGGGAAATAGGACTTTGAAAATCCAGGGATATAATTCCATGGAAACAAAGCTTTCTACCGTATCTCACCCTCTGTGGGGGCCTCCAGAAATGCTTATTCGAGCAGTACCCCAAGAACCCCACTCCCACTAGCAACAGGGGAAGACAAGGCATGTTTTTCTCCGATAACAGAACTAGCATTCAATTTACTTAACACCAAGCAAAAGTTTTATCTAAAGTATTCAGAAAATTTGGGCAGAAGCAAATGTTTGGTTTAAATTAAGTGGATAAGAGACTTGATTCCTCATTTGGTTTTTGTTGACAGGGCTGAATTGATCAACTCAGAAAGAAGGGCAACAACTCTATCCTATTTGAGAGTCTCCGAAACATATTTGTAGAGATTTACTACTATTTCCAAAGATCATATAGGGAAATGTTAAATATAGAATACCTTATCTCTTTAACTGGACTCTAAACTCCTGTCACTTAGGGATTATCATGTTTCTTATCTATTCTGCACCTTGCATATTATGGAGCACATAGGGACCAATTTAGGAAGGTCTGTGAAATAAAATTATTGAATAGTCGCATGGACTATTATTGTCTTCTTTTGCTATAGAATATTTTAACCCCTCCTTGCCTGCAGGTAAAATAGTGTTTGTTTCTTTTTTCTGTGATACAGAATTAAGAATTAAAAATAAATAATTTGAATGGAGTAAAAACATCCAGGTTAATTAAAAAAAAAAAAAAAGAGATGCTTTCTTGCAGTCTGGTCAAAAGACATTGCATAATTTTAAAGGAAACATAAAATCAAAATGAAATAACAATGGAAAATGGGACAAATAATCAATTTCTTTCCCACTGAATGTAGGTGCCTTTGACATGGCCAAAAATCACACAACAGTGATATATACACAAGTATCTCAGCATTTTGGATATTTTTTATTTTAATGATCTTTCAGTGACTCATATTGCCTTGGGACAGCTCTATGCCTTGTGACATTTCCCTGATCATTTACAGCATTAAGCTTCAGCCAGCAATCAGGGAACAAGGAGAAATGCAAAGGCACAGATTTAAAACAAAGAGCGAGAACTACTTTCTAGAAGGATTGCACGTTGAGTATAATAGAAAAGTACAGAGAATAAAACACAACTCTGCACATGCTCTCTCCACCTAAAGTATACAATATATATGAAGGTGTCATACTTTAAAATTTAAATACAGAGCTAATTGGCTATCTGAAAGCTCATATCGCACATTTAATCTGATTTTGCCAGCGTTTCAGGGAATGATTAACTCTTACATTTGCAAAATTGAGTTAGAATGTTTAATACAATATGGAATGAGATTGAGACAGATGGGCCTTTATAAATTAGGTGCTTGGAAATTTTTGAAACCTTTGTGAAGGGACACCTTCTAAATTTTCTCTCCAGCACATCTCTACTTCCCCACTGTGTGTGCTGAGTGGGCAGGCAACACACAGACAGCAGTGTGGCCACATTTCTCTGTGCTGTTCACAGGGACGGGGCACAAAGGGCCAGCATCTTCCTGCCGCTGCTGTGTGCCCTGGTGAGTCACCGAGGTGGGGAACGCGTGGGCCTGGGGAATGCTGAACCCAACTGTTGCTCACGTCATTAAAAACTCAACTAAGCAGAAAGCTAGGAATGGAGCAGTTGACAAAGATAAAGCCGAGAGCTCTGTGGCTTATCCTTAATTAGGTGTTGGCACTGGTTCTTGTCAAACAAGGGAAAGAGCGTGTGCTGCAGAACACGGAAGCACACAGACAGCCCGGTCACAGCTGGAGAGAACACAGTGCATTCGAGCTGGCACTGAAAGGGATTTAGATAAGTACTCGAGGTAACAAGAATCGAAAAAGGAGGATGATAGCAGTGGAAGCTTTAGATGAATTGCAATGGAGTGCACCTTTATTACAGCTTATCAGTCTCCAGACAGCTACAAACCAGCCTTCCTAGTGCATTCCTCTTCAAACTCTCCTGGATTAAAGGTCAGAGGAACTCAAATTTATACGTTCTGTCGCGCTGCTTCAAGTCTGTCCTGTGGCTCACATGTATGCACCACACATCTGAGGGACTGGGAGTTTCTGGCATGGAGCTTCTACTCCTTGAAGGAAGCCAAGGCCTTTTCTCACTGAAAAGGTTTCACTTATTTAAAAGAATTATCTCGGGGGAAGAGGTTGCAAATAATGCAGCATTAAAAGGCCATAAGGACATACATGGCAAAGGGTCAGCTCTAATCGCTCTAGTGCATAATTTTGATTATATTTTGCATCTATTTGACAGGTTCAAATAGCTAATATTCTGGTTTATTAGAACACTGTCTATATGTACTCTTAACATACACAAAAGCTGTGTGTTTTCATCATGTGTATAAGCACTTCAGACGGTAAGCTGTGCACATTGCAGCTAGCAGATGGTAGCTCTTATCACAGATAAAAGCACATATATATGTTTCTGTAACTACACCCTCAGAGGGAACGGAGAAGAGAAGAATCCTTTCCACATCACAGCTTACATTACCCATCTACTTAGGCAGCAAACAGCATATGTTTTACTGCTGTGGAAAGGCAGTACTTGAGATGAAAATATGATGAAAATAAACTTAGAAATAACCTGATGGATAAATAAATAAATAAGTATGCGATTTGGAAGTTAGGGGCATGCGTACATATGTGGGGAGGGGAGGAACTTACCACATTCAAAAAGTAAGACAATAAAGTGTACCTCTTAGGGCACCAGATAAAATACAGATGCCCAGTCACATTATAAATGGACAATAGACATTTTTTAGTGTAATTATATCCCAAATTATTGCATGCCCCATGGCTCATACAATATTTGAGATATACTTATACTAAAAGATCATGAGTTATTTATTTGAAGTTCAAATTTAAATGGGTGTCCTATATTTTATTTGCTGAATCTGACAACCATGGTTTTTAGCTACTCTTATTAAAGTGCTTTAACCAAATGCTCCTGCTGCTCCAGGTGAGAGGAAGCCATCAACAACCACATCTATTTTGGAAGAATGTGATCCCAGGCTCTTTCTGTGCACACAAAGCCGAAGGGTGTGGAACGTTTGTCTAAATGATGCAGTCAACAACAGGACGGGTATGGACAATTCAGGACATAGATCTCCCCCTCCCTCTCCCCAGCTCCCCCCAGAGATTTAGATCCTGGTTTGGAACTCTCTGGATAATGGTTTTGCTTTATATAACTCGGCTCTTTTCCCCCCCATTTATGCGTTTGGTTTATTATTTCAGACTAAGATCTACTTGCACTCATAAAAAGGGAGACAGACTTTAAACACTCCACATGTACACATTTGTATTCTTATGGTGAGATCAGCATTCAACTGGAAGGTTAAATGGAGTTCAGATAATTTCTTTTTTTTATTCTTTGCTCTGGCTTTTGTCTCATGTCTTTCAGCAAAACTGAATAAAGATGTCTCCATTTCACACCAAAAGATTCAATTACGTTTTGAACACTGGGTAAACATCTGCAGATGAATGATCTTAACAAATGTATTTTGATTCCACACAAACTTATGTGACACTTTTGTTTTTCTCTCTCCAAGAGCAGAGAATAGATTCAAGCCCGCTCCTCTGAGCCCGAGCCTCGGCTGCCACCAGCACTGCACTTTTGGCAGGCGGCCAACCAATCTCTGCAGCCCAATGAAACTCTGATTCCATCTGCTCCAGCAGTGCAATGTATTCCACTTCAGGTCAAAAGCAGGCAGCCAGCAGTATTAACATTACACTAATCTGTAAAGACATTTTCACTGGGCTAGATAGGCTAATGTTACACAGGCTTTCAGAGCTTCAAGGGTAAGGAGAGACAACAATTGTCAGGGGAAAACTCAGTGGGCAGTGGATTCTTACAGAGACTATTCCAAGATGGGGTTAGGTGGGTGATGCTAAAGAAAGAATGGCTCTTGAAAAAGACAACTTGCTATCTTGTTAAGCAGGCATTTTAAACACAGCTTTGACTCGGATATTTAGCAATACAAACTCTATCATTCTTTTTCTTTCTGTTTATTCTTGTGTCCCCACAACCTAAGCACACATATTACACACACACACACACACACACACACCCTCAAAGGCTACTAAATAATTGATGAAGACTACAATCAGCACTGAAAAACCTAGATGGAAATAGACTGCTCTTAGTATAACCTTGGTGTTATGAAACCATAGCCATTCCTAAGCCCTTAAGAGATTTCTAAATAAAAGCAAGCCTATGGCTAGCCCCTTCCCCCCTGCCCTGCCCCCATCCTATTTGCTATTTTGCTGTTTGTAGACAACATGCTCAGTTTGGGGTTACACAACTCTACAATTAATTGCTCACTTAAAATAACCTACCAAGGACTTCAATGGAAAATACATGGAAGGAAAATACCCCGAAAGCAGATTAATGTATACAACAGAAATGTAACACCAGTAACCAAAAAAAAAAGTCTTTTTCATTTCTCTAGTTCTTTGGTTGGGGGAAAAATGTAGTTTAAAATTCATGCCTTTAGGGCACATCAGAAACCATTAAGAACTACATTTCAGGAAATTGTAATGAATAAAAATTCAATTTAAACTGCTTGATTTTCTTTTAGCAGGAGAAGAAAAATGTTTGGCTGGAAATAAACTATTCAAAAATCCCCACAATTAGGAATTTCAGAGCTATGTTTTTTACCATAACTTAAAGTTCGGCAGAGTTGGCATGAAAAATTACTTTGTGCTAGAATAATAGATTTTCCTCTAGATGGAAATACACTATCTCTATAATGTAAAAAGTAACAAAACATACACTTCGTTTCAATTTTATTTCATTGTAACGTAAGTGAAAAACCTAGGGTTGTATATTTTGAAGTTTTCACTAACCTTTTTAAAAAAAAAACTTAAATATGAAAACTTAAATATTAAATACTAGTAAAACCATTGGACTTTTCAATCTGAGAAAATAAAAAAGAAAATTTGGCTAGCATGTTTATTGCACTGATGAACACCGTACCTTGCCATATTCCTTGTCCTAAAAATTCACCGATGAAAGGAACCACATTTGCATAGAATGGAATAACACCCCTTCTTATATGTTTAAAAACAGTTCCCAGTCTGAACGGAAAAATTCACACAGGGCAGAGATAAATGAATATGCATGAGTCTTCATGCACTGATATCCGTATGATTTCCCATCTACAAAGACCGGTTTGGAAAACTGGTTATCTGACCAGGAAAGCCTGTAGTAAGCTGAGATAAAGGAGACTGACTGCCATCCCCTCAGCCTTTGCCATTGCTTTATATTCTAATCACCGCACTAAGCATCTGTCCCCGGCAGGCAGCTTGTTCAGTCTCGCAGATAACAAATGCAGCCGGCGGTGGCTGCGAGGGCCCTTCCCACTGAAGGAGCCAGGGTTCCATTCCTCTGATTACACAGGCAGCGGGAAAGTGCTCTCAGAGCTGTAATTGCCTCCGTTATGAAACATCTTCACCTGTTAGCCAAAGCGAAGTTGAATCACAGCAGAAATTATTAACAGTGGCTGTTTTCAAGCCAGCTTAATTTGAGCTGATGCTGCTGTTCACTTAACACAGATGAATAGGTGTGCAGGGCGAGAGCCTAAGCGGAGATGACACCCCAGTGAATATTTGCTCGCAGCCCTGCTGTGGGGGAGCTGGCTTGCACAACAACAGACGATTGTTAAAAAGTGAAAGGGGGGAGGGAAGGGGGCATTAGACAGGCCCAGCTCTTCTGCCCTCACCTCCGTGCTCAGGAGAACTTCCTGACGGATGGCGGCTTTTGACAGCTACATCATTTTTTCAATTAGTTTCCACAAATGTTGGCAAACACAAACTGTGTTTTTTTTTGGGGGGGGGGGGGGCATGCACAATGGTGTCAGAAACACTACCCTGCTTCAAACATGGCCAGAAACACTTTTTCCAGAGAGCTGAAAAGGCATTAAAATTTAATGGTCTGCTTTCATTTTCTCTGCAGTGTGCTCCACGATGATTATAAATTACAGCATTCTGCTTACTTTTGACAGAAGAAGTCATGTATCAGCATTTGATTTAGAAGCAGTGAGTGCTTGACATATGAAACACATCTTGCGGATGTGATTTATCACAGAGCTCTCGTCTCCTTTCAGAAGGAAACAGCTGCCAGGAGGGTCACCCAGTGACAGGGACAGCCTCTTCGCAGTGGGCGCAGGACCGCGGCTTCCGAGAGTGAATCTGAACTCAGAAAAGTCTCAAAATATTGGTATTTTCCAAAGGGATGGATCCTTCGGTTTGCTCTTCAAAGCTTGGCATTCCTGCCAAACATTTCCCTCTATTGTTATTTTTATTTTTTTCTTAATTTCTGGGAAAAGATGAGCAAAGTATTACTGGGTATGGGAATTGTTTCCCAAAATTGGTGGGGGTGTCACCAGGCAAGATTTCCCCCTGTAATCCCAGAACATCAGGGGAGCTGGTTTACAGGGTCTCTGATGCAATAGGATTGGCCTAGGAGAGATACAAGGGGGATTTTTCAGTTGGGTAGGTGGGGGACTAGAGAAATGGGACACAAAGGCAGTACCTGACTCTCTGTCAGGCAGTGTGTTTCTCTGCCTTTGAGGTCACGACTGCAGGCGGACAAGCAGCAACATAGCCCATCCATTTATATCAGCATCGCTTACCATGGGCTCTGATGGCTTCAGCCAAAACAATTGTGTGGAACCTATAGTCCCCAAATCACTAAGTGCTTAACCAAACAATCAGCGGGGACATGTTTTATTTATCAAGTCTGACTAATAACTATAACAGAGCTGTAGAAATCCCACATATTACTTCAAAATCATACTTCATGGTACAAGGTGTAACTTGGAAACACATTCCCCTTCTTTGTTAATCTATCCTCGTGAAATCAAACATATACGTCACCTCATCTCCTCTGTGTAGCTTTATCAATACCGGCAGTTGGTTATTCACGACCGTATATGTTTAAACAGTTTATTTTAGTACTTGTAACATTGTACTCTAATTATCTGTGGTCTTTCTCCATCCCCCTATATTATCTTCTTAACTCCAACTCTTAACCTTTTTTATCTCTTCAGTCACTAGTATGTATAGTTTGGCATAAATAGACCCTCAGTAAAATTTTTGAGTGGATTAATGTTGAATGGATGAATAAAAGATTTTTTTAGGTCAAAGGAAGAATTGAGAGTGTACAACAGAGTGGACAATAGTTCCTTAAGTCTGCTTTTTATTTTTAAATAGAAAAAGAAATATGAGTTTTCAGCTGGGCACATGACAGTCTGATATAAAGACTTCATTTCCCAGCCTGCCTTGCAGCTAAATATGATCATTTTCTAGATCTAGTCAATGGGAGCTAGATGGAAATGGTATGGTAATTCAGTAGATGACCTTTATTCATGGCTGGGAAGAGGTTGCAAAGGCTGGAGCACCAGCAGTCACTTTGGACTCTAGGATGCTGTTGGTATTGGAAGCCCATACAGCAGAGCAAATGTTAAAAGGAATTAGAGGCTTTGATACCACAGAGAGCACATCAGCCCTGAACTGATAATTCCAGGTTTCTTGAATGTGGGAAAGGGAAAAATAACCTAACATAATACATTGTGAGAATTGAAATCCTCTCTATGATTTACCTGTAGGACCAGCTATATCATTTATGAGATTCAGTGCAAATGCTTTTTAAACAGAGGAGCTCGTTGTTCAAAAATTATTAAGAATTTATTATTAGAAAACAACAGCAGAGATTAAAGGAAGGTCAGAACCCTGTGTATGGAGCCACTTCTGCTTACAAGGCCTGACATTATCTGACTCCTCCAAGATTTCTAGACTCATTTTGTACCAATCCTTTCTGCACCTATTCAACTTTAGCCACATTAACCTTCTTCCTTTCTGCTTCCTGAACATCCTCAATCCTATCCTACCTTAGGACACTTGTACGTGGCTATTCCAAGCTTGGAACTCTGCCACAGATAACTACAGTGTCCCTTCCCATGCGGGCTCCTGCTCTGCCTTTTGGAAACAAGTCAACAGTGACACCTTAGAAAAATCCATTTCAGCACCTCCTCATCCCCAACATTATGGTACCTTCCTATTTTTGCCAGAGCACACCTATGCCAATTTCTAATTATATTGCTTCTTTTAAAAAATTAAATAAATCTTCTGACTCTAATATTAGTCTTCTGAGGACAGGTGATTGCTGTGTCTTATTCACAGAGAAGAAAGCACAATGCTTACTTAGAACACAGTGGGAGCTCTTTAAATATCTGGTGTATGGCAAATGAAAACAACTTCAAATAGGTGAGTATTTGACTTAGATCATTGGGATTCAAGGGTAGATTCCTCAGTGTTTTTTAAACACTTTACTGATTTATTCTATAATTACTTGATTTTCTATATTTGGTTATGTGGGAGTGGCCATGCAAAGATCAAGCTTATTTGTGTAAATATTTCCCAGACTTGTCAGGTGTGTAAAAGAGGAGGAATTTCCTCTCTGCTGGACATCAATTTATACTGCAATCAACACACACACACACACACACACACACACACAAGCGTGCAAGCACCTGAGAATAAAAACTATTTTCTCCTCCCTCCCACCGCTGTCTACATCAACATGACTACAGGAAGTAGTCCCTATCTTCATTAGCATAACTGGATTATTACAGGAGAGTCTTGCCAAAGCAAATATCCTGATTGTTCATCACAGGAACTTGCTGAGATAGTCATCAATCCTTCAATAGAAAGCATCAACAGATAGTTTTTGCCAAAGACTTTGAATCCCTTGCCTCAAGAGATTCCACCCATCCTCAACTGTTATAGCATGACCCTTACCATTCCTAACCAAGGCTCTGCACTGGAAGATCCACTTTACACTAAACTTTCCTTTTTCAATAAATTTTGACTTTGCTTTCCTCTTTCTAAGATGCTACCAAAGGTAAGGTGGTGTTTTCCATTACTGTGGTAAGCAAGTCAGCTTTATCTTCTTTCAATATTATGTTGCTAATATTTATGGAGCCAGCAATTAATAACTCTAATGACATGTTTTTTTAAAGTGTAAATAATAAATTTAATTATTCAGAACGGTCAGTTGCAATCATTTACAGAGATAAAAATAATGATTTCTTTCAGTGCTTTTTCTTACAGGCATATCAAAGTCAAAAGTTTTAAATAAATGGTGACTTATAATGACACTCATGTAAATCAGACTATACAAACATATCTCTATGCTGTCATTGTCCAATATGTAAGCCATTGAACATATGGGGCTATTGAGCATTTGATATGTGATTATTTGAATTGAGATGTGATATGTGAAATATACATCAGATTCAACTATTTAATATGAGGAAAGAACATAAAGTACCTAATTAATATTTGTATATGAGTATATTTTGAAATGTAATATTTTTGGATATAATATGATGCAATATTTGGACATAATATAATATGATCTAATATACTATATTACTTGGATAGAATGCATAATATATGGATTAAATATAATATGTCATATGTAATATATTATTAAAATTTAAAAAATTTCCATTTTTAAAAAATATGGCAACTAAAAAAATTTAACATAATGTGTGGCTTACATTATCTTTTTATTGGACAGTGTTGCTTTCTCTCTCTAGTTAAAAAGAAAGAATAAACCACCTTAGCAAATTGCATCATCACTAGAGAAACCATGAAATGTGTATTTTTATCTTGTAATGTCTTACTTGTTGAACATTAGTTATTTACTTAAAGATCTTCACTACATAACCATGGGCAATATTTTCAACAGGTAAAATTTCCATGGTAAGTGGGCTTTCTTAGTCTACTGGGGAATTACCCTTAAAAGTTGACAAGCATTTACAAGTTGTTTTGTTTTTGAATTAAATTTTAGAGGAAATTCTTTCACAGCTGGCTTTGCAAGAGACATTTCAACAAATAGGGAAAGCAAGAAAGCCCAAGCATTAATCTGAGTTTGTGGTGAATGGCCAGATAGATCTGCAATCGAACAGTGTAATTCAATTGTACTGAGAGGCAGATGTAATCTGTAACTTTTCTCTATAAGCTGACTTTTCTTTTCTGAAGAATGATGACTAACTAATGCCCATAGTGTGGCTGTGGAGAAAATATTCATACCCCCCTTTTGTCCTATGTTTGCTTATAAAAATATGCTAAACCTGTTGCATTGGAATGTTGGGGTGGTGTGTAATTTCTCCTTGAAAGACACTTTTGAAAGGATGATGCTTACTTTTGACTGGGCCAAGACAGAGATGAGACAATCTCAGGGCCATTGACTAAAAACTAAACCAGGAACAAGGTGAGGGCTGGGGGCAAAGGTTCCTGACCTGGGGTGAAAGGAGAGAGAGAGGCTTGTTAGGGCAAGAAGTGAATAAATGAAATGTCTGAGTAACCCTGGGAGGAGGCAACTTTATTCTTCACCATTGAGAACAAGAAAACTCCACTTCATTGCCAATTAATCCTCTGCAATGTGAAACCCAAGAATAAGATCATATAGCTCCTGTCAGTGATTAACATGCTTGTTTTACTGCAATGTGTGTTTGTGAGTGTTGTCGACCATCAAAATCCCTTGTCCTCTGAAGTTGTTTTTATATTTGACAGTAATTTCTAATGTGCAACTTCTCAATATTGATGATGTAATGTTAACAATATATCTTTATTGATAAGCTGGTCCCATCTATAGTGTTTCCCATGTTTATGTTTTCTCATAAACAGGGACGTAGAAAATATTTGTAGAAAATAATATTGTAGCTCTGAACTTTGACCTCTCAACTCAGTTATTTTGGAAGCATGTAACTCTCCTTGGTGAAACATCCTTAATACTGATTTCTTGATATAAGGAATCAAGAAAAGAATGCTTTAGCATTTATATGAAAATCATTTCTCCCCCTTTTTTTTCAAGCAGAAAGGAACATTGGGAATCATTCAGAAAAGCTTGTTCTTTTGAGTTTTCTAGGTAATTTCCATATTTAGCACAAAAAGCTGTGAGAAAACTCTAATACAAATAAGCTCTGAAATAATGATTACTTAACTAGCATGGCATGAATCTCTGGAGATGGCCTTGATCATAAAAGAGGAATAGCTGTTACTTCCTCATTTGGGTTGTTTTGCTGAAAAGATCTGTTATATACAGTCATGATGGATCCACACTTTCGATGTACATCTCTCTCTAGGGATCAAGTTTCTGCGGCAGAACAATTATGTGTACGGCAGAGGGATGCTTGTGTCTTTTTAAAAGGAGGGGAGACTAAGCTAGGCTGATGGGCTGCAAAAAAGCCTACCTTTATTCAAAGACAAATAAAAAACTACCACTGTAACTGGTGGTGGAATTTAGAAACACTTGTTTTCAATTGCCTCCTGAGTACTTACTAGCCTAGAGTACTATTATATTGCTTTCTTCAGAAGAAAAAGAAGGTATTTTTATTTGTGCTACATTTATATTTTATCTCTGTGTCCTGATATCTAGGGATCTTGACTGGTTTGAAATTCAGGGAGAGAGAGAGAGAGAGAGAGAGAGAGAGAGAGAGAGAGAGAGAGAGAGGGACTTCAGTTGGTGGTATGGGGAAAAAGTGATTTGAACTTTGAATATAAATCCCATATATTATTAATTTTTTAGATCAATGAGCTCACTCTGAGCTTCATCTGTAAGGAATAATTTAATTGTGATTAATAGAAAACCAAATGGGTGTAGCACAGACAAAAATGAGTGTAAGTGCAAAAGCAAAAATGAGTGTAGGTGCAAAAGCAATGTATTGGTGTTTGTAACAGAAAAGCCTCATTTATCTCCGTAGGTGAGGTTTGATATAACAGTTCAAAAGTTTTCACAAAGAACCTTGCATTATCTGTCTAGGTCACAGAATTGCTGCTTCCTTTCAATACCTCACCTCCGCACACAACTATTTATGAGGAAAAGGGAAAGCCTCTTAGGATGGCTCCCAGGGAAAATTATCTTTGTCTCAGTGCCATGGGCTGAATTGTGTCCTCCCCAAAGTCATATGTTGAAGTCCCAACTCCCAGTAACTCAGTATGTGACTATTTGAAATTAGGGTCTTTAAATAGACAATTGAGTTGAATAGAGAGAGCTCCAATCCCATATGACTAGTGTCCTTACAAGAAGAGATTAGGAAACAGAAACATACAGAGGGAAGACCACAAGTGGACAGAGAGGAGAAGACAGCCATCTACAAGTGAAGGAGAGCAGCTTCAAGAAAAACCAGCCCTGCCAACACCTTGGTCTCTGACTTCTAGCCTCCAGAATTATGAATCCATTTCTGTTGCTTAACCCACCCAGTATGTAGCACATTATTATAGCAAACAAATGTAACCCGAAGTCCTAGCAAAAGTTCTCAGGGTCACTTTGACTGGACTTGCCTAAGTCCTGTGCCACCCTGAGCATTGTGAGCAACAGCACTGAAGAGTGGATTGGCTTGAGTCACTCAGGGTTCGTCCCCGACTCTGGGGAAGGGGAAGGTGCTCATCTGTAACCAAAACCTTCTGAGACTTGGAGGGACCTTGTAAAGCAAATCGGTGGGAAGAGATGTACCCTACACATCTACAACATGTACAAACACAGAGAATGCAAGTCCTAGCATGGTGTTTTGTTAAGAGATCACACAGATATGACGGCCGGTAAGGAGAATTCCCCTGCTCTCATTGGAGGTCTATGTGTGGTTCACAGGTTAACTCCCTGGAGTCAAATTTCTGCTCTTGAAACTTGCAACTAGTTTTAAGATATAATCTGTCCTCCAATATATCTCCCTTTAATAATATTCTTACTTTAATGCAGGTGTTATGAGCTTTTCTTACAGAGCCTGCAGTTATAGCCCAGAAGCAATAGTAAGACAGAACTCAGCAATTTACTGCATTCTCTCCACTGGCAAGCGCCAGTTGTGAGGATTTTACTGAAGGATTGCATGAGGGAATGGAGATCATTTATTGCCCACCAAAGAGCAAGCAATTTAATAAAACTCCTTGTTGAAGTCAAGTCAGCCCTCTGCTATCTTTCTGGCCAACTTCTGTCCTCCGCACCAGCATGGGCTACTTTAGGGCAACTGCCCTAAAGCTCCCACTGCTCAGTCTCTTCCCCAGATGTCACATGGCAGCCTCCCTCTTCCCTTAGGTCTTTGCTCAAACCCTACCTTATCTGGGAGGCCTTCCCACAGCAGACCCTCTCTCTTCCCTATTTAATTTTCCTTCGTTGTACTTATATATTCCCTTGCTCATGGGTTTATCATCTGTCTCTCTCCTTCAGACAGCTCCATGAGGGTGAAAATTTTGTCTGTTCTATTTCCTGCTGTGTCCCCATTATTTAAAATGAGCCTGGAAAATAGAAATCACACAGTAAAGTTTTATCGAAGGTACACATTTTATTTCTCACTAAAGTTTCTCCTCAGCAGCCTGTCATTGGGTCTCCTTCCATTGACCCTTCTCCTACATGCCTCCTAAACCCCCATGGCTACTAAGATGGAATTGCTTTAGAAGGCAGCAACAGAGTGTTAAATATACGGGCATAGGCAAAAGCAGGTCCACAGTTGTTCATATGGGAAAAGACATGAAGTTGATTATTACAATAGATTTATTAATTCAAAAGAATGTCACAACTGCAAACCTACTTTTACCTACTGCTGTATATATATATATATGTGTATATACATATATGCATATATAAACACATGCATGTATGTTTGGGTGCATATACATGCTTGTGTGTGTATATAAAGATATCTTTTTTCATATAGACATATTTTCTGTGACACTATCAAAGCCATCTTTCTCTCTGTCCTGACTGCTGGATGTGCTTGCTGTCAGCAGGGAGCAGAGTCATATGATCTTTCCAGGCTTATTCCAAATCTGTCCCTGTGGGACCCAGGGATGCCCGGCTCCCAAAGGAATGACATAAGTGGATGAACTCAATGTTCTCCTTGTGTCTCCTTCAGTTACCAATCAAAGAGAAGTCATAGCAATCCAATGACCATTTTGAGCTGGGTTTTTTTTTTCCAGTAGAATGTTTATGTCACTCTGAGATTTCTTTTGTACTTTGAATTCATTTGCTTTTCTGAACCTTTAAACAGGCAGTACATTTCTCATTGCCTTTTATATACAAGAATCAATTTTTTAACATGGCCATGTGTCTTACATAATCTGACCCCCATCTATCTCATCAGCTTTATCTCCTGTCACTCCCCCCCGCCACACACACACACACCTATGCTGGCTTCTTTCGTCCTCAGATGTGCTATGCCCCTTTCATCCTCTCAGAGCAGGTTCGAGTCTGAAGGTGAGGCTGAGCATCGGGCTTGCCTTTGTGCTTAAAGTCCAAATTCCAGAGCTGCTCCACATGATATGGATACTCCTCTACCACTACAATACGAAAAGGGGCTGATGCCGAATTCCCTTCATGAGAACCACTTGGAGTTTATTAAATATAGAAAGAAGGAGCAAAAATCATGACTTTTATGACACCTTTTTGGTGCTCAGACCAGATTTTCTGCCTTTTAGAGGAAGAGAGAAAGGAAATTCAAATAAGCATGCAGATGTGTGGCATGGCTTTTTTCATGGAGTCTTTTGAGAACAGTCTTGGTTCCACCTGTTACTGTCCAACCATAAATGGCCACCATTGTCTAAGAATAAAGCCAACACCAGACCTGTTTGTACCTACAAGAGTCCTGTTTCACTTTCTTGAATTTCAAAGGTGGCCTGTCACTCGGTAGTCAAGGCTACAGCTGTGCTTCCTGCGCATGAGGGGAACCACGGTCACTTAGCAGGGAAATATCCTCGGACACACAGGCCTTCTCACATGCAGTTTGCTTTGCCTGTAATTCCCACCCTGTCCTTTTTAACCCTTCCACAGGCTTCTAAATTCCATGAAGACATTGATTCTGTTTCTCTTGCTTCCAACTCTATCTCAAGCAGCTAGCATAACACCTTGCACATTATAGATGCACAATAATTATTCCTGAAATTAATGAATGACTCTTACATAAAGCTAAATTTATACAATGACTGAAATTTATAAGAGAGAGGAGATTTGACCCATGGCTCACAAGGTTTATATCCATGTAAGACATCTTTTAACTACTGCAGTTAGATACTGCACACAAGTCTGAGAAGTTATCCACAGTACCACTTGTGATAAATTCTGCTATAATAAGAACGCTGGACATCGTATAAACTAAACTAAAACAACCATTTCTTTTCATACATAATTTGCTGCCACTTTAATAAAAATTACCCTATAATACCCAAGGTAGGAATTATTACATCTAGTTTTTCTGCTGAGGATGCTAAGGCTCATTAAGGTCCTGACCAAGTTCACAGTGATGGTGAGGTGCCTCAGTGGAGAGTTGAGGATACTATAATCGTCCTAGTATATAGGCAACAACTACTGTTGGTATTTTCACATGAGGGTAACTGATGTGGCCAATCCAGTGGCTGAATTGGGATCCATAAGACCCTGGAGAGCAGCTCATAAGATAAAAATGATGGCCCTGTGACCCAGAATCTCAGAAGGGCTGGTGTGGCCAGAGCAGAGGATGCTTCGGGCTGCAGGTTGAATGGGAGAGGATGAAGACTCAAGAAAAGCCGGGAGAGGGGTTGTGGGTCCAGCTGTCATCACCAAGAACATGTGTTCTCTGGAAGTGCCTGGGTAACACAGAACAGGTTTGGAAACTTACAGCCTGACTTGGGATAGAGAGGATCATGACTGAGCTTTCTATGTCAGATGACATGATGATATTCTAAATTCAAGAACCAATTTCTTGAATTTTCTCCTTTAATTTTTTTCTTACTTGACAAGGTTTTATTTCTGATCTTATTTGTGGTGATGCTGGGACCAACTTCTCAAATAAGTCTATAAGGAAGACCTGTGTTTTGGTTTAGGTATCTGGGAGGTAAATTATATAAGGTTAAGTTTTTACCAGAGTGGTCAACCACCTCCATTCCCCTCTGCCCTCCACCCCCAATTAAATGTGATTCACAATCAGAATCAAAACCAAAGGGCAAGTACCAGTCTTCACTTCTGGGGAACAAAACAGGTTATAGACTGATGTGTATCAAGAGGAATCATAGAGACCTGGAGTGTCCAGGAAAAGAATTGAGACAGGAGAGGAAACTGGGTTTGCTGGCTCAAAGAGGCAAGCTTAGCCTCTGAAGTTCTCATTTATTCATTCATTCATTCATTCATTTTAGGTCAAATATATAATGAAGAAAGAAAAAGTAAATACTCAGTAAGTAGAGAAAATAGAATAGTAGTCTATGGGGGATGTAGGGTAAAGGCGAAGGTTTTTATTTTAACATTTTTATATGTTTATTGATTTTAGAGAGAGGAAGGGAAAGAGAGAGGGGGGAGAGAGAAGGAGAGAGAGAAACACTGATGTGAGAGAGAAACATCCACTGGTTGCCTACCACACATGCCTGAGTGGGGATCAAACCTGCAACCTAAGTATGTACTCTGACTGGGAATTTAACCTGTGATCTTTTGGTCCATGGGACCACACTCCAACCAACTGAGCCACGCTGTCCAGGGCAAGAGAAAGGTTTTAAGTCAGTTTGTTTGTAGATAGTTAGGAGGCAATATATGCATGGGAGACCGAGGATCCAGGAATTACTAATGAAATAATGCCCAGCTGATATGATAAGAGTCTATAACAAGATGGAGGAGTTAGACTTGACAAGCCATAGGATGCTTCTTTCTTTGTGACAGAGGGAGGAGATGCTGCTATTTGTTTAACTATTTTAGGAGATCTTCTTCCATAAGAGCCAAGGTATGTTGTTTATTAAGTCACCTAAAATACTAATTAGTTTCAAATAAAATCATGGATCACTTATAGAATACTGTCATATAAGGGGTAAATAATAAACTATTTAATATGTTCATAATGTTTACTTTGTATTAAGATTTTGGGGTACAAAGCTGAGTATGACCCAGTCTCTATCCTCAATGAGCTAGCAGTATAGTAGAAATGATAGGTACATAAATAAACCTCAACACAGTGGGCAAGGATGCACTGGGTATTACAGCTACTTAAGGAGAGGGTCTTCTCTGTGCAGAATATGCATTCCTGTATGTATAATAAAGCCATTATTATATAAGGGATACATGTTAACTTCATAAAGGGAGTCCTGGAAGTGGTGGTACATGAGGTGAGCACATTTTAACATTTTACAACTTGCTTAAAGAATTCACGGTTATATAATACATGCTTGTTATAGAAGATTTTTAAAAATTAAAATGGGTAGCTTTGATCCATAATATAGCATCACAAAGGAAAGTTTTATTTTTATTTATTTATTTTTGTCTTTTTTTTTTTTTTTATTGCTTAAAGCATTACAAAGGGTATTACATATGTGTCCTTTTTTCCCCCCCACCCTTGACAAGCCCCTGCCCTCCCTTACCCCCCAGTGTCTTATGTCCATTAGTCATGGTTATATGGATGCATACAAGTCCTTCGGTTGATCTCTTACACCCCTCCCTCCTGTCCCCCAACCCTCCCTGGCCTTACCACTGAAGTCCGACAATCGGTTTGAGGCAGCTCTGCCACTGTATTTATTATTGTTCAAAAGTTTGTAATGGTCTTAATTATCCATGAAAGAATGAGATCATGTGGTATTTTTCCTTCACTGACTGGCTTGTTTCACTTAGCATAATGCTCTCCAGTTCCATCCATGCTGTTGCAAATGGTAAGAGTTCCTTCTTTTTAACAGCAGCATAGTATTCCATCGTGTAGATGTACCAGTTTTCTAATCCATTCATCTACTGATGGGCACTTAGGCTGTTTCCAGATCCTAGCTATGGTGAATTGTGCTGCTATGAACATCTGGGTGCATACATCCTTTCTGATGGGTGTTTCTGGTTTCTTGGGATATATTCCTAGAAGTGGGATCACAGGGTCAAATGGGAGTTCCATTTCCAATTTTTTGAGGAACCTCCATACTGCCTTCCATAGTGGCTGCACCAGTCTGCATTCCCACCAGCAGTGTGCAAGTGTTCCTTTTTCTCCACATCCTCTCCAGCACCTGTCGTTTGTTGATTTGTTGATGATGGCCATTCTGACAGGTGTGAGATGGTACCTCATTGTTGTTTTGATTTGCATCTCTCGGATGATTAGTGACTTTGAGCATGTTTTCATATGTCTCTTGGCTTTCTGAATGTCCTCTTTTGAAAGGTGTCTATTTAGATCCTTGGCCCATTTTTTGATTGGATTGTTTATCTTCTTTTTGTTAAGTTGTATGAGTTCCCTATAAATTTTGGAGATTAAGCCCTTATCAGATATGACGTTGGCAAATATGTTTTCCCACGAGGTGGGTTTTCTTGTTGTTTTGTTGATGGTTTCTTTTGCTGTGCAGAAGCTTTTTATTTTGATGTAGTCCCATTTGTTCAGTTTCTCTTTAGTTTCAACTGCCCTAGGAGCTGTATCGGTGAAGAAATTGTTTTGGCATATGTCTGAGATTTTGTTGCCTTTGTATTCTTCTAGAATTTTTATGGTTTCCTGTCGTACATTTAAGTCCTTTATCCATTTTGAGTTTATTCTTGTGTATGGTGTAAGTTGGTGGTCTAGTTTCATTTTCTTGCATATGTCTGTCCAATTTTCCCAACACCATTTATTGAAGAGACTATCTTGGCTCCATTGTATGTTCATGCCTCTTTTGTCAAAAATTAATTGAGCATATTGGTTCGGGCTAATTTCTGGACTCTCTATTCTATTCCACTGATCTATATGTCTGTTCTTGTGCCAGTACCAGGCAGTTTTGAGAACAGTGGCTTTGTAATACAGCTTGATATCTGGCATTGAGATCCCACCTACTTTGTTCTTTCTCAGGATCGTTGCAGCTATTCGGGGTCTTTTTTTATTCCAGATGAATTTTTGGAGAGTTCGTTCTAGATCTTTGAAGAAGGCCATTGGTATTTTAATGGGAAGTGCACTGAATGTATAGATTGCTTTGGGTAGTATGGACATTTTAATGATGTTGATTCTACCAATCCAAGAACATGGTATGTTCTTCCATCTGTTTATGTCTTCCTCTATCTCTTTTTTCAACGTCCTGTAGTTTTCTGAGTAGAGGTCTTTAACCTCTTTAGTTAAGTTTATTCCTAGGTATCTTAATTTTTTTGGTGCGATGGTAAATGGGATTGTTTTTCTGATCTCCCTTTCTGAAAGTTCACTATTGGTGTATAGAAATGCCTCAGATTTCTTGGGGTTAATTTTGTATCCTGCTACATTGCCAAATTCATGTATTAAGTCTAGTAGCTTTTTGATGGAGTCTCTAGGGTTTTGTATGTATAATATCATGTCATCTGCAAATAAGGACAGTTTTACTTCCTCTTTTCCAATTTGGATGCCTTTTATTTCTTCTTCTTGCCTAATTGCAATGGCTAATACTTCCAGTACTATGTTGAACAGGAGTGGTGAGAGTGGGCATCCCTGTCTTGTTCCTGTTCTTAGGGGAAATGGTGTTAGTTTTTGTCCATTGAGTATGATGTTGGCTGTGGGCCTGTCATATATGGCTTTTATTATGTTGAGGTATGATCCTTCTATTCCCACCTTTCTGAGAGTTTTTATCAAAAATGGGTGTTGGATTTTGTCGAATGCTTTTTCTGCATCAATTGATATGACCATGTGGTTTTTTTCTTTCAATTTGTTTATGTGATGTATCACATTTATTGATTTACGGATGTTGTACCATCCTTGCATCTCTGGGATAAATCCTACTTGGTCATGGTGTATGATCCTTCTGATGTACTGCTGGATCCGATTTGCTAAGATTTTGTTGAGGATTTTGGCATCTATGTTCATGAGGGATATTGGCCTGTAATTCTCTTTCATTGTGATGTCTTTACCTGGTTTTGGTATTAGGGTGATGCTGGCTTCATAGAATGAGCTTGGAAGCGTTCCTTCCTCTTGAATTTTTTGTAGTAGTCTGAGGAGGGTAGGTTTTAGTTCTTCCTTGAATGTTTGGTAAAACTCCCCTGTGAAGCCGTCTGGCCCTGGGCTTTTGTTTGCTGGAAGCTTTCTGATGACTGCTTCAATTTCTTCCATAGTTATTGGCCTATTGAGGTTTTTAGATTCTTCCTGATTGAGTTTTGGAATGTTGTATTTTTCTAGGAATTTGTCCATTTCCTCCAGGTTGTCTAGTTTGTTGGAGTAGAGTTGCCCATAGTATTGTTTAACAATCATTTGTATTTCTGTGGGGTCTGTTGTTATTTTGCCTCTATCATTTCTGATTTGGTTTATTTGGGACCTCTCTCTTTGCTTCTTGGTGAGCCTGGCTAGGGGTTTGTCAATCTTGTTTATCCTTTCAAAGAACCAGCTCTTGGTTTCATTGATTTTCTGTATTGTTTTTTTGGTCTCTATTTCATTGATTTCTGCTCTAATCTTTATTATCTCCTTCCTTCTGCTCACTCTGGGGTTTTCTTGTTGCTCTCTTTCTAATTCTTTGAGTTGTAGAGTTAGATGATTGACTACCATTTTTTCTTGTTTTTTGAGATAGGCCTGTAGAGCTATAAACTTTCCTCTCAGGACTGCTTTCATTGTGTCCCAGAGGTTTTGGATTGTTGTGTTTTCATTGTCATTAGTGTCCAGGATGTTTTTAATTTCTTCTTTGATGTCATCGGTAACCCAATCAATATTTAATAACATGCTATTCAGCTTCCAAGTGTTTGAGTATTTTGGGTTGTTTTTATTGTAGTTTATTTCTAACATTATGCCATCGTGGTCTGCGAAGAAGCTTTTTATGATTTCAATCTTCTTGAATTTGTGGAGACTTTGCTTGTGACCCAATATGTGGTCTATTTTTGAATATGTCCCATGAGCACCTGAGAGGAATGTATATTCCACAGCTGTGGGGTGAAGTGTTCTGAAGATGTCAATTAAGTCCATCTGATCTAGTGAGTCATTTAGGGTTGCTGTTCCTTTGCTGATTGTTTGTCTAGAGGATTTATCCAGTGATGTCAGTGGTGTATTAAAGTCCCCTACTATGATTGTATTGTTGTCGATCTCTCCCCTGATATCTTCCAGAAGTTTTCTTATGTATGTGGGTGCTCCTGCATTGGGTGCATATATGTTTACCAGGGTTATATCTTCTTGTTGTATTGATCCCTTTAGTATTATGAAGTGGCCTTCCTTATCTCTGGTTATGGCCTTCACTTTGAGATGTATTTTGTCAGATATAAGTATTGCTACCCCAGCTTTCTTTTCCTTTCCATTTGCGTGAAAGATATTTTTCCATCCCTTCACTTTCAGTCTGTGTGAGTCCCTTCTAATGAGGTGGGTCTCTTGTAGACAGCAGATGTATGGGTCATGTTTTTTTATCCATTCAGCCACTCGATGTCTTTTGGTTGGAGCATTTAGTCCATTTACATTTAAAGTTATTATTGAAAGGTACTTGTTTGTAGCCATTTCTTTTTTTGTGTGTGTGTGTGGCTGTTTTCTTTCTGAGCTTGATATTTCTTCTTTTTACACCAGTCCCTTTAGCATTTCTTGCATGGCTGGCTTGGTGGTGATAAACTCCCTTAGCCCTTTTTTGTCTGTGAAGCTTCTTATTTCCCCTTCAATTTTGAATGATAGCCTTGCTGGATAGAGTATTCTTGGATTCAGTCCTTTGCTTTGCATCACTTTGTAGATTTCCGTCCATTCTTTTCTGGCCTGATGTGTTTCTGTTGAGAAATCATTTGATAATCTAATGGGAGATCCCTTGTATGTTACTTTCCGTCTCTCTCTTGCAGCCTGTAAGATTCTCTCTTTATCCTGAACATTTGCCATGGTAATTATGATGTGTCTTGGTGTGGGTCTTTTCGGGTTCACCTTGTTTGGGACTCTCTGGGCTTGTGTGACTTTTTTCTTCCCCACCTCAGGGAAGTTTTCTGATATTATTTCTTCAAATAGGTTTTCTAATCCATGTTCATCTTTCTGTTGTTCTGGCACCCCTATTATTCGTATGTTATTTCGTTTCATGTTGTCCCAAAGCTCCCTTAGGCTCTCCTCCTGTCTTTTAATTTTTTTCTCCATTTGCCGTACAGTTTGAGTGTGTTTTGCTTCCTTGTCTTCTAATTCACTAATTCGGTCCTCCGCTTCTCCTAGTCTACTGTTGATACTTTCAATGGAGTTTTTTATTGAAGCTATGTCACTCTTCATTTCTTCTTGGGACTTACTTAAGTTGTTGATTTTTTCATCTGTTTCTTCTAGCTTCTTGCATAAGTAGTTGAGTTTTTCATCTGTTTCTTCTTGCTTCTTGAACATCTGGTGCATGTACTCTAGGAACCTTATTCTGAATTCTTTTTCCGTCATGTTGCATATCTCTGTCTCACTTAGCTGCTTTTCTGGCGAGTCCTCCTTTTCTTTCCTTTGGGGGTTTCTTTGCCTACCCATGTTTGATCTCACTGACATATGTAGATGTTGAGATGTTCAGTGGCTGCTCCCTGGGTGGCAGGGGCTCCTTGGGTTGTGGTTGCTGCTCAGACGGTTGCGGTAGCAGCTGCTTTCCAGTTGGCAGCAGCTCCTCTGGTGGGTGCTGTTCACAGCTGTGTTGGCTCTTCTGGCTGGTGGGGGGAGGCTTCACGTACAGCTGCTGTTCCACAGACAGAGGGTGTGGTGATCAGGAGGCTGTGGTGATCAGGAGGCTGCGGTGATCAGGGGGCTGCTGTTGCTTGGATCTGCTGCGTTGATTTAAAGGCACAAAATACAACAGAGCAAGGCACAACGTACCAGGCACTGAACACAAGTATATTCACAATATTAATAACCCCAAATAAAGGTGACCACCCGAATTAAGAGAATTAGGGGATAAGGGAGAAAGAAGAGAAGAAGATAAAAGAGAGAACAGAAAAGAAAAATAAGAAAAAAACAAACAAAAAAGGAGTGCAAAAATAGAATTGGGAAAAAAGAGGGGGGAAAAAAAGAGAGCGAAAAAAGAGAATGAAGTAGAAGCGGGGAAGAGACTATTGGTATGAGGAGCAAACTCCAATAGAACTGCCACTAATCTCAACAAATTCCAGCAACAGATCCCTGGAGATGAATGCAAACTACAAACCACCAATAATATCCAGAGGGGTAAGGGAAAACAGAAGCACAAAAATAACCGGGGTGGAGTGGGGGAGGGAAGGGAAAAACCAGCAGAAAAAAAAAAAAAAAAAAGAAAAAGAAAAAGAAAAACAACCTCACAACCAGTCCTAAAAAAGAAGAAAAAACACAAAACAAAACAAACAAACAAATAAAAAAAAAAAAAAAGCCCAATATATTCAACAATCAAGAAAACAATAGAAAGATAAGAGAGAAAAAAATGTTTGGAAAGTGAAGAAGGATAAAGAATAGGTGTATAAGGATTTAGAGCAGTAGATTGGAAATAGGATATATAAGTAGGGTGGAATTAGACAGGGGGTAAAAAGAGGGAATTGGGAAAGTCTGGAGCAGGAATAGGGTAAGAGAAACAGGACACCAAAAGGGGAAAAGTAAGGAAGAGGGTTTTAGCAAAGAGGTGAAATTGAGATAGGGAAAATTAATGCTAAAGGAACTATGAAAATAGAATAGAGAACACTAATCCCAAAAGAAAATAAAGAGAAAATAAAATGGCACTTTAAAAAATGGTAAAATGGTAGCAGTAATAATACTGGTTAAAAATAAAAATGTGGTAATTGAAAGGGTAAAATCAGGTGATGGAAAAAGAAGAAAAAGAGAAAAAAAAATTGGTTTCTTAGTAAAAAGGTGAAAAAAT
Source organism: Myotis yumanensis (assembly GCF_028538775.1). NCBI lineage: Eukaryota > Metazoa > Chordata > Mammalia > Chiroptera > Vespertilionidae > Myotis > Myotis yumanensis. Next base: position 75,001,958 of record NW_027223755.1, read on the forward strand.
TAAAAAGAAAAAGAAAAAATTTGCAGTAGTGATGGTCTTTCAGTTCTTCTACTCTTCAGCCTGGTTCGCCTTAGTCCTGCCAGGTATTTAGGAGAGTGTTGAATTTGCCTGCATTACACTGTTCCTCCGTGTTGTAAATCACAGTCCTGATTTTAAAGCAGGCCGTATTTGTGATCCAGTCTGCCTTAATTTGTATTCCCCTAAGAGTCAGTTTGTGGCTCAGCCTCTGGGTGGCAGTGTTTTTGGGTTGGCCTCTGAGGCTATACAGCTTCTCTATCCTTTTTTAGTCCTTACCCTGCTCTGTGTTGTTGGTGGGACTGAAAGTCCCTCTATAGGCCAGACCCTGGTAACTCCCAGGGACTAATCAGCTTGTTTTAATCCTTTATCTCATACAGGGTGGAATCTGGGTGTGGCTGTGCTCCTTGCCTGGGGGGCTGGGGGGAGGAATTCCACCCTCTGGAGGAATGGCTGCCCCAGTCCTGGGCCCAGGGGTGTCTCAGCACTCAATTCGCTGCCACCTCCTCCGGCTCCCCCTCTTTCCTCAGCCTCTCCCCAGATTCCCCTCGTCTGCACCTTCACCCTCTCTTCAGCACAGGTGAGTGTCTGTATCCGAACTGTCCTATGAGCAGGGTTCAGTGAAAACAAAGAAACAGACAAACGCCGGCCGGCCGCGGAAACGCTCCTCTCTTACCGGTCTGGGAAATGCTCCTCTCTTACCAGCACTGCATGATCTGGGAAACGCTCCTCTCTTATGGGCACTGCATGGTCCGGTCAGTTCCTCAGGATGCCCCCTTTAGTCTCAGTTCTCCGCAATCACAAAATCCAAATCTCAAATCTCCTGGCGCCAGCAAACCCGCGGAACTCCTTACCCCGGTCAGGGTCTCTGTCTGTCCCAAGAGACGCGGCTGTCTGCCATGCGGTCTCCCTCCGACCCTCTGGGCTCAGGTCTGGCAAACTTTCCTGCCCAGATCCCTGGTTTTTAACCTTTCCAGGGGAGGTCTGCCCTTCCCGGCTGCAAACCGTCTCACCAGCTGAGTAAATTTGCCAATTCGGGGTGGGTGTTATTAGTTTCAGCTGCTTACTCCGTTTGCTCCGGGACAAGACCTGGGACGCGTCTGCCTATATCGCCGCCATCTTGCTTCCAAAGGAAAGTTTTAGATTTAGTGTCAAGACTTCAATTTCTTGTTGTGTGTGTGTGTGTGTGTGTGTGTGTGTGTGTGTGTACGTGCGCGTGTGACTTTGGACCAGTTTTATCACATCCCTGGGTATCAGTTTCCTCATCTGAAAAATGAAGAGGTTGGCCTCCAAGGCTCTTTCTATCCAGACAAGTCTCTGAGTCTATGAATCTAAGTACAGATTAATATGGCACTGAGAGCATAAGTGATTTCTAATTGCTGAAGTGCGACAATTTAAAAGAGGAAGCCAGAATGGCCCATGTAATTAGCTCTGACACTCGTCTCCCTTTATGACAAAGGTCAGTCATTTCAATTTCCTCTGTCTTGCTTGCTCCAGTCCCAAAATGGGGATCACATTTCTGATACTTGCCTTTTTTCATGAATCTTTTGTCCAGATTAATAAGAACCTTATTTCCCTGAAGGAAATGGCTCACATGTTGAAGATACATTAATTCTTCTAGGCCATTAGGGCACCATTTACTTAATTTGATTCCAAAGTGACAGCCATGTACCCTATTTTCCTTGAAGCTCATGGCTTCAGCTTGAAATACAGGCATGCTATTTAGAAAAAGTATCAATAATTATAAAGTCTCCTTAAGATATGCTGATAACCCCTCCCCCAGGTGTTTTCTCTCTTTAAATATCATCATGCTGTTATTGACAACAGGCATTTACTTTCCTTTCACATACCTATCATGTGGGAGATATATCACAAGCTAAGAAAATTGCAAAAGTTAAATTCTCTTAGGACTGACTCAGACTCTTAGGTGCTATTCGTCATCTTAGGGTCTTTGCACTTGGAGATACACAACATGACTCAAAAACCCTGGCCACTAACCTGTTCTTCACTAGTGAGAAGGCAGAAATTGGGTGCTGTAATTTAAGTATGCCACCTGGAGCTATAATATTTGCTGAATGGATTCAAGTCGAAGAACATCAACTTAGTGCAAACTACCTGCAAGGCATTGTGCTCAGGGTGTGAAGATGCCTTAAAATGGTCAAGATTTAGTAAGATAGAAACCTGCAGTGTCCTCTCAATTCCAATAAGTGTCTTGTTAGTGATACAAGGAACTATGGAAATTCAGAGCAGAGGAAGAAATAATGGAGGAATAGTAATATTTTAGTGGGTCTTCACCCAGCTAAAATAGAACAATCCCATGCAAGTATGAAGGAAAGAACTCTCTTGGATTTTTTCTTTCATTTGATGAAAGGAGACCTTGACAAGATCGTCAAGGTCTTCTTTGTATCAAGATTTTGGGGTACAAAATCTTAATACAGTCTGTATAGCTATTGGAATTATTGCAGAACATTGATGAATCACTACTCCCTTCCTTCCTTAATTCTTTTCTTTTCTTTTCTTTTCTTTCTTCCTTCCTTCCTTCCTTCCTTCCTTCCTTCCTTCCTTCCTTCCTTCCTTCCTTCCTTCCTTCCTTCCTTCCTTTATAAAAATATTTTTTTATTGATTTCAGAGAGGGAGAGAGAGGGAGGGAGGGAGAGAGAGAGAGAGAGAGAGAGGGAGAGAAACATCAATGATGAGAATCATTGATCATCGGCTGCCTCCTGCACGCCCCACACTGGGGATCTAGCCCGTAACCTGGGAATCAAACCATGATCTCCTGGTTTATAGGTCAATGCGCAACCACTGAGCCAAGCCAGCTGACCACCCCCCCTTTCTTTTTTTTAAAATTACTTTTTGTTGAATTTATTGGGGTGACATTGGTTAATAAAATTATATAGGTTTCAAGTGCACAGTTCTATAATCCATCATCTGTATATTATATTGTGTATTTGCCATTCAAGTCTCCTTCTATCACCATTTAGCCCTCCCCCGCTTTACCATCTTCTACCTTCCTTACTGTAGCCTAGCTGGTGTGGTTCAGTTGGTTGAACATTGTCCATGCACCAGGAGGTCAACAAATTTGATTCCTGATCAGGGCACATGCCTGGGTTGTGGGCTCAATCCCCAGTAGGGGCTGTGCAGGAGGCAGCCAATCAGTGTTTCTCTCTCACATTGATATTTCTCTCTCTCTCTCCCTCTCCCTTCCTCTCTCTGAAATCAATTAAACATATTCTAGAAAAAATATTAAGAATAAAATTTCCATGTGATCCACCAACCCCACTTCTGGGTATACATTCAAAAGAATTGAAAACCAGAACTTAAAGAGACATTTGTACATATGGACATTGAAACACTATTTATAATAGTCAAGGGGTGAAAGCAACCTACATGTGCATCAAGAGATATATGGGTAAAGAAGACATGGTATATACATACAATGGAATGTTATTCAGCCTTGAAAAGGGAAATGCTATATCATGCTACAGCATCGAGGAACCTTGAGGACATTATGCTAAGTGAAGTAAATTAGTCACAAAAAGAAAAATACTAAATGATACAATTTATATGAGGATTTAAAGTATTCAAACTCTTAGAAACAGAAAATAGAATGGTGGTTATCAGGATGGGAGAGGGAGAAAAGAGGAGCTCTTTAATGGATAGAGAGTTGCAGTTTTGCAAGATAAAAAACACATGAATGTACATTTAATTCAGCAATTATAAGCTCCCCAATTGTGAAAACTGTCCAGAGTGTCCAGCATGATGGCTTACACACAGGTGTTACATTAATGCTTGTTAGACTAAACTATATGCATTGCCAAGAGGGAAGAAGAAAGTTATTTATGAATCTGTAGATTAATTTTTCTCAGCATTTATAATGCATTGCCTTTTTCTGCCAGGCATAAAAGATCTCACTTTCTTTTGATGTTATTTGGAATTTCAAAATAAACATTATAGCATTAATACAAATATCTATACAATTGTGACTTTTGAATATGTCCTGTCAGACCAGACATGGACCCATCCCTTACTAATTCTGAATATAGTTAGTATATTCCCACACTTGGCATTGCTGCTGGAGTCTAAAGCAGACATGACAAATAAAGGTGCACAGCTTGTCATCCCCCACCCCCCTTTTTGAAATCCATGGCAGGCATGGACTATGCTGCTTTCTTTTCCACTGAGCCCAGACACAGTATCTGAGCTTTCCTCAACACAACTATTCACTTAGCCAAATTGGTCAATTGAAAGCATACAAAGATGAGATCAGCTTTCCATCCTTGATTTAGGGTGTAATTTCCAGGTACCTGAATTTACATGTAAGGATCTGTCCATCAAAATAATGCTAATATTGCACATTGCACATCCAGACAGAACTCTGAATGAAGGGGCTGCTTACCCAACTGTGTCAAGTCACCTGGTCCAAGCACCTGCATATATATAACAATAACATGAATATTCTCTACTTTGGGTGTATATTTTTAAAAAATTATAACATTATATTTGAAGTATAACTGAACATATACCCTGTAATGTACTGTAATGTAAACTCTTCATCACTGACCATACATATCTGTATATTACAAAATATAAAGAACATACAATGGATTCTGCTGCCAGCTCTGGCGTGTTGCCTGTGTGGTACTGTAGGTATGGAGGCCAAGGGGATGAGTGTGGGGCAGTGCCCAAGCCTGTGCTCCACAGAGCATATGTCCCATAGGCCAAGCATGTTGGACATCTGCTTCTTACTTTAGGCCTCAAGATTTTTTTGTTTTTGTTTATCTTTGCTAGGAAGAAGTACTTCTGTCTTTTACATCTGAGAACCCTGTGTCCATGGTTTGTCTCAAAATAGCATTTTTCAACAAGGCTTTTAAAACTAATTGAACTGGATATGTGTACGTTCCTGAGTGTGTGTGTGGGGGGGCGGGGGGGGGGCACGTTAGGACGAGAAGGGACAAATACAGAGAGAAAACACACATTAAAAATTATTCTTTTAATTCAACAAATGTTACTGGGCACTCTCTATATGACAAGCAGTTTCTAGATTCCAGAAAAAAAGCAGTTAATAAAACAAAGTTTCTGCCCCGCCCCTTATGTATTTAACATTTTTGTCAGAGGAGATAAGAATGGACAAAGAAGTTAGTAAAATATACTATGTGTTTTGTGAGGGATGGGTGTTATTTAGAAAAATTAAACCATGCAGGGGGGTAGGTTATGTCTAGCTGAGAGTTGTTATTGGTTATGGGGAGTCCTGAATGTATCTGTGCCCCATATGACATCTAAGCTGAGGCCTGAAGACAGTGAGGAAAGGGGCCTGTAAATAGGTTCCTGAGGGAAGAGCTTTGCAAGCTGAGGCTATGGGCTGGAGCAAGCTTAGCTTGTATGAGGAAGGCGGGAGGCAGTGTGGCCATCAGAGTGAGCAACAGGGCAGAGAAAGGAGGGGAGGTCGTTGAGGTGGAGGAGCAGAGTTGTCAGCCCACAGGCCATCCTAGCACCCGGATTTATTGAGATGGTTGGAGGATTCTTGAATTTGAGCAGAGGAGTGGCATGCAGAGTTCTGTGTTAAAAGGATCCCTCTGGCTGCTATCTCTGGAGTAATCCTGCCATGGAGGGCCTTTAATGGACATTTAACTCTGCTCTGTGCTTGTTTTGAAGGCGTACATGGATAAGGGGAATGAGATCTTATGGGTGCATTTGTATGGTCAACTTCTTGCTCTACTATCAGGGGAAACATCTGTGCACTGAAAATCTGTACAAACACCACAGGTCCCTCAAAAACAGCAAGATGTGGCTGCTTGAGCCGTCACTGAGTCACTCTGTCACCACCTTGCTGGATGTGTGAACAGCGTCCCAGAGCACAATCCTTCTGGTAACTTCTCTGGGCCCTGCTCATTTCTGGCAGCAAGGGCTTGCTTTCAAAGTGCAGCTGTCAGGGTAGCTGCCCCGGACAGGTCTGTGTTGAATGGCACTTTGCATGGCTGAATAACCCCCCGATATGTCAACAATCACAAGGCCCATTGGTTCCAAGGCTGGCCGTGAAGCCTCGACAGGTTCTGCCCTGCTCAGCAGTCACGGGGGCAAAATCTTCCTGCTCAATTTGGAAAAGATACTTCTCCCTGCCCCAGGCTGGCTTTACCTTGAGAAATAGTCTCTGACTTTGAAGTTGGTCATGGATGGTGCACTTTTTGGAAGAGGGCAGTACTCCTCATACATCCCATTGAAATCTGTGTTCAGCAAGCAACACAAAAGCAGATCCCTACATTACAGCTGACTTCCTCACCCATCACAGTCATGAATAAGCTACTTATTAAAATGTACATAATTGTCTAAGACCTGTCTCTTTTACCTTAAGTGTAGGCTCTGAGCCTTGATTCCTAAAATATAGTTAAATTTGACAGACTTTTTAATGTCAAGAATGAGATTCTCTGGTTTTCCTGGCGTTCCCCCCTTCTAAGTAGGTTACTGAAACAGTATATATGTCAGAGTGAGGTGTGTGGACTCAGCATCAGCTGGGGCCTCTTCCCCGCTGCACACATCTTTACACCACCTTTTCAGCTGCAGATAGAAGGGAGAGACAGAGAGGGAGGTATTAGAACTGCCAGCCGTTTAAAATGGGAAGCGCCCTGACAGACGAAAAGGAACAAAATAAACCAAGACTTGTTACTGCTGTAATTTCACTGAGGGTAGATGTCCTGTATTTTTTTTTTCTTCCATTTGGTTGTTTTGCAAGCTTGGCATTATGGAAGAAAAATAGAATGTCAATAAATTCAACTTTGAACATCTATTCAATGAGTTATTTCCTAGCAGGAGGGGAAAAAATGAAGCAGGCTAGGCAGTCTAGAGGGAGAGCGTGTAAATGACTTGTAACTAAGAGGATATGACCCTCTGCATAATTCATAATCATTAGTCTAAGTGACACTTCTGCAGTCACTCTGCCAGGGCGCTCTGATGTGGTGGGGCTAAAGCCCAAACAGTCCACTCAGCAGCAGTCCCTGTGTGATCAGTTTTCTCTGAAAGACAACTTCCTTGAAAGGCTAGATTTGGGCTGTAGAATTTTTATATATATATATATATATATATATATATATAACAGAAGATGCTGGCTCAGCTTCATCATGTGTGCAATTTAAGGGTTGCTCAAGTGATTCTTTAAAACTGCATAAAAGCAATTCTGCTGTGCCTGGGAGACAGTATTGCTATAATGTTCTGTGCATACATCTGCATGATTTCTCAGAGCTAATTCAAATTTAATGCATTGGTAATTCCTTTTCTGCTGAAGCCACCCAGCAGTAATCTGAAGGTTACAGAATGATCTTCCAGTCAAATAACACTTTTAGCCTAGCATAAATGAAGAGGCAGGAATATAATGGGCAGAATTAGGCTTGCGGTGATACATTCCACCCTCATTACCACGCTGAGTGAAACTGACCAAAGTTTAGAGTGTTTTGAGAAGGATAATGATAATAGAGTTTTAATAAAACCGAGTGTCAAGCTATGGTGGTCTTTTATCAGAGATGACATAATAACCAAAATGACAGCATATGAACAAATTAGAAAAGATTTCCCTAACAACTGAAAGATCATTTTCAGGGTAAAATTAAAGCTTTGGTTAATGCACTTAGAAGAACCAACTCACTAATCTATGGGGCAACATAGAATAATAAATTAGCTTGGATGTCATAAAAATATTGACAACTAATTAAAGTTCATACTAATAATAAGAAGTAAATTAGGGAGCATTTATTAATGTTTAAAATAAAATTTTAAATTTTAAAATAAAATTAGGTTTTATTGAAAATTATGAAGTTAATACAGAGTTTCCGTAGGCCTCAGGCCCAGTTTCTCCAATTATTAATATTTTACATTGCTAGGATACACTTATTATAATGGATGAAACAATATGAATATATTATTATTAATTAAAGCCCACATTTTACTCAGATGTCCTTATTTTTTATCTAATGTCCTTTGATGTGTTCCATGATTGCCATCCAGGATTTCCATTAAACCATGTAATATTTAAGTTGTCATGTTACCTTAGATTCCTCTTGTCTGTGACAGCTTTTTATAGAAGATTTTGTGTTATAATCCTATACTATTTTATTGACTAGATTACTATTTTGGCCATCTGGAACTTTTTCAGTTGGTCTCTATGTTACAGATTTTTTTTGCTGTTGTTCTTACTTTCTGATGCTACAAGATGCTCTGATCTTATCTTGTTTCTTATTCAAGTCCTAGCAACAGCAGATCTCTCTAAGGAACCTGGTTCTTTTGTTGGAGAATAGAATTAGAAAACAAGATCTGGGCGCTGGTTGCTACTAGGGTATCATTACTTCTATGCCCTCTCAGCTTACAGAACAAGTACATATATGTGTCTATCCTCAACCATGTATATTAACACATCTATAAATGTTCCGATGTGTGTCTACATGAAGCTAACATGAGTTCATACTGAGGTCTCCAAGTCTAAAACCCATGGATAGTTGTTCATTCCTCCCTTAACTGTAACCTGTCCCTCCAACAGTAAGAAACTTTGCTGATTTGGGAGTATTTTCACCACTGATTTTATCATCTAGATGACAGTTTGTATCTGACCCTGGCCATAGAATGTCTTTTTACTTCCTACGCAACAGATTGGCATTACCCAGAAGTACAAAGGCAGTGAGCTCACTGGCGATGTCTGAAGTGAGTCCGAGCTAAGGACTGAACAGGAGACTTCTTATTCTTAAATGTGATTTCCTCCAGGCTCAAAAAATTATGAAAGAGATTGCATGGCCATTTCTTGCTCTATGGTGGTTAAACAAAAGCATTTGGCTTCAAGAGTTGTCAACCTAGTAAACTTCATAGGAGTAAAATCACTAAAAGCTGTTCTTCTCTGAAACGAAGTATTACTCACTAGCAGATGTTATCTGTTAGCAAAAGGATTGCAACCAGTAAATGCTGGGGATCAAGGTCCTACTTCATACAAAAACCTGACATCATCTGTGTCACTTACAAATCTGGTATTAATTATTTGATAAGCTTGGGGCTGAATTTGTAACACAGACATTTTGTTGTATGAATGGTGAATGTCAAGGATGACTTATTACCCTAAACACATTTAAAAAGGAAGGCTAATATGATTTCTTATAGGAAAGCCCCACTGGCAGCTGCACCAGAGCATCAATTACACTGTTTTGTGCACTGCAGAGCCAGAAAAAAGAACAAGGCACGGATATCTCCATAGTGATGATGGTTTGGCTTTACTTACTTTTGGATTGCAAGTCTAGGAAAAGAAAAGGCAAAGAGGAAAAGGAGGATTCTTGCTTAGCCATCTGAAAGCCGGGTCTTTTCGTCTCCATAATGAATTCATGAGAAGATTTAAGTCTACAAAATGACCCTTTAATAGAATATCAAATTGAGAGGCCAGGAGAAGGCTTTCAACATTGTTATCATTTAACACAGCTGGGTTTTTTATCCTAACAGAACAGAAGTTTCTATCAGAACATATGTTGTATAATTTATGGTGTGTGTGTGTGTGTGTGCATGTGTGTGTGAATATAAGACTCATGAAAAAACCAAACCAAACCAAATTCCATGAGCTTGACTAAACAATATGGTATGAAAATATTCCCTAAAAGTCCAGCTTAATTTGTGGTTAGTTATTCCAAAAGGAAGAGCAAAAGGAAGAAAATTAATCAGTGAGTAACCTGAAAGCAAGCATGTGTTCCCTGAGACATTCCCTATCTGCCTGCAAAAGCAGAGATTTACCAAAGGAAATGGTGTCTCTGGCAGAAACAATCCCTTTCTGCTCCTGATTGATCTTTTCTCTGAAAACCCCAAATTGTCCATAACTTATGAGTAATACTGTTAGGAGAATACAGTTTTGTTTCTACTACTGTCATATATCATCTAGGCCAGTGGTTGGCAAACTCATTAGTCAACAGAGTCAAATATCAACAGTACAACGATTGAAATTTCTCTTGACACTTGGATTGCGGGAAACGAGTTAAGTCGGCTCGCGTGAATTGCGCGTACTCCGCGGGAGCCGTCTTAACTCGGTTCATATAGATTTGCGGTGGAGTGCGGGAAACGTGTAAACTCGGGCCGATTGTAACTGCGTATTACCAAATATTTGTTTGTTTGCCGTTCACAAAGATACCTACCTGCGTATGCGAACCGTTTCATACCCATTGGGGTAATAGGTATCATAAAAATCCCTTGTAAGTAGAGAACACTTTATGGCGCTGGTCGAGTACAATACCGTTAGGGTACCAATGTATTGTTTTCTCATTTTATAACCGATATCCCTGGATATCTCACCATGCAAAGAGAATAGTTATTGAGAAATACTTCTTGTGTCCGGATGTCTTTAGTTTTGAGTTTTGTGAATATTATTACGTGTTTAAATATTTAAATATATTGTGATAAAGACATTCATATAGAATTTTTTAACCAAATAAAATAAAATCGTTCCGCAAAGTGTTCGCATAATAATTATTTTTTTATATCAGATATCTATCGGAGTACCGCTATTTTCAGTTAGTATTATTTTTATTTGCTTTAACCTAGAATGTCGCAGCATTCAGACTATAGTGATGATGAGTTTTGTGCAGACAAGTTGTCCAATTATTCTTGTGATAGCGATCTTGAAAATGCGAGTACAAGTGTTTTGAAAAATATCATACGCTAAAAAACTATTAATTTCTATTTGTTTTGATTTATTATGAAAATTTTATTTTAAACTTTAAAAATATGTGTATATTTTTAGGTAATAAGTATTTTTTTGGTTTTTCGTATTTAGTTTATATATATCGAATTATTTATGTACTGAATAGATAAAAAAATGTCTGTGATTGAATAAATTTTCATTTTTTACACAAGAAACCGAAAATTTCATTTCAATCGAACCCATACTTCAAAAGATATAGGCATTTTAAACTAACTCTGCTTTTGCGCGGGAAACCTAAATAATTGCCCGCGCCATCTTATATTTTGGCGGGAAATTCACCCGACACCGTAGTGTTGAGAGCCAAATTTTTTAAACTTAAACTATATAGGTAGGTACATTGTTATTAACTTAATTAGGGTACTCCTAAACTGGCCTTTGCTAAAAACATCCTCAATCCGATTGAGGTACGTTCGTTGAGGTCGACCCCTTCAACTCTCCCATCCACACTCCTCTTGTATACTTGTTTCATCTATCTCCTTTCCGAAAACTGATTTCTGCGCATGGGCCACGAAGTTTCAATCGCACTGTACGTGCGCACCCGCACGTGGTATTTTGTGGAAGAGCCACACTCAAGGGGCCAAAGAGCTGCATGTGGCTCGCTAGCCGCGGTTTGCCGACCACTGATCTAGGCAAAGTGGGTACCTGGTTTTGGAACAAAAATACAGGTTTTCTTGGCGGTATAGGGGTCAGTGAGGTGGGAAGTTAACAGAATATACCTAGTACTTCGTAAGAAATGTTGAAGCTCCGTCTGCCCTGGAGGCCTGGTGTTAGAATGAAGTCATATGTAGGATTCCAGAGAGACATATAAAGGCCAGAGCCTGTTGTGGGTTCTATTATACCTGGTGCTGCAAGGCAGACCTATACATATACCTGCAATGGACTTTAATGTCCCTTTGGAAACATTGTACATTCTTTAGTCTTTCTGGGTTTCCATTATCACTCAACCCAGTAATGACAAAGAGCCCGTATTGTTGCTATCAAACCAGGGTGTTGATGAATATTTGAATATATGAATGACATAAAAATTAACCACTTTTCTTAACCCAACCCTGTTTAGACATCCAAGTAAAGAGGTTGATTTAATCAGAAAAAAAGTAAATTTTTTTGAGGAATCATTGATAAATATATTGATTTCAGTGAGTTTATGTGACTGACTATGTATGGCAGTGCCTTTCCCATCACTGGTACTCCATGCATGACAGTTTCCATTCTCATCCCTCTTAACTTTCTCAGGTAAGTAAATACTAAAGCTTGAAGGACTCATACCCCATCCAAATAATTTTATTCCATATGCCTCAAGAGCAAACTTAATAGAGTAATTAAAAAGAGAAGTAAAAACAAAATGACAAGAATAATAAAATATAATGCAATCGTGTTCCTTTCAATTTTATCATCCAGATTTTATGAAGAGAACTTTTAAAAACACGGAAATTTCAGTCCCAGAGTAAGACCAAATCTAATTTTTTAGCATAGTATAAAAATTATGTCTAAATCTGTGTCTAAAAATTGCTAGACATATTACAAAAAGATGCTCATTCATTCTTTTTAAAAAATAGAAATAAAATAACCAAGAAATGAATATATCCCATCCCTCACTCCTTCACTTGTTACTTTTAAAATGGGTCATATATATTTATTTCTCTGCACATAATGCTTTCTGCTGGGAATACTCTCTTCCCCCTTTTCCAGTCTGGTAAATGCCCCTTTTATCATTTCACACCAACTCAAATATTCTAAGTCCATTGTGTTCTTGATATATTCACTGTTTAACCTAGTACCTACCAAATGTTACTTGGCATCAATTTTTTCCTGTTTATTTTAAGTACCATGGCACTATTTAAACATATGCTTAATACTAAAGGATAAAAAGTGAGATTCTAAAAAATGAACTTCCATTGGTGAAGTTTATAATAGTAGCTTTGTTGTAATAAATGCGTGATATTCTGAATTTGGAAGACACTTAATAGCAATCTCATTAATGATATTCATGTCCCTATTTATGCCTCACAGAGCCACCAAGCTACACAGCAAATTCTCATGTCCATCTTCTCCCACGTGAAGTACCTCTTTCTGCTTTTAATGAACATTGAACTTGTCAGCAAGAGCTCAGGAATTGCTTTTTTTTAACCTGCTGGGGAGAGTGTGGCAGCAGTCTAAGGGAGAAGTAATGGAGTGCACTGTATGATAAATTTACATGATTATCTGGCGGTAGATTGGTTTACTTACCCTGTACCCACCAGCTCTGTCCCCTGATAATCACCTTCACACTCAGCTGCACTTCAGAGCTTGTTTACCATGTTGCCATGATGTTTGCTCCCTGGGTTTATTTGATGTTGGCCATTTGAAAACATTATCATTTAAATTGATTCCTGTAACTAATGAGCGTATGTTTCCTATGTGTTTCACAGGAATGAGCCCATGCAAGTATCCGTGTGTGAGGACTGTTTTCATAGGTAGTCATTTTTAGCCACAGTACAGTGTCAAATTTTAAACAGCTTTGGTGCTAAGAGTGGAGAGCTCCCCTGACGTGGAAGAACAGAATTTTGTGAGGTTGAAAGAAAATTGAAATCAAAGCTGAGAAAATTATAAGCTAACTTAGGAGAAATCTTGAGTGTAAATGCTTAAAACCTGCTTTGGAAGGTTCTGAGTCTATTGAATGACATAACTCTTCCCTTCAGACTCGCTGGAGGGAGATTGCAGGAATGTGAGATTCCTGCCTGCAACTGCAGATTGCTGTAGTGCAGTGATGGCGAACCTATGACATGCGTGTCAGAGGTGACATGCGAACTCATTTTTTGGTTGATTTTTCTTTGTTAAACGGCATTTAAGTATATAAAATAAATATCGAAAATATAAGTCTTTGTTTTACTATGGTTGCAGATATCAAAAAATTTCTATATGTGACACGGCACCAGAGTTAAGTTAGGGTTTTTCAAAATGCTGACACGCCGAGCTCAAAAGGTTCACCATCACTGCAGTGAGTTACCCTGAATGATAGTGTGAGAATAGACATATCTCTAATGACACAGTGGAGGCTGATGCTTGGTACCCAAATCAACACCCCTCAACTTTAAGGACATGAAATAGCTGTACCAAAAGTGAAGAGGAATTGAAGGGTAATTAGGAATGAGATTAGAACATGAAATGAAATCCTGCAGAACCAAAAAAAAAAAAATTGAAATGAAAATCAGCTACTCAGCTCTGGCTGGTTTTGCTCAGTGGTTGGAGTATTGGGCTGTGGACTGAAGGGTGAAGGGTTCAGTTCCTGTCAAGAGCATGTGCCTTGGTTGCAGGTTCAATCCAAGGCCCTGGTTTGGGTGCGTGTGGGAGGCAATCAATTGATGTCTCTCTCTCACATCGATGTTTTTTTCTCTCTGTGTCTCTCCCTCTCCTTTCCACTCTCTCTAAAAGATCAGTAGAAAAAAATGTAACCTCAGGTGAGGATTAACAACAACAAAATCAGCTACTCAGTATCTTTCAATGTTCTTCTGGGATGCACACCCCCTTATTTCCCTGGAGAATCACATTCTTCTTCAGGCTCAGCTCAAGGTTTTGGATAAGGTTGACTTCTTCCCTGACCAGCAGCTGGCAGGTAAGGAGGGCCCGACCAATCAGAATCTTTCATTCTCTTGGCCACAGAGACTGGCTTAGGGACAGGTGTGTGGCCCAGTCAGAGTCCATGAAATGCAGGCTATTTTGCAGGATGGCTGGGAGGAAGGCATGCCCATTTTCCAGTAGACCGAAACCTGAGATCATATCATTCTGACAGCCAACAGGGATACGAGTTGAACCAAGATCAGGAGAAGGATCATGTCCTGTGGCATTGCTTGAGACCCTGAATCAAGCCACAAATGAAGCTAGATTTACCCAGGAGTTTTCAGTAACGTGATCCAATAACTTGCCTTTTTGTGTAATTGGGTTGAGCTTGGGTTTTCTGTCACTTGAAATGGAAAGTGTTCTAATGCGTGATATCATTTAGATCAATGTTTCATTTAAGAGTAAACATAATTGAAGATTTCTGGTTTTAACAGCACTGAATCAGGCACCCTCTAGGGTTCTTTCCTCTCCCAAGGGTAGCTAAAGCTAGAAAGCAGTCCTAATGCCAATGAACCTTAAAGGAAGAGGTTAGACTATAGCTGCAAACAACACACCCAGCATCACTGCTGGGTTGCTTACTTTTTATCATCTTTTTCAGTTTTGAATGGTATTTCCATTATTTATACATACGTATATGTAAAATGTCAATTACACTCCTTTTGCTAGAGCAAGTGTGGTAACAGACTCCTTATTGAGCAAGCTTGGATTTAACACTTACACTAGCCTTTTAAACAAATAAAATGCTTTAGCTTTCTTACCTGGTCAAAAAGGCTACAAAAGTTCAAATGATATTATTGGTAATTTTCAGCTGTGTTATAGATATGTGACATGTTAACTCTTACTGTGGTGACCATTTTGCAATATGTACAAACACTGAATCACTATGTAATACACCTGAAACTAATGTACTATTATTAGTATATGTCAGTTATACCTCAATAAAAAAGCAAGGAAATGATAAAACCAAATTCAGGATGGCAGTTACCTATTTGAAGGCAGGGAGCTGGAAAATTCATGGTGAAGCGGCAAAGAGCTAGCTAGCTACCTACGACATGGTTGATGTTAGCAACTCTGTAGGCTTTGAGTTTGCTAGTGGCATCACTGGCATTTATTTTAATTATATCCTTTGTAGTGTATATACTTATTACATATATTCCTTTGTATGTATCAAATGTTACACAATAAAAAACATTAAAGACACCTGGCTAGCAATGTAGATATGCAACTAGCTTTGACTATACAAATGTAAAGGCATTTGCTGACATACATGCAAATACGTACTTTGCATTTAAAAATTCATAAGCAAAAGTTAGCCTGACAATTTAAAATATATTAAAATTCAAGATTTAGTTTAGGTAGGAATAGAGTCTCAGATTCAGAATTATCCCCAGCACCTCAAGTGCTTCCCTTCCCATTTTTTGCCATATATCAAACTACAGGCACAAACATTGTAAAATATACAAGAAAACTTAGTAGCTACTTTTTCTTCCTAAAGTTTACTTGACGTGTGAATTTAACTTTAACTATTTCTTGTTTGAAAGGCATGTTCTTTTTTTCCTTCTTTCTCTTCATCAGATATTATTTTCTTAAGTAAAATATTATGGGAGGCTAAGACCAAAGGCTCCACATCAACCAACCTAGGGTTCCAATAAACGCTTTGCCACTTATTGGTTATGTGATTTCATAACAAGTTACTTAACTGCTTCAAAGTTCACTTTCTTCATCTGTAAAATGAGGCGAGTAATAGTACCCACCTTGCTGAGTTGTGAAGACTAAACGGATAGAAGACCTATAATAAAATCACATGTCTACACTACTTTAATCGCAGGCCTGGCAGCTAATGAACATTCAATGAATTTTAATTATTATAATTATTATGTCAGCAAGCATATAGTAGTTAAAGGTGGTAAAAATTATTCTTAAATATCAAAGAAAAATTACTTTATTTCTCAAGATTAAGACATCAAGTGTATACTTACATTTCAGTTCCAGAAAGTGTTAAAAGCCACACACCTCCATTGCAGGATTTCCTTCCTCGGTTTGTAACACTTCCTTGAAGTTAAGGGGTATTTTATACAGGAAGAGCAAGGTGTGTGATAAATCTAATAACAAACCTATCTATACTCATTTTTCATGATTTAAGACACATGTCAGCTTAAACAAAGAACTAGTAACAAAAGAATGCTCTGGAATTTTAAAATTCTAGGCTAATCCCTACTATATGAGAATATTAATGTACAAAACCCTCCGTCTTTATAAACTTAGCATATATATATGTGCAAGAATATGTTTCCCTTTTAGCATCATACCCATCCTATTATCTGCCTCAGTAAACAACTCATAGAGTGGATTAAAGTAATTCAATTGCCAAACAAGTAAAACAACAAAAAGCCATGTAATGATGGCCTTAGTAGTGACATTAGAGAAATCTCAATGATTTAACAATATCCCATACTTGAAGAAATTAATTCTCAATTGGGACATCACATAAAATAAATGTGCAAAATACTATTTATTCATTTTATTCCGACATTGCAAATATTTATAGAAAAAATTAATTATTATTTGTAAAAAGTTTCCACTTCTGTTACCAAATGTAATCATTTTCTCCATGCTTTAAACACATTGTAATTTTGCAGTGGTTAACTGTGAGTTATCTCAAATTTGCCTAAGGGAAAAGTATAACCATTGAATCAGAAACATTTAGTGTGGTTGCAACTAATAGTCTTTTTTTTTCTGATAGAGAAGTGACTTTTCCATTAACTCAAAAATCAGGATGAACACACACACACACACACACACACACACACACACAGAGAGCTAAAAACAAATCTCTTGCATAGTCCTACACAGTATCATTCTTATGGTAGTGTAATACATTAATTTCATATAATCACCAAGTAATGTATTTGAGACTTTTTTACTATGCTGCCATAAAATTAGTACACTACAGCTGTATATAAGAGAGAAACAGTGAATCAGATTCGTCAGGGGCCCATCAATGATGTCCTGGTGAGATGTGACATTTGTGTGAGGTGTCCCACCAATGCTTTCCAAGGATTGGCCTCCCTTCTAACTTAGCCCTTATAAAACAGTCTCGTGATCTCCCCTAACTGTTGGCACATTTCTCAAGGTGAGGGACTCATCTTACATATCCTGTGTCTCCAGCACACAGCCTGATGCCTGGCATTATGCTTTATAAAACAGAACAGAACAAAAGAGAGTGACAGCCAAACCATGTCCTTACTTTTGAGGCTTATTTGATATTGAAACTAGTTCTATGAAGCAAATTAAAGGTGGAAAATGGACGGAACTGTGTATAACGGGTAAAAGTTCCACTCCATTCAGCCCTTCTATGGGTACCTGCTGCAGCCTAGGCATAGAGCAGGTCACTGGCACAGGCACATCTGATCATGCACATTTGCAGTTTGCTTTGTGGTGTGAAGCTCTATTGATAGTCTTGATGGAGTGGCAAAATAAAACGTATTTGATCCTCTTCCCCAAGGGTAATTATAAACCAAAACGAAGTACCTCTGAAGTTCAGGGAAGTTCACCCAAGCTTTCCCTTGTTGTACTCTCTGTTTCCTTCTGACCTTCCTGAGTTCACAAGCGTTTTGTTTCAAGTAGATTTCTGTGATGTAACAAAATAGGCTTTCTTCTCATTGCCAGCTGGGTAAGTCACAGAGTGGTGCAGTGTGGCAGAGCAGATTTTAGTGTGATTTACAATGTGAACTCAACTTGAAAGAGGAGCATAAAGATACACTTGTCAGATGATGGATTCAGACTGAAGTTGGGGCTGCATGTTTTGTTACTTCTGGGTTTCTAGTAAAAAATGACATTCCCTTTCCCATTTTCAGAAACGCATGGAAGACTCATTTCTCTGTATCTCCCTGACTGCCACAATGGCGAGAGACTTCTGTCTGCCTGGCTTTCTCCACTTGACGCTGACATTTTGAGATTTAGCTACTGATTATCTTGACTGACTTGAGAAGTGATCTCAAATAATCTGAATGTTGTGTAATGTGCTTAGGTGCCTGTGTGTGTGCACATGTGTGCAAACTGATGGACATTCTGAGCAGATAGGGATTCTACTGTTTGGCATTCTTTTTCATTATCTAAATCCCACTCCAGAGAGCAGGGACAACCTCACTAATTTGAAAAGTATGGATCACTACTATCTGGACCAGTTTGGGTAACTTGATAGCTTAATTACAGGAGGGAATCAGAGCTACTTGGAAAGGTGAGCCACTTGGACTAGACTCATTGACTTAATGAAAATTTTCTGTCTGTTTCACCAAAAGATATAACTGAGTGGAAAGGACTGCTCACATCCAGCATAGCTTGTCTCTTTCCCCACATCCCAGTTCCAATTTCTAGTTTTCTTTGCTAAGATGAGGTCCAAGAAGATCTATATACTGAGCCCATCTTGACCATTTCTTTTTCATTAGGGTGACAAGTATACTTTGTGAACAGTATCTTCACACTTTATTGTCTAATCTGGAATCCAAATAAGGCCCATAAATTTGAGTCTGAATTTGATAGAATTGTAAACCAGTAATTTATTTTTATGAACCAGGTCATCACAACCTTATAAAAAGGTATATAGATGTGTATAAATGTATATGTAGGTCCTTTTTTATTCTTCTTCTAAATCATGGGTAGGTACACACAGATCTTATTTAAGTGTTATAGGAATTGCTACTTGTCTTTGCATGAGTATGGCCACCTATATATGCCCAGGTTTTTTTCGGGAGCAGTAGCAACAGGATCCGATGGCGTGCTGCCTAGGATATCAACATGCAGACTTTGCTTAGCTACCAATACACATTTGAATTCCAGAGCAGTTAAGGTTATGGGGATAAATAATGCATTTCTCTGCTGAGAATACATTAGCGTCATTTCTTGCTTTGAAGTGAACTGTGGTAAATTTCTTTCTGTAGTGGCAGGTACTTCTTAAAAATAGATTCCAAATTTCCTGCTGTGTCCATGTGAATTTTCTAAGAGTCCCAAGGCTAGAAGTGAGGGCGAGGGATCTTTCTTGAATGTCAAACACTGTTCGGTGCTTTAAACTTGTTGTTTTCTCAAATCCCCCAAACAGTTCTGTGGGATGATCAGGTTTCTCACAAAGACAGCTGCTGCTGATCAAGGGTGAAGTCACCTACTGAAGCCACAGAGCTAACTGAAGGAGTGGAATCAGAATCCACATCTGACCCCCTAGCTGGGTTCTCCCACTGCACTGTGCTGTGTCTGCAGGTCTCTTGCTGGGATAGGGGGACATCATCAAATCTTAGTCAGAAGAAGTAGTTTATGACAGACAATATTGGAGGGTAATGGTTGGTCATACTTTGTAGAGTAATGATGCTGAGAAAGGGAACTTTTCTCTTTTTTGGGGGGTATTTTTAAATTATATCAACCTGTTCTAATACTATCTTCTGAACACAGATACTTTAAACAGCATGCATTAAATTGTTTAATACAATGGAAAAAAATGCCATGTGAAAGGATTGATTTTCTGATTTAAAAATGAAGGAGGTGCCTGGTCATCTAGGCTGAGCAGAATTCTTGATAGAAACTTTTGTTTCCTGTATTCAGAGGGCTGGTTTTTAAATCAATCAGTAAAGAAGTCAGTATACATAGATGATATGCTACAAACCATAAGACCTATTCTATTGAAAAAGTGCAAGTGATCACATGGCTTTTCTATTTCTTTTATCTCTGGGAGACATTTTGGTTCTGTAGGGTGTGCTATTCACAGAAAACTAGTAGTTCTCCACTGCCTCACTCTTTTGCGCGCGCGCACACACACACACACACACACACACACACACATTCTCTCTCTCTCTCTCTCTCTCTCTCTCTCTCTCTTATTACTGACTTAATTTTTAATTGAGCGAGGAGAGCAAAGCAGCACAGGTAACAGCCTGATGGGCATAATGAGAAGGGACAGAATCAGTTGGCAAGCTGGCTATCATAAACTTGATAGGCATGATTGGTGGATAAACATTTGATAGGATTTTAAATTATTATTACAGGGTATGAAAAATTCACACAAAGCTATTTATTTATATATGAGTTATTTATAATGAAAATTTAAACAACATGTAGACTTTCTGAGCATAAATTAACACATTTTTGGGGGAAACATATCTGCAAAGAAGAAAATAAAAATCATAAAGTCCTGCCATACTGAGACAATACCCTCCATCGTGATGTATTTTGGAATTCCATTACATCATTGAGGGGCAAAAAAGATTAAGAACCTATATGTTATTTCTGTAGATTCTTTCCTTTGAATACTTATAGGAAAACAAGGTGATAAAAAATGCTGAACCCTCTCTAAGCAGTTTCTGATTTTAGCACTGAGGTAAAAAATTTTAGCAGTTTGTGCTTTCCCTGGTTCATGTTTTAGGGTAAACACTGACAAAACTGGAGGTGTTCAGGAGGCTGGCCCCAGTACTGGCCCTGGGTATAGAACCACTGTTCTTTGGTTCACTTGCTTTTCTTATGCTTTGCAGAGACTGGAAATTCATGCCAGGGTGAAATGTTAAATTTGTAATTAATGACATTTAATTTCTTATAAAAAATGTAATTTATGGTAACCAAAAATCATGTTAGTAAGGGAGGAAATCTACCAATGGGCATTCAAACACATTTACTTTGCAAATATATTTGATTTTAAACTCACATTATTCCCAATGCTACTTCCATGTTAACTAGGTTTCTGTCCCCCACTAACGTATGTAAGATGCATTTAAATGCCTAAATTTAAAAAAAGAAAAGCATTCTGCCATGTCCAGTGTGGTTCAGTTGGTTGAACTGTTGTCCATGCACTGGAAGGTCATAGGTTTGTTCCTGGTCAGGGCATATATCTAGGTTGAACATTTGATCCCCAGTTGGGGCACTCAAGGGAAGCAACTGATTGATGTCTCTCTCACATTGATGTTTCTCTCTCTCCCTTCCTCCTTTTCTTCTAAAATCAATAAAAATAATAAAATTAAAGAATATGAATAAAAAATAAAGCTATTCTGGTGAATAACAACATTTTACTCCCCCAAATCTAGTGGCTTTTCTGAAAGTTAGTTTTTCACTTTTTTAAAAATTTACTGCTATGTTTTTCTGTATAAGTAATTCAATCAAAAGGTTTGAATATCAAAGTGATATTTAAAAGTAGTCAATTAGGAGTCATATTTCTATCCTTGTCCTGGTCTTAGCTTTTCTGCCCATCTATATCCTATAAATTTCACTTCTATTACTTTCTTATGTTATATTCTATTATTTATTTATTTATTTATTTATTTTTAAATATATTTTATCGATTTTTTACAGAGAAGAGGAGAGAGGGATAGAGAGTTAGAAACAACAATGAGAGAGAAACATCGATCAGCTGCCTCCAGCACACTCCCTACTGGGGATGTGCCCGCAACCAAAGGTACATGTCCCTGACTGGAATCGAACCTGGGACCCTTCAGTCTGCAGGCTGACACTCTATCCACTCAGCCAAACCAGTTAGGGCTATATTCTATTATTTATTAATAAACAAATATAAATTCAGTTTATAGGTATATATACTATATTTTTATATGTTATTGATAAACTATAAATACAGTATAAATACTGTATGTATATGCATAATATACACATACTATCTATACATATATATGTATACACACATTTATATAACTCTGATTTTCCACTTATTAATAGTATATTCTGGCAATATTTCTATAAACAATACAAAGTTCATTCATACTAACTTTTATAGCTGCATTAAGAGGATATATTGTAGTTTAATTATTATCCTCCTAGTAAACACTTGGGATATATATATATATATATATATGTATTTATTTTTCTGTATGACAAACTGCACTCCAAAGAATAGTTGGTACAGAGACTATTTTATTTGTGCACTTATGTAAAATACATTCCCAGAAGTGGGATTACTGGGACAAAGATATACACGATTGTAATAAAATAGATGCTGACAAATGGTCCACTGTGATAAGCAGAATAATGACCCCTCAAAGAAGCCCATATCCAGGGAGAATCCTATCATAATCTATATATTTATCAAATCATCACGCCGTATGCTTTAAATGCTTTACAATTTTATGTCCATTATATCTCAATAAAGCTGAAAGAAGAAGAAAAACAATGTCCTTATCCTAATCCTTGAAACCTGTTAGTATGTTATCTTACATCAAAAACACTTTGAAGGTATGATTAAGGTTCAAGACCTTGAGATTTCAAAGTTGTCTTAGATTATCTTGGCCCAATACAATCATATGAACCATTTAAAGTGGAAAAGGAAGAGGCAAATGCGTTTGTGAAAGGTGGCATGAAGAGGACATGCCATTGTTCTCTTTGAAGATGGAAGAACAGTTCATGAGCCCAAGAGTATAGGCAAGCCTAGAAGCTAGGAATGGCCCTCAGCTGACAGCCATTAGAAACTGAATTTTGCCAATAACCTAAACAGCAAAAAATGGTGACTTCAGTGTTAGAACGTCAACGAGATGGATTCTCCCCTGGAGTCTCCAACAAGGAGCACAGCCCTGCTGACACATTGGCTTTAGCCCTGGGAGACCTGTGTGGGAGGTCTGACCCACAGAAATAGAAGATGATAAGTTTCTCTTGTTTTAAGCCTGTAAAGTGGTGGCCATTTGTTACAGCAGCAACGACAAACTAATTCACCTTGTATAGGGTTTGGATGGATCATTTTGCACGCTTGTCAACAACTGATGAGCCTTCGAAAAAGGAATATGTTGCCAGAGAGATTTTTGCCAATTTGAAAGGTGAGCAATCGCAGCTCAGTGCAATTTTAATTTGCATTTATCTTATTAGGAATGAGGTTGAACAGACATTAATTGAATGTCTGTTCATGTTTGTTGCCCACTTTTCTGTTGGGTTGTTAAGTATTTATTTAATCAAGTTCTAAGCGTTCTTTATATATTCTGAAGATGAGGACTTCACGTGTGATAGAAATTGCAACTATTATTTCCCCATGTGAATTTACAGATGATCATTGACCTCTTTCTTTTTTTTTCAGCTTCTATAAATTTTTCATTAGCTTGTTGTAGGTCTCTGGGTAACACAAGCTAAAATGCCACTAAGAGAACTCATTTTTGAGGGTAGAAATAAAAATGAGAGGAAAAAAGAACTGCTGTATAAACTTGTTTTCTTCACTTTCTCACCTTCAGTTGGAATTGTTCTTCTCATGGCTCCTTTCTTAAGTCCAGGACTAGCTCCAATTCTAGGCTACCACAAGGGAGAAAAAGACTGTGTGCAAGAATAGCATTTGGCAGCAGTCTTCAATTAAAAGTTGCATTCTTAGACCTAAAGTGTCCAAGAACCCAATACTTGGCGTCTCCTATCAGCAGAGGCAGTAGTAGCATTATTCCCAGTGAGATGCTGACAGGCCCTTCGCTGCAATGACACCAGCCAGCTCAAGTTATAATTACCTTCATTACATCATGGCTTCCTCTGCTGTGTGCACAGCAAGGGAGCTCTTGCTTGGGAGACAGATTTGTTTTTATAGCCAAAGAGCTGTTCCTTTTTAATTCAAATCAGGTTTACTGATAGCTGGGATCAGGGGAGGGAGGAAAACCTGTTATAATTTGAGTTTCATGAGGAGAAACAATAAACATCTAAATGATGAGGAGGTGATCATCATCCAGTCAGAAACAGAAAATCGGGGTTTTAAGCCAGGCATTTCTGACAAGGATATCAGTGCTGGGTTCATTAACTGCCCTTCCTGCTTTCAGAATAGTTTAAATGCAGCAATTTACATTAAAATGGATTTAGTGACACCATCTTCTCATTACTGTCAGTTTACATTTGGGTTCTTAAACTATAATTGTAAATAAAATATGCTTTTCATTACAATGTCTATTTAGTAGAATATGGTAGGAAATTAGAGGCATAATCATGATCTAAATTATTAATTCAGTGACATTTTTCAGGTGCCATATGTAGAGACTCCTCTGTGCATAATGAATGTACATGTAGAGGTTCAATTAGGTCTAGATCTCTGTGCTCTGCCTCACCTTCCCAAGCTTTATCTTAGTTTGGTTTCTCCATTTCTTTGGGGGAACACAATAAAAAAAAGTCTTTGTATTAATCCTCAGCAGAGGATATTTTTCCATTGATTTTTAGGGAGAGTAGAAGAGAGAGGGAAAGACAAAGAGAAATATTAATGTGAGAGAAACACATCGATTGGTTGCCTCCTGCACGAGCCCCGACCAGGGCCCGGGCCAGGGAGGAGCTTGCAACCAAGGTACATGCCCTTGACCCCCAAGTGAACCCGGGACCCTTTGGTCTGCAGGCTGATGCTCTATCCATTGAGCCAAACCAGCTAGGGCTATGCCATTATTTCATCTCATTCCTCTTACTAAGTTTCAAG
The DNA here is from genome assembly GCF_028538775.1 of Myotis yumanensis. NCBI lineage: Eukaryota > Metazoa > Chordata > Mammalia > Chiroptera > Vespertilionidae > Myotis > Myotis yumanensis. Next base: position 75,026,677 of record NW_027223755.1, read on the forward strand.
GAGGCCCCCAACAAAGAGCAACCTTCCTCCTTGTCCATGTTCTAAATATGATGAGAAGTAAGGTAGATTGGGAGAGCAAATGATCAGCTTTATTATGAAAAGAGGCACAGGGAGCTAAGACAGACTGAACAGGAGAAGGTGATCTGACCACAAGGCAGAGACTGGAGTGAAGGAAGGCGTAGGCTCTCCTGAGAGCCTTGGAGGAAGTGCAGCTTTGCTGATCTTGTCCCAGTGACACTGAATTTGGACTTCTGACCTCCAGAACTATGAGAGAATACATTTCTATTCTTTTTAGTCTCAAAATTTGACATGATTTGTTTTAACATCCTCAAGAAACTAATATGCACCCCAATCATCTCTTGGCAGACAACCCCCAGACGTGCTGAGGAAGAAGGCTCAGCAAATCAGGTGGGTCATTCCAGTACTGGGGGTGGGATAGGGGCATAGTGGTTAAAAAACAGGGAGGAGCCAGGGATGTGTTTAGGGCAGCGGTTCTCAACTTGTGGGTCGCAACCCCTTTGGGGGTCGAACGACCCTTTCACAGGGGTCACCTAAGACCATCGGAAAACACATATATAATTACATATTGTTTTTGTGATTAATCACTATGTTTTAATTATGTTCAATTTGTAACAATGAAATTGGGGGTCACCACAACATGAGGAACTGTACTAAAGGGTCGCAGCATTAGGAAGGTTGAGAACCACTGGTTTAGGATAAATTCCTCTTCACAGACACCCTCTCCTTTCCTTTGATTCACAAACATCCCTAAATTCTAACAACTGCAATGTTAAAATAACTTTTGGTATTTAAGTATTATGGTCATTATTAAGTCTGAATAAAAGCTGAAGTTAAAATTCTACTTCAGAGAGCTTTGAAGGTCAAGATTGATTGACACCATATGTTAGAACCAGAACACACATTATCTATAAAGTTGAAATTTGACTCGTCTTTCCACCTCACCAACATCAGTGTTGCATGTGAGCAGCATGGAGGGGAAGTTATTTTTTGTCTTTTTTTTTAAAATATATTTTTATGATTTCAAGAGGAAGGGAGAGGAGGAGAGAGAGAGAAACACCAATGATGAAAAACATTGATTGGCTGCTTCCTACATGCCTCCTACTGTAATTTGGGCATGTGCTCCGACTACGAATTGAACCATGACTCCTGGTTCATAGGTCGACTCTCAACCACTGAGACACACTAGCCAGGCTGAAATCTCTTCTTTTTAAATGTTTTACCCTGGTTTAAAAAACTGGCAAACCAGGGAAAGGTTTTTCAAAAATCCAAAGACACATACAAAATAAAACAAAAACATCACCTGTTGACTTTGCCTTAGAGGAACATGATAAGATACATTGGATAAGGGGTTAATATCCAAAATTTATAAGGAACTTATAAATTCAACACCAAAAATTCAAATTATCTTATGCAAAAACAAGTAAACTCTCTTTTAGTGGACCACTAAGCAATTCTTGGAAGTGAGGTTGATGAATGAGTGACAAGTCTTACATTTACTTAGATATATTTTTTAAAAGGCTGTCATTTTCATGTTTTAAGAATGGCTGGTGGGCATTCTCCTCCTTGCCTTCCCATAATCCAATTCTTAAAAAATCTGAGTGTATGGTATTTTTTCCTACAACCCTACCCAAAGAGTTGTTTAGTTTTTACACACAAGAAAGAGGTAGTTAGAAATGAAAGTTTGATGTAACTGAAATAATTCTAACAAAGGATATTTTAGAAAGTTACAGAGAAAACTGTAAAACATAACTGAAGAAAATTATAGAAGACCCAAATAAGCAAATTGCTATACCGCGTTCTTGGAGAGGAAGATATTTTTTAAAAGATGTCAATTCTCCACAAATCCTATCTAATAAAAATATAATATGCAAATTAAGCATCATTCTGTCACACAGATGGCAGTGCCCATAGCCACAAGATGGCGGTGCCCTGTCCCCTCAGCCCCGCCAGAGTACCCCAGTACTGGGGGGCGGGGGGCGGCCACTGAGAGCAGGCAGCGTGAGTGGCCTGGCAGAATGCTTGCTTCGTTGCTGCAGTGACGAGGCAAGTGTCCCACCCCAGCTGCAGAGGGCCTCTGGGCCACGGAGAGCCTCTGGGCAGTGGGTGTGGAGTGGCCAGGCCCTGCAGAGAGCAGAGAACCACAGGGTGTGGGCCTAAGCCATCAGGGCTCCCAGATTGGAGGGGTGCAGGTCGGGATGAGGGACCCACCCCTCATGCACAAATTTCATGCACCGGGCCTCTAGTATGTGTATAATTTCCTATTCCTGTTACATTTTTCTTCTGAAGTTTAATGAAAGTGCAAAATCCCCTAACTACTTGAGAAACTTCTGAAGAAGACTATCATGGTGGAACATTGCTTATCAGATATCAATATATAAGGAAGCAATATTAATTAATTTGTTCAGGAATAGACAGGCCAGTGGAACTGAGAGCAGAGAAACAGTTTTTTACTTTCTTAGTCCTGGAATAGGGAGGGGTATACCTGTAAGGTATAAAAATCTACCCATCTAAGACGTACTGATCACATATTCAAGAAATTGTGATTGTTAAAGGGGAAGATATTAAGAAGTACAGATTAGTAGTTGCAAAACAGTCACGGAAATATAAAGTACAGCACAGGAAATGTAGTCAATAATATTGTAGTGACTATGTATGGTGTCAGGTGGATACTAGAAATATTGGGGGAAACACTTTGCAAAGTATCTGATTGTCTAACCACTACACTGTACACCTGAATCTAATACAAAATAATCTTAAATGTAAACTGTAATTGAAAAATAAAGTTTAAAAAAATTAAGTGTGGAATGGATCAGTCAGTGACAGTGAAATTCTGTATGACTGCAAATGTACCTAAAAATCACAGGTATACATTGCATTGGAAGTGCCTGATTGTGATTCCATCATGGGATGAGACACTAACACACATTTGTGGATTAGGACATATGGGTCTCATTTTAGGGCTAGTGAGTCTAAAGAGTTAATTGTGTATACATGCCAGTCATCATCAGTCAGTCAATCAGACAACTTTAGGTGTCATGAACCTAACAGCACTGAACTTGACAGGCAAGCTCACAGTCCAAGGCCTGCTACCCTGATACCAAGTTGTGAACCAAACCATTTCTTGCTGAGGCAGATGGACAGAGGAAGCTTAGCTCCTGGGTATTCCTGATGCTAACGCTCTAGCAGTCCTTGGAAAGCAGCAAAGACAACCACTCATGCGCTTGTTATTTCTGTTGGCAACTGCCAGTCTATTTCACACAGGATCAGAATATAAATGGGATCACATATGCTAAAGCCAAAAGGGACCCTGGGACTCACCTAAATCTACTCCACCTTTAACAGTGCAGAAACTGAACCCTAGAGTTAGCACACAGTTGTGATCAGAACCTATTTTGATCATTTCTGAATCATAATCCAATCTTTGATTTACTATACAGGGTGTTATGTTAAAGTTAACCATCTGACAACAAAAATTTATGTCTGTTCTCTAATTGATGATATTGAGAAATCTAATTTTGCCACTAAAATAGATACAGCAATCAGAATCTTAGCGTGCCACTTAATGGAGTGGATCTTTTAAAAGTTGTATCCATGGCAATATGAATGTAATGGAAAATTGTTTAAATAATCTTCAGAGCATTCTTTTAAAACTGTATAGTAGATAGAGAGAAGTAACTTAAAAAAAAGTTTTTTTAATGTAAAGTAATACCATTTTAAAAATATAAAAATAAACTAGTATTTACACCATTGGTTCTCAAACAGGGGTCTAGTTCAAAATCACCTGGAAAGTTATAAAAATTACACATGCCTGACCCCCCACCACAGACTGAATCTACATGTCTGGCTTGGGCATGATGTATGTATGCTTTGAAAAAAAGATCTCCATATGATTTCAATATGCAGTAGGTATCAACAATGTGGAAAATCCAACTCTTTTACAAACACTGAATAGAAAAATAAAAATTACAACTTCCATAGTTTAGACAAGTATCAAAACCTCTCTATTCTACCAGATGTTTCACTACTCCAAACATCTTTATAGTCACATTGCATAAATAGACTGCACCAGGTCCAGATGTTTACAACTATATTTTAATTATAAATTTGGGTGGGAAATAGTCAGAGCAGAGAAAGAAACAAAAAAAAAAAATCCATGAAAAAATCTAAAACCTCATTTCAACCAAGAGTACCCAGTACTTCACCCATCAAATCCTTTGCCAGCCTGTTTCCAAGGAGCCATGGCCTGAGCACTATATCTTTGGCCTCCATTTGGCACAGATAAGATGAATAGTCAAGTCAAGATAATTCAGCAAGAGAGAGCGAGAAGGAAAAGGAATAAAGGCTCCAGAAGATTCATAAAGCCAATAATTAATCCTTAAAGATTCCAGAGCTACCTAGAATGAGAAGACTTGGCCCTCCAAAAAGTGAAAAGCAGCTGAAAAGGTGGTGAATGGTACTGCCCACATTATTGATAAGGGCAAGAATTAAAAAAAAAGAACTTTTTAGAGTTTAAGACTAGCTTACACATAAAAATAGTTATCATTGCCCTAACCCAGTGGTTGGCAAACTGCGGCTCACAAGCCATATGTGGCCCTTTGGCCCCTTGAGTGTGGCTCTTCCACAAAATACCTCGGGCGGGCGCGCACGTATAGTGCAATTGAAACTTCGTGGCCCATGCGCAGAAGTCGGTATTTTGTGGAAGAGCCACACTCAAGGGGCCAAAGAGCCGCATATGGCTTGCGAGCCGCAGTTTGCTGACCACTGCCCTAACCGGTTTGGCTCAGTGGATAGAGCGTCAGCCTGCGGACTCAAGGGTCCCAGGTTCAATTCTGGTCAAGGGCATGTACCTTGGTTGCGGGCACATCCCCAGTAGGGGGTGTGCAGGATGCAGCTGATCGATGTTTCTAACTCTCTATCCCTTCCTCTCTGTAAAAAGTCAATAAAATATATTTTTAAAAAACTAAAAAAAAAATAGTTATCATTTCAGAATAGGGCAGGTTATAAAAAGGATTTCTGTTTTTGTTGTTGTTGTTGTTTGTTTGTTTTTTATGGAGACCTAGGCATTCCCCAAAGGAGAAACTGCTTCCATTATAAGTTAAGGTAAGAGTGAGCCAACTACCAACTCAAAGTCTGAGTTAGGAGTTGTAGTTTGGAAGGGATACTAACTTGAGAATTTAAAGTAAAATCTCCAACCTTTTCTCTACTTTGTCCTCTGCCTCAGTGCTTTATTTACAGAGGCATTGTTCTCTTGCTTAGGGCAACAGAGCAAAAAGAGAGGAAACACAACTACTTCTGACATACTTGCTTTTATATCACAGCTTGGTTTCCTGGCAGCTATCAACACCCTTTGTTCCACCCTAGCAGGCGTAATCCAACCTAGCCAGGACATTTGTTCCCGGATGGAAGGTCTTCCTATTGGCAAGAATGCAGTGGGAGTCCACTGTTTTGTGTTTGGTTTCTCTTTTAACAACCTCATCTTTCAATGACATCACTCTCAGCCCTGAGATATGACTGCACTTCCCCCGCTGCCTGATAGTGAAGCAAAGGTTACCTTCTATCTTACAGCAGTGTTGTCATCAAAGAGCTCTATTTCACAGATGTGACAACACAATGAGTAAGATTTTCTCCAAGTGTGCTAAAAGGCCAAAGCAACCTTTACAGGGAACCAATGAGGCAGCAGGATTCAAAAAGCCTCCCAAGCAGATAACCGGTTTGGCTGCCTCTGCTATCATCCCACCCTTCAGCAAAGTGACTGTTTTGTGTTCAACTTGATCTTTGTTTTGTTTTGGGGACTCAAAATAAAACAAAGAAAAAGGCACATGTACACTGAATGAATGGGCAGGATATAGGTGCCTTTTAGCCATTTATGAATAGTTCCTGTCTTCATAATGACTTGAATTTCACAGAGATTTAGAAAGCGAATTTGAGAGGATCTTAAATAGAATCACTGCGAGGGTTTTAAAAATTAGAAAGAAACGGGTTGGAAAGCATTCATAAGCCTCCAGAAAAAAAACATTCTTTTACGTGCCCTTGTATTTCTATTAGTTTGGCATGATATTAAATACTAATTGGAGGAAATGGCTAAAGTTAAGTTTTTCATTTGCTGAGAGAAAACCATCTTGACAGTTATTTCATAATGGCAAGTGAAGTTCTGTATGAAATTGTTGTTTAACTAGAAGCAAGGTGTCTAAGTGGCTTGAAATAAATGGGCTGAAAGTGTTGCAGCAGGTAGGAAATATTGGCTTCTGTTTCCTTGGTCAGTTCCAGCAAATGTTTACTTCAGGGAAGAGAACAGCGCTATACTTCAGCACTCTCAAAATCACTTTGCAAAGTAAAAACAAAACAAAAATCTCCCACACATGCAGAAGCTCTTTTCTCCTATGTCACGGTGACAAACATCCTCTTACATCACATAAATACAGGGGAGGGCAGAAGGAGGTTTACAGTTGTGAGTATTGAAACACAGTTTATTATTGTAGTATGATTTATTAATTATTGTATTATTTTTCATGTGAACAACTGTAAACCTCCTTTTGCCCACCCCTATATAAGCAGACAGGAGCTTCTCCTGAATAGGATAGTTCAACAGAGTAGAAGTGAAAATAGTTCCACTTGAAAGCAGTCTTTCTGAAATGCTTTTATGGGAGAAGTGAGGGGGAAGTAAAAGAGTCATCTTCTGCCTCACAAGGCAATCTGTTGACACTTGGTGTGCTGGGCTTATTATCTAAGATGGTTGGTGTGTTCTTCCATCCTTCATTTTGCTGACCCTCTTGTTCATGCAATTGCTGGTTTGTTCATGAAGACATTCCTCTTGAAACTTCTACCTGGAAGTCCTCATATAGTACCTCTCTCCACAAAGTAGGGGAATAATATTTAAAATTTTCTGGCATGTGTCTCTCTCTCTTTCTCTTCAACCTCTTAATTTTCCAGATTTTACCAGTACCTTTCGCCCCAGTTTCTGCAGCTCCCTTCCCCTACCTTATTTCACCTGAGGAAGAAGTATAGTACAATGCATGGTATTATGAGTTTTGGAGTTTGATCCCTTCTCTACTGTTTTCTAGATGTGGGACTTTGAAAAAAATCACTTAATTAGAAGCCTTGGTTTCAACAATTATAAAATGAGATGCGGATAATAATGGGCTATTGAAGAGGCCTCACCATGCTTGACAGATAGTAGGAGAACAATGCATGTCATTGTCTTTCCCTTCCCTGGAATTCTTCAACTCTGATTTTTCTGATCATTCCCCAATTAATGTTTATTTTGTAGAAGCTGGAGATATTGGCGTGAAGGGGTAGAATAGGAAAGAGTTCTTCTGACATTTATTCGGGTGTGTGTTTCCTTCTAAGATGTGAGTATCTGAATGGCAGCTGGTATTATGGGAGAGGGCTCTCACATTATTCCACTATAGATTTGTATTTTAAATTGAATGAGAGTGAAGTAAAGTCAGTCTCTATTTAGCAAATAGTCACTTCTAAAAATGTAGTATTTGAGATGGTTTACATCTCTTTTTTGAGATGGATGGCATCTAGACTTAGCTCCTGTCATCAGTTCTAGAAATACTCTCTTTTGCTATTGGGGCTCCATATTGCCAAATTAACTGCCCATTCTTTATAGGGAAAAAGTAGTGCCACTATTCATCATTCCAGGCTCAAGGGTGAGAAGGTGTTACTGCTATTGCTCCATATAGAGTCCTTCATCATTTTTCCTTTTCTTTTGGGGTCCATATAGAGCCCTTCATCATTTTTCCTGTTCCCTTGGCTAAATGCCCAGGCATTCAGAAGTGTAATGTTCAACCATGGTTATCCATTAGAATTACTAGGGTAGCTTTTAAAACACTTCAATATCTCAGTTCCTCCATACTCCAGTGAAATAAAAAACTCTTGGGGGTGGACCTGGACACAAGTATTTTTAACAGTCCCTTCAGGTGACACCAACATGCCTTCAGGTTTGAGAACCACTGATCGAGAAAAGAGACCCTCAGCCCTGAAAGGGTTATTATTTCATAATAACTCCAGTGTGAGGTCTCAAACTAAAATCACTTTGGGCATGCAAGACATACTTTTCCTTCATCTTGGTGCTCTGTTTCCATTGTCCTTTTCCCTTAGATCATCTCTTGAATGATTCCAGTAAACCAGCCATGCTAGTTGTTAATAAGTAGTAATCTAGGAACAATTCAAGGCAAACCAAACGCGTAATGAGGTTGAAGTGGAGTCTTTGGTCAGGTGAATGGTGATTGAGTCAGGAGGTTTGGGCTGGGCTTCAGAAGCAACACCAAGCAGCAGCCCCATGTTCGGAAGTGTGTACTCAGGTGTGGAAAAGCGGAACCCAGTCCTGAACTGACCCCTTGCAAGTACTTTTGTTTTCTTACAATCTAATTTCCATACAAAAGCCTGAGTGATCTAAAAATGCAAATCATTTCTGTGCCTAAAAGGTTCCAGTGGCTTCTCAATACACAGAACAAAACCCAGATTCTGTTCCATGGACAACAAAGGCCTCTGTCTACATCTCTGTCCCCAGTTGTACCCTTCTCTGTGTTTCTGACTCTGCTTCAGTCACCTGGCCGTCTTCTGTCCTTCAGGAACGCAAGCTCGCTCTCAGCTCTGAGCATTTGCTCTTGTCCTCCCTGTTTGGAGTGCTGCCCAGACCACAGAGAGGCCTGTCCTGAACTCCTGACTCATAGAAGCTCTCCTTCAATCACCTTCTATCTCTCTCCCATCTTCTTGGTGGCTTTGCTTCACGGTGCTGTCGCTTTCTCAAATCATCACCTTCCTAGAAGGTGATCTCTGCAATCATAATTTTGACTTGCTCACGGTTGTGTCTTCAGAATATAACTATTGGCCCAAATGTCCTTCCAGAAAAATTGGAAAAAGTGCCCCACTTGACAGACACAGGACTGCAAACCCAACCCTATAGGCCCTATAGCTTTATGAGTCATATTGAGCGATTTAGAAATAAGTATTCCTTCTTTCAGGCAGATGCAGGCCTCGATTGAGGTTTATAGGCAGAAGGTGAGCTTCATTTTAGTCCTTACTTGTTCTGCACAATGGTAGGAGGTGACCGGAGTGCCTGAAATAAGGCAGACACTCAGTAACCATCTGTTTACTGCATGAGTGTAAGGGGGTGGCTGTGGCAGTGTTCATGAGCAGAGCCCATTCTCCGGGTCTGGATGTGGCACAGGAGACTCAGCAGCAAGCCAGTGGTATGCCGGTAAATGGATAACAAACCAATCTCCAGAAGAAATAACCACCACCCCCTGATTTTTCGTGCCTGCCAATTTCTGTGGTGTAGATAGCCCCACCATGGCCCATTTCAAGCTTTCAACATAATGTCAATGTCACAAAATTCCTAAAAACTTGATACTTTCATAAGCTATTAAGATGATGTCAATGGCTCATACCAGCTCCCACACACTCTACCAACCCCTACCCCTACCTCAGTGTTGAACCTTGGGGATCTCAGATTTGGGGTCAGAGAAAATGACCAATCCTGCACTTCCTTACAACACAGCAGAGGTTGTTTATATAATGCTGGCTGGCATCTTCTTGCATGTGAGGACCAGGAAATAGCCTGTCTTCTGGGCGGAATGGGGAGCTCCAAGATGTTTTTGAAAATACTAGTAGAGAGGAGGAAAACAAAATTAAGGCTGTCACCAGTAACCTAACTCACTGAATCTTGCTTTCTTCATCTATAAAAATAATTTGGCCTGGCCAGTGTAGCTCAGTGGTTGAGCATCAACCTATGAACCAGGAGGTCACGGTTCAATCCTTGGTCAGGGCACATGCCCTGGTTGCAGGCTCAATTCCCCAGTGGGGGTCATGCAGGAGGCGGGTGATCAAAGATTCTCTCTCAACATTGATGTTTATCTCTCTCTCTCTCCATCTCCCTTCCTCTCTGAAATCAATAAAAACATATTTTAAAAAATAAATAATTTGGATTCAATATTCTCCATACAACTGATCAGACCAGCATTCTATATGCCAAATGGGGATTAATGCGAGGGGAGGGGAAAACTAGAAGGTCTGTGGTATCTACCAGTATGTGTGAATGAGTTTGTACTATGCATATAAGTAATACACCAATCTTTCTAAGCCAGTGAGTAACACACATTTTTTTTTTTCTGGTTGAAATAAAATGATTTAGGTTAAATTTGCCCTGAAACTAAAACTTTGGCTTAAGAACTTTGCCAAATGCCAAAGACACTCTTTAAGTTAATAAGAGCCCAACTCTTGTCATATTTTTTCTATCAGGGCTTATACAGCGATTTTCCTCTTTACTTCTCCACACACCCCATTTGACATCCTTTGTTTAACTCTGGATTTCAAGCAAAAATTCAACACGTGCCAAGCAACTCAGTCAAAAAGGAAACCCAAACCATCGAGCTGGAGAAGCATAAACCACTGTCATCAGGGGCTCAGTAACAGCTTTAAGAGTTATAATTTCTGATGTTGAGCTATCACTTTGCTGGGCAAATACTAGTGTTGAAATATATTATTACTACCCTTCTCCCCACCCTGACCACCAGAGCAGACATCCAACTTCCCAGAAAAATTCATGTGCGCATGGACAAGCAGGGAGCCCTTTGCTCAGCCTTCAGACAGTGGACACCAAGCTCTAATAGAGTCTGTCATCCTCACATGAGCCACTGAATCATATTTATATATAACATGCATATTAAAAAGCATCAGCCAGAGTCAATGGTGCTGATATAAAAATATCTTAATAGCCAGTAACTGACTAATGAATACCACTCTAATAACAGTTTAATTTGAAGAATTCTGACAGCTGGTTGCTTTGATGAGCGTGGTTTCCAAGGAGTCCTAGTCCCATGCTGAGAACATCTCCAGCCTGCTGATTGATGGCAGCAGTGCAGAACAGTTTAATGTCACCACCTCTCAGCGCAAGTAATAATAAACAGGAATGTTATGGTTTATTTTTCTGTATGAATTGTTCAGGCTCTGTATGGTAAGTACCAACGCAATGGGGGATAATAGCTGCCATTCTCCTGGGAGTTGTAACTGGAGGTGAGCCTTTTTTCTTTCTCTCTCTCTCTCTCTTTTTTTACCAGCAAGGTTTCTATATCAGAATGAATATAGACATTATTGGTTTTCTGCTGGATTTGTTTTATTCTTTTACATCACTCTTGCTCATCCCATTCTGCTTAGCAAACGTAATTATTCTGGTTAAGATGTAGCTTCCCTATTATTTCTCCACTTCCCAAGGTAGTTTAAAGCAGACAGCTAAGGCATGAAATATATGGTTCTACAACTATCTTAATTATACTGCCTGACTCTGTGTTTGATATGGAATAGCAATGTCTGGGAAGTGAATTTAATCTCTACAGATTTAGGACGATTGCCAAAAAGATTCATTGATTTTTTTTCCCCCCAGAAGCACAATCTTTTATTGTATAAATGTCAGAAGCTTCAAATTATTAGGAAATGTGTCAAGAAGCTCAAGGTATAATAACATTCTTTAGAGAGCTTGATTCTGAAGACAGTGCAATGAAATGTTCCAAAAGAAAACATGCCTTATGTTCTTACAAAATAAAGCTCTGGGATTCGTTTTAATTTGTCATTTTGAACAGGATGTAGCCTCCACGGGGTGCTTCGATGTGAAGGTCCGGGGTGTGATATACGGCCATTCCTGGTCCCCCAGAGTTTTATCAGCTCAGACAGCAGGGTCTTCAGCAGTCCTGGGACAGAAGATACTGTCTCAGGATTTGAGGCTTCAGAGCTGAACCATGAAAAGTCTGGGATTTGTCCTAGTGCAGAGGTCGTGAAGAGGGGGTCATAAAAACAGAAGACAACAGTCTGAGCTGTGTCACCCAGCTCAGGTAGAGCTTGTTTACGTCCTCAAACCAAGGGGAAATTCTTAGCATTGGGCAATGTATTACTTGAGATGATGTTTATTGAAACTAATATAAAATCTGCCCAAAGTGGTTTAAAAAAACAGATTATATAGTTCTCACATCTGAAAAGTCCAACAGTTGGGTGCGCTTCAGGCATGTGGGATTCAGAGGTCAAAGATATCATGAGGGCTGGAGCTCCATTTATTACTCTCTTCATAATGCTCCACCTTGTGTGCTGGATTCATTCTCAGCTAGATCCTATCCATACCCCTACTCCAGCCTTTGCCTCAAGACCTCACAGTTAAGTCCTAAGATTAATGCAAAATTGACTGCCTCTCTTGCCAGAAGGTTCAAAGTCACAGGGTGGCTTAGCCACGGAAACTCATGGATGCCATAATGGAAATCAGGGGCTATTAGGAAGAGTGCAATGGATGCTGGTAAGGCAGTCAACAGGGTTTTTAAAGATGAGCACACACTTTTTTTCACACACATTTTTCCCCCTGAGAAATAAAGTTTGCCTCAATGGCCAGAAGGTATAGATCCTAGTTCAAACCTCTGCATATCACTGTATTAATGTTTTCAAGCTTGACTGAAAACTGTATACCAGTCTTCATTGTCCAAACAGCTTCTCACTCCAGACTTCATAGTATGAGTTCACCTGAACTTTACAGATTAGACATTAACTGTTCCTCAGCAGAAACCCTAGGCTGTTCTTATTCTACCTCCATGCCTCTGCTCTTACTCCCTCCTCCCCCATCCTTCATTAGTGTCCTTTTCTGTGAGCAGTCACCTCTGATCAGGCCTGCACAGTCAATTGCAGAAGGCATGGCTTAGTAATTATGAGTGTAGGTGCTTGAGTATGACTGTGTAGGTTCAGGCTCCACTCTATTAGCAAGTTATTTAACCTCACTCAGCCACAATTTCCTTGTACTTAAAGTGAGACTATGATGATACCAAACTCAAGTGTTTTTGTGACCATTAAATGAGTTAATATACGTAAAAAGATTTTAAAAATGCCTGGCCCTTGGAAAGCATTCAATAAATGTTAGCTATTATTATAACGTTCTATGAAATCATTCTCTGACCACCTCATAACTTTCCTTCTTTTAAATGACTGTATTGTTTTGGCCTGAATTCCTCATTGCACACTTAGACACATGTTGTTTTGTATAGTCAGATAACTATATAGGAGGGGAGGGTCCTAATAGGTACTTCTTTTTTCCCTGCATAATACATAATTCAATGCCATAAACCTATATTGTAGGTGTCTAGCAAGCATATATTTAAGAGATGGAATGTGGCTAAGAATACTCCTATGCATGTTCAAAAAGGATCACAATTGGCCAAAAATACCAACTATGAAAACCTGAACTACCAAGCAAAATAGAGACACACTTGTGTCTGTGTGTGGGGTGTTGGTGGGGGTATGTGGAGGGATTGAGCAAAAAAAGAAAAAAAAAAAAGAGAGAACTCATGGACCTGGACAATAATGTGGTGATTGTAGGGGCGGGGGAGGGAGGTGGAGGTGGAAGAGGGCATAGAGGGTTTAAATGGTGATGGGGAAAAAATACAAAAGAAAACCTCTCCAATCAAATATTATTTTGTGTAAATAAAGAAAAAAAATGTGTCTCTAGAGCTAGTGAAAAGTTGATCTATTATTTATAGAATTCAGGTTTAAAATTCCATTAGAAAACATTTATTGAGGCCCTGGCCAGTGTTTCTCAATGATTAGAGCATCAGACCACTCACCAAAGGATTGGGGGTTTGATTCCTGGTCAAGGGCATGTACCTGGGTTGCAGGTTCCATCCCTGCCCCTGGTCTAGGCTTATGTGAGAAGCAACCGGTTGATGTGTCAGATAAAGGGGCACATGTGACTCATTTATATACTCAAGATTCATGGCTTTACTGAAAATGACAGATAAAAGGATTTTTTTCTTCTGAGATGCATTACAAGGTATTTCTAGAGACTGAATACTATTTCAGCTCATTTGTATAGAAGTTCATATTTTAAAAGGCTTTTTTTGCAGTCTAACTTTTTTTTTATTGTTAATTCTGACCTGAGGATATTTTTTCCATTGATTTTTAGAGAGAGTGGAAGGGAAGGAAGGAGGAGGAGAGGGAATGAGAGAAAAACATTGATGTGAGAGAGACATATCAATTGGTTCCCTTCCACACGAGCTCCAACAGGGGCTGGGGAATGAATCCACAACTCATGTACCTGCCCTTGACCTGGAATTGAACCTGCGACCCTTCAGTCTACAAGCTGGCACTCTAACCACTGAGCAACACTGGCCAGGGCTACAATCTGACTTTTAACAAACAAAGACATTAAATGGAGCATATGTTGATACTATCTATCTTTGGCATTTCAACTGTCTTATTATTTTTTTTAAAAAAATCATACCACATAAATAACACATTAGTGGCTATTTCTCTTGCTTGATGAGACTTTTTCTTGGTCCAAAGAGCTCCATCTCTCTGGCATAAAATGGGATGAAAAAATAGCAAACACAAAATCAATTCTTTTTTTCTTTAAGATATACATACAGTGAAGGAAAGAAAACGATAACAGATTAGTTATTCATCAAATTGCCTGGACCAATGGGCAGTAAAAAATGAAATGGTATTTGTTGGTAGTAGTAGGAGGAGTAAATCTGCACCAGATTTCTTAGCCGTTAATGGATATGTAGTTAAATGTAACCGGGATCAATCTGAAGAAATTCTGCACAGCAATTGCAGATTGTTTACACTCCATCAATAGCAAACCAGCACAAAGTGAGGGCACAGATTCCAGTTACTGCTGAAACATCTCCATCCCTGACCTTGCAGGTCAGAGGAGAAATGGAACACCCAAGGAGGTTTAAGGTCAGAAACAAGATTGCATAACGATCTGATGTTATATAAGACAACATGGAAAGATAATTTATTCAGCAACAGATTAATCTAGGTCAAAAGAAACATTCAGAAGGATATGTTGAATTTGGCTCACAATGAACAGTGTCTTGAGAGAGTTGTCATTCTTGTCACAAACTGCAAAAATGTGACTCTACTATCAATCATCCCACAGCCCACATATGGTCTGTCCTTCGTTTTCTAAAAGCTATGAAGATTGCAGATGGCAACAGCCTTCAAGAAATTAAATAGCAACTTAGTAATGAGGTGTTTGAAGGAATCATGTTGAAACAAACCAGGCCCCAGATAAATCAGTGTAAGTATTTTCACTTATTGTTGAAAAGCCACGTGACCAGATTTTATTTTACTTTACAGAGAGAGAAACTATAAGATTCCTGGATGGTTGCTCCCTAAGAGGAAATAAAAAAGTCTTTTTTTTCTTCCCAGAAAGCCAAATACCTAGCTTGGCTAAAAAGCAAACAAAGTATCTATTAGGTACTGATATAAAATGTCTGGAACTATGAATGTTCTATTTCCTTTTTGTGTCTAAATTTAAAAAAACATTAGCATCAGTTAATGGGGTGCACTTTAAGTAAAAAGCCTAAGAATATGTATTATATAGGAAAAAGACATTCTGGTGTCTTAGCCTAGTAAGGTTCACAATTCAGACATGCATGATAAGGAACTAAATTCAGTCACCCTCAGGCTAGCATTGACAATTTAACACTATTTTGTATGTCTTCATGTGTTTCAATGCATGGAACGGCATGTCAGCAGGCTAGGGTTTCTTGAGAAAAATCACCTATATATCTATTTTTCTCCCTCATCTTTTCAACATTTTATTATCAAAAATTTCAAACATGCAGCAAAGCTGAAAGAATATTACAATGAATGTCTATACAGGGTGGGGCAAAAGGTTTACAATTGTTCTCATGGAAAATAAGACAAAAAGTAATAAATAATAATACAAGAACACATTGTTTCAGGTACTCACAACCATAAACCTATTTTTGCCCCACCCTGTATACCTATCACCTGATTCTACCATTAATATTTTACTATACTTGCTTTGTCATTTATCCATCTGTCTATCCATCTCTTTAGACATCCATCAATTCATCTTATTTTTTGATGCATTTCAAAGAGGATTGAAGACAGCAGTCCACTTTCTCCTAAATACTTCATTATGCATTGTTAGGCTAGAGTTCAATGTTTGTGCACAGCTTTATTCTTTTGATATAAAATTGACCTACAATGCAAAAAACACAGCTTAAATGTGCATTCTGAGTTTTGAAAAATGCATGTATCTGTGTTTCCACCACTCCTGGCAAGATATCAAACATTACCATCACTTCAGAAAGTTCCCTAATGCCCCTTCCAGTCAGTATTGCTCTCAGCTCTCCAGAAACAACCACTGTTCTGATTTTTGTTCCCATGATAGATTAGTTTTTTGCTAGAATGCCATGACAATGGCATCACACAGTATATACTCTTGTGTAAGGTTTCTTTCAATCAGTATATTGTTGGGCATAGCGGTAGTCTGCTCTTTTTTATTGCGGAGAGATATCTGTTATGGTTATAACACAATTTGTTTATTGATTCTCCTATTTATGGACTCTAGGGCTGTTTCCAATTTCTGACTATTATAAATAACGTTGCTGGGAACATTCCTATACAGGTCTTTAGATCCTGCTTCTCATCTACAGACATTCTCAGTTTTCCCCAACAAAACTGACAGTCTACTGTGTTCATGTGTAGGACTGTGTACTTCCAACCACCAAATAAGTTTACATTTTAGGCTCTACTTGCACTTGATAAATTCAGTGGAATGCTCTTTTTTTTTTTTTTTTCTTCATTGAACATTTGAGCACAGATGGAAAGAACACAATAAAGGAAATAATGATCTTAGGAATATTCTTGAAGTGTGAATGCACTATTTTCTTCAAACGATTTATATGAGAAATATCAGTTAGCAATTCTAGGAGGAAAAAAATAAATGAATTGCTGCATCATCTCTGTACTTCTTCCATAAAGATAGACTGTGATTTAAAATAGCCTCCGGTTATTAATGCTGTAAATTTCTCTGAAAGAGATTTCAGTGCTTGTTCTTCTTGCTCTGAGAGAAAGAAAGAAAGAAAGAAAGAAAGAAAGAAAGAAAGAAAGAAAGAAAGAAAGAAAGAAAGAAAGAAAGAAACTGTATATCATAGGTCTCACATGAGTGACATGATATTAAACTATTAAACTCTATTGAGGTTAGACCATTACTAATGCCCAGGGCTAGAGTGAATTGTGGAGTTCTTAAGTGTTTTTCTAAAAAACCAAATACATTGAAACAAAATATTCTGGTACAGAAAGACCATTTCAAATGGCTTCCTGAATACTTGGAGCTTTGACTTCTGTAAGACTAAACAAGGATGATAATCATACTATTGAGTCAATTCTTCAAAGGAATTGGAAACAAGTAATTACATGTGATTCTAAGTTGGAGTGGAAGGTTGAGTAGGATTAAGCATAAAGCTTCCTTCTAACTCATGCAGTTTTATATCAAAAGTTATTATGATGCTATCTAAAATTCTCTTTTCTGGAAACCCATGACTAAATGAACACACAATTGAATATTTTGCATATATGATACAGAATGATTCTTCTTAAATACAGAATGCTTTTTAAATAAATATAAAATTTATACAGAGACTATATACTTATTTTATCTATTTTTTAAAAAAATTAGTTATTCTATTTCATCTCTATCAATTCACCTATATTATTTCATTTCTAAGAGTTCTGTGTTTTTCAAGAAGGAAACCGTACATTGTAAGGTATTATAACAAACAAAAGGAGATCAAGTTGTTTGGTTAATACCAACAAAATTAAGTTCACATACAATGAATATTATCTATAGAAGAATAAAAAAATAATAATATTCCTGAAATTAATTTCATACCAGCATTTGAAGTGACAGTAATAGCAGATCCCTTATTTTTCTTATAAATGCTAACTGAAAGGAACCACTGACTAGACAATATTTCCTTAGCTATCTAGGTCAGGAGAGCCATCTGGCACTCATTTTAATCACCATGAGAACCTTGGAGGAACCAATAAAACCTGTACTAATATTCCAATCTATTCACTAATGGTGATAATCAGAACATCTGGTTAGGGTTTCCCTTTAAAAGGGTCTCCCCCAAGGATTGTATTAGGTATCAAAGTTCCTACTGAGTTGTGCAGACTATCAATAGCTTCTCTCACCCTATGACTGCCTAGCTCTTGCTAGGCACACCTCCTTGTCCAAGCCAAACCGCAAGCTGACTCTAATCTGAGCTTATATAGGAAACATGCCATTCACTGATTCTAAGAAGCAGCCATTCTAAGAAGCAACCTCAACCTTTATTATTGTTGGTGTAATTTTGTGCCTGTTTCTCAATTTTTTGCCTAAACTCTGATTTCTTTTAGTGCAGACTTTATCTTGGGTTCCTGCTGTCATATTGTTCAGCATCCAATTCGCTGGGTGACCTTGACTCTTCAAATTCCTCCATGTTTCTTCTCTCTGTTCTGTGACCTTCCAGACCTGAGCTCTTATTTCCCTAAAGCCCTTTGATTGCTTCCTCTTCTCTATACCTCTTGACATCTCCAGACTGGATTCAATGGTTTTATATTTATTCCCACTTATCCAATCTAAATTCTTTGTATAACAGAGAAATAGAATTCTGAGATGTATGAATTCTAACTTGGACTTAACAGTAACCAGTATTGCAGTCTTCTGAGATTTCTATCTATTTACACCATGGATAAGCCATATCTCCAAATTTGCTTCCAGTTCCAGCATATCTCTGTGATGGTAATAATTAATAATCCACTGTCTACTAATAACTAGATTCAGATATGTTCAAGATTTTCCAGTTATGATGACCATTCCCAAATAAAGGAGAATATGTAGTCAGTGCACAATTGCAATAGTTCTGAATATGGCTGCACATAACAAACACCTGAGAAGCTTTTATAGAAGCTCTTGCCTGGACCTATTCAGACCAATTAAATCCAACCATGGGGAGCAGAGCATATGTGTTTTATGAAAGCTCCCACATGCAATTCTAATGGACAGCCAAGGTTTTGAACTACTATTATAATCAATATGAGTCAGTTGATTGGAGGCACATTTTTAAAATGGCCATTTCAAGGAGTGAATCAGACAAAATATTTCCTGGAACAATAGGGGCTATTAATCAATAAACACATGAATTCAAGAAGCAAGTTGTCCTGTCAGCACAGACAAATCTTACCTTTTAGAAAATATAAACAGTGATTTTTTGGCCCCAAACTTCAATTCATATATACATTGGTTGATGTGAAAGATAATAACTCATCAACCCTTTAAATATGATGGAGATGTTTCATTTTTGAAAACTGTTCCATTTCCCTTGACAGTCTTGTTACACATATTCTTCTGCAATCAAGAAGTCAGAGTTCTGCTTGTGGTGCTAGCATCACAAACCTGCAGAGAGCATTGACCAGGAAAATCCCCTGGGTTTATCTGATTGATTATACATTAATCTCATTACCTTTCTAAACTTTTGCTGTTAACAATGAAATTTACACATATCCATGCAAGTATAAAATAATAAGAGCAGAGGACAAAGCCCACGAGTAAGACAAAATGGAAAACAGAAATAATCACCATGTATTACTACTGCAAAAATCAATAAAGCAAATGTGTTATTCTTTTTTAAGTGTCATATTACAATAATGTTTTTCTGAGGACTGTTGTCTGCATCCAATTTAAAAAGGCATCTGCTTGTGTTTGCTTAAAACAAAAGGGTGGTTGATTTAATGAATTATTTACAGGCAGGCAATATGGCAATGGTGTCATTATGAAATCCTTTCTAAGATCTCTGCTGGCTACTCCTGGCAGGGTGTCAATTTGATCGTTTTTATGGTAGGTGCACGGAATTGTGAAGCTATTCGAAGAAATGAGATTCTGCCATTGGACTTACTAATGCACACAGGCCCAGAAAGAAAGCCATGGTGATGAGAATGGCAGAAACATTTATTTGGCATTAACAATGTGTAACGTCGAGTTCAAGTAAAGAAGAAACCATTAGAATTACACAAATCTGAAAGCAGCCTTGAAAATAGGCCCAAAGCCTAAAAGAAATCAGGACAGGTCTATAAGGGAAGCTAGAGAGGAAAATAAAAACCAAACCACAAACTCTGGGACCTCTTTCTTCCTCCTGCTGTGTAGGCTACCGGCCTGTCAGTATCCGCGTGCAGGGGAGTATTGAGAGTGTTTAAGTAACTGCACTAGTTGACCAAGTGGAAGAACTTAAATGAACTTTGGAGTTTAAAAGAAACCAAAATAAAAGGCTTGAGATAAAAAAAATTATGGACACAAAGGTGCTTGACAAGTTAAAATCGAATTATCTTCCTTAGTAAAATCCTACCAAACTCAAATTTGCTAAAATATCCTTCTGTTAAACCAGTATATTTAGACAGACGGACCAGCAAGGCAGGTGGCTGTTAGTTAGAAGCAGTGTTTGTAATACCTTAAACAATAAAATTTTTTAAAAAAGAAATAAAAAAAAAATCCAGGGAAGGCCAAAAATAACAACAATAATAATATCATTAAAGGAGATTGTAACCTATCTTCAGGTAAGAACCATGTGTAAACTGGCACAATGCCTCGGCTATAATCACTGATCAATGATATTGACTGATGGAGTGATTTGATTAAACTGAAATTTTAATTTATAAAAATGGCCTTGTAGGAAGATTATATATAAACTAAAACCAGTTACTATTGGTAATTTCTTCCACATGAGCCCACAGTGTCAGTCCCAGAATATGAGAAAGGGGCTATGACAAGAATAAGTAGGAATTAGAGTCTGTATCTGTTCTTCCCCAACTCTCTAGTGATTATCTGCCATTTGCTGCCCCCTGCGCTAGGCGAGGAGCACACAGGGTGAACCAGGTTGCCATCCTCCCTGCCTTCATGGACCTGATGTCTAGCAGGGAATTTTGTCTGAAGATTTGATGGGCTTTATATGCTGGAGATTCTGGTGGAGAGCTAGCATGTTTTAAAAATCCTCACCTGAGGATATTTTTTCCGACTGATTTCTAGAGAGAGTGCAAGGGGTGGGGGAGCAGGGAGAGAGAGAGAAACAACAATTAGAGAGACATCTATCAGCCGTCTCATGCAGGTGCCTCGACTGGGACAGGGGATCAAACCTGCAGCCAAGGTACATGCTCTTGACCAGAAATCAAACCTGAGACTTCAGTCATGGACCCATGCTCTAACCACTGATCACCACCGGCCAGGGCAAGAATTAGCATTTTCATCTTAAAATGCTTATTATACTCTGAGGGTCCTAATTGTTTAGAACTATCTTTTCAGACTTGAATCAAGGACCAAAAGATAAAAGTAGTAGGTTTCCTTATTAATTCTTTGAAAGACAAACTCTTAAGCGCTAATAATTAGAACTTGAACAAAGTGTGATTAAGTGTAATTTATACTGAATGCTTGAGGTATATATCCTCTTGATGGTGTGAATGGACTTTATTGTGAAAATAGTAGCTATAAGCTAAAGAGGGCTCTGGTGGACTTGCAGGGCCAGCCTATAAATTCCACTTGTAGTTGGAGTATTTTCCTGTTTGAAGGACAGGGAAGGATGAGGAAAACCAGCCCATCCCCACCGGGAGTCATGCCTTCCCTGACTGATAGTTTTGAGACACTGTTCCAGGAAGTAAGGGATTAATAATCACCGAGCCAGGGCCAGGACTGTTAATTTACTCTGGCTCTAGCACAGATCGAATTCACCAGAAAATTGCCCAAGTACATTCGCCCTTTTGTAGACCTAGACAGATATCAATTTGAAGTTGGGATTACCAATTCGAGTGGTTTTTCTATCTTTTTATGATTTTTGTAACTACTTTTAGGCATGGGAAATAGCTAAGAGAGGGCTAAGTAAGGGCATGAACTCCAGTTCCCAGGAATCCTGGGAATAAGAAATGATCCTTACATGTACAAATGGTACAGCTTTGGATAAGCCATTTAACCTTTCTGAGCTCTCATTTTTTTCATTGGGAAATTTGGGAAATAATAATTATAATAGTACTTAAATAAATGAATTGACATAAAGGTTAATATAATGTAACAGTTCATAGTTTAAGACAGTGATGGCAAACCTATGACACGTGTGTCAGAGGTGATACGTGAACTCATTTTTTTGGTTGATTTTTCTTTGTTAAATGGCATTTAAATATATAAAATAAATATCAAAAATATAAGTCTTTGTTTTACTATGGTTGCAAATATCAAAAAATTTCTATATGTGACATGGCACCAGAGTTAAGTTAGGGTTTTTCAAAATGCTGACACGCCGAGCTCAAAAGGTTCACCATCACTGGTCTAAGAAGTAATACTACATGCTCAAAATTTTAAAATTTTTATTATTATCATTGTCATTATTTTATTTTTCCTACCAGTAACCCCTCTGGCAATTCTTTAATATTAAGCCAGCATAGCAATTTTTTTATAAGTCATAGGAAGTCCCAGGTCTACCAGTTAAATGCACTGGAGCCACCATGAAAGAGGAAGGCAGGAAGATTATTTTAAAATTAATCAGAAATTTATTATACTGACTGTAAACTCTAACCTCTATGAGAAACTCAAGGCTTTGTCTCTCCTATCTGCAACCCATTCTAACCCCCAACCCAGGGGCCCTCCCATGTGTGCATCAAGGGTAAGGACCATGGGGCCACTACACTATAGGCCTGGGGGGGGGGGGGGGGCGGGGAGAAAAAAAGAGGGACTCTCTGGCCAACAGAGAACTCTTTAGATTGGTTTCCTTTAGGATTTATTTCCTCTTTGGAATATCTCCCTTTATTTACTTCAGATTTCTTCATATTACTTTCTCCCTCTCTTTTCTTTCCCAAGCTCCTGGTGAGAGATTTAAAGCTATCTCCTGTTTGAAAAGAGCCTTCTGAAATGGGAAGATGTTGAGAAACTGGGATGGAAAGAAGCAAGGGGAGCTCTACTCTAGGGAGAAAGTCTTTTTTCCTTGTGTAAGTCTTTCACTTTACTGTGTTGTTATAGCTCAAAGGCCTAAACAAAGGAAGAGAGATAGGTGGGCTCTGTCTTCTTTAGTCACCACGTTAGGAGGCTGCAGAGGGTCCAAAGCCCTAGAAGCAATTAGGAGTGCGCTGGCAGCGTGGGTCTTTTCTGCAGTAGCTGTCCTTACAAACATCTGCTGCAGGGATCCGGGCTCTAACGCTGTTGCTATACTCTGGAGTATTGGGGAAGTGATGTTTCTCAACACTTGAAGTACTAAATGCTATTTAATTAAGCACTCTTCTCTTCGGAAAGCCACAGTTGACTGATACCTTTTTGCTCATTTAATTTTAATGTTTCTATTGAGTTGACAACACAATCCTATTAATAATACCTGTCATGTAAGCCTTATAATCAGCAAATAGCCAATAAGTGTGGCCTCAACTGTGCACTAGTTTCTTTTTCCCCCCACACCCTTATAGTTAATATCAATTTTGTATTTAAAAATAAAAATAATTAAAATCTAATACATACTATCACAATACCTCTTATTTATATAGGGGTTTATCATTTTTTAAGTATTCACACATATTATTTTATACAACAAACAATAATCATATCAAGTTTATTATTGTCTTGATTTAACAGATAAATAAACTGACACTCAGAGAGGTTGTATCTTGTGTAAGGTCCCAAAGTTAATAAATGACAGATGCTCTGAAACCAAGTTTTAGGTCTTTCTTTCTTTCTTCTTCTTTTTTTTTTTTTTTTTTACCTCACCACAGTTGCCTTTTTTTTGTTATATTATCAAAGCAAAGAGAAATTTTGTATCCCAATGGTTTTCAACTTACTGTTAGAATTGACTTTATTCCTTAAATGAAATATCACCCATCAACCTGGTCACATAAGGACTAAAAGTGGGCAGCAGGACCTCTGCCAGATGTCCCCTCATCCCCATCCTGCAAAGATCTCTGAGGAACTTGCATGGACTCCTGAGGGCTGCTCAGAGGGCAGTTGAAGACACCTAGCAGCTAGCTCTATCTCATCACCTTTGGGCATGATGACATGTGGGCAGGATTGGCCACACAGTGTGTGGGGTTCAGTGCAAAATGTAAATGTGGGACCCTGCTTTTAAAAATTGAAAAATTTCAAGATGGCAACAGCAGCACCGAGCATGGGGCCCCTGTGACCAGGGCTCTGTGCAATGACACCGTTTGCACTTCTGGAAAGCTGGCCAGTGTGGACCAGGATTTATCACCAAAATGCTTGCACTAAATGGCCTCTAAACCAGAGTGTTTATCTTTTCTCAATGATCCTTGTCTATGCTCTAGTTCATTCTCATAGTCACATTTGTGTTGGGCAAGGACCATTGAAGCTACTCAAATTATATTGCAATGGGGTATTATTAAAGTTATTTAAAATATATATATTTTCCCCCTACCTGCACACCAGACCTTTACTCTAGCTCACAGTAGACATTCACACTCCTAGGGGAGGATTTTTTTAAAGGGACCGAAAATAAAATATCTTCACCATTTGACATGGAAGCTCATAGCTTGAGAGTGGATATTTAAAATTCTTTTAATCTCCTCCTCCCACTCATTACCCCACCATTACAATATCAACTATCAATCTTGGTGGGCTCAGTGAACAGACTGCATCACTACACTGTGACAGACACACTGCCATATGCTCATCACACCTGTCTCAGATTGCTCATGGACACCCAGGAAGATGCTGTTTCCCAGTCTCTCAGGCACAGAAGTGGCTAACAGAGTGAGGATGGTGTGATGACCGCTTCTGGGCATGGCCCCCAAACCTGTCCACTCCTCAGAGTGCAGCCACGTGGAGAGGACCCAGCGGAGAACTCGGATATTCTAGAAGATGATAGAGCCAGAAGATACAAAGATCCGAGGGCCCCAAATAACTCCATGCATCAGAGCATCTTGGTCCCCAACATACCCACTGGTCCTCATTGGACTGTGAGGAGACCCAGAATAAGTCTGCAAAGTATTATGTAACAAGATTTGGGGTTGTTATAACCATAAGTGTTATTTTACCTAGCTAATACAGATACTTCTGACATTATTGGGGCTTAGCAAGAGTTAAAAAGAAAGATATAAGTAAGCATTTTAAATAAGGGCTTTCCTTCTGGTCCCAAAAATTTGTGTGAGGAAACACCTTCAGGGAGGTAGAAAGAAGAGTTATATGTCTGCGGAGTTTTCCTCTCTAGGTGTCATCTAGGAGAAGAGAGGGCCTGTTACATATGCTGAAAGGGCTGTTAAGGGTGTCATTTCTTACCCTTCACTGCATTTACAACTTAGAGGAGATGTTCTTACCCCAGAAAAATACATCACATCAGCCTGGTGGTGCACCAAGTCCAGGCAGAGGAAACCCCGGATATTTTTAGCCTTCCCTCCAATCCCCTGGTTGCTAAGTGGTATAGACATAAGGTGTAGTGGCAGCATCTGGCTGGAGAAGGGGCTAAGCAGCCGTGGGCAAACTATAGCCCGCGGGCCGGATCCGGCCCGTTTGAAATGAATAAAACTAAAAAAAAAAAAGAACGTACCCTTTTATGTAATAATGTTTACTTTGAATTTATATTAGTTCACACAAACACTCCATCTATGCTTTTGTTCCGGCCCTCCAGTCCAGTTTAAGAACCCATTGTGGCCCTCGAGTCAAAAAGTTTGCCCACCCCTGGGCTAAAGGGATCACAGAAGTGTGTAGAAAGAGCACAAACCCAAATGAGGTGAGCCACAGAGAGTGCTAATGGGCCCAGACTAACTGAGTCAAGACCACAAATCAGCCACAAGCTCAGAACAAGCAGCACGTGCATGGATAAGGGATAGAGCGTCTGGATAGGAGGGGCCCACCTCTTCTCCAGTCCTGGAAAGTCTCAGAATGACCTCTTTCAACCAAAATGCAGACCTCATCACAAGGAAAGAAAGTGAGGGTGGGAGCTTCCCCAGAGAAAACCAGGCTTACACTAAACACTTTAAACAGGGACATTTAGCAAGTTTTTTCCTGGTGAACATTAGGTGGGACATGGGGAACCGGCAGGGGTGGGGGTGGGGGCGGAAAGGGAGAGAGGATAGTGAGAGTTGAAAGCTCAGATTAGTTTTTTTTTAAAAAAAGCATCGAGTTTTCTTTGTACACCTGAGTTCTGATAAGGCTTAAATTAGGTGAATCTGCTACATCTGATTAAACAAAAAGTGAACTAAGGAATTTCAAATTGTTTCCTAAAACGCCACACGCCTCAAGACTCTTCTCCTGGGAAAGTCTGGCACTGACAGTTTCTTGTAGATGGATGTCCCTCCTTTTCCTTATTCCTCAGCGCCATGTTTTTTAAAAGTACAATTTCCCCACCTCTATTGCCATGAAACATAACAGACAAGAGTTTTGAAAAAGCACATACAGCAGCGCCAGGTTTTTCATGTTTCCTTCCCAAAGCAGTGGCCTGGAAAACGGAGCTTGCCAAGAACAATGTCGGAAACATCAATTGACTACAGTGATAACAACATACCCAGAAGGCAGGTTGTCTGACAATAAAGTTGCCAAAAAAGAAATTGCTGTACCTGTGGAGACCTTGAGTAGTTCCACGAAGGTGGTCCATCACCAATAATAAGGGCAGTGCAGAGCAGAGAGAAGTTCTTCTTTTAACCCAGTGGGAGATGCCTGAGGATTCAGAGCCACTTGGCTTTGCTGCCTCCATCCAGAAAAGATACAATTCCCGCAACCTGGAGCAATGGGAGTTTTATTAAGAAGGGAACAGCCACCACCGTCACTAAACACTCCCCTCTGGACATTTCACCTTGGTTAAAGGTTGAAAACAAATCCTAACCCCTGCTAATCGGCCAGCAGATATAACTGCATGAGCAGAAAGCAGCTAAGGTAAGTAACAAAGTGGTTGGTTGCTCTGATTGTGTGTGGTGTGTTGGCATTTATGCGAAGTTGCTTTAACCAACTGTTCTAACCAATGCTTGAGAGCATCAAAACGGCCAAGTGCTGTTTTCCGCAGCAGTGTGAGAGTCTGAGCTTGAATATTTCAGAGGTTAGCCGCAGAATGGGTGTACAGTTCCTGCATGGATCAGAACATTTTGGGTCCTAGCGGATTGCATCTGTTGTCCTGAGGACCTGCCAGAAAAAGTATTCATGTTAGGCTGGCCGGGGAAAGGCTGAGCATGAAGAAATGAAAATTGGAGGCGATACAAAGCCCTGGGATCGATGGTAAAAGTTTGTGTAAGACCACTGTCAACTTTTGAGGGGGATACTGACTCTCAGTTGTTTTTTTTTCTCCTTTTCCTCTATCTTCAATGTATGCTAGGAAGAGAGAGGGAATTAGGGGAAAATGGCAGACTTCATCACCTTACCCCCTGATGAACATCAAGATCTGTGTGGGTTCAGGTGCACTACTCTCTTGCAAAATAACCCAGGACTTACCTGTTCTCTATGGCTTATGTAGTGTTTGTTTTTTTTCCACCAGAGAGAGCCTGTAAGCTCACTGGGGGCAGGGATATTCATTATGTCAGTCCGGGTCCTAACAGGATGGCACCCTCAGAATAGAGCAGTTCAAGAAGGACTATTAATAGAGGAAAAAGGTGTGAGCAGTGGGTAAGGAGACCACAGGTGACAGTACAACATCTTGGAATAATAACAGAGTGGCTGTTACCACTCTCGGTTTCAAAGAAAGCCAGAAGAAGAGATTCTGGAAGCTTCTGCTGGCACCTTTCATAGAGGCTAGTTGGAGGTGGGCAGGCCAGAGCCAGGGTGGGAGTGTCTCTTACCTTCCTTGTCCCTCCTGCCAGGGGCCCCCAGGGGCTGAGCCCCAAGGGAAGCCAGAGGGCTTAGGAGGCCTGCGAGGCTTCCTGTGTGGAGAGCAGGGGCTGAGAGAGGATCTCGGAGAGGCAAGCGGAAGATCCCACGCACCTTTTCTCCTTTAAATCAATTCATAGCACCTGGTCTGAGTCACCAGCTGTGTGATGAAGAGGTTGTTTTTGGCATCTCATTGGTTCTTTCCCCTCATCTGCATAGTAGCAATGCACCTGCCTGCTTCCAGTCCCCGCAGGAAAGGAATGGTTTCTATCTATTTGAAGTGCCCTAAAAGAACCTGACTACAGACACGATTTTCAAGCCTGATTTAAACCAAAGCAATAAGAGACCCCTAACAGCCCTGATCAAGAGCCCTAAATAAATTCACCTCCCATAATTGCCAGTACACATCGATGTCCTCAACTTTATGAACCAACTCCAGAGTCCCGGCGTTTACATCCCTCCTTGATCAATCTTCAGTAAGGAATTTACTTCTCTAATAACATGCTTTTCAACATCAGGCAGGTCCCACAATGGCCATCAAACAGAGGCGATGTGAACAGCTGGGAGTAGCTGATGGTAGTAAACACAGATGTGCCTGACAGGACATTAACTGCTTAGCACATTGATGTAACTGACTTCCCAACGTTCGGCAAGGCTCTGCAGTCCCTGGGATGCCGCTGCCTGTGTATAATGATGGCAGTGCTCCCCATCCACTCTTTGGCAAAGGTGTTTCAGTAGCATTTGAGGCAGTACTTCAGCTCCGTGCTAATTATGAGATCAACTCAAGGCCTGTGATTTAGGGCCTGGGCTCAGAACCTTTTCAGTAATTCAGTTCCCGTAAGTGTGTGTTATTGGCTCCTGAATGCACTTGCTTAAGCTAATTAAAAAATAAGCTGAAGAAATTCATTTCTTATGCAACATTAAATCGGATATACACACTGACTATTGCACCTTGTCATGTTTATTTCTAGCTCAGTTCTACCTTTCATTGCTCACTTTGCAGCGAAAATTCCCATTTAAAGCCAATGTTTGGATTCTTGAAGAGACAGAATTATCCTTTTTGAAAATGTTTGGTTATAAAACAACTTTGATAAGTTATAAAAATACAAAAAAAAGATTTTAATGTTTTTTGTTGGATTATCAGTCAAACAACATCCTCATGAAACTGATAAATTGACATCCTCTTGGTAAGGTGGGAATAATCCGTCAAATAACCTGGTCTTTGCATTTTTAAAAAATGGCATTGGTGAAGCGGATAGGCATGAGATATCAGCAATAACTTGATGAGTGGCTGCTGTAATCTCTACCCTGCACTACATGATCCATCTAATACCAGTGCCAGGTACATATGGGTGGCTTAGTTTGATAAAATTAAAAGCAGGTTTTTGCAAGAAACCAAATCTCCTTTAGTTTTCTAATCCAAATAAACAAACACAAAAGCCACCCAGTTTCGGGCCCACGTGCTCTGTGTCTTTTCCCAGCTAGTTTCCAGATCTGATGGAGAAAAAAAAATTCTCAGGGCACGGTCACTTGCTAACATCTCTAATCTGAGCTAACTGTCTTGCAAAGGCACTGCTCAGGCACAGGCTCTACTGACCAGTGAAAACTGCTCCTGAAAATATTGTGAATAGCCCCAGACTGCTGTTGATGGGTCAAAAGTGTCACTGTCACCTAAAGCACATGGCAAAAACTGTGAAACACTGGAGCATTATTTCTTATTAGAGAATTGCTAAAGTCAGGATGGCAAGTAGGTCTTATCTCTTGGTCATTCTGATTATTCGAAGCCTTATCAGAAGCAATTTTCTCAGGAGGACTCACTGCTGGGTGGTGCCCCTGGGACGAGGCTGGGCTATTGCATCATCCCTTCATCCCGAGCTTCTATCCTCTGCTTTCCAGGCACTGAGATAAACCCGTGTTCCTTAAAGCGCATGTGTTTCACCAATCACATGTGTGATGTTTTTATTATAATTATTGTAATTATTGAATAGACATAATGTGTGTATATATATAGAAAAATATGACTTAGACATAGGATTATGAAGGAGTTCACAGAATTTGGCTAAGCAAAAAAAGTTATTAAAAAGAATTATTAATGTTTATTAAAAGGAATACGTACATTTATCATAGAAGTGATAAATATGACAAAATCCTACATTTAGAAAATAAATTACTTTGGTTTAAGAACCTGTGGGTCTCGAACAATGAAAATACATCCTGCATATCAGATATTTACATTACGATTCATAACAGTAGCAAAATTACAGTTATGAAGTAGCAACGAAAATAATTTTATGGTTGGGGGTCACCACAACACGAGGAACTGTTTTAAAGGGTCGCGGCATTAGGAAGGTTGAGAACCACTTTTAAAAAAGAGATGCAGAGATAAAAATACAGGCTGGTCCTTACCCCTGAGAAGTTTGAATTTTTTTTCCCCCTTTGATTTCTACCAATTTTTACTCTCACCTGGGTGTCAGCTATGGTTTTGAGATGAGTCATTTTAATCAACTACTAGCATGCTTTGGCTCTGAATGACATGGCAGCTTTTTGTATCCCCAAACATTGTGGGTTTCTCAGGAGAGAAGCAAGGTAACTGCTGTGCCTCCTTCAAAGATCAGCTGGCTCAGGGGTTTGTCATCAGCCTCCAGAGAAGAGAGTCACAGCAGTTACCATCCTCGGGCCTGCTCACCAGGCCACAGTGATGGTATTAATTTACACTGGGAATTCTAACTATTAACTAGTTTGAAATACTTGAGTCAACCCATCAGGTACTCTCCCTCTGGGGAAAGTAAATTAAGATCAGGTGCCTGCTTGGTGATTAATGAATCAAAACAAAAGGAACTAATTGGTTTTAAGAGTTTGGTTCTAAGAGATCTTCTAGAATTCAATCAGTTGTTTGATTTGAAATTCTCTCTTCCTTTGTATATATGTAATTTTTTCTCATACCAAATGAAATGTATCATTTAGTTACGTACTCAGGTTCATCTAAAGAATAATTTCCCCCTTTTAGAAGGAATTATAGTTACACATACATTTTTTAATGAAATAATAGCATTATATGTTGATGGTGTGGGATAAGCTTTACCTCAATTTCTGGAGCTCCTCAAAACCCTGGCTCTCTGGGATGCTCTTACAAGAGGGAAGGTGGGTCGTCTGCAGTCAGAGGTTGGTAAGGAGATAGGCTGAGATTCTATTAATGAGATCAGGGGGTGGAGGTGACTGAGGAGCAGCAATAGTGCAAGGATAGTTGTAAAGGCCTCACCGACCTTCCCTGATCTCTCAGAGGCCAGCAATTTGGTGGGAGATAGGGATGCAATGGCTGCTGTCCTAGGCAGCAGAAGGCCAAAGGGAATGAATAGACAGAGAAGCAGGAATTCCCAATGAAGAAAGTTTGGGCCAGATGTCAGTTCCTGGGGCAGGATAAAGTTATTTAAGCACAAAAATAAATACTTGCCCCCTCCACACCCTGACATACCAGGTCTTCTTAAGCAAACAGATGAGTAATATGTAAAAAAAGTTTGTTTGTTTTTTATGATGACTGTATCAATTCCTTTTTAAAAATTTAAAATATTAACTATTTTCAAAAGATACATATGCTTAGTTTGACTTTCAGGTATTAGGTAATGCTAGTCCATAAGTATTTGGGATAATTCTGACTACTTAGATCTCAACTAATGCAGCTCCATGAGGATGAGATCTGCCCAGTGGTTGCATGCCCAACTGGCACAGTGTTCTGAGCATTATAGAAACGAATAAATATTTGTAGATGGAAAGACTGACAGATTAAATGAATCCTATATGTATTAAAGGGAACCTTTGCCAACTCATACCTATCAAAGTCTGCTGTCTACTTCTTAGCGCTTTTTCATTTTTTAGAATAAAAGAGGGGATATGCTGTTCAAAACCAGGGCTAGAAGGTCAGTAATATATCTCCCCCCTCCTACCTCCTACCTTCTGATTCTGTAGGGTTTTCATGCTTTTGGAATTTTTATATAATGTTCTGATATCACTCTCTAATTGCCACCTGGTTATCCTTTATTAAATTAATTTTAATCTAACTACATCTGGCATTTACTTTCCCTTTAGGGCCTAAAGTTTAGGGAATTTTTCTTTACTGCTACATGGCTGGCTCTATGAGGAGAGCAGCTATGGCTCTCTAATCTATAGCTGAGTCATGAGAGCCTGGCAGAGTCCATGACCAACATATATGTGTTGAATGGATGATGACCTGTTCCTCATTTCCTCCCTCTTTTTTCCTAATTGGAAAAAATAAGGTGACCATTATGTTTGTCATTGAAATGAGTATTTTTTTAGAATAAAAGAAGGTGCTAATAATGATTATTATTATTATTATTATTATTATTAGAATGAAAAGAGCTGCTGCTGATGATGAAAGGCAAAATCTGAGGTTGTCCCACCCAAACTGGGATACATGGTTTCTCTACCTTGAAAGGTCTCTTCCATATTTTTCCCCATAGAAGTATCTTAAGGATTGGAAAAAACACACAAAACAAAACAGGCAAACCAATTTTACAAAGTAGATCTTAGAAATCCAACAAATTTCATTTTTTTTAACCAAAAACAGTCAGTAAGTTGCCAGTGATGCTTGCCTCTGGACAAGTTCTCCATCTGGCTGTTTAGTTATTTCTGTTGTTTTTAGAAATCTGTTGTTATCAGGATTGGCTTTCTGGGTGCTTCAGAATTTCTTGATTTGGTTCTCATTCCCTAATCATCCTGCTTAGTTATTGTAGTCTTCCTGTCCCAGGCTCTTGTCTGAGTTAATTATTTGGCTTCTTGATTCTCCCCAACCCCTCTGGAGCCCCTGCTGGCAACTTCTAGCCTCCTCCTGACAAGCACCAGACATCAACAATGCAGATAGACCAGCCTGGATTTTGGCTGAAACTCTCACCCTTAGCAATACCATGGAAGCTTCCCGGCTGCTCCTTCCTGTCTTGTATCTGCACTTGGTCTGGACGTGGACTTGCAGACACCACTTATCAGGTAGGGTGGCTTTCTTCATAACTGCCACCTGTCATGCAGCAGCACTGTAAATATTTCCACCAGGTTATACTAGTACAGTAGGGATTACCAGGGAAATTTATAAAGCAAGAATCACAAAGAAGACTAAGCCTGCTGTCTACTTCTTAGCACTTTAACAAAGAACTCTAAACAGTCCGAGTAATCTGTTGGACACACAATGGATTTCTGTTCCAGCTGTTCTCCATTTGTACAGGGTAGTCATGAGGGAGATATTGTAAATGTGGGTATAAACAGGGTATGAGGGTGCCAGGCAGTCTGAGTTGACATCACAGCTTGTACAGGAGTTGTCTGGGAGAGGCAGCTCCCAGATCTAGGGGTCTTTGTGCCCTTGGGAAGCTGTCATTGGTGCTACTCAGGTGAGCAATTACCTGGGCCCATGGGAGGTTGAGTTGTGAGAACTGCTTCAAAAAAACAAATTGTAGATCATGTGTTATTCACATTCTCCTTCCATGATGCCATACAGGGACACAGTCAGCATGACTACAACTCACGTTTCAAATAAACATGTAGCTAAACCTAGAGGGTTTCAATCTGAAAAACATGTCCAGGAGATAGGCTTTCCTATTGTATTATTAGCAAGGAAACACCATTGCTTTCTTGATTTCCTTTTAATAGAGAGAGTGATAAACGTAAAATGGAAATGAAAGATGATGGATGACCTATTAGTGCCTTACTCCATGACAGAAAACAAGTCATATAGATATAAATATTAATCAATACTCTGAGCTTAGTTCAGGTGCTAAGCATCCCACAGCTTAATTATTATTTTTATGGATATAGTGGCCCAACGTACCCCAGGCAATTGCATCAATAAAACATTCTGCTATAGTGGGTCCAACACAGGGTTGTGCTACTTTTCTGCCAGGTGAACAGCTTTGGATTTATATTAGGTTCATGCAAATATTTTGAGCAGTGTGTCCAGGATCTTCTTTATTTTAAATGCACAGTTAAAAACTGCATCCAGTTCCCAAGCTGAACTTTAGCTTTTGCTCTGGAGGTGCCTCCTCACACCAAAAGAGATGTCAATTGAACTGAGCCCCGTGATGCTACATAAAATCAAGCTTGCTACAAAAATAAATTGGCTGAAACAAATGCTTTCATCAGAAATGTCACTACCAAACAGGAAATAAAAGAGATATTTTTCCTCCTAGGCGAGAGTAGTGGATTACAAAGAAAGTTTTTCCTGGTTCTACATTTTAAATATAATTTTTCTACAGTGTATTAGCATTTGTTTAAGGCACATAAAGAAAGCAGATCAAAATTTCTCTTGTCTAGCAATGAATCTTTAGAAAGATAATTTGCTTTAATATAGCCATCAGTTATAGGAAAAAGCAAACAAACAAACAAACAAATTGTAGGGGGAGTGAAATCATGCCAGAAAGTTTATTTTCCCCCTCTAGGTTGTCATATTATTAAAGTATTGTTATCATTACATCATACTCTCCTACTTTGTGAAATTATATCCTTTCGGCTAGTTTCTAATGATGATAAAGTAAGTGGTTGGAGGACACAAAGAACTTGGGAAAAATCAAGGAAATGCAAGGAACTCTCTCTTCAATCTCTTCTAAAAACATTATTTCTACACATATCCAAATGGCATTGAAATGTTTACTTCCCCCAAACAGAATTTTGACTGTCATTTCCAGGTTCAAAATATGAATTCATCTAGGGACCAAGTTTGAAGCCAAATATTACCCTTATATTCAGTATTGTTTTTGTGTGTTTTTTCTTTTCATTTCCTTTCTACAAATGTTCAATGAAATTTGTTCTGAGATACAATTTTAATTTTCATCTCTCTGACTTTTCATTGATATGTGGTTCCATACTATGAGTTCAACAGTATGATTAAAAAAAGATAATATCAAATGAACTCTAAGTGGCAATATCTTGACAAGAAATGCAATGGTAATATTGGATATCAGAACTGAGTCTGTGCAACTTGCAAACATACAGATGTAAGAATCCACTATCCAGATGTTAACTCTGAAATAACTTTAAATGTTGGGATGTTTTGTCTATACTGTGCTAACCAGCCAGTGTTTCTGAGTGTGTGACTATTCATATTGTGTAGGCAAAACAGATGGATAATTTAATGGCTCCCTTCATTGTTTTTTAATCCTGATGTTCTATCATTAAGTTGGAAAAGCCTTTCCACAATTTTTAACAGTTGATACTTAATGTAAACTTCAGATCTTATAGTTATATTTGGTGATTTTCATGGAAAAACTCCAATTTTTTAGCTTTCTGATTACTTACCCATTCTTATTCTGAATAAGTAAATAACCTGACACTGGGTAGCTTATTAAGTACTGTTAATATGTTAATGGAGAAAGCAAGGTACAATACATACACTCATACATGTCTATGTACATATAGAAAATTGTGTAGTTTTTTCATTTTATATATGAATCCTATTCTGTTACTTGGTTTATGCATTAATAATGGTAGATGACACTGACATAAAAATAAACAAGTAAACCCATATATACATAACCTAAAATTTCACTCTTACACAATTTCATTTCAAGTGTTCTTTTTGGGAGTATTCAAAAAAAATCACATACTTCAGGTGTATTTGAAATGTGTTATTTGTAAGGAGACAGAATCTTTATATAATTTAATAATTCAAAAGATTTATTGCTTGTGAGGTTCTTTTCTTCTTCCACAGAAATGACATGCATCACTTACAGTAGGAATTTTAAATGAGTGTAATTTTTTTTTTTTGGCATTTCTTCGGAAGCTCAAGCTTAAATATTATTGTGGCAATAAATATCTTTGCTTTCAGAACTCTTCATAAAATGTAAGAGGTTTTAACATGAAATAAATAAACACATTGTTCTCTGAGATTAGGTCAGTGTCTTTGAAATCTACTGTGTGAGAATGTTAATTGAGTTTGACATAAGCATGGATATAAAATGCATCACGCCACTCAACTTACCAGCAGTGAAACTGATTACCAATTCTAATCGTGTCTGCATGGTTACAGCATACTGAGATGGAGATGTTGAATATTTCAGTTTGTGATATTATCATGGTTGTTTAAAGTACTGACTACGTGTTTTGAAACCAATAGAAGTAATTGGTATGCATGTAAGAACTCGCAGGCTGAGCACATCATTTATTAATAGATCCCTTTGATGTAACTCTATGGGAGAAAAAGTTAATAAAACATGGCTCAGAGATAAATTTCCATTCACTACCATAATATGACATAAAGCACAAATTATTGTATCAAAAATACTGTTTTCTAGTGAAACACATTCTTTCTTAAGCTATTCACCCACGCAGGAAGAAATGGGCTGGGAGGAGACAAGAGGTACACAGGAATTATTAATTCTTTTAAACTTTTTCAAAGCAACTTGTGACAATTAAAATCCATGTGGCAACAGAGAAAAATCAAGACATATAACGAGTCCTAAATCTTCCTATTTTCTCCCATAGGGTAGGTTATGGTCTCATAGGCAGGTTCCCTGACAAGTCAGGTTTAAAAACTGAGAAGGACTAGAAAACGTACTTAGGAAGTAACATGGTGACCTCCAGTGAAAGGTCAGATGGAGAGGAAGGCACTTCCATACACACACTCTTCTGCAACGAGGAGACGGACATGCTTAGTCTCTATTCAAACAGGAAAGCACATTTTACAACAATATTAATGAAATGCCTCATTATGGTGAGAGCACTGCTCACTTCACACTTGATATGCTTCAGGCTGAACCAGAGCTTACCACAATGTGCAGAAAAGTAAAACTGCTGACAATGAAAAAAAAAAAAAAGATGTGTTAAGAGTAGTGATGTAGGTTGGACGTGGACCAGCAAGGAGAAAAGAGGATGCTATGCACGGGCAGTTACTGTGAACCATGCCTGACCTGTCTCATTGCGCAGTTCTGTGCAAGTGTTACAATCACAGGGAGCATGCAGAGGAGATTGCCTTGGAAATCAGAAGGGTTGGGTTTAGGCTTTTGATTGTTATCAACAAGTATGTAATCTTAGGCAGGGATTTTTATTCTTCGCGCCCTTATTTTCTTTATCTTGGAGTAGATGGTTTCACGCTCTCCTTTTAATTCTTGGTTCCACCATGCCTTCTCTGAAGAGGTTTTCAAGC
Organism: Myotis yumanensis; assembly: GCF_028538775.1. NCBI lineage: Eukaryota > Metazoa > Chordata > Mammalia > Chiroptera > Vespertilionidae > Myotis > Myotis yumanensis. Next base: position 75,063,438 of record NW_027223755.1, read on the forward strand.
AGGAAATTCGAGATCCAAGAAGTAGAAAAGACTGGCCTGATTCTAGGGCTTAGGATAATCTCATTTACTTCTTCCATCAACCTTATGAGACATTATATGTCCATGTTCCGGATGAGGAAGTCAAGACTCAGTGGTCATACACAACCAGAATGGACGGAGCCAGGGTTTAAACCCAGGCATTGAGCTCCAGAGCCTGGGTGCCTAACATCAAGCCATACTGCGAAGAATGTCTGTGCTTAGCCCAAACTCTTCTGCTGAATACAACCCCTCCATTTTGTGATCAAGTGACTAGCTATATGCGTGTGTGTGTGTGTGTGTGTGTGTGTGTGTGTGTGTGTGTGGGGCGGTGGGGGGAGCGGGGGGAGGAGGTGGCTAGCACAGCCACGTGGCTAAGATCGGGCTGAGAAGAGCTCACTTTCATCTCTACACTGTTTCTACCTTCGATCCCTTATTAATCAGAAAGTCAGCATGAGAAATCCTGCCTGCAGTTCAGCTGAGTGGGAAAGGAGACGAGATACTCTACCAGGTGTCTCCTCTTCTGGCCATTTCATCCCTGTCGTTGGGCTTCAGTGTTTCAAGCTTCTATGTCATCGGCATTTAATGTAATCAACTCCATACTCATTAAGCAGTGTGTCATAAACTCAAGCTTATGATGAAATTCCTATTAGCGTGCATTTTTAAAATGAGAACTTGAGGTTTCAGAATGGCCAAATATGGCAAAAATATAACTAGAAAAAGAAAAGCCAATAATTAGAAAAATGCTTGACATTGCCCCACCCTACCTAAACGTATATGCTCCTGCTGATACTGCATTCCTGCCTAATACATTAGTGCTCCTTCAGCAGCCACAGCAAGCTGCTGCCAGGCTCTGTCATCTTTTCAGGCCCTTTCATAATTTCTGTTATTACTTTCTTGTCATTAAAGAGGTCAGTATAAAGAACACATCGCATTCTAGTAGGTTTATGGCTACAGTAAAGCTAAATAAGTAACACTTCATTAGCTCTTATCAAATACTGAATGTGAAAGACAGATAAATGAGCTTGGGCTGCTATAACAAAATACCATACACTGGGTGGCTTACACAAGACATTTATTTCTCATAGTTCTGGAGGCTGGGAAGTCAAAGATGGAGGTGGTGGCAGATTCAGTTCCTGGTGAGAGCTCCCTTTCCCAGCTGTGCCCTCATGACAGAGAAAGAGAGAACTTTTCCTCTTCTTATGGGGGCGCTGATCCCACGTGTCAGGGGGCTCCCGCAACATTACCTCCAAATATTATCATAGTCAGGGGAGGGCTTCTACATATGAATTGTTGGGGGACACAAACATTCAGTCCATAATAAAGAGGCAATGAAAAATTCTCATCTTTTCATCCTCTGAATAGAAATATCGGTCAGCATAGAAAAAGAAGCACTTTTTCCCCCATTTTTTCCATTGACTTTTATCACCTCTTCTTGATATTTGGTCATTGATTTCCCTAATAATGTATTTTGTGTGGTTCTCAGTAATGGTAATCCAGATTAATGTCTCAGTGTAGCTCAAATTTCATGCTATTGTGATTTTTAGATTCTCACTCTCAACTAGAAGGACAAGTTTCAGGAAATTTATAAACAGTGAGTTTACATATTTCTTGATTTGTGGTTAGTTTATCACAGGTCAGGCATAAAATTTAACATTTTAGGATGGATAATTTCTCTCAAGTAAAAGTAAGTACTAGTAAATATGAATAAAACTTAGACTCTCATGGTAGAAACAGGTTCTGAATAAATATATGTTTATTAAATGAATAAATTAAGGATAAAAATACTTCACTGAACTAGAAGATTTCAAAAGTCTCCTTCCAGGTTTGTGGAAAGTAAGTGACTAATACAATACATAGTCAAAAGTTAGTGAATCCCTTATTTTCCCTATTCGTGTTTTTCTTCTCTTCATCCATCTTTGTCATTTTTTGAGGTCACAGTATATCAGCTTTCAGAACTCTTTTATAAAGATGCAATTGCTTGGAATTTATACTTCTATCCTTTTGTCCGCATCATCTGACACAGACAAGAAATAACAAGTCAGTGAACCAGGAAGCTGAGGGAAGAAGCAAATGTCAGTCTTTCACTGATATTTCTCCGTGTTGATGCTCTTTCCTCTACCAGTCTAGGTCTCTGTAATACCAAGTCAGTTGGTCAGTTTTTCAGAGCCGGGTACTTGGATCAGAATAGGATAATATGAATAGGGAAGAAGCAAGTGTCAGAGAAGCAACTTCCACAGGCAGAGCATTCTTTGGTTGTTTTAAGCTGCAAAATCCATGCAAGTCACTTCTCCGAATAACTGTTACAAATATCAAATATTTACCATGTGCCAGATACCCCTGTAAGCGCTCACACACATTATTTCATTTAAAACACAAAAGAAACCTTCTGAATCTGTTTTTCACATGAGGATCCAGACCCATTTATTAAAAACAGTTTAGTGGATTTTGAGCAGCATTTAAAACAAAAACAGAACAGATTAGAAAAAAAGCATTGCAAATTACATATGATCATAACAAATACTGCTGCTTAAAATGCTTGTTTTAGTGTGTGTGTGTGTGTGTGTGTGTGTATTGAGTTGTAACATAAAATGTATTTTGTACTGATAGACACAGATAAAAACTTTAAAACTTGGCCCCATTAGATAATGTCATATTTTAAATTTAGAGGAAAAGTAAAAAGGTCTGGCTTTATAACTATAATTTCCAAAGTTCCCAAATGAATGAGCTGCGATCGTTTTTAATGGCGCCTACGATAACGTGATTGCTGCGCGCTGCTTCCTTCCTCTCTGATGGTTTGCATTTACTTAGCGTCAAGGCAGCCCTAACACAGGGCGATTCCATCTCCCCAGATCAGGCCATCTGTGCCATTGAGTAAGTGAGATACTTCAAATAAGTGAATGATGAATTCTGTTCCAGACTGTCCCATAAAATTATAATAAAAATAATAATGAAGTGCTCTCTAATAAAAAGAAAGTCGTTACAAATACTGCGCTATTGATTTTCAAAGGGCAGTAATTTTAGAAGAGCCCTTTCATCTGTGTTATAAATCTCGGCAACCAGTGGAGAAAATGTCAGGATTTTAAAAGCAAACAAATAGGAAAAATCGCCTCACTGCTCATCTTTCCTGCTGTTTTGAGTAAAACTAAGGTAGCACAAATATTTAAACAGATGGCTCGATGATATGCTTTTCTTCTGTACTAATCATAGTTGTTAAAGCACTCACTTTATTTTTATTGTGCTTTAAACGGGCAGAGAAAATCTAAGTCTGATAATGACCTTTGTACATCATGCTGCAAATTGATTTTGATGACCTTTCACTCTCCAATAATTAGGCTGGCTTCATGCACATTCATCTCCTTCTCTCTGCTCTCCGAGAGCGCGGTGTGGTGTTTTATCCAGCCCGTCCCTCAAAACCCCATTCTCCTCCCCTGCGCCTAGCTTTGTCTCCTTCATTGCTGGATTGGGTTTCTATCTCTGCCGTGAAAGCCACAGATTCTTGAATAAAGAATGAATAGAGGCATTTAGAAGCTGACAAAAAAGAAGAATAGTTATTTAACTGATGCTTTGAATGATCAAATATCTGAATTGTCATGTAATTATGACCATTACAATGATGTCATTGCTGTAGTCATTTGGCAATTGTGTACATTGTGTTGAAGACTTATTACCACACTGAGTTATATCTCCGTAGTTCAATGAATTTTATAAGGATGTTTCTTTGTGGCTAATGTGAACAGATGGTAAAGTGGAAAGGAAATAAACTATGCCTCATTTTCCTTTACATTTTCTTTGTTATTGTGCTCTGAAATTAAGAACATCAGACTAACACACATTTATACACCCATATTTTTAAATCATAATATTTAAAATACATTTGTCAGATATCTCCAAATCCCACATTTTCTGTTTTCTTTAGACTTACTATTTTTTAATGTTTTTATTATGGTAAGGTAAACATCACACAACATTTACCATATTAACTATTTTTAAGTGTATAATTCAGTTGCATTAAGTACATTCACAATATTGTGCAAATATCATCACTCTCTAGTTCCAAAACTTTTTCATTATCCCAAATCTTTAGAAATATATGTAAGCAACTACATTTTTAGTCCATTATGGAACTTCTCCCTCTCTTCCTTATGTGAGGTTCATTAAATCATATTCTTAACATATCATTTAGATATAAACCCCCAAGCCTGGGGTTAATTATGAATATGTTTTCATCAGGACTCCAGAATTCCAGAGAATATTCTTTTGAGAAATACGAGTATAAGAGAGAATCTTGAGGAATGGTAGCATAAGAAGCTTTATAGGTTACGATAGCCATAATTTATGGAACATTTACTCTGAGTGAAGCATTAAGTTAATTATTGTACATGTTAAGGAGAAAAAATTATAACAGGGGGGTGCTTCAAACATTTCTGAAGGCAAACGTGATGTTATTATTACCTTGACCTTTCCTACAAAAATATAACAGTTGAGTGTTTTCCATGCATATGTGCACTAACCCATAATAAATATGATAATAGAAAATGGGACCCAGTCTCAACAGTTTGCAAGTCCCAGTGTTATTCTGTTTCTTTCTTGACTATTAGAGCTGAACCAGGGAAACAAAACAGACTATGATTTTTCAATGGAGGAAAGTTAATGCAGGAAATTGGGCACACAAGTGATAGAAATGTTGAAAAGCTAACAGGAGATGGCCAGGCAACCCAAATATTTACAACAGGAGGCATTACTGGACTGAGGACCAAAGGGTATGGAAGCCTGGGTGTGAGTCACCTCATGGCAGGGGGAGCCATGAAAGATATAGCCAATGCTGAGAACACTCTCATGGAGACAGAGGAAGAGAGATGTTCTGCTTTCTTTCTTCCTCATATGTTTTCACCTCCCTACAATCATTCCACTGGCCAAGCCTAACCAGAAGCCACATAACAAAGTAGACGGGGGCATAGCTTGGATGGAAGCGCAACTCTCCCGACCCCAGCCCCTGCGGTGTGACAAAGAACAGAGCAGGGGAAGGGTGAGGAAGGGACTTAAGGGCAATTGGGTCGGAGACTGGCCCTGACTTTCTAAATCAGGAAATGCTGAACCCTCTCCTTAAAATGGTGAACAGAAGAAAATGTAGAAAGATTTATGGAGGGCATGATGAGCCATGAAATGACAAGTATGCTTTGAGAAAGCTTCCCTTGGGAAGAGGAGCCCTCTCACATTTGCAATCCTTGATTCCTTTCTTTTCCTCATTCCTCACACCCAATTAAAAGCACATCTTATCTGTACGCTCCAAAACATGTCTTCAGTCCAGCAACTTTCACCACCTCCATTGGTACCACCATTATTTCTCACTTGAATTTTTGTAATAACCTCCTAATTGATTTTACTTTTTAAATTTTTCTCCTCATTTAAAAAACGCGAGGTAAATTTTACACACAATGAAATACACAGATCTTAAGAGAGTTTTGATGAATATATCTGCCTATGTAAACAACACTCCAACCAATATATAGAGCTTTTCCATCACCTCAGAAAACTCCCTCGTGTCTATCCAATCCAAACTCCACCTCTCATAGGCAACCACCATTCCACATTCTAACATCATCAATTGCTTTTTTCCTGTTATTAAACTTAATTTAAATAGAATCGGACAGTATGTATTCTTTTATGCCTAACGTTTTTTATCTATCATAATGTTTTTGAGATTCATCCATGTTGTTGTGTATCATTAGTTCATTGTTTTTTTAAAAAAAACTTTTAAATTTATTTTTTTAGAGAGGGAGAGAGAGAAACATTGATATGAAAGTGAAATATCATCACCTGCCTCCTACATGCCCCTGCTAGGAATGGAGCCTGCATCCTGGGCATGTGCCCTGACCAGAAATTGAACCAGCAACCTTTTGGTGCACAAAATGACACCCAACCAACAGAGCCACACTGGTCAGGGCATTAGTTCATTCTTTTATTAACTTCTTATTAGTATTCCATTTTGTGAATATACTATAGTATGTTTACCATTTGTCCTGTTGTTAGACATCTGGACTATTTTCAATTTTTATTTGTATTTTAAGTAAAACTATTATAAACTTTCAAGCACACTCTTTTTGTGGACATATGTTCTCAGGAGTAGAATTGATTGATTGTATGGTAAATGTATATTAACTATAAGAAAATGGTAAACTGTATTCTGAATTTGTTATATCATTTTACACTCTCACATTTGAGAATTCAAGCTGCTCTATAATTTTGAAAACATTGATATTGCCAGTATTTTTACTTTAGCTATTCTAGAGGGTATGCAGTAGTATCTCATTGTAGTTTTAATTGGCATTTTCCTGACAATTAAATGATTTTGAGATTTTCATGTGCTTTTTGGCCATTCATATGTTTTCTTCTGTGAACTCTCTGTTCAAGTTTTCGTCCATTTCTCATCTATTTGTCCATTTCTTATTTATCTGAGGCTTGCATTTTTATTTTCTTAAAGATGTGTTTTAGGTTTTAATTTTGATGAGGTCAAATTTTATGTATTTTTATTTTATGATTAGTATTTATTATGTCCTTTCTAAGACATCATTGTCTCTCCCAAGGCCTGGGGATATTCTGTTGTTTTCTTCTAGAAGTTTTTTTTTTTTTTTTAAATATATTTTATTGATTTTTTACAGAGAGGAAGGGAAAGGGATAGAGAGTCAGAAACACCGATGAGAGATGTGCAGCTGCCTCCTGCACACCTCCTACTGGGGGTATACCCGCAACCAAGGTACATGCCCTTGACTGGAATCGAACCCGGGATCCTTCAGTCTGCAGGCTGACACTCCATCCATTGAACCAAACTGGTCAGGGCTCCTCTAGAAGTTTTAAGGTTTTACCTTTTGCATTTAGGTCTATGATAACATTTTTATTTAATTTTTATGTATCATATAAAATGGGGAGCCATGATTAATTTTTATTTCACACATTTATCCAGTTGTTCCAACAATATTTGTTGAAAAGACTTTTTCCCACATTTAATTACTTTAGTCGTTTGTTGAATAACAGAGACTTGTCTATAAACACATATATTTTTGGATTCTCTACTCTGTTTCATTCAATTATTTCTCTCTTCTTATTTGTCTATCACTTTCTTGACAGTGTTCTGTAGCTTTCTAGTAAGTATTGCAAAAAAAAATAATGTATATCCTCCAACTATCTTTCAAGAATATTTTAGTTTTTTTTAAAAATTTCCTTATAAAGTCTAGAATTTACTTGTCAATATCTGCATTAAAACCTGGTTAGATTTTGATTGAACTTGTATTATACATCAATTTTGGGGAGAACTGACACTTTTACATCAGAGTCTTCTAATCCATTAACATAGCACATCTTTCCATTTATTTAGGAGTTCTTCAATTTCCTTGAACAATGCTTCACAGTTTTTGGTTGAGTCTTGCACATTATTTCTACACTTTCAAAATATATACATTTTGGTGCTATAGTAAATAATATTTGTGGTAGTCAGCTTCCAAGAAAGTTCTCAAATATTTTCACTTAGCATGTTTGCCTTTTGCTGGCATTCGCCACTGAGGAAAGCTGGATTTGTGTAACCAAGAGGTCATTGTGAGGATGACCAAGTGGGACTTCCAAGGCTGAGTCATTAGAGAAATTATGGCTTCTACTTTAATCTCTTTGGGATCATCATTCGCTTTGGGGGGAGCTACTGCTATATCAGAAGAAGCCCAAGAAGTAGTAAGGAGAGGCACATGGGGTGGGGAATTGAGGCCTCTTGCCAATATCCAGCATCCACTTGCCAGCCATGTGAGTGAGCCTTCTTAGAAGTGAATCTTGTAGTCCAGTCCAGTCCAGCCTTCAGAACACTGCCACTCTGCTTGACGTCTTGACTGCAATCCCTTGAGAGACCCTGAGCTAGAATCACCCAGCTAAGTTGTCCCCAAATTCCTGATTCATAGAGACTGTGTGAGACAATAAATGTTTATTGTCGTTTTAAGCCATTACGTTTATGGTAATTTGTTATGCAGCAAGAGAGTGTATAAAACAATATCGTTTTTTTGTTTGTTTTATTTTCTAATTGTTCCTTGCTAGCATATAGAAATAAAATTGAATTTTATATATTCACATGTGTCCTGTGACCTTGCAAAATTCACTTATTAGTGCTAGTAGTTTGTTTTATAGATTTGTTAGAATTGTTTTAATGTAAACAATCAAGCCATCTGCAAATAAAGACGGTTTTACTTCTTCCTTCCCAGTCTGCATGATTTCACTTACTTTTCTCCCTACTGCAATGCGCAGGACATGAAGTACAATATCAACTAGTAGTAGTCATAGCACATATGCTTGCCTTGTTTCTGATTCTGAGGGAAATGTTCAGTTTTTCACTGAACATGAGTATGATGTTCACTATAGTTTTTTATAGATGCCTTGTATTAGATTGAGGAAATTACCATCTAGCTATAGTCTGCCTAGATTTTCTATCATAAATGGGTGATCACACTGTTGTTGCCTTTTAAAGAAATCATCAGAAGATTAAAAAGAAAATGTCTTATATTTATTCACATAGTTACTATTTCAAAAGTTCTTCACCCTTTTCTTTCATCTGGTAGTATTTCCCTTTATCCTGAACAACAAAAGACAGATCTACTGGTAACAGATTCTTTCAATTTTTGTTTAACTGAAAATGTATATTTTGTATTACTTTTTTTTTTTAATCTTCACCCGAGGATATTTTTTCCATTGATTTTTTTTTTAGAGAGAGTGAAGGGAAGGGAGGAGGAGTGGGAGAGAGAGAGAGAGAGAGAGAGACAGACAGACAGACAGACAGACATGATTGCCTCCCACACACACCCTGACCAAGGCCAGGGATGGAGCCTGCAACGGAGGTATGTGCCCTTGACCAGGAATGAAACCGTAGACCCTTACATCTGAGGCTGACAATCTAACCACTAAGCCAAACTGGCCAGGGCTATTTTGCATCACTTTTTTTTTTTATTAGTTAAGGTATTACAAATGTGTCCTCATCCCCCCCATCAACCCCCAACCTCCCCGCCCATCACACTCATGCTCCCATCCCCCTGTTGTCCATGTCCAATGTGCATCACTTTTTAAAATAGTTTTCTTCAGAGTACTTTACACATTTAATTTAATCATATTTCCTCCTAATAGAAAATGAGTTGTATGAGGTCAGAAGCCTTGTCTTGTTTACTTCTGTAGTCACTTACCTGGACCTGTGTCTGTCACATAGTGTTGGTCCATTTGTTGGAAGAAAGAAAAGAGAGAAAAAGGAAAGAAGAAAGGAATGAGGGAAGAAAGGAAGGAAGGAGGGAAGAAAGGAAGGAAGGAAGGAGGGAAGGAGGGAAGGAAGAAAGGAAGGAAGGAAGGAAGGAAGGAAGTTAATTTGTACTGTTATTTATGGCTTCTATGAAAATGTTTGGGTTTGACAGTGTTTCTTGAAACATCCTTGTATTCATCTGGTGCTTGAGTGGCACAAATTAGTTTGCTTGCAATAGCAATAGATAATATCTGGCAAGAAGGATGTGAAGGAAAATGACAATTATGTATAGGCCTCCAAAAATGTATAATGCCTTTGAAAGTACAAAATAACAATTTATTATGACCTTCCTGTTAAATATGTGTGTGTTGTATATATCTTAGATTATGGAATATATTTCCTACTTTATATTCCATATAGAATATATTAATTGAAAGTTCATAACTGTAAAGGAAGTAGATAAACTTCATTATAAATAAATACTACTAACATATACACAGTCATCCATAAAATGAGATATAGGGGTTACTCCACTTTTACAGAATGTGTATACAGTGGTTCTGTACTTAATGACAAGGAAATACGCACAGGATCTGGGAGGCAAAAACTGGTGATAGGAGGCAAGGATAGAGATGACAGGCTTCACATAAGAAGGATGTAGAAGACCAGGCATCCAATAAAGTCAACTGACAAAAGACATTTTTGATAAGAAGTATGTTGAAAACACACACAATTCTAAACAATGGTAATAAAGCTAACAGTGATTTCTTAGCCTGCAAAAAGAAAATTAGCTGTAAATAATGTCATTTATAAGGTTCATAATGTTGATTATAAATCGATAATCCTCAGCTAGGAAAGATCAGGCTTAACCTGAATAGTTGTGAAATATATTTTCTAGGAAGAAATGCCATGGAATTCAAGTCATGGGCTCTATTATTCAGCAGAATAATATTCTAGGGTAAGACTGGAAAAGTTGAGGTGTGGCTATTTAATTGTGCCTGGGCCAAAGGGTGTAACATAAGCTGTACACATTAATTCTGTGGATGCAGGTGCCAGCTAGGTGAGCTAACAGGGTTTATTTATCTCTGATTTTGACGTTAGACAATGTTGATGGAATATTTTATGCGGTCATGAGAGGGTTTGAAAAGAAAATAGTTGGTGTGGGTCGACTTTCGATGTCTGGAGTCAACTTATGTGATGTCAGAGTGCGGGTTTTAGAGACAGACTAGGTTCAAATGAAGGATGACCTTTCTCCCTTGTTTGCCATGACAGAGCAATAGGTTTAAGCCTATTGTCCCTTCCATTCTCAGTAGCGTCTCATGTTATTCGATTAATTATTTAAATGTCAAGTCTATTACTTAATGTGAGAATGTGGGTGAGTTTTTAAGTTTTCAAGTCTCAGTTCCTTACTGTTTAAAGTGGTGATAATGATATCTAATTCTTTAGCATGTTAAGAGGTTTAAATGAGGTATTTCAGGAAAGAACCAACTTGTGCCTGGCTGGTTGGTGCACAGCACACTGTTATTTCCTTCTTGACTGCATCCTCCTCAATAAAATAACTAATGCCCTCAGTAATATAACCCCAGCATGCCCTTTTCCTTCATCAACCTTAAACTTCATGTGTCTAAAGCTTCTCAACCTTTTCCAACTCTTAGCTTTGGGTGTGTTACTTCTTTTCTTTTTTTAAATATGTTTTTATTGATTTCAGAGAGGAAGAGAGAGTGAGAGAGGGATAGAAACATCAATGATGAGAGAGAATCACTGATCGGCTGTCTCCTGCATGCCCCACACTGGAGATCAAGCCTGCAACCTGGGCATATGCCCCAAGTGGGAATTGAACCCTGACCTCTTGGATCATAGGTCGATGCTCAACCACTGAGCCACGCTGGCTAGGCGAGCATGTTATTTCTTAGCTTGAAGTGCAATCCCCCTCTTTTCTTTCTCATTATCTTTAAACTAGAGGCCCAGTGCACGAATGTGTGCATGGGCCAGCCAGGGGAAGGGTACGTGGGAGGTTAGCCGGCCAGCCCTGCCCCTGATCAGGGTGGCCGGCTGGCCCCACTTTCTGGTCGAACTTCTGGTCGGTCGAGAGGACAATTTGCATAGTCTTACTAAATTATATTTAAGTTGTTCCCAGTTTTTAATTATTAGATTTTTCTAATTATATATCATTATATTTTAAATTAATATTATAAACTGTGTACATATACCTATATCTTTTTTCTTCATTGTTTGAATTTATTTCAAGGTCAGCAAAGTTGAGACTTTTTCATGTGCTAGTTAATTACTTGTTTGTTTGTTTGTTTGTTTTTCTTATAAAGTACCTCCTTTTGTTCACTTACTATTTTTTGGCCTATTTTTGTAATAAAGAACACAAAAATCAATTAAAAAATCAATTTATAAGTTTTTATTCAAAATTATGGAAATTAGGTTTTTGTCAAGAGTTTCTTGTTGTTAAATGTCTTCTGTTTGTGATGTTTTAGATTTTGCTGAAAGGTTTTTCTTTTAAGTATTGTCTAAATTATTAAATTTATGGTTTCTGAATTTTATGTCTACTTAGAAGGATCATCCCCATCCCAAGGTTATAAATAAACTCAGTTATGTTTTCATCCAATACTTTTACAGCTTCATTGTTCACTTTAAATCTTTGATCCATCTGAAGTTTATCTATATACTAGAGGCCTGGTGCACAGGTGGGGTCCGGCCAGCCCTTCCTCCAATCAGAGTGGGGGGGGGGGGGGGCGATCAGGGATGGGGCTGACCAGGGGGAGGGGCTGCAGGTGGTTGTCCAGCTGGCCCCACCCCCTGGTCGAACTCCCTGAGGAATCCTGGTTGAGGGGACAATTTGTACATTAGCCTTTTATTATATAGGAGGATATAAAAGCCAAGCAACCGGAACAATGAAATGACTGGAATGATTGGTCACTATGATGCGCACTGTGGCGGCCAACTGGCCCGATCGGAGACCTGATCGGCCCCTCCCTACCTCCCATGGCCCCTCCCCCCAGGCCGGCCTGGCCTCTGATCACCGCCCTCCCCAGGGGGGTGGGGCTGGCCAGCCAACCTCCCGTGGCCCCTCCCCTCCACCAGCCCAGCTCCAATTGGCCCCCATTGGGACTGGCAGCTGGACCCCACCTGAGCACAAATTCGTGCACCAATCCTCTAGTTCAGTGGTTCTCAACCTTCCTAATGCTGTGACCCTTGAATACAGTTCCTCATGTTGTGGTGACCCCCAATTTCATTGTTACAAATTGAACATAATTAAAGCATAGTGATTAATCACAAAAACAATATGTAATTATATATGTGTTTTCCGATGGTCTTAGGCGACCTCTGTGAAAGGGTCATTCGACCCCCAAAGGGGTTGAGACCCGCAGGTTGAGAACGGCTGCTCTAGTTTTTATATAAGTAGTGATTTGAAGATGTGGCTAAATGACTATATCATTATTATTTTTTCTAAATGACTATATCATCGTTATTACAGATTTATTGAAAAAATCATCTTTACCCCCACTGGTTTGGGAATGCTCTCTTTAGGCGAATTTCTATGTGCATTTGGGTCTATTTCTGAACTCATTCTCTTTTATTGATATTTGGGTGTATTACTGAGCCATATTAATGTAATAAGCATATGTTTTATTACCTGGTATGACTCTTTACTCTTCTTCTTCAGAATATTTCTATCTAATTTTATGTGTTTATTTTCTAGGCTAATGTAGTAACATCATTTCATTTTGTAGATTTTAAGGTTTTTTAAAAAAATTGATAACAATATTGAGCCCTTATTTCTAAGAGCAGTATACTTTTATTGAGATATTTACAGCCATTATATTTTTAAAATTGGTTATTATTTATATCTAACAATTTATACCTTTAATAATGTAAACATTATGTCTTCATTTGTAATAGCTTTCTAGTTTTTTTTCTATTTTTTCTGATAATATGCATGCAATCATATGACCTGCATGTAATATTAATATTTTACCTTTTCTTTTTAAATTTTGATAATCTGTTTTAGATTAGTATAATTGATGGACTTTTAGTTCTGCCCATCAGAGTTCAAATTCAAACATTGTCAAGTTAATTAAATGTTCTAATCTTCAGTTTCCTCATCTCTAAAATGCAGAGAATAGTAGTACTTATCCTATAGGGGTCATCTAAAGATCAAATTGGTAATGTGTTTAGAACAATTACCAAAATACCTAGAACACAGTATGCCCTCAGAAATGTTGATTATTATTTTATTTTTCCTCCAACTTAGTCTAGTATTTTATCATCATTAAATAATAACAGTAGCCATTGCCATTCTAAATTATTTTCATTGATGATGTGTGGAATGGCTAAGTGGTCTATTTGTAGTATATAGATTATAGTATAGTGAACATATACTCTAGACTTAGCAGGATTACAATATCATACAATTTTATAATTTTAAATAAAGATGGGAAATATTGTGAAACGGAATGGCTCTTATTTTATGTTTTGGGTGAGATATGAGTAAATTAACACATTAGAAAAAGAGTAATGATAGTGGGAAGTCTTGTTTTATGCTTGATTCTTAACTTTAATGGAAGTCTTTATCACTTTATATTTGTACTATAAATATTTATTTACATGTTCCTATCTTTTCTGATAGAAAAGGTAGGTGCCATGCTCAGCTGACTCATCTGCATCATCCATTTGGAAACTGATAAAACCTGTGGTGCATTGCCCAAAGTAGGCATTCAACAAATATCCTTTAAATAAAGTCATAAATAAATAAACTGCACCACAAAGAAATATGGAATCATAGACTATATGTTTTTTTCAGGTTCCACAGGGTCCAAGCATATGCAATGGGAACATTATGTTAACCTATCCTCAGTTGACAAGAGACAGTACCATGCCTTATCTCTCTCTAATACATGCAACTTTATTTAATAGGAGAAAGATATTTAATCAGGAACCACTATATATAAAACGTTGACTAGAGGCTTGAAATGTTAAATGTTCTTTCAGCAGGGAAGATTTCCCCCCCTTAATGCTCATGTGTTAAATCTTACTCTAACAGCTAATTTTTTGTCTTTCACTCACAGTGAAAATTGCAGATATCTTACTTTTACTGTAAAACCTGATTTATATGCTTCAGCTAAATGCAAAGATTTCATTTATGAATGTTAGTCAGTGATATATATCACTGTTTTCCCTTTGGACAAGTCACTGCGAAATAATTTTTTTTCAAGCAAGATAGCATTAACCTTTTCCAATTGCAAAGCCACTCTTCTAAGCAATATCAACACTACTTTATCATACTGTCAGTTACTTTATTACACTTGATAAACAAATAAATACACCCCCGCATTTCAAAAAAACTAAAACGATTAAGAAGAGGATTAGCTCTTTGATAATCACCTACAACAGATTATGGAGCCTCTATAATATTTCAAAGAATTGGCCTTTTTCCAGTTGATACTGATATTGGGATTTGAGTTAATTGCTGATGCATCGCAAACAACGGAGCAGGTGCTAGTAGAAAGAACATTCCCTGTATTTTCTTTGTTATTTATAGTCCGAGCTCTTCTGCACTAAACCCTTGAGCAGGCTTTTTAGAGCCCACTGTATAACAATTTCATTCACTTTCATGTCAACAAGCTTTGTCTTGATAAATTAAACCAGAAAAATGCTGGCTAAAGCACCGCAGCCCTACATGATTCATCTTGCTGCAAGTTTCTGGCAGCTGCCCAAGAATGGCCTGCTCTCTTCCAAGTGTCCTTATCATTTTCCCATCTGGAAAGGGCTGAACCTTACTTACACTGGGGAGTGAAAGGCCTGTGCAGGCTGCATTCAAAGGCCATTAACAATCATAACTCTGAAAATCATCACCTTCTTCAGGCAAGGTTAACAGTAGTCCATAGGATAGATAGGAAGGTCAATATTTTACTTTTACTTAAATAAATATAAAGCAAACTATTGGATTTCTTTAGTGATGGAGGACTGCATGCTAACCTGAACCATGATACTTGATCTTCCTTAAAATTATTGAAAAGTATTTTTGAAGACCTCATTCTAAATTAGGGAACTTCTGGTATTAGTTGTCAACTTACTGTTAAAGAATATAACTCATTCATTTAATCTTCTTTTATACGACTGGATTTCTCTTAAGAAGTCTTAGGTTGGAAGGTTATTTTAGCAATTATATTAGCAATTAACTATCAGGATGCGAAGGTCAGTAAGGAAAAATATTAAACGTATTTTTTAAAACAGAGGCTAAGTGAAGCAATTTAAACTCTAATGTTGAATTTTAGCAAAGTTTGAAATTTATAGTTAGATGTTTTTTTTTTTAAACTAAAACTATATGTACATTAAAAGTAGATTAATTTCAAAGCCTGATCCTGATGAAGCATTTATCACCCAAGAAATTATCAAAGTTTGAATACAAGGCTGTGAATTCTAAACAGCTATAAGAAAACGAAATCTCCCTTATCGCCGAGATATTTAAACTAAGAATTTCAACCTTTTACAGCTAACTGATAATGCATGTTGTCGATTGTTAGTCTTACTCACAAGGTGGAAAAAGATGTAGAGATGAACAGAATCCTTGACCAGCCACCATTGCTAGGTTTAATGAACTAGTCCTGAGCACTAGTCCTGAGTTAAATATAGTACCTTATAGTGGGCAAATGCTTACTTACTCTTTAATAAAGGAGAGCTAATATGAAAAGAAATCAGATGGACTCCCCATCCCCCTGCCCCCAATAGGTCATTTGGTTAGGAAATGTTACCAGCGGGGCAACTCCAATAGGATTTTGTTTGTTTAAAGATAAAGTGGAGATCTAATTCTGGAATGGAAACTGAGAGTTAAATGTCTGTGAATAATAACACGAGTTTCCTTCACCATGAGCAGATTTGAACCAGTGGGGTTAATTATACACTCTAGGTGGAGGTCTGAGAATAGCCTGTCAGTCTCTCTGTGAGAGGCAACACTTTTGAGGCGAGGGCATAACTCCAGTGTAAGAAGAATAGAGTTAAATATAGTACCTTCCACTGCATGGGAGATGGCCTGACACCTGCAACTTTTTGTTTAGTCATTAAACTAATATTCATTCTTTGGGCACAAACCCTGTGCTTGCATTATCCAAGTGGGTAAATGGTCATTAGAGTCCTTGGGGTGTGGGGCTGTAAGAGCAGGAATTCTTACATTAATTTTCTTTTATTCTTCCTTTTTCCTTCCCTTCCTCCCTCTTTCTCTTTCTTCCTTCTTTTCTTCCTCTTTCCTCCCCTCTCCCTTCCCCTCTCTCCTTTTTCTTTCTTGGTGTGTTGTAAATCCTCTCTATTCTCAAACTGTTACTGAAGTTTTATTAAGCCCCAAACCTCATATTTGTGGTTAGGGATTTTAAGGGAGAGACATTTTCCAGCCTAAAAACAAAGGGACTTGGCTGTATAAAACTGCCAACATTAAGAGAGAAAAGAATCATTTTATGTGATAGCAATAGATGACGAGGAAGAAGACCCAACTTGCTAGGGTGACCAACAGTCACAGAGCAAAGTGTGAGATATACCAGTCTTCATCAAGAGAGTCTCAGAAATGCCTCCAGAGGGGTACGTGCTGTCCAACATTGACCTTGGCCCAGGCAACAAGTAACTGTTTTGTGCCTGGGACTGGATAGGCCAACAGTGCTATCAGGATGGGGTCAGACAAGGTAAGCATGAACCCTACTTTGTGGGTTTTTTTCTTTCCAGGTCTTCTCCAACCACTTACAACTCCACCTCACCTTTAATGATTAACCAGTTACCGAAGTTGCTTCCAGGTCCCCTCCTATGGGACATCCCAGAGCTCTGTGTTCAGGGTCTAGTTCACAGAGAGTAGACAAGAAAGCAGGTTGTTCCTATTGACCAGCCTGACATTTCTTTGTGGGATCATGTAAAATTGAACCTGGAGAAGGATACTGAGATGCTGACATGTCCCCATTCACCTGAGACATAGGATGATTTCAGGGCTCTGGGCTATTCTCTTGGACTTGGAACTGCATGTGAGGGTCCTTGTATACTGGCTCTCTGAGTTTCCACCACCATGCCATCTCAAGTCTACGGAACCCAAGCATGGCAAGGGGGTGTTGTGCATCCCTACCACAGGCATCCAGGGCAGTCACTCCACCCCATCATCAAACAGTCCTGGGGGACCATGCTTATTGCTGTGCAAAACCAATAGGTCCTTCAATCCACATCCTCTTTTCTTCTAATTAATGATGCCTTACACTCCCTCATCAGCCTTAAGCTGTGCCAAATGAGGGGCAGGCATTCCCTGTGAGAATGGGATTTTTTAAAAATCCTTGTGTCTATTGTACCTGTTGTGGAAGTCAAGGTAGCAGTCAACATAGAAAGAAAACATATTATAGAAATGCTGTGGTTACAGACCACAGAGACAATATTAGGAGATATCTCATTCTATGTTTATACACTATAAAATTTTGTAGGGTATGTGTAACATTACCAGAAAACAAGGTGTTGTTCACATTTCCCTGCATACTCTGGGTGCACATGCATCTGTGGTCACAGCTATGAAGCTTAGTAACAACCTTTGAAATGGTCATTGGAAGTCAGTGTTCACAGGCTGCAGGATGGGTAATGTAGTGCCATGGAAATGATGGAACCAACAGTAAGTAAATAGTATTAGGGGATTACAGAGGCAATAGCTTGTTTTAATACAAACAACTTTTGATGAGCATGGTATAGTCTGTAACAACAATGTTGCTACAACTTTCTCCTAGTAAAAGATAGGAAATCAGACAGGATAGTGCATTGACAATAAGACACAAGAGGTAATTCTTGTGGCCTAGCTCATCTTGTGAGGCTGATATGGCTGAGGATTCTTTTAGCTTGGGTCAAGGGGACCACAACACTTGAATCAAAATTATTCTCATTTCTTTAGGCCCATTTCTTGGTAAAAAGAAGGAGGAGGAGGAGGAGGAGGAGGAGGAGGAGGAGGAGGAGGAAGAGGCGGGGAAATGGGGCAGGTAATGAGGAGGGGGAGGAGAGGGAGGAGAGAAGTTATTTTTCTAAGTCAGGGGTCAAACAACTGATGGCATCTAAGGGCCTGGACAGGTTATGTAAATGAGTACAGCCTGTGGGCCATCTGAGACAATAAGGAGTGGTGGAGACTCTGGTGTAGGCATGTCCTGTCAATGTGGTGTAGCCACATTCAGTTCCATATCATTATTACCATGAAAGTAGCTGGGCCCAATTTTGTCAGATCTTTCCATTTTGCAAGAAATGCCCCAAATCAAACCTTTATATAAACTCTCTCTAATTTTAAATGTTTGCAATTCATTGAAATATTAAAAATTTTGTGCAGACCCATAGAAGATGTGTGTTTCTCCAGTAGCTAGTTCACCAACTCAGCCCCATGACCTGGGGAACAGAATAACTTAATAAGCTAATGACATGTAACATTTCTAAGAGTAGACATTTTTCTAAAGAAGATATTCAAATAGCCAACAGGAACATGAAAAGGTGCTCAACATCACAAATCACCAGGTAAATGTAAACTAAAACCACAAAGAGATATCACCTCACACCTGTTAGTATGGCTATTATAAAAAAAGACAATAGATATACCTGGTGAGCATGTAGAGAAAAGGGAATGCTCATAGACCGTTGAAGGGAATGTAAATTGGTGCAGCCTCTGTGGAAAACAGTATTTAGCCAAAGGAAACATGGCACTATCTGGGAAAGATATCTGCACCCCCACATTCTTTGCAACATTACTTATAATATGTGGAAATAACCTAAATATCCACTTATGGATGAACATTATTTAGCCACCAAAAAAGAAGCAAATCCTGTCATTTGTGACAAGATGGAAGGTCCTTGAGGGAATGATGCTAAGTGAAATAAGTCAGACAGATAAAAACAAATATGTGTTCTCACTTTTATGTGGAATCTAAAAAAAAACTGAACTCATAGAAACAGCACTTTGGCAGTTGCCAGGGTGGGGATGGAGTAGGGGAAATTGGTGAAGGTGGTTTTGACAAAAGGTACAACCTTCCACTTATAAGATAAATAAACCCTGGGAATGTGATGTACAACATGGTGTTTATAGTTACCAATACTGTATTGAATATTTGAAAGTTGCTTAAAGTAGATCTTAGAAGTTCTCACCACACACACACACACACACACACACACACACACACACACAAATTGTAACTAAGTGAGGTGACAGATATATTAAGTAATCTTATTGTGGTAATAATTTCACAACATATACATATATCAAATCATCACATTGCAAATCTTAAATTTACACAAAGTTATATGTTAATTATATCACAATAAAGCCAAAAAAAGAAAAAGAAATATGGATTGAATTTTATCACAAATACATCATTTTAGGTTTGGGGATGAAGGAGATTGGGGGGGAAACCTCTGAGGCAACTAGCCTGATGAAGAAGGAAACGCTTGAAGAATCACCCTCCTCCAAGCATTCACACAGCAGGACCAGGCTAGCCATGGGAAGGGATGAGGGATTACATTACATTGCCTGGACTAAGTCAGCCAGCTTGATTACACATGTTAATAGTGGACTTATACACACTTTTTCCTTTGCATGAAAGTTAACTATGAAATAAGCTCAATGGAGACCCTTGGGAAATTATAGCCATTACTTGCATGGCATTTACCACATGTTCTCTGCTCATTTGCATGTATTAACTCAATTTCTACCGCAAGTCTAAAGGGTAGGTACCATTTTTATACTCCTTTTTCAGATGAAGCAACTGAGGAAGAGAGAAATTAATCACCTGCCCACAGTCCCACAGCCAACAAATAGAAAACCCAGGACACGCAGGCAGGTTTGCTGCAAAGCCTGAGACCTCAACCAGATGGTTTATCTGTGAAAGTGCATCTATTTTTTCACCATAGACTTATTTAAGCTGCAGAGCAAAACCATTTGCTAATCAAGAGTGAAGAGTATTGACTGAGGTTGGTTAATCAGAAGAAAAATAAGGTCACTAAGTTCTCTCTGACTTAGATTCCTTTTAGCTAGTGGGCAGAGACACTGTGTAGGAGCTGAACCTTCAAGGACAAGAATAATTCTTGCTGAGGGAAATAATGCAGTCTTTCCTGTGTGACGGGAACAGTTCTAGGAAACTCTTAGTCACTTGAAGGCATTAAATGGGCAGGGAACATTAAGCTCTTCCCTTTTGTAAACAAAGAATAACAAGCCAGTAGACTGGAGCTGAGAAAAAGTTTAGGACAATACTGAAGACTAGAGGTCAATGCTAGGTAAGGTAAGCAGATTTTTGTGGTTGGGTTTAATATTTTTCTCTTTAGAACTCTTCTCTTCCTCAGCACACCATGATAAAGACTAAACAAAATCAGTTTGCCAGGATAACCATACATTGGACAACCCCATCTGCCAATCTTTGCACTGGCTCTGGAATCATTTTGCTGCTCCTTATATGTATTATCCATTTTGCTGAGGAGGAAGTGAGACACAATTTAAGTGACTTGCTTAAGACCATACAGCTAATAAGGAGCTGAGCTAGAAATTGCAACTCCTCTTTCTACAAAATCTGTACTCTTTTCACTGAACTAACATGATCCATTCAACCCTTGTTTACATGAAATGTGTTGAGCAGATCATGAGCTCCAAAGCTATTTTTGGATTCCTCTCTTCATGTCTCTAACTACTGGGCCCATGTATTTGTGCTATAGTCATAAATATTCTAGTTATAAGATTATATTTGCCTATGAAAATAAACAGGTGAGGGTTTTGTGTGTGTGTGTGTGTGTGTGTGTGTGTGTGTTGTTGTTGTTGTTTTTCTTGGGGCGGGGGGGGGGGGTGCTGTTCTTTTTTTTTTCATATGGAATTGTGTGTACCACCATCAGACCTTCTATTTAACAAGTCTGTACAAGTTTGTATAGTCGAAAATGAAAGTAGATTTAATAAGATTATCTTTAATCCTCTTCTCTATAGAGAATGGCAACTGGCAACTCAATAATTCACAAAACATGCTCCCACCCAATATTTTTTCTTGGGGCAATAAGAAGTAAAAAAGTATCATTTTTCTTATAAATGATAGAATGCATATTTTAAAAGCTTACACACACACACACACACACACACACACACACACAAAAAAAAAAAAAAAAACAACAAACACACAAATTCTACTACACAAGTAACTTGATATATTAAGAGCCCTTTCTTGTAGTCTTACAGTGAGGTATACTATAACTAGAGTATTTTTACTTTTTGAGTCTAAGATACGATTTTATAAAATGTCTTTTTAATGATTCTTCCATGTGCCTCAGTCCCATTGCAAAGCTTATGACTCGGGCTTGTCTGTAACGAACTGATCCAGCCCCCTATGGATATTCCTGGCTGCACATGGTTCAAAATGTATTGTGGCTGCTCCACAGCCAAACATTTGAGGCAACTATCAATGCTGGAAGAGAGAGAGAGAGAGAGAGAGAGACCAGTTGTTCTTCACTTTGGTGCAGCTCTATCCGCATTAAAGGATATTAAAACAAAACAAAACAAAACAAAAAAGAGGAAAAGAAAACAGTGAGCCCCAAATTGAAAAATATATCCTTCCTTATAGCCCTAATTTACCTGTCAACATCCCATGCATTTCTTCTTAGTAAACCAACATATCAGAACAGCCTTGTAGATGCAAACATAGGTTCCTAAGGGCAAATTATGTGCCTTTAACTCCTTAAGGAAAAGAATGCTGTCCTGTAATTATTATTGTGTGTCAGTTCTGTTATGAAAGAATGCATACCATCTTGCCTCACAGGAGGCACTTGGAAGATTAAGGCCCTCCGCCACCAGGGAGTTGACAGAAGACTAGGAAGAGTCAGAGTTTACAGACTAAACAAAACAGAGACATCAGTGTTTGTTATCTGTGCATCAGTGAGATTTACAGTTCTTAAAATATGGGAGCAAAACATTTGTGAGGCAGATAAAGAAGATTGCAGAACATCCAACAGAGATTGCTAATATTAACATATAAAAGAACTATCACACTGAAACAAGCTAGCGCTAATGATTTAAAATACCACTTACACTTGCAGTGGCTGTCCTATGAGCACATATTTTCTCACAACCAGGAACAATTACTGGGATGTTTTAAAGCCCTTGTTCAATATGCAGTGTCAAGGGTTACGGAAACAGCACTGTGAATTTAATATCTCGAATACATTTAAGGATCTGAATTGGAAATATTTGATATTTGTGATGAGGATAGTATAATATGAGGCTTAGGAAAAGCATGTTTCCATACAAAGCATGAACACCAAAACCAGTGAAATGGAGGTATGAAAAAGCCAGAGCATGGCAAAAATAAATAAAATAAAACAAAGTGGAAGTGTCACATAAAAATATGTTCTTCTGTATTATTTTTCAGCTGCATAATTGACATCCTTTTATTTAGTTTTTTGTAGACCAAAATGTAAATATTTTTATTTTAACCTAAAGAAGATGCTGGTAGAGATGTTATAAGTAGGGAAATACATTTAGTTATTTTTCTTCCATTTAATACCTTACTGAAAATTTAATATTATTTTTTAAAAAATGTAATCAACTTCCAGTTGTGCTAATTCTACCTAATCACCTAACCAGAGGCTTCGGGAGAAAATCCTTTGAAGAGGCATAATTTATAGATCTGTGACAGAAAGCACACTTTGTTTTTCTTCCTTGTGATTTGCTCTTTTTTTCTCATGTGTTAGAGGATTCTGGTATTTTACAAAAGACAGGAAAATGAACAGGGCGTTATTGCACCTGGCAGCATGCAGAGCTGACAAAAATAGCAACACTAAATGTAAACCTCACTTATTACAGATTTGGCTTCAGGTCTGACTTTCCAAGAAAGATATGCATATGGATTCCTCTACCTTGGGGACCATTATTTCCCCGCTTTCTAAGAGATTCCATGTTATTTTCCAGGTTCATGTTGTCAAGGTCAGGACCCTTCCCTTTTCCTGAGAACACCACCCTGTAGCCAGGCAATGCTTGAGGAAGTCGTTGGCGGGCATTGTTTTAGGGAGAAACTGTTACTTATTAGGAGCCAGGCAGGGTGCCAGGGACTTTACATGTTGTAGCAGTCAGAGTCCTAGAAAGCAATAGATGGCATGCTCAAACAGGGAGAATTGGGGAGAATTTAATAAAGGGACTATTTACAAAGGGGTCTATGGGGCTATTTTAGGGAAACTAGCAAGAGATGTTGTAGAGCATCAGGAGTAGGAATTGTGGGGAGCCTTTCCCACCCCTAGACTTACAGCAACTCAGGAGGGAGCACCTAGACCCGCGGTTCTCAACCTGTGGGTCGTGACCCCTTTGGGGGCTGAACGACCCTTTCACAGGGGTCGCCTAAGACCATCAGAAAACACATATATAATTACATATTGTTTTTGTGATTAATCACTATGCTTTAATTATGTTCAATTTGTAACAATGAAAATACATCCTGCATATCAGATATTTACATTACGATTCATAACAGTAGCAAAATTACAGTTATGAAGTAGCAACGAAAATAATTTTATGGTTGGGGGTCACTACAACATGAGGAACTGTATTAAAGGGTCGCGGCATTAGGAAGGTTGAGAACCACTGACCTAGAAGAACCCAGAGAGAAAGGGGCTACAAAACCAGAACCACAACCCACATTTCACCCCAGGCACCAAGCAGGGAGAGAACTCAGGGATAAATACCCCGCTCTCACTGTCCTGCCTACTCAAATTTCTTTCCATGCCTCCCATCCACCAAGTCAAGCCAGAAGGTGGAAGGCCAGGTTGCTCATTGATTTAGTTGGTACATGTCATTACCTAGGACACAGATGTGTATAGAAAATGGGAGAGTAGACTGGGGGTGGAGAATACTCAGCACACATAGCATGTCACTCACCCCTTCCTATCCTCACAACAAACATGTTATTCATGTCAGCAATTTACAGTGAGAGAAGCTTAAGTTCCGAAGGTCACGGAACTTTCGCCAGAATGCACAAGTGACAGCACTAAGATTGAAACCTAGAACTTCTTAGTCCAAAAGGTGTTTCTATATATATATATATAATATTATATATATAAAATATGTTTTTATTGATTCCAGAGAGGAAGAGAGTGGAAGAGAGATAGAAACATCAGTGATGAGAGAGAATCATTGATTAGCTGCCTCCTACATGTCCCCCACTGGGGATCGAGCCCACAACCCAGGCATGTGCCCCAACCAGGAATTGAACTGTGACCTCCTGGTTCATAGGTCCACGCTCAACCACTGATTCACGCTGGCCAGGCCAAAGTGTGTTTCTTTTTCATAACTATGGAAACTCTGAAGTTTTTCATAGGAAAGTGAGAAAGGCTGGAGGGCAAGAATAGAATTGAGAAGCACAAATAACAGGAGAAAAGCAAAACTAGAGAGAGAAAGTAGCTGACGCATACTGAGCACTGGCTGTATCCCAGGCATTGGGTTAAGCTTTTAAGAAATGTGCAGGATCCCATTAATCCTCTCATCAACTATATGAATGAGGTATTATTACCCCCATTTCACAGAAGAGGAAGCAGAGCCTTTGGGAGACTTAGTAATTGTCAGGGTCAGCCAAGTAGCAAGTGGTAGAATGAAACCTATGCAGATTCTGGGCTCAGGTCATAGAGAATGTGTGTTGGGGGCAGGGGGGAGGGGGCAGTGAGGAGGGGAGCAGGAACCAAGATGGAAAAAGACTGTCTGCCACAATTGCCCAGGACTTCAAGTGTCCTAAGAGCTTTTTCTTGTTATAGGAAAATCGCTTTTTTACTTCTGTTTATTTTCTGCTCGTTTTACTATTCATGCATTACAATATCAGTTGCGGTGGTGGTGGCAGAAAAGGAAATGAAACTCAGTTCGGCCCATTTTATTATTTTAGGGACACCTATGCAAATTGAGAGGCATATTCAAAACGGAACTCACCATATTCCCGCTGAAATCTGCTCCAAATTCTCTATGCTGTCTCAGTCAATGGCACAACCTACTTTTCATTATCTACCAGAATCTGGGGACCTTCCCAGGCGATTGTTATTAATAACCACTAGGTTCCTCTTTGAGTGGTTCTTTAAAATCACTCTATATCATTCTAAAAGCATTGCATCCCTTTTGGGAAGATTTATTTCACTCTTTTGAAATATAGATATCAGTTATCAGGCACCATGCCCTCTGCCGTTGCTTGCTCATCCCCTGTGCCTGCTCTAACACCTCAATGAGTGGCTCTTAGATGACTGAATGGAAATTGGGCTTCTGTAACTTTTCTACATAAATGAAAGCATTTGACTTGCTGCGAACATGTTCAGAAATGGATGCCTCAGAGTTTCCAGACATTCTTTCCTCGGAAAGACCAGGTAAGGCTGCGGTTGCCTGACTTCCTTTTTCATTTCCTTTGATATCCCACCTGATGTTAGCCCTGCTGTTCTTTAAATGTCAGACTGACTTGGAACCAGTCCTTTAACATGCTGTTTCATGGGGTTTGTGGATCTGAGGTGCATTCACATTCTCTTGCTTCTATTTTCATGAACTCTTCTAGAGGACATGGGTCAGAAAGCCTCAAGGTTAACTGACTTCCAGATGGCATTTTTCAACCAACGGGGCTATATTTCAAACTCTCAAATGCCTTGGACACCTAGTCAAGTGTTTTGGCATTTGTCCCTATCATTAGTAATGATTTCAAACCTGAGTGGTTGGCAAAGAATTCTTGAATCAAAGGTACCAAAGTTTCTTTGAGATCACTGAACGTAAAGCACAATCTTTTAGCTTCCAAGGAGGTGTGCAAAGCTTGCTCTGAAGAGAGAAGCCTGAGGGCTACACTCTTCAGGTTTGGAGTGTTACTTACAATGTCTCCTCTGCCACAGAGGCAGATGCATTCTAAATTAATCTCAGTTTATCCCTCTCCCCGCCCGCCCCCCTTCCCTCTATTATGTTTCAGCAAGCCATCTTGCTGAGAGAAGAGTGGAACGCCACTCTGCACTGCCTGGGCGCTGTAGCATTTGTGTTTAGTGGGCTGCTTTCTCTGTGTGACAATCTCTCTTACTGAATTGACATTCCACCCTGCTTGCTGCTTGCTCCCAGTGTCATCCCTTCTATCAGCATCTGTAGCAGTTGTGCTTCTTCTGGCTGAAAAGTCTCAATGTTTGCCTTTCAAATGTCATTCCTTCACCTCTCTCCATATTCAGACTCAAATGTATTCAGAATAAATGATGCACAAAGGACAGTTTAAACACAGAGAAGCAGTTGTGGGCAAGGCAGCTCCAGTTCCAGGGACTGTTCTTCCCTAACAACAAGTGTTGCATTGTCATTTAAATGCGTTTCTGGCACAGCAGACATGGCTGTGGATCTGCTTTGGCAACTGGAGAATGTTCAGTGGTTGCCAGGCAAAGAGTAGACGAAGAAGGCATAGAATGATCAGTTAACATGAGCTGCCTTTCGTTGGTTTCTCATACTCACTGCCCCTCAACAAGCTGGTCTTTACCATGGTAAAAGCTAGTAATCTCTCTCTCCCCTGCCCATGGTGGGTTCACCATTTCTCTCCATGGATCCTTCCACCTTGACCACATTAAGTCTTGCTTCAGATCCTCAAGTTTGATATTTTATCATTTAAAAATTATAATATGATAATGCCAATGAGAAAGGTTGTGAAATATGTATTAGCATCCAAATATGAGGTATTATCATGCAGTAGGCATGCCAGAATCTTATCCAGAATTTAGTCCTTACAGTTCAGACATGGCATAGGAATAATATAGCTCAGTTTATAATTTTTAAAGCATTAAGTTCATTTATTAAAATGACATCGCTGCCTCGCTGCCATTATGGTATGACTCAGGGTTGTTTTTCTAGTGGCTAATTGATAAGTAATGCAAATACCTTTCCACTGTGTGGTTTGTCTCCTTCATAATCTATTTGCCTCATGGTTAGCCAGGGCTGAAGGCTCTGTGTGTGGCCAAGAGCAGGG
Organism: Myotis yumanensis; assembly: GCF_028538775.1. Classification (NCBI taxonomy): domain Eukaryota; kingdom Metazoa; phylum Chordata; class Mammalia; order Chiroptera; family Vespertilionidae; genus Myotis; species Myotis yumanensis. Next base: position 75,090,669 of record NW_027223755.1, read on the forward strand.
TGAAGCCACTTGACCCATTTGGACATTAAACCCATCACTTCAACCTCATTAGATATAACTAACCACAAAAATAGTCATTAGAAAGCAAATTTTCCATCCTTGTAAGTTCATTTTAACTTTTGAGATCAAGAGAGATGAAAAATAATTATTTTCAAGCCTATATACCACCATAAAAGTTGCCTTGCCTTCTTCATTAACAGGTTCAAGTAAGAAAATATTTAATCTGCTTTTTAGTGCTAAAATCATAGTATTGTATATCTCTTATTATGCACTAAAAACTTTACTTAAGAGTACTGAATGTAAAATTAGTTAATCCTTATAAAGCTCTAATAAATGTCTAATATATATATATATATATATATATATATATATATATGAAAGCCTAAGCGATCGGTAGCTATGACGTGCACTGACCATCAGGAGGCAGACGCTCAACACAGGAGCTGCTGAGCTGCAGTGACTTAGCAGCTTCAGTTCTTGGGTGATGCACCCGGAACCAGAGAGGAGGGAGCCTGGTTCTGGGTGCATCACCGAAGAACCACCCTCTCACAATCCAGGACCCTTAGGGGATGTTGGAGAGCCAGTTTTGGCCCGATTACCTCAGGCCAGGCCGAGGGACCCCACCGGTGCACAGATCTGTGCACCGGGCCTCTAGTTCCAGTATAAGGCACATTAACGACTAAGTAAATTGCCAAGTGGCACACAGTAAGTAGTAAAACTGGGGTTTAAGCTGCAGTTGTAGCTGAAGAGACCATGCTCTTGACTACTATGCAATCCTACTCCCCAACCCCTTGATCTCGAACTACTACCATCAGCAACAACAAGTACCTGGACCAATACATGCTTTCTCATACTTTTCCTTTCATCATGATTCTAAGCATTCATAGTCCAACTCAAATGCCAGCTCTAAGTCCTTTGCCTGAGACCCTCACCAAAATAATAAATAAATATAATATTATTATTATATTTAAAGTAAAACGATTACTGTTCTCTAGTGGTGGCTGCCTTCCTGTACTGCTATTATAAAGGTGGATTGCCTGCTTTAATGCTGGCTTCTCTCCTGCAATGCAGACCCCCATATGCATAGAATGGGTCACATGTTTTATTCTCCATGTTGCTCATATGCTTTGGGCATGGACAGCATCTGTCTCTCTAGTTATCCACCATTAACTCCTCATATCTAGACATGAGTAAATCCTCTCAAGAGAGGGTAGATGATGAAGGAAACTAGCAATCCCTTCTTGAAGAGAAGAATAAATTTATATTTGAGGACATAATTGGTAGTTACCCTATACTGATCAACAATGAGCTTTAAACTTTTTCTCTTTTTCTCATTTTCCACATACATTCATTAGTAAGACGTGTCAGCAAAACCTTCAAAATACATCCTAAACCTGATCACTTTGATTTTTACAACTATCACCTTAGTCCATCCCGTGTCTGAGTTTATATTTTTTGTTATATAATAACTTTTCTAACTTGCCTTCTGGCTTTCACTTTTGACCTCCATTCTCCAACTACAGGCAAAGTGATAACTTGAAATTATAAATCAGATCATATCACTCTCCTGTTTTCAACTCTCCACTGGCTTTCATCACAACTTAAAATAAAACCCAAAGCCTTTATGATAGCCCTACATGGTTTAACATTGGCTGTTCCTTCAAACTCACTTTCTACCTCCCTAACTCTCACCACTGGAGATACACTGGCTTCTTTGATATCCCTGGAATATGCCAAATACATCTTATTCCAGGGCCTTTGAATTTGCCCTCTAGGCTCCCTACTTGGAATGCCCTTACCTCACACATTCATGGATATTCATTCCTATTTAAATTATCACCATGCCAGAAAGTACCTTTTCTAAAAAAATGTACCTCCCCAGTCATAATCTATGCCTTTACCTATTTCATGTTTCTTCACAGTATTTTGATTTCTTTATTATGTGTTTTCTATTAGAATGTAAATTCTCTGAGATGCAGGGCTGTTTTGTTCGTTATTTTATCCCTAGCAGATAAAAATGGTAGGTAGTAGATAGTCAATAAGTATTTGTTGAATGAACAAAATTTGGGTTAGTTCTAGATCTAAAATATGAGTTTTAGAAAGTTTCTCTGTTTAGTGCTATAAAATGTGAGTGGCTCAATTTCAAAACTACTAGTAACCTTTTAGGAAAATTCATGAAAATATTCCTTTTTTGTCTTTGAAGAATGTTACTGATATAGAAATAAGACAAAAAATGATCTGAATATGGGTTTAGGGACACAGCAAGAGAGAGAACAGCAATTGAGAAAGACAGAACCTGAAAGATGGGGTCCTTCTTATTTCAACAATTTAAAATGTGAATACTGTATCGATCCACGTAACATACCAAGATCCACTGAAATCTTGTTAGTATGACCAGCGTGAATGTCAGGATTAGAGATTTAGATCTTTTTAGCCTTATTTGGAAGTCAGTAGATTTGAGGTAATACTTTAGACTTCAGGCTCTGACAAGGTTTGCCAAATTGCAATCCTTTTGGAAAAAGCTATATGAGCCTGGGCATCTGGGAGAGATTTACAGAAATTGAATGCTATACATAGGAGGAGTTTATTGCAGTCCTTGTGGGTTGCACTTGAAGTATGCTGGAAGTTAGAGGCCCTCTGTGTCTTCCACTTTGAATACTTGGTTGCATTTAAACTCCACGTGAAATGATTTGTACAGAAGTCATGTCTGCTGATAAAGCCTAAACTCACATAGCTCAAAGCCTTATTTTGGATGACTCAATTGCACGCATACTCAGTGATTCCCTAAAGGAAACTATTTGGTATGCTTATCATATCTGATACTACTCCTGTTACCTATTATTAAAGCACAGCTTATCTGCAGGTTGGCAGCCTCCCACTGTTCGGACCCTGGTGATGGCACCGCCAATAGTTGAGTAAATGGCTGAAAAATCACAAGGTGCATGTTGCACTGCAGATTTGCTAATGGGCTGCAATCTTTCACTACTGGAGAGACAGAGCTACATAATTTTGAAGCAATGAGGGACTTTGTACTACTCAGACTCCTTCATTTTATAGTTACAAGAAACTAGTCCCCAGTCAGGGCAGTGGCTATTCATGTTCACCAAATTAGCTGGCAGTAGAGGTGACACTGGAACATGGTGTTCTGATAGCCTCTGTAATCTTTTTTTTCTTGGGGGTCGAGGCTTTATTGCAAGATTTATAAATGGGATAGGCAGAAGGTTGGCTCCCATGACCTTAAACCCCTGGTGTTACACCCATAAATACATTCTCTCACATGGCGAAAGGGACTTTCCAGATGTACTTAAGGTTACTAATAATCTGAGATTAACATAGGGACATTGCCCTGGATTATCCAGCTGTGGCCAGTGTAATAACATGCACTCTTAACAGGAGAAGAGAACTCAGAGAGATTAGTAGCCAAAGAAAGACAGAAGTGCCACTGATGGCTTGAAGATGGGGCGCCTGAGTCAGAGAACATGGGCAGCCACTAGAAGCCTCAGCCCACCGCCACACAGAAATGGGGACCTCAGTCCCACAGCCACATGGAACCAAAACTGGCCAACAATCTGAATGAGACTGGAAATGGGTTCCCCGCCCCCCCCCAGAGTCACCAGAAAGGAATGCAATTCTAATATCACCTTGATTTCAGAACCCAGGTGAGTCATGGAAACTGAAATAAATGGGTGTTCTTTTAAGCTACAAAGGCTTTGGTAATTTTTTTTTTTACAGCAGCAGTAGAAAATTGATACAGTTTGTCAAAACGTTTGGTGTCCTATATCCTCATTTTTATCTCTAAGTAGGAAAATGATATATGTAAATGTCAACTTGCATGCTAACTTTCACCCACACACGAGCAAGGGCTACCCCCATCCCAGTAAATGCCCTCCGATCTTTCTGGGGATCTCTAGTGGATGGGTTTTTTATGGCCTCACAGTAATGGCCTCTGTCTCTCCTTTCATGGGCCCCACTTGCTTGCCATTTCCATTGCTTTGCCAATGCCCCACCGCATGGGTTCACTCATATCTGAGATCAGGGAGGTGTTGCAAGATGCTCCCAAAGCTTCAAATCTCAGGAAGCCAGAGCTGTGCTGGTTCTGCACAGAGACAGACAGAATGGACCGCTCTGTCTCTCTGTTCCACTCACAGTCGCTGAGCTCCAAAGAAGCTTTCCCTGTGCTTGGGCATCCCACGGGGTCCTCTCTACTCTCTGTGAGGAACCTCACGACCCTTCATAGCCTTCTGCTGTGTGCCATCTCTTCCTACAAGGAGAAGGAAAACCAGTTCATGGGAGTCCCGCCACCTTCTTTCCTTCTTTTCTTCCCTTCTCCTTATCTTGGCTCCTCATCAAGTGGAAGGTATTCTCCCGATGACAAAACCAAACCTGCCTCCCTCACTAATGGAGAAAAGCTGGTGTGTAGGCCTCCGTGTATGCATGCATGCATGTAATTATTTGACCAGCACAAATATTCCTTATAAACTTAGAAATGATTTGCCCTTGGTTAAAATGAATCAGATGTTTATAATCTCTCAGCATGTTTTGGTGATAGAAACTACAGTGGCTAAATAGGGTTCCTAAGCTATGTATGTCCACAGCCTAATCCCCAGAACCTGTGGATCTTACCTTATATGGAAGAAAAAAAGTGATTAATTTAAGGGTTTTGAGAGGAAGAGTGTATCCTGGATTATCCAGGTAAGCCATAAATCCAATAATAAGTATTCCTGTGAGAGTGAGGCAGAGGACAATTTGACAGACACTACAGGAAGACGTCCGGAAGAGCAGGAGGCAGCATGGCCTCGGGGACAGAGATTGGAGGTTCCGAAAACCAAGAAATGCCTGGAGCCAATAGGAGCTGGAAGATGCAAGAAACAGATTCTCCCCTGGAGCCCTTGAAGGGAGTGCGGCCCTGCTCAGACCTTGATTTCAGCCGTCTGGCCTCCAGGGCTGTGAGAAAATACTTCTCTGTTGTTTTAAGCCAAGGCTGTGGCAATTTGTCATGGTAGCTGCAGGAAACTAACTCAGACAACAAACCTTTAGATTTTAAAATTGTGTAAAATATACAAAATGCTTTCCTCTTTAGATGCTCGCTTATGAAGAGAGGAGCTTTACTGCATGTAAATCAGTGCTCACAGCCACCTTGTTAGATGCTGAACTTACCAGAATATTTGGTCAAAGTATTTGTCAATGAGCTAGTTCTCCTTAAAAGCCTGTAACATTGTACTGTACATTGCTAATCAATTTGTATTTATTGAAAGCTTACTCTGAGTAAATCAAATCAGTATGCCAGGAACTATAGGGGAGGGAAAAACAGTGAAGAAATAATAACGCCAAACACTTTCATAGCACTATGTGTCAGGCACTGTTCTCAGTACCTGGCATATGATTCATTTATATAGCATAATATCCACAGCCCTCTGTGGTTAGAGCTTTTATTGTACCACTGTACAGAGAATTCAGAGGCACTGACGAGAGTCAGGTGACTTGCCCGAGGTCCCGGGCATGGTTAGTGCCATTGCTGGGAGTCAGAGTCTGGACTCATTGACTGCCCCCAACCTTGGGTGATAGAGAGAAACACACCTCAGAGGCCAACTGAAACCGTGAGATAAGTCCAGATTCTTAGCAGACTTGGTAATAACAGCTGTCCCGAGTATGCATTTTCTCCTCAGTGCAGATTTGGTGAGAACGGGAAAATGCAGCATTTAAGTCCTAGGTGTTGTTTTGGTTTTTTTCCCCTTTTCTTTCTTCTAAATTACATATACCCAGGCCCCAAAGTTCTCTCCTTACCCTGCTCTGGTCTCTGACAATCAAGGTTCTGTTTCTACAAAGATCTTGCCAGAAAGTGTCACACCCAGAACAAGATCCTTTTCATTGGAAAGCTAGCTTGCCGGGGAAGTGAAGGGAGGAGGGAGTGGTAAGGACCATTTATTTTCCTTCCCCAGGGCCTCTTATCTGGAGCACTTTGGGTTTCCTGGCTGGTGGCACCAGGGGGGCAGATGTTGGAAGCCTGTGCTCTGTGCAGGTGTAGCAAACACGCTCCTCGGGAGGTTCTCTTCCCACCGAGGTGATGGACAAGAGGCTGTGAACTGTGATCTAACCAAGCATCAGGCTTGTGAGGGTTGAAACTGCATAGACAGCTGCCTCCTTTACTGCCGGGAGGGGCCGGGAGACAAGCTGCCTGGTTGACAAGAGACTCCGAGGATGTGTGCGAAGGTGTTGCCAAAACAGTTAACAGAATCCACGGAGAAATTTCGATTTCTGTTGTTGGAAAAAGGGGAGGGAACTGAGGAAATTGAACTTTCAGGGAAGTCTGATAATTAAACTCAGGAGCACTGACAGGGTAGCTGAATGCAACAGATAAATAACTACTTTCCGGTAATTATAAGCCAGAATGGAAACATATGAGACAAGCTGGTTCACTTGGTATTTTCAAGTCTGACATTTAGATTCTAGGGGATATGTGGATCTGTGTTAACAGAGTTCCTTTTTCCCCACGCCCTTCCCCTTTCCCACTACCCATTGCTTCCTGAAAAAGAAATGTGATTTTGGCGCCAGTCTCCGGCATGTTCCATAGGCACCCTTCACATCACCTGGCACAGCTCAAAGCCCATTGCTGCTGGCACAGTTGCTGAGAGAGTGTCTGCTTTGCTAAACGTCATCACGTAGTATGAAAAAGAGCCCTAGTGTCCCCTAATAGAAAGACTTACTTTATTTATAGGTGTCCTTCATGGTCCTACAGTGAAAAGCTTCTGACAAGTCATCTCATGGTACAGATACATCATTTCACAAAGAGGAAACCGAGGCAAAGAGTCCTTTGCTAAGATGCACTGTTTTCCGTAGGAATAAAACAGACACTGAAGCCCAGAGAACAAAACCATTCTTCTCTTTGATGAATAGAAAGGACAGGGAGACACCCAATTTTCCTCCTTTCTTTGAGAATAGGGTTAGAATACTTTTAACAGCTGAATTCACACAATAGGATAAAGACTTCACCCTTTTCTCTGTGATGTGTGAACTGGATGGGCGCCTTGGTCTTTAGGCAGCGATGAGAATGAATGCTTTTTCTGGGCTGGTCTCATAATGAACCCACCCCATTGAAGAGCTGAGGGATGTCCCTGTGGCCTCAAGCCGAGTGACCTGCAGTGACCTGACTCCAACTCCAGATGGTTTAGGTTTTACTGTGCTGGCCCCCCAGCCCCATGCTCTCTCCACTGTTTTTCATTCACAAAAGCAGCGTGGTGATTTATTAATTTCTGTGGGAGAATCAGCCCCCAGTGCCCACCCTGTGGCCTGGTGGGGAGATATTTCCCAGCTTTGTTGGAGAAGACTGTCCACCCGCCTGGCACTTGAGCAGGACGAAATGGAATGCCTTTTGTTGTAAACACCTAATTTGTTCATTCTGAACTGTCTGAGTAACTAGATCAAAGACCAGTGTCAAATGCCTAAAGCAGTGTTTGTCAGCAGTGGACTTTTTTATTCCCCTTGTTCTAAAGCCACTGAAAGGGGGTAAAAGACTCTTACTGTATTTCCACAAAAGCGTTGGGAAAGCTCGTTGGCAGCCTCTTGCAACAGAATGAATACATGCTCCTGAGCACTGGCCATTTGTCTCCTGATTACAACAGACCCGGGGGGACTGGTGCTGGCTTTGAACTCCACCTCTTCCCCCCAGAGCCTCCTGCTCTGACAGTTCCACCCCCCAGCCTCCCAGCACAGAGCTCTGGGAGTCAGAGCTCCTCTCCACTGTGGGTTTTTGTCTGCTCACGAAATTAAAACAGGGCTTTCTCGTTTGTAGTGTGTTGACTTGTCTTGGGGGAAAAATGGATTTTTAAACTATCCTCATTAGGAATTCAGTGGTGGTCATAATGAACACATTGATCGCGCATGTGGGTTTCACATGCGTGACGAACGCGGGCGACAATGTAGAGGAAGCAGAGAAGGGCCTGAAAAAGGCATCCAGCCCCTAAAATGAAAAATGGCAACAGTGGGCACAATGGCATTAGTGGCTATGCTTCAGCCAACTGGGTCTTTTTGCTCGTGGATTTATAAGGACTCACATTATGCTTTGCTCCTTGTAGGACTATTGTTTTGAAATGAGGTAGAACATGTCTTTATTACCCTGAAAGCACAGCTTTTCTATTAGGCAGTCTTGAGGGCTGCGGAGGTGTATTCTCCTCACTTACATCTGTGTTCACTGGCATCCCTAAGCTCTGCTCAGGCCACCTTTTGGGAGGTAAAGCTTAGGCTGAAAGTTCATTTCACACTTCACAGCAGTTGTAGTCATTAACCTCTATTTCTTGCTTAGTTTTGTTTTATTGTTCATTTCCTTAAATGGAGAGTAAACTATAAAATATTTGCAAAAGCCTCCTCTACTTCAGATGATCTAAATTTGTTTTATACATATGCCCCCATCTTCTTTTATATTCATACTCACTTTGTTTTCCCCTCTTCACAATTATTTTTTCGTATATTATAAAAGAAGGAGGAGGAGGAGGAGGAGGAGGAGGAGGAGGAGGAGGAGAAGGAGGAGAAGGAGGAGGAGGAGGAGGAGGAGAAGGTGAGGAAGAAGCAGTAGCTGCAATGAGCTGTGCTTTGGCAGCTTCCCTTCCCTCCCGTTTCACGGCTGGGAAATGCTGGAACAAAGGCAGCCGGTGATCCTGAATGGGGCTCCACATTCAGCCCAGCTGGTGAGGCTGTGATCCGCCTGGGATGAGAATGCAAGCTTTTCAGCACTGGTTGAGATTTTTGTATTTATCTTTGGAATGTATGCTCAGCCATGCTGGCGAATGACGTGTTATTGCCGTGTCCTTATGTGGCCCACCACTTTGCTGAGTGAAATGGAAGAAGTGGAATGTAACCTGTCCACCCTCAGTCAGTACGAAGTAGTCTGGCAGTTGCTTTTAAAACACAAATAGAGTCCCAGCTCATGTCAGTGTCAATGTTATCAGGGATTTAGTTCTTGTTCTGTTCTGGCCAGATGTGCTTCTGCTGACATGTTACTAATGAACAGTTCTTGAGGCCTGGGGGGCAAGTAGCAAGAATGGGATGAACCAAAAAGGCAGTGAGCATCCTTAGTACTGGGGAAGGCATGGGGGTGGGGGTGGAGTAGTTATCTAGGTCACACCCACACTTCTTTTTTTTTTTTTTAATATATTTTATTGATTTTTTACAGAGAGGAAGGGAGAGGGATAGAGAGCCAGAAACATCAATGAGAGAGAAACATTGATAAGCTGCCTACTGCACGCCCCCCACGGGGATGTGCCCGCAACCAAGGTACATGCCCTTGACCAGAATCGAACCTGGGACCCTTGAGTCCGCAGGCTGATGCTCTATCCACTGAGCCAAACCGGTTCTGGCCACACCCACACTTCTTATGCAATGCACATCCCAATCTAGAAATCTAGCATTCCCATCGCAGGAGATAGTTCTCTTGTGTCCCCTCCCTGTCAACCCCCATCCCACCCCCCAGGTCACCACTCTTCTGATTCTTATCCCCTTAGATTAATTTTCCACATTTGCTTTAAGTTGCTAAGCCATCAAGTCCGATACGTACATCAGAAAGACAAACAGCACTGCTTTGAGAGTTGAAGTCTTATGTATATTTTATATAATATTCAGATTCATCTGACACTATAAAATATAATCTTTGTGTATTAGAGATATGTTAAGAATCATTCTGGAATATTTCCCCCTAAGCTATTTAGTATTAATGACATTTCATGAAAAATAGAGATTCAGTGGTTGTTATAAGTATTTGGTTTATAAACTATAAACAGATCTGTGAAGTTAAGGATTGAAATAGCGCAAAGGCTCCAAGTGTCTTAAGATGACAGTTTCATAGAACAGCAGTGACCCTTTTAACCTCATTAGATTAGCCAGAGCTCTCATTCTCTCCTAAAACACAGTTGACTGTGCCTACTGTTCTCTGCAAGCAACTGGCTAGTGGGCTGTTCTCGGTGGGTCTGTTCATTTGCCCCCTCTGGTTGAATGGATTCCTTTATTGTGTTTATATAACACAAGCTTTACTTCTTATTAATTTTATAAATATTACATCAAGTGGCCAAAACTGAATGTGAAGGAAATTAAATTTCTATGAAAAGAAATTTAATGAAGAATGACTTGATAAAGTTGACGTGTTAAAATAACAACAAAGTTGATGTCAAACTAGATGGACTTCACAACTGTAAAAAAATAAAAGAGGAAAGAAGTTCTCTTTAAATTCTTAGCCATCTAAAGAAACTAGACTGGAGGGCAAAGCTGATGCATGATGGAAGTTGTTTATTTTTATTTATTAAATAAACACATGGCACTTTCAATGAGCTCGGCACTGTTCTAGGTGTTTGAGAAATATTAACCCACTTAGTTCTCATAACTACTCTGTGTGGTAGGTAATATCCCATTTGACATAAACTAAGGCACAGAGAGGCTATGTAACTTCCCATAAGTCACACAGCTAGCAAGTAGCAGAGCTGAGCTTCAGAACCCAGGCAGCTTTGTTTAGATTCCGTTCTCTTTCCACTGTGCTGCCCTACCTCTCTTTATCTATGACAGTCTCTGCAACTCTCCAATTGACACTTCCACTTGCAGAAGGAAAAACACAAAATGCTGTAGCTCTTCATCAAAAGACTGAAGAAGGAAATTTCAACCTAAATTGTGTTTTTGTTCAACAAAAAATGCTTCTATTATCTTGGTTTCTCTCTTTTTAAATATTGGCTTTAATCTGTTGCTGTTTACTGACCCACTTCCATTGGATAAATGGGCTTCTACTCTGCAAACAATGGCTTAATACATTCATTTCCCATCAAGTTTTAAAAGAGCACAGCTGTCTAGTAGATTTGTTAGCAAGGCCAAGATTATCTGTGAAATGAAAAAGAGTTGAATTAGATGACTTATCAGACCCCTTCTAACATTAATGTTTTGTGGTCCCAAATGTCTAGGCTCTGAGGGGCTTCGTTAGCTTTATATGGTTGTATGAACACAGATGTACATACCTTTAACCTCACCCACCTGCTCATAATTGAAAAACAGAATATGAGGATACTTAAATAAGCCCAAACCATCTCCAAGGCTGGCAAAACATCTGTTACAAGTCATTTTCTTATGTGAAAGGACAAAACTTTCCTCTCTTTTTGTTCTTGCTATTATTTTTCTTAATTAAGGAGTAATTTGCAGTCATTCACAGTAATCCAATGAAATGCTCAGGTCCTATGCTATGAGTTTTAATAAATATATATACTCATGTAACCTACAGTTTGATCAAGTTATATGTAATTTCCATCACTGCAGAAGAATTCTCAGGTGGCTCTTTTAGTCTGTACCTTCTGAGCCCTATAGGCAACTGCTCTTTTGATTTCTATCCTCAGAGATTCGTTTTCCTATGAACAGATTTGATTTTCGATTGTCAAACAATATAGTGTAATACAGCTTATCTATCAGAAACTAAATAGTATTGTATTTGGCACTGAAGTGTTAGGTCTGATCTATATAATACTTGGACTCATCTGAAAATATAAAATGTAAATGAGTAGTCAAGTAATGCCATGCTGATTTCGTCATCTGCTGAAATACTGATTTAAAAATAACCGCTGAGAGGAAAAAATAAGTCTAGAGAGCTGGAGTTCCCAAGTTTGATCGCTGAGTTTGTGCGTATTTTTGCAGATCATGATATCTCTCGTGCCCTCTCTTTCTCTTCCTCATGTGCACATGGAAAGGATTGGACGAACGGCCTCCAACGAAGGTACCTCGTGCTGCCTTGTCTTCTCAGAGCATTACACTCAAAGCACATTACAAACCCAAAGTGAAGGCATTGCCTTAAAAACTGTCCCTTGGATTATGTGAAAACCTATGTTGATGTTGTAGAATGAGATATCTATAAAAAACAAATTACTTTCAAAGTCATTAGTTTAGGCAGTATCCACTTATTTATAATATTTTTTATTCCATCACATGCCTCTTGAAAAGAATGATTGTTCCTGTTGTTTATTGCTGTGTAAGAAAATTCCACAAAGCTGGATAGCTTCAAACAATATATTGCAAATAACTCTCCCAAGTCCTGTGGGTTGATTCGTTTCAGCTGGGCAGTTCTCCCTGGGCATTTCTCATGTGCTGGCCATCCAATGGCAGCTGGATCTAGAGGCCTCTGAAGGTTTCTTACTCATATGTCTTGTGTCAGGGCTGGCATGGATGAAACAGTTTGAACTGGTTGGGTATCTCCATGCAGCTTCTCTGTGTGGCTCACTTGGTCATCCTCCGAGCATAGGGGTCTCAAGATACTCTGACTTTTTACTTGGTGGCTGGCTTCTTCCCAAAGTGAGTGATGTAACTGGCAAAGGCAGAAACTTCTAGGCCTCTGTAGGTTTAGCTTCAAAAGTCAAGACGCATCACTTATCCCTTTCACCATATGCTATTGGTAATGAAGTCACTTCACCTACCCAGACGCAAGGGGAGGGATATTAGACACTACCCCTCAATGGGAGGGGAAGGGGAGAAATGCCGCCATCTTTAACCTACTGCTATGAGGTTTATATTTTTAGACAAAAAAACAACAACATAATCTCTCTCTTTTATGTGCTCAACAAACGTCAATGTGTAATTCACTATTTAATAGTTAAGTCATTTATTAAGTCAAGAGGTCAGAAATCTCATAAATTTTAGATATATAATCTTGACCAAGTCACCGCACCTGTTTGAAATTTGGACTTTTTTTTCTGTAAAACTTGTCATCTCACCCTCACCCCTTTAGAAGAGTTATATGGATTATGAGATAACATATGTGAAAGTGTAGAACTGTGAAAACTAATATAATGTAAGGTATTATCTTGGTTATCATAAAAATGACAATAATTCCATTTCTTCTGCAAAACAATGAAGTAAAATAAATGTCTTCTTAAAGGTCGTTGAATTCCCCAAGACAATTTTAGATACTTCACCATTTTCCTTTTGTCATGAAGACTAGTTTTGCAGAGATTCCTTTCCTGAATTCTGACTTACTGTTGAACCTGTTGTATTTTTTTAAATAACATGAACACTAATCCCCACCTGAAATTGTATTACCTATTCATTCATCTCTCTGTTTGGGTATTTTTTGTCTCCTCTGGCATATTTGGTGCCAGATGTCGTTGAGTAAATGAATGAGTGAGTGAGTAAATGACTGGTGTTACTATGTTAGACAATCTGGCATCTCGTTTTGAAATTTCTTTACTTCTATAGCTCTAACAACTTCCATTTACATTTGACTTCAACAATACATTACAGGAGTCAACTTGAAACTAGTCGTTTCTTGAAGCAACGCCTTTTCTCAATTTTCCCTCTCTGGATATGGCCTCTTACAGCTGAGATAAACCCTGGCAATCCTTTCTGAGGCACTTGTCTGGACTATGTCTCATTCTTTTAGATTTTATTATCGTTGTCTCAGGCGAGGGATTCATCTTGACCTTTTATCTAAACTATTACAAAAACATTCTAGCTAGTTTTCTTCTTCATCACATCCCACGAGCGTTAGCATCTTAAAACTTAGGTTTTGTAATGGTATTCTGCTCTTCAGAAAACCTGTATGCACCACCCCTGTGCTTACAGGAGGGATTACAGGCTCCACAAAATTGTAGTCTAGTTGTGTCCCTCTTTTCCTGTCCATCTTTTCCAGTAGTGCAGACTCCCAACATTCCAACAATGCAAGTCTTCTAAACAACTGTGTTTCAGTCTTTAGAGGGCATTCAAGTAACCTGGGGATGTTGTTAAAATATAAGTTCTGATTGGGAAGTTCAAGGATGGAGCTTGACACTCTGTATTTCTAACAAGCTCCCAGGTAGTCAGACCTCTCTTGGAATAGCAAGGCTCCGTTATGGAGTGTGTATGCCATGTACTTCCATGTATCTGTGCCATATTCTGTTCTCTCGCCCAGAATGGTTTTCCTTACCTCACTGTTTGGTAAATTCCTATATTCTGAAAGCCTAGATCTCATACTATTTCTTAAAGCCTTTCTTTCTACCTTGCTCAGGAAGACTTCATTGAATCTTTATCTGTTTTCTTATAGTGCTTTGTTGATACATGTTTAGTTGTATATGTTTTTTTGTTTTTTCCTTCTAAGCTGTGATTTTTTTGCAGGCTGTCACAGTGCCATTGCAATTTATGTTGGAATTAAAACTCATACCCAAAGTAATTATTATATAATCTATAAAGCATAGAGTATAAAATATACAATGTATAAAGTAGAGAGTATTCAAAAAATCCTATGGGAATACAGAGGTATGTGCAAGAATTGCTGTGTGTAAACTATGTGCTAGTATACTACAAAATGCCTTATATAGCAGCTGCTCAATACATATTTGTTGAAATTGTTTTAAAGCATGATATTAAGTTCAAAAATTTATTACAGAAAATGCTGGTCTGGCTATCAAGACATTTTTACTCTCTGTTGGAGAATGTGTTAGACCATAAATTATCTTCTTGAAAAATGTATAATATTTACTATCTAATTTAATGATCCAAAAATCTGTACTGAATCAGAAGTAGAAATGTTAAAGTAATTACCTTGAGAACTCAATTTAATGAATGCCCAATATGTGAAAGCATTATTTCTGTAATCTTTTTTATTGCCCAATTTATCATTTTTATTATTCATTTACTTATGCTATATAGTTCTAGAATGAATTATAATCTCTATCCCCCCATTTTTTCAAATATGATCTCTTAGAAAGCCACAAAAAGCTTTTATTTGAGTAGAGTTTTGATACTTGTTAAGTGAGTCTATTTGATTCTTATGTGCTTTAAATAATTTCCCTAGAGTCTTCCCTTAATTATATCCATACATGTGTTTAAACAAGCATTTGCTTTCTTATAGTCAAAATTCTTTCAACTTGATCTTCCAGGGTGACTAGAAAACTCAAACTGTGCTGTTTGCAATCATTTAATGGTTGTGGTCTTTTAAGCATAGAATTCTGAGTTAGGAAGGCAAAGTCCTTGCATGGTATAAATATTTGTATTATACAAATAGCGAGGGGAATATACAACATGGCCAACACTGTTAATTACATGACATTGGCCTCCCTCACACCCACCCTAGATTCAAAACAAGAAATTACACATATGGTTTGTCACCATCACAATTAAAGAGTTTTTCCTCTTAGAACATACAGAGGAACATCTTGGTAAGAATGAATCATAATCTTGAAAAATAACCGATTCAACTGCAGCTTCAGACTCTTAAGAACTTCTTACATGATTTTGGCCTAAATTTTAGTACATTACATAATTGTTGTAGAAACCTGTAAGTGGAACTTTGCAAAATGCTTCCAAAGCTTTTAAGATTATCTAACAAATCATACACACCAACAGAATAATACTTCCAAGCTCCAAGTTGATTGTGTTAGAGAATTTTAAGAATGAAATGAATATAAATTTACAAAGATACTAATACTTTTCTATTTGCATATAAAACAATTAATTTGAAAAGAAGTACAATAGTAACCCAAACATTTCCCAAGGTGTTTTTAAACCTATTAAGAATGATGCATGATGTTGAAAAGAAGGAAGGCTTTATAAAGCAAGCTCCAGGAAAGAGTAAGATATTAAAAAGTGAATCAATTCTTTCGATTATTTGAGTTTGTTTTACAGCTTTGTTTATCCTAAAATAAATTTTATTTCTTCAACAAACTACTATGATAAAAATAATACCTGCTGCCCTCACCAGTTTGGCTCAGTGGATAGAGCGTTGGCCTGCGGACTGAAAGGTCCCAGGTTCGATTCCAGTCAAGGGCATGTACCTTGGTTGCAGGCACATCCCCAGTAGGAGGTGTGTAGGAGGCAGCTGATCGATGTTTCTAACTCTCTATCCCTCTCCCTTCCTCTCTGTAAAAAATCAATAAAATATATTAAAAAAAATAATAATAAACTTAAAAAAATAATACCTGCTATACAACTTTATTTTGGAATTTGGGGGTGGATGTGGGAGATACAGCAAAGTCATTTGTTGTATTTTTAATGTGGGGGAAAATCTCTTCAAGTTTTTAGCTTCCAAACTGAGTTTGATAAAAAAGAATTGATAAGAGAACTGGCTGATGACTACCTTGCTCAGTGACATAAACTGCTGATGTATCAATTTGGTTTGAATAGATCTGGAAATATCAAGCAAACTACTTGGTAAGTGTAATAGCTTACACTGTTTCACGAGAGTTACTGCAAATTAGAGATTGGACAGGCTTGTGTTTCCATAGGCAAAATGGAAATTTTCTTTCATGAATTTGGACAATGTGGCCAGAGTCATTTCAATCCTGTCTGTGAAAAAGTGTATCAATTTAATTGAAGCATGATTCTTTAGCATCCATAAAGATGGCTACTATCTATGCTGTGTGAGTAGCTAGCTAGCTTTGGTGTTTTTCACAGTAATGTAATAACCCCTTCTGAGCAACCATTCTGTAATTGTCCACAGTTGTTCTTTGCTGAGAACTAATTAGCATAACACATCCAGGCTTCTATTTCTAGAGACTAGAAGCACTATGTCCTAAAGATGGTGTATTTTGCATCAAAGAGATAGTGATAATAAAAATTATTAGTATTATATATGGAAATTATTTGAGATCTTGTTTCTCATGTTCCTCTATTTATTTGAATAATATACTGGGGGTAAGGTACCCTAAAGCAAACATAGTAGAGGGAAGGGCTTCAAGACCTGCAGCCAAAATGCCTTGCAGGACATTGGTTCTGTATAAACATCCATGGATACATTTGGTCCATGACAAAGGCCCTTGATATTCGGCCCCATTTACAATTATTTGACCAATAAAACATAGTATTGTTATGTATTAATCCTATAAACCAAGGTATAAATAAACGTTATGGGCTCTTTGAACCCAGGGATGTTTTCTAAGTGTGGACATTTTTGACAGGACCAAATATCAAGGCCCATTTGGCATGAACCAGATATGCTCATGGACACTTTGGATGGGACCAAATTTCCAGAACCTTCAGGCATGGACCAAATGATTCTGTGGACATCTTGAACATGACCAAATGCCCACTAATCACCGAAATGGTGTAGAAAATGCAACTTCATCTGGGGTTAGTACATGTGACCAATAACAAAAGAAAGGATGAAGAGAGAAATGCCTTGCCCAGCAGTGGGGTTTTGTTTGTTTGCTTATTTGTCTGATTCATTCACTTACTAAAATAACCACCGCCTAGAAAAAAAGAGCTGCTTTCCTCTTTTAAGATGAAAAGTTTTGAAAGGAAACACTGCAGTTTAGTCTAAAAAACAAAGGGAAGGCTAGCAAGCCCGAGTGGCCACAGGGCACCAAGAGAGGGTTCCAAGTCAGAGTGTAGGAAAAAGGGTCAGGCAACAGACAGTAGCCACGAGCCATAACTAAAGAAGACTGCTGTTTCCTCTAGTCACTTAGAGACCCAAGAGACGGGGGCTTCACGAGACAGTTACGTAGCATATCTGGACCGCATGGCTAATGTTGCTCTCTGTTCAATTTCATCCCAAAGCACTTCACTATGCTCTGTTAAACAGGAAGCTTTCACTTACCCAATAGAAATCATTTCCCAGGTGCCGAGTGAGGTTTCATGTGAAGTGAAAAAGCAAAGCCCCTTAAAAAAGTAACCTTGTCCTTTGGGACAGGGTCATTTTAACCCTAGAATTAAACGACACTCAGATTAGTTGATATTCAAGGTAATTGTGCCATCTAATCCCTCTACTTCTTTTGCCTGCAGAAACAGCCAGACAATAGCTTTGTTACAGAACAAACCCAAATGTAGGGTTCACTATATAGTAATTCAACCACATAGCAGAAAAGATCTTGTGACTAATGCAAACCATTTGGTTTTTGAACTTGTCTCATGAATAGATTCCCTTGACATAAAATTTTGCTAGATTGACCCCCTTCCCTTCTCTTCTCTTCTCACCACCTCCCTTCTCTTCCCTTTCCTTTGGATACTTCCAAAAAAAAAAACACGTTTTTTCACCGATACAGAATGTAAGCAGCTAGATGCCTCACATTAATACCTCTAGCCATAGCTTACATTGAAAAGCTAGTTCCAACGCAGGTACTTTGCATGCACTGGCAGCCTAACACCATTGAGAGCCTCCATATGGGTGCAGGGACACTGGACTGTGGATTATCCCAAAAACTATACAGTCAACAGCCAATGTAATGATGGAACACAAATGATAGTAGGTTATAGCTTAGACTCCTATTTTGGAGGGTGGTGTTGGAAGGGAGAACAGAATGATTCCTTTCTATGCCTGTCCTCTTTTCAAAGTAATAACTGGAAGACATTGATTAAAGTTACTGAATTAAAAGTACAAAAACAATACATAAAACCCCAGAAATGTTATGAGTCAGTAGTAGGAATGCTCCCTGTCAGTCACAGGATGCTAAGCTTTATCCATTTCAAGTGCATATAACTCCTTAGGGCATTTTTTTTAGGGGAGTACAGTCTCATTCCAAAAAAAAAGAACTTGAAACATTGATCCTGCCAATTTAGATTTTACGAGGGATTTAAAGTCACCACCACCTTCTACAGGGTTCATTTACACTCAGTTGGGACAAATAATGGCTTAGCAGGAATTGTTTGCAATCCTGGCGGACTCCTGTGGAGCTAATAAGTCTAGAAATACCACTTGGATGGAAACGAATGATAATATATTATTATCTGTTTTAAAAAATCCACTCCGTAGTCTCATGTATAAAAGTAAAAAATGCACAGGGCTTAGATATCCCTTTATTGTATCAAATTAAATCGGATTTAATGCCTGGTTGTGTGTCATCCAGCTCAGACCCATTTGTACAAAGCTGTGGAGTGAGGAGCGGGTTCAGATGAATGAATAGCTTTCTCATTACTTCACCCTATTCTGCTGTCTCTTTTCCTGTCCTTTGTATTATAATGGAGGACAGCTGTGGCAGTGAAGTGAATATTAACTAACCCCAGAGCCTCAGCAGATTGTGACTTTAATCCCTGCAAATACCAATAAAATCAAAATTTAATTACACTCAGAGTAGCTTTGTTAATGCCTGAAAAATATTTAACAATTAGTAGTTGGCTTAATTAAGCAAACTGCCTTTCACAAGCAACCTGAAAAGTCCTCCTAAGCCCTTCCCCCATCCATTTTTTTTAAATCCCTTAGACTAATTAGTCTGATGTAAGCTCATGGCACTTCATTTACTATCACTGAGTTTGCTGCCTCGTTGATCTAGGCTCCGAGCTTAACAGTCTCTAATAAAAGAGGAAGTTCTAAAAAGAAAGAAATCAGACTCACTGTACACAGCTACTTAACAAAAAATGATGCTTTTACTAATAAATGTTCTGGATGGAGATATATATATATTTTCTCATTCATATACACTGAGTGGCCAGATTATTATGACCACTTGATGTTTGTAGGCAAATTAGCTATAATTTCGCACTGAAGTTGCTAGAGGGCCAGACCATTATAAACAGGGAAGCAGGTTGTTTACCACGACAGTAGAAGTGATTTTTTTTCTGAAGATATGGGTAAACGATTTAACAGCCTTTGAACATGGGATATATATATATATATATAGTGGCCAGATTGTTATGACCACCCCATCAGTACTTCCTTGGGCCACCTTTTGCTTTCAATACTGCAGTGATTCTTCTTGGCATTGACTCCACGTGATGTTGAAAGGTGATCTGAGGAATCTGACACCATGCCTGATGAATAGCACTGTCCAGTTCTGTGAGATTTGATGGTTGTGGAACCAGCTGCCTGATGGCTCTTTTAACGTCATCCCACAAATGTTCAATTGGATTGAGATCTGGTGATTGTGGGGGCCACCTAAGCAAGGTAAAGTCTCCCTCGTGTTCTTGAGACCACTCCTGCACAATATGAGCACCGTAGCATGGCGCATTGTCTTGTTGGAAGAAGCCATCTCCATTGGGATACACCATCAACATGATAGGATGAACTTGATCAGCAACGATACTTAGGTATGTGGTGCTATTCAGACATTGTTCCACACGAATTAAAGGGCCCAAATCATGCCAGGAAAACATGCCCCAAACCGTAACACTGCCCCCACCAGCTTGAAGGGTTGTACTCATGCATGTGGGGTGCATGTTTTCATGCTGTTTCCGCCAAATTCTCACTCTGCCATCTGCATGATGCAACTGAAAACGTGATTCATCGGACCACATGACTTTTTTCCAATGCTCGACTGTCCAATCCTTGTGTTCCTGTGTGAATTGGAGACGTTTTATTTTGGTAACTGCAGACAGCAAAGGTGTTCAAACAGGCCTTCGGCTTCCATATCCCATATGATGCAGTGTACAGCTAATTTGCCTACAAATGTCAGGTGGTCATAATAATCTGGCCACTCACGTTCAAATATATCCCACATTCAAAGGCTGTTAAATTGCGTTGTTTACCCATATCTTCAGAAAAAAAAATCACTTCTGTCGTGGTAAACAACCTGCTTCCCTATTTATAATGGTCTAGCACTCTAGCAACTTTAGCGCGAAATTATAACTAATTTGCCTACAAACATCAGGTGGTCATAATAATCTGGCCACTCAGTGTATATTATGTGTGCATGTATATATAGATCAATAGATACACATATAACAGAATCACTATATCTGTTACATTATTAATTATGGAAGATTCTAAAAAGGTCAAATAACAAATTAAGACAGAGTAACCTCTAGCAAAAGAATTATTCTCTGTTCATATCGATTGGAAAACTATCTACATTTAAGTTTGGAAGGGACAATGTGTACTCTTGTTTCTAAACAAAATAAAAATAAACAAAGGATGAAAAAGCTGTTAAAGTGTAAATTCCACTCTCTGATTGATACATAATATTACCTGACCTACTCAGTTCCATGTTCATTTCCTCATGCAAGCACCAAATGTTTATTGTTACTTGCTGGGAGGTACAAATATATTACTGTAAATCTTTGTCTGTACACCTATGGGATGTTTTAAAATGCCACAAAAGGGTAGCTCATACTATCTAAGCTTCATTTGTACTTGCATTTTTGAGAAAGAACTTGACCGTAAATAATTGAGAGAATAAGATACAGTAATACTTCAAAAGAAGTCAATTATTCAGTCAGAGAAAGACACACATCTCATGATCTCACCTATATGTGGAATCTAATGAACAAAACATACTGACAAACAAAACAGATCCAGAGACATAGAAACATGCAACAGACTGACAAATCTCAGAGGGAAGGGGGGCGTCGGGAAGAGATTAACCAAAGAGATTATATGAATATATGCATAACCCATGGACTCAGACAATAGTGTGCTGAAGGCCTGGGAAGTGGGCGGGAGGAGGGAGTATGGGGTCAATTGTGGGAAAAATAGGGACATCTATAATACTTTCAACAAGAAAGATAAATTTTAAAAAAGAAGAAAATAAAACAGAAATGAAAAATAACAACAAAATTGCCTTGGACAACCAAAACAATTCCCAGAGTTATCAAGGAATTTAGAGACCAGGGAGTCCAACCTCATATTTTACAAAGGAGAAAACTGGAATTTAGAGTTTAAGAGGTCTCACAGGGCCATAGGAAGAACTGTCACAGAGTCCGTGCAGAGCCATCCTGGCCCCCACACCAGACCATTCTTTCTGTTATTCAACATAACAATAGCAAGATACATTATATAATTTCCCAAATCACAGCAGATTGGAAGCTACAAATTAGGTGCTGACAAAGGGCTTCTAGAGGCTTAGAGTTCAGATGTGAAATATTAGAACAAATGGTAAAAATTGGGAACCTGATAAGTAAAAATTTAAGTAATCTGGAAATAATGGTCTCTTGGTAACATCAACCCAGCAGACAAATAAACATCCCAAAATGTTTTAGTTGGAAATGCAGATCTGTGCTGCCTCAGCTCATCTCATTTTATGGTGTGTGTGTGTGCATGTGTGCGTGTATGATTCCCTCCTTTGGGGCTTTTAAGACAATACCAAAAAAGATGGAGATAACATGCTGATTTAGTTATTTTCTTTTTGAGAACATCAAAAGGAAAATATTTTTCTCTGCTTCTAGTAAGTTCTGAGTATTTTAGTGTAAATGATATGTTCATTTTTTAATCTAGCAAAAAAAATGACCTGTAATCTCATTTTTAGGGTATGTTTGCACCCATATGGAGTTTTTCCTTTATACCTTTCTATTCTTCCTCATGTAAGACTAGTTCTTAAGTATTTTGGCTGTTGCTTAATTCAATAATTAAGGGGAAATAGAAGAAAATGAGTATCATTCATGTGTATGTGTGTGAAAGGATGTGTTTAGTACACCCACACCTAACTCCGTCAGCAGTCTCCAATCCGATACAATTTTGTACTTTTCCATGTAATTGGCAGGGTATGTTTTAAGTCTCATGGTTGGCTGAGGATGGAGATGAAATCACAGTTCATAATACAGAAGAAGGAGTACATATGGGTTGTGATTGAGATACTTGTATTTGGACTGAAGAATTGTGCGGCGTCTGGTGAGTGTGTAAATTCCCCAGTGGCAGCAATTTCACTCTTAAACAGTACAGGAAACGGCACATTATATTTCAAAGTTGATATCTTTTAAAAGCATGTATTAACATGGTAATAGAAATTGATGCAAAATCTTAAGGATTTTGCAAGAATAACTGGTTTTAATGGTATATGTGACTTGTGCTTCAAATTCTTTTGTCTATTAGTCACATACACATATCTTTATTTGTTCTTGAATGTATGTGGCATAACTATTAACCAAATGTTCATTCACCATCAAATTCTGCTTCTTCCGTGTGTTTTCTCATTCAAAAGAACATAATCATTCTCTTTAATGATACATATAATCCACTTCTAATGGACTGTTATACCTCTTTTCCATTCTTGAAAAGCATTATTGCTTTTAGTTTTTTTAGTTAAATGCTATACAATTTGAACATAGTAAAATATACTTAATTGATCTTTAAGTTTCTCTATAAAAGAACAGCAAGTATTAAGAGACAAACAAAAAAATTGCCAAAATCAAATCACTTCAACTGTCAAAACTTTTCAGGTGAAATATGAGTGGAAATCCTCTTCTACTTCAAGTAAGCATATTTGTGGGTACAGTATTCTCTTTTGACTTTGAAATCATTTGAAAATAAAATAGCTCGTCCATACTTGTTTTCAGTTTGTAAAATGTCAGCTGTAGCTATGAGATGGTCACTGAGCCTCATCATCTTGACTAATAGGGAAAGAACTGCTTTATAGGGAGGTACATTAAATCTTTCATGTTTCCAAAGTATCACTTTATGTATGCAAGCAAGAATTGATCTAATCATGGGCTGGTGACATTACTTTTAACATCACCTCTTTAATACATCCTTCAATGCCTAATACACACACACACACACACACACACACACACACACACACACACACGTGTCCATCTCTCCCCACAAAAGAGAAGAGAAACTGTTACATTAATTATTTCTTGTGATTTAAATTTCAAGACAATTTATATTTAACTATACTGATTATTTCTTATGTGATCACAGCACAATGAAAGATCTTAAGCTAGTTAAAGCCTGTCACTTAAGGTGAATAAAACCTCAAAGATAGGTAGAATAATAACGTTGGAAGAACACAAAGAGCCCAACCTCCCTACTTCAGACACATGGATTTCTCAGTTCAGCATAAGTAATTTTCAACCCTTTTGTAAACATTTCTACAGCTGGAGATTCTACAATTAACTAGGAATTTATCATCCTGATACTCAATAGCCATTTCTAATGTCCATGTAAAACCGCTTCCATCTCCTTCTAGCAGATTTTTCCATGGTGGTCAAGAATAACTGTGTAGGATACTCCCGATACAATAGTGACTGAGTTGCTCCTTCTCTCTTAGAGACTGGTTGCTCCATAAATCTTTTTCCATTTAAAAAAAATATATTTTTATTGATTTCAGAGAGGAAGGAAGAGGGAAAGAGAGAAACATCAATGATGAGAATCATTGATTGGCTGCCTCCTGCACGCCCCCTACTGGGGATTGAGCCTGCAACACGGGTATGTGCGGATTTGAACCATGACCTCCTGGTTCATAGGTCAACACTCAACCACTGAGACACACCAGCCAGGCTATTTTTTTTCCTTTTTAATGATGAAAATATTTCATTTGTTTGCCCTGATTTGGATTTTGTAATTAAACTCAATATTGCTTTTTTTTTAAATACCAATTTTAGATTAGTTACTGAATTCTTGTTGGAATATTTCCAATAACATATTCTATTTGAATTTCTTCAGCTCAGATATTTTCAAAGAACTGTACCCACAACACATATCCATTCCCAGGGAAATGCCAGGGAACATTATTGGGTAGTATTCAAATACCATAACATTCAAATTTCCTGGCAAGGTTGACAGTAATACACAGAATGATATGTCAAAATTACTAACTTAAGGATGTATTTTGGTTCCAGACTTATTTCTTATTACATCACTTATAGGATTTGTATAAAGGATGCTATGTAAATATCATTAATATTTATATATTTGCAAAACAGATTCACTGTTAGCAGCAATCAGGGGCGGGAACACATTTATAATGTGACAACAACTAAATGTAAGATTGATTCAATGAGAATTACTTCTCCCCCATGTGTTCCTGTCCTGGTTCCCGGAAATGTCACCATTAACCTTTCACTTTAATTTCCTGTTCTTGCTTTCAATTTGGCATCTGCAATTTCTTCTAACCAGTAATGTCTCTATGTTGATTGTTAAGCTTTAAATCTTACAGGAGAATTGTAATTCTTTTCCTCTGTTTTTTTTTCCTTAATTTTTTAAATTAATTTTCTCAGGATTCAGGAGTAAGAAAAAGAAATACATTTCCTGAAATATGTTGGGAAATAATTTCCATGGAGGAAAAGTAAACTCAAGTTACTCTCTTACTTCTTCAAATCTGTACTGTTGCAGTGGTGGAGGACACTTTGTTCATTTTTTATTATTAAAAATATAAAATTTAGAATGTGCAAAGGACCTTTGAGTATATATCACAGGCCCAACAATTAACAATAAATCTTATTTAACTGGCACACCTACCCACTACTCCCACCCTCATTTGTTGGATTATTATTAAGTAATTCCCAGACATCATTTCGTTTTATCCCTATATGCTTCACTATAAAATTGTAAAAGATAAAGGCTCAAAAATCAGGGTAGTACTGACATAAGAATAAACTTATAGATCAATGTAATAGAATTGAGAGCTCAAGAAAAAATAACCCAAATAAATACATCTATTGTCAAATGATTTTGTAAAAGGTAATAAGACATTTAATATAGGGAGGTAATGGGTTTTTCAAGAAATGGTGCCAGACAACTGAATATCCACATGCAAAAGAATAAATTTAAGCCCTTACCTCACACCATATACAAAACATTTACTCAAAAATGTATCAAAGACTTAATTGTAAGAACGAAAACTATAAAACTCTTAAAAGAAAATTTTGTGCCCATAGATTAGGTAGTAATTTCTACGATGACACCGAAGTGCAAACCACCAAAGAAAAAATAGATAAATTGGACTTCTTTATAAGTAAAACTTTGTTTTTTCAAATGACATCATTAAGAAGGTGAAAAGAAAACCCACAGAATAAAAAAATATTTTCAGATCATCTATCTGATAAGGGTCTAGTATCCAGAATATATTAAAAAGTTTCCAATTCATCAATAAAAGAAGACAATGCAATTAGAAATGGACAAAAGTTTGGAAAGGCATTTATTCAAAAAAGATATACAAATGACCAATAAGCCCATGAAAAGATGGTCAAAATCATTAGTCATTAGATAAATACAAATCAAAACCTACATAACTAATTTTCTCTATTAAAAGTCTTCTGTTTAAAAAACCTAGTGCAGTTTTTGTCTTTCTGCTTGGTCTCTACCTACAGTGCCTATTTCAATAAATAGGTAGTAAATTTGATATGTTTACATTGAATTACACATCTAATATTCTTTTGCATTTTTCCCTTGGTTCAGTATTTTGGGTAGTATTTTGAAAAATGTAATGCTTCTAGCTCATTATTTTTAGCATTATTTTAGCACTATAATCAGGTCAAAAATCAAAATAGAAAATGTTATTCAAAAATATTTTTCTAACTATCAAATTAATTCTGTATCTTATCTCACAGTAAAATAATTTAGGAAATAACGATTCATTTCTTAGGTCATGGTTTAAAAACTTTCTTTGGTTAGTACCTACTAGCTATGCCAATTACACTTTCATTTATACATATGTAGGAGACAGGCACTTTAAAAGTTAAAAACAACAACAACAATAACAACGATATATATATATATATATATATATATATATATATATATATATATATATATATAACTTACCAGGATCCAAATACTATTAAGGAAAATTGCTTTAAGTTTAAATGAGAACAGATGGAAGATTCATATGTTATTTTTGGACATAATTTTGGCACAAAGCAGAAAGAAACATGAAATAAGCCAAAAACTGAACCAAAATGTTAAAACAAAACAAAAAAAAATCATGTGCACTTTACAAATTTCAGTAGTTCTACATAAGTAAATAACAATATTAAAGCATACTGTCATATAATCTTTATTTATGCATTCTCTCTGTAACCTAACATCATACTATAAAGTGTATATGCATATATGTTAAGATTTATATATGTTTAAGATTTGAACATTGAGATATCCCATATAATAAAAGGCTAATATGCAAATCGACCAAACAGGGAAATGGCCTGTCACTGTGACACACACTGACCACCAGGGGGCAGGCGCTCAATGCAGGAGTTGCCCCCTGGTGGTCAGTGCATTTCCACAGGGGGAGTGCCACTCAGCCAGAAGCTGGGCTCATGGCTGATGAGTGCAGTGGCGGTGGTGGGAGCCTCTCCCGCCTCTGCGACATCCCTCGAGCAGTCCCGGACTGCGAGAGGGCACAGGCCAGGCTGAGGGACTCTTCCCCTCCCCCCGCCCCCGCGGCCCCCCCCCCACCAAGTGCACAAATGTCATGCACCAAGCCTCTAGTGTAAAGATAATATTTAGTATTAAGATATATTAAGATATATAGATATATCTCCAGTCATGGACTCAACAGATATGTGAACAGTTTCTGATGACTTGTGCAAAACATTAAGAAGTAATTAGGAAGGCATCAAAAGCTAGTCAGTATATTAATAGGTTTAGAAAGTTCATAGTGGATTTTCTTTTATTTGCCAGGTACTCTCATTTTCTGGGAATGGATCAGCTCTTTCAATAGTTACCAATCAGCTTGATGTGTAAAATAATCACAGAGTGCCATGAATACATGCAAAATAACACTTGCTTCACTTTTACTTATTTTTATTTATTTTTAAAATATATTTTATTGATTTTTTACATAGAGGAAGGGAGAGGGATAGAGAGTTAGAAACATCGATGAGAGAGAAACATCGATCAGCTGCCTCCTGCACACCCCCTACTGGGGATATGCCCGCAACCAAGGTACATGCCCTTGACTGGAATTGAACCTGGGACCCTTCAGTCTGCAGGCTGACGCTCTATCCACTGAGCCAAACTGGTTAGGGCCACTTTTACTTATTTTTAGACTGTCCCCCATATAGTAATTTCATGTCAGTTAGTATTTTTCATAAACTGACATCCATAAATAGGTGATCAATTTCTTTTAACTTATTTTTTTAAATATATATTTTTATTGAATTTATAGAGGAAGGGAAAGAGAGAGAGAGATAGAAACATCAATAATGAGAGAGAATCATTGATCAGCTACCTCCTGAATGCCCTATTCTGGGGATCGAGCCACAACCCAGGCATCTACATTGACCTCCTGGTTCATAGGTCAACACTCAACCCCTGAGACACCTGGTTGAGCTACTGATTTTTTAAAAATTTGAGGTCCTAGAGTCCAAAATGATGCATTAATGCCCAAATCTTTTTTTCTGGCATGGAATATAATAAAAGCTTGTGGCTTAATCCAGTGAGTTGACATTTTTTTCTACTTTAAATGAAAAAACAATTTTTTTTCTCTAGGAAAAGGTAGCTATTAAGTAAAATAACAGTAGACTCTTTATTACACATAATTTGTAGTAATTACTCAAAGCACAAAACATGACCTCGAATGATTTACAATATTATCATAAAACAGAAGAAACAAGACAGGAAATTTCTTGAACATTTTCAGTGTTACAAAACCCTTGAGAGTGAAATTCTCAATTACTGCTATAGCTGTAAAGTCAGTATTTTAAAATTCACTGGACATTCAGTTCTTAGAATTCCTGCTTAAAACCAGAACACAGTACAGTTTCAAAACAGGTAAAATAGATGTTGTCAAATATCCCCAGGCAAATCAATGCATTTAGTGGGAATGTTAAAGTCAAAATTGTACACCAATATAAAAGTATCTAAAACAGAGGTCGCAAAGTGGGGCACATGCCCCATGGGGGGGCAATTTTATTTTTAAGGGGGGCAATTTGAGAATGAGTTATTAACAGTGGAATTTTTTTGCATTTCTTATGGTTCTAGGAGCCTCGTATACAGTATATAAATATATATTGTGACATATTTATTCATTTCAGTTCTCTATGTTTTGAAACTTTAGTTGCTATTTTTTTCATATTACTTCATACTATTACTTTTCTTTTTTAACAATTTCTTAGTGATTTCTTCCTCAGTACTTCAACTGTCCTTTCGTTCTTTTATTTTTTTCTTTCATGGATGCCATGTTCTTTGGAAGTTGTTTAGACCAAGTTAATGACCTTTCAGTCTTCCTCCATGTGAATAGGAGTTCACTTTTTGAATAATAAGAATTATATGTCACAGGGGAGGCATCAGGATTTTAGAGATACTTAGGCAGGACATGGCCAAGAAAAGGTTGGGAACCACTGATCTAGAACATTCATATAAATTGGTAAATTCTTATACTCATTAAAGTAATTAGAGTAATTAGTTATAACTCAGTTAAAATACACATTATCTTGAGTTTTCTTGTAATTGCTTTGCTTTTCAACTGTTCACTAACTGTAAGAGAGGGTCACAATTTGAGGAAGCCTGCAGTGTCTACCAACTATTTACAATACTGAGGAGTGAACCATGGACCACAAGCAGCAGTGAGATGTGAATATCACACTAATTACATCAATGTAGTCTGCAGACAGTAATTCAGAAGAGGAGAAAACCTGGAGGATTGAATATATTGAGTTTGTCTCTCTATTGATCAAATTAATTAGATGATTTCCAAATCTCCACTTTACTGAGTATTTTATTGACATAACCTTTGACTGGGAAGCATATAGATTTCAAAATGTCTTTTTTTATAGACAGATAATCAATTTGGTTATTTTAATGAATATAATTGTTTACACAAAATATTTGGCTGAGCAATTAAAGGATATCTACTGTCATTACCTGACTGGTAATGGAACTGGTGTTGAACGTGGAGAACAAAAGAGGAAAAGGTTTTTGACACTGGAAGTACTATGAAGAAATGGTGATAAAACAAAAGAACCAATATGATAATTTCTAACCTTTCTCTTCCAAAATTTTTTTATTTTTATTATTTAATATTTTTATTGATTTCAGAGAGGAAGAGAAAAGGAAAGAGAGAGGGATAGAAACATCAATGATGAGAGGGAATCATTGATTGGCTGCCTCCTGCATGCCCCACACTGGGGATCAAGACTGCAATTGGAGCAACATGCCCTATCCGGGAATCAAACCACGTGACTTCTTGGTTCACAGGTCGACACTCAACCACTGAGCAACACTAGCTGGGCACAAATTTTACACTCTTAAAAAAACATTTTCTTGAAAAGAAAATAAGTTTTCTAAAAGATTGTTTCAAGTTAATGCTGACTTCTTGAAGATAATGTAAGTTGGTTGTTAAGAGCCAGAGTTCATGGGTTGGAATCTCAGTTTACCTTTTACCAGACTTTTGTGCCTCAGTTTCTTCTTTTTTGAAATTTGGAAAATAATACTTCCCCATAAGGTGGTTATGAAGATATGTTCATAGAAATGAACACTTTAAAGAAGTAAATATTCAATAAATTTTAGTGATTATGTTTTCATCTTGAAATGACAAATATATACACCATTCATTTCCTAATGAATTAGCATAATATCCTAAAAGCAACTTTCTAGGAAACAATTTTAAATAGAATATGTCCATTTGATGGCTTTGATCATTTCAGTATTAATTTCTCTTCATTGATTAGAAGCCTATAATAATGGCTGTTCCAATTAATGGTTTAATCACATGTGAGAACAATATGCATAAAAATGTTAAAGCCATTTAAATTTAACTTATGACAGCCTTTGAAGTTACAGTGCACACAGATGACAAACATTAAGTATAAACTTAGCCACAAGTCTAACTTTAATTCAAATATTTAAAGGCTGTCTAAAAAGATTTAATGAATTACTTCTACTGATTACTTCTACTTTTTTGTTGGATGTGATTTAAGTATATTTAACTGCAATAAAAAAATAAATACTTGAAAAGTAATATTTGAGAAAAATCTGGAAATACTTGCTTCTGAATGTAATTTGAACATTCCTAAAGTCCACAAATTAAGCATTCATATAAATGTGAACATTTATTTGAAAGCTTGGTTAAGAACAATAACACTACAACGAAGCCTATGCTTTTAAATGCCATGTCTCCTAAGAAATATTAAGCATTTTTGTTCCAATGATATTTGTTCTGCCTACTGATAGTTCATATCATCACGTAATTCTTTCAAAATGACCATATGTGGATATAAGATAAATTGCTATTTAGTGATGTTATTTTACATAATTAAGTTATCATGACTATTCTTTCAACAGTGTAATGAAAGCATATCTACACTCTATAAGAGATGACCAAACTGTATCCAATTGTGTCTCCAAATAGGAGCAGAAGCATCAGTATGTGTACATTTTTATTAGAGCAGAAGGGAATCCAAAACACAATCTCTTGAGTTCAATTATAAAACCCATATGCTTGAGTGGATGCATGATAAAAATATGCAACTTCATTACACATTAGGGGCACTACAAATTTCAGCTTTGATTCAATACACACTCAGATTGCTAACATGGCATATACTCTAAAAGGCTAATATTGCTGTGTGGAGTAATGTGCAAGTAGAAACATCTGTATGTTCTCTGTTTTAGGAACATGGCCTTTTAATCTAAGGGCATATCTATATGGAGGATAAAAACTGTAAAAATATGGAATGCTGATATTATGATACCTAGTGAAGATTAATAGCAAAGAAGAAAAACAGCCAGGGCTATTGAAATTAAACAAATTATAGCTTAATCACTATTGCTATAACTTAAAGTGAATTTTCTAAAATAAAAATAATAAAAAAGATTTTTTGTTCAACTATTCCAGAAGAGAAGCTAAATTATCTTTCTATTCTCATTATAGAATATAATATATCAAAATCAATATTATATGAAGATATAATAAAAAAATTATGCAGCCAGCCCCTCCAGTGTGGCTCATGCACCAAAAGGTTGCCAGTTTGATTCCCAATCAAGATATGTGCCCAGGTTGCAGGCTCAATTCCTGGTAGAGGGCAAGCAGGCCACTGATTGATGCTCTGCTCTCACATTGAAATTTCTCTCTCTCTCCCTCTCTGTTCCTCTATCTAAAAATCAATTATAATTTTTTTCTTACAGGTTTGGCTACATATTTTAAAAGATATTTTAAGGAGTTGTGTTATTTTTATATTTGGTGTTGGTGGCATTTTTGAGTTTTTAATGTTTGCATTTTTTGTGATTGATTTTTCATTCTAATAAATATTTATTTTCATAGCTAATATTAAAATTATAATTTTTATTCTTTCTCTTAAATAGGGTGGCTAAAATTATATAAGTTTCAAGTTTCACAAAACCTGAATTCACTTCTCTGAAAAACAGAAGAGAAATTATATTTTAAAATGCTAGCATCTATGGTAAAATGAATGTTGATTAGCGTCCATAAGAATTGGCAACATAAAATCATTGCTGATTTATTTCCTTTATGTATATATTGCTGATTTTAAATATTTCAGAAGACTGGTATGGCCATAAAACAGAGGAGAGGATTAGAGAATGAATAAAAAGTGCTGTGGTGTGGTGACAGTGGTTATCAACAAGTCCCGTGATGTTTGTTTATGTGCTGCCGAAGTGAGCACAGTCCCGTGATGTTTGGTGGTGAGATTTGGCAATCAGGTTAAGTGGCAGATGGAGGGGAATGTAAGGCCATGGGAGTTTTCTTTTTTGATAGAAGCAACTTTGTATGCTGATGGCAGTGCTCCAGTAGGAAGAGAGATATTTAGAATACAGGCTGTACAATGGTACCTGCACGTGGTAGCCATCTCTAATATGACTCCCAGTGATCCCACCTCTTGGTATTCACACCTGTATAGACCATACCAATTGTATCAGGATTGGTCTATGTGAGTGAGAAGAGCAAGCCTCAGTCCTCCTGTGCTTTTCCATTACTCTTACATATACTATATAAAAGCACTTCTGAAACCAGATGTGTATGGGGTTTTCCCATACCATGCAATTCTCTCGGACACTAGCTGGGGGTTCTACAATGTAACTCAATTCAAACACCATTTACCTGGACATGGCATCAGCTCCCACAGGTTAAGGGCTCAGTCCCATAGGACTGCCCCACACCACTTCAGAAGCTGATCGCAAATCTAGGTTATCATCTGTGCTTCTAAGTGATTGGCTATAAAAATCGGTTCCCATGACTCCCTTTTCAGGTTCAATTCATTTGTTAGAGTGACTCACAGAACTGAGGAAAGCAGTTTCCTTACTGTTTGCCAGTTTATTATGGAAGGATATGGTAAGGAGACATCCAGATGGAAGAGAGATGTAGGGCAGGAAGCCACTCTCCCAGTACCTCCATGTATTCACCAACCAGGAAGTTTTCCAAACCCCATACTTTCGGGATTTTTATGGAAGCTTTATCTCATAGGCATGATTGATGATTTCCCCCTCCTTTCCCCTCTCTGGAGAATGGGGGCCTGACCTGAAAATTCCCAGCTTCTAATTATGGGTTGGTCTTTCTAGTGACCAGTCTCTATGTAGAAGCCCACCAAGAGTTACCCCATTAGAACAAATACATTGCTATCCCAAGGAAATTCCCAGGGATTTAGGAACTCTGTGCCAGACACTAGGGTCAAAGACCACTATTGTTATAAAAGATGCTTGTAGTGTTATTATCACTTAGGAAATTGCAAGGATTTTAGGAGCTCTGCCAGAAACCAGAGGCAGAGAACAATATGTATTTTTTTGTATTATTTCACAGTAACCAAGAACATACAACAGAAGTGATGGCGTGGCTGCTTCAAAATTATTTTATAACTAGAGGCTCTGTGCACAGATTCGTGGACCGGTGGGGGCCCTCGGCCTGGCCTGCGGGGATTGGGAGGAAAACCCCAAAACCAGCTCTCTGACATCCTCCGAGGGGTCCTGAATTGCGAGAGGGCGGTTCTCAGGTGATGCACCGCAGAATCGAGCTCCCTCCTCTCTGGTTCCGGGTGCGTCACCCGAGAACTGCAGCTGCCAAGTGACCACAGCTCGGCAGCTCCTGTGTTAAGCGTCTGCCCCCTGGTGGTCAGTGTGCATCATAGCTACTGGCCAGTCGGCTGGTTGGCCAGTCACTTAGGCTTTTATATATATAGATAGACTACAACTCTACTGGCTTGTTCTCTAACTATCTCCCGTATCGCTTGCTATGGGGGAAGCAAGTTACCATATTGTGAACAGACTCATGGACAGGTCCAAGTGGTATGAAACTGAAGACTCCAGCTAAGAGCCAGTGGGAAACTGACCCAAAATTATGTGAATGAGTTTGGAAGTAGTTTCTCCAGCCCTAACCAGGAAATGTAATGACTGTGGTCTCAGACAACTCACTGCTAACTTGTGAGAGACCTTGACCCAGATTCACCCAACTAAGCCACTTTGGGATTCTTACCCATCAGGAGCTGTGAAGTAATAAATGTTTATTGTTTTTAGCTGTTATGCTTCAAAGTAATTTTTTATGCAACAATAGGTAACTAATACATCCCAGAAGCAAAGTCAGTCCTCAAGAAGATAAAATAGAAAGTGATACACAGTACAAGTGGATAGATTGGCTATTAATAGAGACAAGTATGTGTCTATCTTTATACAGGAGAGAAATACAGCATATGGGTACAAATTTAAATTTGTGTTTATGTTTGCTTGATTACTAGAAAATTTCCATTTTATTGATTTTTTTCTCTCAATTAAGTAGCAGTCAGGATTTTAAGTTGTAAGTAATGCAAAGGGGAGCTGGGAGGGCTGAGAAACTTAAGGCATGTAGAGAAAAATTATGAAATAGTCACCTTGGAGATTGAGAAAGAAAACTTAGTGGGAAAATATAATAATATCAGGGTTAGTGTTAAATTCTATTTGAAATTTTTATGTTATATTTATAGTGACTTCAGTCAACAAATCATGGCTTTTCTGCAGCAATATTTAGTTACTTGGGTTCCGCCATAGAGAAAACAGATATATAGGTTTAAGGAAAGCCAATATTTGTTGAGTGAGAGCAGTGGAGGGAGAAAGGCCAGGGAACTGAAGGTATTTGCAAAGGAAGGACTTAGGTGGTGGCCCCTGGATTTCCTTCCAGGAAAGAGAGAGAGAACAATAGGGTTGACAGCAGTGAAAAAGAAGTGGTGTAGTTAATGACAGAGCTCTTGCCCAAGAATCATTGTACAAGATAGTACTTGAGTAAAAGGGGTAAAATGAGCTCACCCAATAAAGAGACAGTCCATTCAAAGACAGAAATGTAGGCTGTGGTAATAAAATCTGTAGCTAAGGTGAGGTGGGTGGGGACAAGTATTGAGGTTGGCTAGGAGAGGCTGACTAGTGGAGTTAAGTAAATATGTTCAAGAGGAAAGAAAACAGAGATCTTGAGCTGCAGATACTTGCAGACAATGTGGGAAGACGGGCATTACTCAACCACAAGAGTGAAGGAGCCAAGGATATGGTAGTACTCTGAGGAAATGCAGTCCAAGATCTCAGTGGAGGCCAAGCCATGTACAAAATGATTCTTGTTATCTTGGAAACCAAACCTTATTTTAATGACCTTTTCCAGAGGAAACTCACAGGCAAATGAAGTAAAGAGTCATTGGAGGCCAGGCCACACATTACTTCCCCCCCGTTTCCCTTAGGGCGGCAGCTTACAAAGCAGTTTGGGCACAAAGAAGGATGTCAGGAAGGGAAAGAATGTGAATGATACATTCAAGGGTTATTTTGAGTCAACAAATAACCCTTGTACTTGAGAGTTCTGGGGACTGCTGACCAAAGCTTTTCTTTTGATTTTGAGTAAGTCAGTGTTGCTCCTCTCAGCAGCAGCCCTGAACCCAGGGTAAATTTGCAAAGTTTGGAAAATCTAGCAAACAGGTAATTAGATTACTGTTCTGGCCACTACCATTTCCCGGAAAGTTTGGGCTCCCCTATACGGGGGGAGGGAAATGGTGGTCAACACCATGAAGTAGCACTTGGTTAGAGCAATGATTCTTGTTCTCACTGGGATACATCAGTGACTAGAGAGAAAAACATGTGTAACTAGAAAACACATACTGAATCTCATAACTTAATTTCATATTTAGAAAAGAAAAAATATGTTTACTTCTACTATTATAAAATGTTTAAGTCACCCAAAAAATAATATAACAAATAACCATGTATACATTACCCACTTAAGAATTAGGGACAATAAACACTCTCTGCCTCATAAACCCAATCACTTCCTTCCCAGAAGTAGCAGTTTTCTTAAATCTGTTTATTCTCCTCCAGGTCCTTTTTGGAAGTTTTGAATTGTATGTCCAAAACCAAAATATCCTGCTGTGTCCCATGTTCTCAAACTGTTTAAAGGCTTCATACAGTATGTAGCATTCTGCAACTTGTTTTCATTACTCTCACCATTATGCTCTTAGATTTATTCATGTTGTTTCATGTAGCTCTGGTTCATTCATTTTGATTAATGAATAGTATTTCACTGTTTGCATCCATCACAGTTCATGTATCTTGCTCCTCTGCTGTTGAACACTTAAGTTATCCACAGTTTTCCCATATTACTAGCAATGCTACTGTCAATGTTTTTAGAATGTATCTGGGTGCACATGTATGATAGTGAAATTGTAGGGCTCTAGGGCATGCATATCTTCAAATTTCCGTTATTTTGATAAATTGCTTTCTACAAGTTTTTCCTTCCCTCCACCAGGGAATTTATGACAGTCTCTGTTGCCTAACATCCTCTTCAGCACTTTCAAAATTTTAGCCTGATGGTTGTGAAACAGGATCTCACTCTTTTAATTTAAAATTCCTTGACAACATGTAATTGTAATAAAACCAAACTCCAAAAAGTGAAGCTCAGCAAACATTTTTTGGCTGACAGGGTACTTAATAGGCTGTCTCTGAAATTCTTAAGAAATGAGAGAAGATGGCATGCCCCCCTGCCAGGAAGATGCATGGAACCTCTTGAGGTTGGGCATCAGATATTTCACTCATCTCAGGATGGCTTGCAAAAGTGGGGAATGCTGGGTAGAGGAAACAAGGCCAATTAGAATTGTATTGGTTCTATTATAAGATGAGAGAAAGGCAATGTTGATACATTAAAAAAAGTGATTCAGAATGAAAGGGAGAGAATGAGAATAAAAATAGATGCATGAAATTAAGAATGTTATCTCTTTTTCTTTAGAATGTGCCTGTTTGAATCTTATTCTCTTGGTTTACCCTTTGAGTCACCAGAATCTCCAATTATGGCCTACTTAGAGCAAATGGCTTGTTGGTAATCACAGCATCACAGAATTCTAGAGTGGGTAAGAATCTTAGGCACCGTTTCTTTTTATACACAAGAAACCTTAAGTACAAAGAGAAGTTACAATGAGCAGGTTTTAATGAAATGATCGAAGAAAGAAACAATTGGGGTACTCTGCTTACTGGTCTGCGCTCACTGGTATTTAACTGATTACCAAAATAGATGAACAATAACCCTTCTATGCTAAAACTATAATATGGTGGTAGAAAGTATTGGCTTGGGATCAGAGAGGCCTGGGCACAATCCCAGCTTAACAAATGTTAAATGTGTGATCTGGATCAAGTAATTTAATTTCTCTAGCCTCGGTATTTTTTATTTATATAATAAGAAAAAATTTTAATTCCTATTTTTTTTTCTTTAAGGATGAGATCATATCATAGCCTGTAGCTCAAGTTCAAACAATTAATAAATGGTAGACATATATTTCTATTTGAACACCTCAGTGTTTGAGACACAAGTTAGTTATTTAGTGTTCTGGCTTAAACTCCCAATGGAACACAGGAGAGGGTATTGCTAGAGCT
The DNA here is from genome assembly GCF_028538775.1 of Myotis yumanensis. NCBI lineage: Eukaryota > Metazoa > Chordata > Mammalia > Chiroptera > Vespertilionidae > Myotis > Myotis yumanensis. The sequence goes on from NW_027223755.1 coordinate 75,127,993, forward strand.
AAATAGATCAACAGTGGCTGGTCTAGGTCTCTATCACAATACAACATTCCTGGGATGCTTTTGACTATATTTTTACCTGAATTTAAAGATTTTTTGAAAAAATTGAATGCTTGGAAAATTTCCTTATTTGCTCAGTTATGTCTCTCTTCTAATGACTATCTATATAATACTTTGGAGTCTTCGCAGGAAATGGAAGCAGAGTAGTTTCTCTTCCTACTTTTCTAGATTATTTCTTCATGGCTGGATTGAGAAGGCCCAGTTTATCTATTTCCTTTCTGCGCAAACCTTTTATTTCCAAATTCTAAATATGTACACCTCAAATTCTTCCATTATTTCTGAAGAAAAAACAGTGGTCACTTAAAAAATAAATGTGAGTCTTGGTACCCTACCTCTTTTACCTATTGTTCCATCCCCCACTACATGCCTTTAATTAAAATAATTGGTTTTACCATTAATTTTCTCTTGCTTTTATGTGTGTTGCCAGCTTCCACTTCAAGATGGCCAACTAACTACATGTCCACATAAAGTTACCTTTCCTCTTTTCTAAAATTCTACTGGGAAAAACAAAAACACAAATTAATTATAAACCTAGCTTTTCCTGGGTAGCTCAGCTGGTTAGAGCATCATCCTGATATGCCAAAGTTGCAGGTTTGATCCCTGGTCAAGACACATACAAGAAGCAACCAATGAATGTATTAATAAGTGAAACCAATCTATGTTGCTCTCTCTCTCCCTTCTTTTCTCTCTCTCTAAAATCAATCAGTAAATTAAAAAATACCATATTTTTAAAAAAAGAATGAATATATAGTAGTACAGAAAAAATTACACTAGTGGACAATATTGGAAAAATTTCAAAATCTCTAAAGCTGATAGATGAGAATTATTTTACTTAATCCAATAAAGTCAAAAATTGCTCACATTTCATAATTATAATATAAAACTGCTGAAATAGTGGACTTCCCCAGAGTGAGTCAGAGTCATGACTAGGGTGAGGTGAATAAAGAGAGTGCAGCTCCTGTCTTGAATCCAAAATTGGAGGGGATGCCAAAAACTCAGTAGTTAAGATAAACAATATTTTAAAAAATAAAAATTAATGCAAAATTCCATGCTGAAAAAATAAATATGACTGATTTTTCCTTTTGCCTCATGCTCCAACTGTGGCTTGGCACAGCTCTGTTTGTAATGCTGTCTTTATTTAGTGTTTTGACATTTTTGTCCATCATAGCTTTTGGAATTATTTTGACTATTTTTCTTTTAAAATATTATTCATCCTGATTATTGAATGTTTTAGCACTTGTTTAAATTTTGTGCCTGAGTCAAGAGCCTCACTAGCCTTATATGTCTCACCTTAGACTCGGCTTGAATCTGGAGTAATGAGGAGTGGGCTCTGAGACAGTCTTTGGGTATTATTTAAAGGACAGTGAATCACTGAGCCAGACCCTATTCTTAAAGCAATGGCTCTGCTCCGTTCTCAGGACAAAGTGGGGAGACATGTTCTTTCAATTGGATGGCAATTTTTCCCTGGGAATTTTACAGAGTGGGCTTTGAGGTTAGAGAGAGAGAAAAACAAAACAAAACAGGAATCTAAATAATTTTCACATTGCATAAGAATAGCCTCTCTGCATAAGATAAACTCCCAAGTACTTAAATTAGAACCAAATGAACAATATACTCACTGCTCCCACACACCAGGGCCCTTCCTAGGATATTTGCTACTGATTATCTGCTGCAGCCAGATAACCTATGAACAGAACCCATATTCCTTGCCTGAGAAACAGTGATTTACTTGAATGGAGGAAGACCTCTTTAGTCTACAAAATTCATCAATCACCAGGAACATGAGAAAAGCCAACACAGGATAAAGCTATGTAAAAGGATCAACTTTCACCCGAGTATATAAAGTTGACACCAGAAATGGAGGAAACATTTTAAATAGGTGTTCATATCCCTAGAGAGATTTGACAGGATACTGAATTCATAGAATACTGCTTTGCAAAAGGGGCAGTCAGATTTTGAGAAAATTTAGTGAAAATTCCATATAATTTCAATACAAAACCAGGAAAGTGGTGGAGTGGAAAGGTCACAACCTGGGCATAAGTTTCATTGATTCTGAAAGGAATTTTAGAGATAAAACAGGCAGATCTAGGGAGTCTTAGGAATAAAGAGGGTCCATGGAGGAGGAATGCATAGGTGAGGGCCTGGAGCTGCCAGAAGGCATACATTCACACAGGATTAAGAAATGTCGAAGATGCCAGAAAGAGGGAACCATATTTTCACAGGAGATAGAGGAATGTTGCAAGATAAGGGGGAAGAAAGAGAAGGGGACACCATGTGGGTTTTGGACTTTGAAGCTGATATTCTGCAAAAGAGTGACCAATTAGAAAAGCACAGGGTCATAAAATGGGGGAGGGGTCCAATTAGAAGGGAGCATGAAGAGACAAAGAAGTATGGCATTTATAAACCTTATAAAAAAGGTGCATGGTTGGTTACCCCCTCGAGAAACCCTCCCTACGTGGGAGTTTGTATTTGCTTCCAATAGATTTCCACCTTTTCACTAATAAGTCCTTTTAGTACACAAATGTTATTCTTTAAACTTCATGAGGCAACACCCTGCAAGGAGGCGATCCACTTCCCGAACCCCACATTTCAATTCAAGGACAGTTTTGTTCCTTACAGTATGCCTAGCACCTACATGAGTTCAGTACATGTTGATCTTGCCTTATCAGAGAAACAGGCTGAAACTACTGTACTAAACTGTGCCATCATTTTCATGTATCCTTGACCCTCTCTGTTGTCATGTGACTTGAAGAACCATACTATTGGAGGCACATGCATCAGAACCCCTTTGATGTATATGCTTTGGCCAAGGTGAGCAGACATGAAATGCACCATATCCAATCAGAACTTTTGAGAGTCTTCAGTGTCTTCATTATCCTATTCCTTTTTTATTTTTTTTTTGTTTTCTGTTTGCCAAAAGAATGGCATGTCCTAAAAGGGACTGCTCCTTCAGCCTAGATTAGAGAAGGGAGAAGACATATGTAGAAGAGTGACAGTCAACTTGCAACCTTCACAGATGACATGAAACATAAGACAGAAATGAGCTTTTTGTGGTAAATCACTGAGGCTTGAAGGTTATTTGTCATCAAAGTAAATCTGACTCTTACAGTTAACTGATTAATTTTGATGTTGCTAGGAAAACTTATCCAAAAAATTTTTTGTGACTAATATATGGTAATTACTAGTAAAATATTAATAAAGTTAGAATTACATATTGAAGAAAATAAGAATTAAATAAAATGTGGCCAACCAAGCAATTATGAGAGAAGGAAAAATTAAACAAGTAAAATAATAAGAATAAAAGACATATTAGGAGAGAAATATAACAGAAGATAGTAAAAATAAGTACAAATATTTTAGCAACAAAATTTTTAATATACTAATTAAAATTTCTTATTAGAAGACAAATAATCTCAGTTTGAGTAATTGCTATTGAGAAATAAAAATTAAAATCTGCTAATGAAAGCACTAGATTATTTTGTCTGAAACTGTAACTCTTGGTATTCCAAATTTAAATTTGGTGATGATTTAAAGATACTTATACAACATTTATGTATTTTTTTTAAAAAGTACTCAACCTTAGTCATTTTCATGACTTTCACCTATCTTCTTAAAACAAGAAAAAAATATATGTATACATAAATGTATACATACAGATACATGCATACAGATAGATGCATACATATCCTGGAAAACTTCTAAAGATAAAAAAATTTCCCATAATTATTATGTATTATTTGCTTGAATATGGCTGATTACATAATTCTCTCAGAGAAATTAAGAAATGAAGAGGGAACAAATGCTTCATTCTGGTTAAGAGCAGAATTACTCTCCTAAATCACTTCTTACCCTGGTAAAACAAACAAACAAACAAAAACCCTCACATACATAAAAAGGAAAGAATTCAAAACAACAAGACAGCCCACTGTATGGGAGAACATATTTGCCAATGTTATAAGCGTTTAATCTCCAACATTTACAGGGAATTCATACAACTTAACAAAAGAAAAATAAACAATCCAATCAAAAAATGGGCAACAGACCAAAATAGATACCTTTCGAAAGAGGACATAAGGAAGGCCAAGAGGTATATGAAAACATTCTCAAAGTCACTAATCATCTGAGAGATGCAAATCAAAACGACAATGCAGTACCATCTCACACCTGTCAAAATGGCTATCATCAACAAATTAACAAATGACAAGTGCTGGCAAGGATGCGGAGAAAAAGGAACCCTCGTGCACTGCTGGTGCGAATGCAGGCTGGTGCAGCCACTGTGGAGAACAGTATGGAGTTTCCTCAAAAAACTAAAAATGGAACTCGCATTTGACCCAGTGATCCCACTTCTAGGAATATATCCCAAGAAACTAGAAACACAATCAGAAAGGAGATATATATATATAGATATATCCCTATGTTCACAGCAGCACAATTTACCATAGCTAAGATTTGGAAACAGCCTAAGTGCCCATCAGCAGATGAGTGGATTAAAAAACTGATACATCTACACAATGGAATACTATGCTGTTGTAAAAAAAGAAAGAATTCTTACCATTCGCAACAGCATGGATGGAGCTGGAGAGCATTACGCTAAGCGAAATAAGCCAGTCAGAGAAAAATAAATATCACATGATCTCACTCATTTATGGACTATAATGAACAACATAAACTGATGAACAAAAACAGATCCAGAGATAGAGAAGCATTGGTCAGACCATCAAACCTCAGAGAGAAGGTAGGGGAGGGTCGGGGTAAGGGAGAGAGATCAACCAAAGGACTTGTATGAATGTATATAAGCCTAACCAATGGACATAGACAACAGGGGGGTGGGGGCATTAGTGGGGGGTTGGGGGGGTAATGAGGGTACAAGGACACATATGTAATACCTTAATCAATAAAGAAAAAAAAATAAATAAAATTAAAAAGGAAAGAATTCTCACTCTTGTGGCAAAAGTAAACAAACATAACTGGAAAAATAAATACACAAACATTTTTTGGGTCACAGCTTTCCAAATCCTACTCATATTAGGATGGCCACTTAAGGTCCCAGCATAATTATTAATAGCATCCCCTTAGACTCTAAAAATCATTCTGGTTTGTTTAATAAATTCATACTATTTATGTACCAGCCTTACTATGATTTATTAGTATATAATAAATGGAAATATAATTACAAAGATTGCAGCCAGAGAGTTTTAGTCTTTCTCATAATAATGTGCTATAGAATGCCAGATGATTCTGAGAGGAAAATGGTAGGTACACAAAATGAGTCCTAGATTGACTGTAATCTAGACCCATTACCACTGTTAAGTTTCTGTTTTAGTTTAGTCATCTGTAAGGCAGAAATAACACATAATTTTAGCAACTTCATAATCTTCATCTTAAAACTTGAATAATATGACATGGAGCCATTTTGAGAATTACTAGTATATACTGCTTCAAACATCATAAAAACATTTTTATTGTTAATCTAATCATATTTTAAATTTAGAATACTTAGTATTGTCTTTTTGCTCTTTAAAAGTGTGTGTAGATTCATCAAGATCATAATATCTTGAAGCACATAATGCCATTTGAGTAGGAAGACATTATATTTAAAACAAATTTTTGAGCTTAGCTAATTTTTATAGTATGAAGAATCATGTAATATCATTTCATTCCTATGATTTCCGTAGACACCCTTCTTCAGATACAACCTAAAGCAAAGTCTAAAAGACCACATTACCCTCTTGAAGTCTACTTCTCCCAAAATGAAAATAGCCCCCAAACTGTTCAAAGTTTAGCTGCAAGCAAAAGAAATCCAGAGACATTTTTCTAATTTTCCTGGAAATGAATGGTTTATGCTATCTCAAAAAATTCTAATTATGATGAAATATACCTTTTCTTTAATGACTTTTAAATTAGAAAATGCAATGAAAGTAGCAGTGAGAATCAGAATTTAGTTTTCATCTCCCTATCATGACTAATCTCCAGAGTTTTAAATTAGTTGTCAAAGTTATTACAGCCTAACTTTCCACCTACCAAAATAGCATTTAATGAACAGCCTGTTTTAACAAGACTTTTAAATTACTTCTTAAACCCAGAACATTCACACCCGAGGTGAGAGTTGATTCCACTTGGCTCTGTCTTTGGCAAAGCCATCTCTTTTTCCCTTGCTTGAAGAGTACAGTTTCTTTAGCTTTGTCTCATCCTGAGTATTCTTGGAGAAAGTAAATAGGTAATAAATGTGTAGAGATGAGGCATGTTTGCTTTGTTCTTGACCTTGCACAAACCACTGGTTTTAGTAGTTCCAAAATACTATTTGCATTCTATAATCTACTTTTTCAACATGATTTTGAAGACCTTTCTACAACAATGCTTTTTAGAAAAAAAGTAGTGATTGCTGCCATTGTGTGCAATGAAAGGCAAGCCATTGGCATTGATAAAACTCTCCAGAAAGCCTGAATTAACCATCTTGATTGTTGAGGAACACAGAGAAAGAGAAAAATATTTCCACGTGACATCCGTTCAAAGCAGCAAAGAGCCAGATGGAAATATTGCTATCACAAGACAGGCATTTTTACCATTTAGCAAGATCAGAGAAAAGACAACAAACCAACTACCACCAACAAAGCAATCTTTCAAAAGTAGTTAGTCACCAAGAATAATGATACTGAGCAAACTGTCAACCAATCTTAAGTCCTTCCCTGGCAGCTCTGTGGCTGAGAAATAGATCTATGAACTCTCTGGTACAGTAGGGGTTCCTTTAAAATGTGGCAGCTTCAGCAATGAAGGGTATTGTTACATCATTATTGCTGGAGTTCATTTAATGAGAGGAAAGTAAATGCTGTTCCTGAAGAGTTAATTTTGTGCCTCTTCTTACACCTAATTAAAACCAGGAAGGCTTTAGGCAAAAGGGAAAACAGGACTCTTGAGATCAGGTAATCTCATCTCAGACTGCAAGTAAACCTAAGAATATCTGTCACCCAGATAGACAGCGGTAGCAGTTAGGATATGCCACCTGAGTTTTAAGTCCCTCTGTGGGGAAATAGATGTGAAGGCAGAAAAGGAATTTGCTGCAGTTAAGCTTCAGATTTCTAGAGGGCCATTAAATTAAATTCACAATCTCTAAGAAGCCTAAGTATTTGCTTTTGCATTTAGTGAAAGCTCACTAATTTGGACTAAGAAAGAAGAAGATAATTTTTTAATTAAACAGTATCTTTAAAGAAATGATGAAGCCTTGAAAGGAGGTAAATAGAAGGTGGCCTCAGGGGGTTTAAATAATAATGACTTACAGTTAGAATGTCAAGTTATAGTTAATGTATTACTTGTTTATAAGGGCAAGAAATGACAGCTATCTACGTGAAGGATTGTTATCCGTAACAGGGGCCAACTTGTTTTACACTGCTCCAGAAGGCAAAGGGAAACACTCACGAACCGAAGTTTCAGAAAGCTGATTTTAGCTTTCTACTGAGTATGAATTTACTGTTTTCCATGAGGATGGGAGCCTCCTGTCATGTAAAGTAGTCTCAATATCTATTGACCATCATAAAGAAATGCTGTGTAAGAAAATTCTTGCATTTGGTAAGATTTTGCATTAAATCAGTACTTTGAACATGTTTTTTGGTTTTTTTTGCAACAGAAATTTTAAAAACATAAAATCTTACTCAGAATTTCAGTATATAAAAGAGTTAAAGAAGCTGAAATCATCCCTGGGTAAGTTATAATTTTTACTACTTGGGAAGAATACACCATGGTTCACTTAACTCTTTAGCACTTTATTGGGGCCTTTATGCTTCAGAGAACAGAGCAAAGGCTAACTCCAGGCCATGGCTCTGACTGGGAATAATGATTTCAAAGTGCAAAGGACAATTATTTAATTGAAAACAAACAAAGAAACAAAAACCCAATACTCCCTGCAAATATGCTTTTTAAATTTATCAGCTTCTTTCTTCTTCTAAGGAAAAGGGTTGTTAACTTTAACCTATTGGTGAACTAAATGAGCATCTGGGACCATGACTATGTCACAAACTGGATTCAGATATGTGGAAATCTTCTGAACAAAGGCTCAGTAGTAATTGCAGTAGCCAACCTCCAAGGTACCCCCCTACCCACCACCTCCCTTCCCCACACTGGTTTTCACCAACTGGTATTCATGCCCTAATGTGGTCCCTCCCATATTGAATGAAGGCTTGTTAGTAAGATATTATGGATGGGATCATGTGTGTATTCTGAGGCTAGGTTATAAAAGGAGTCACAGCTTCCAACTTAGCCTATTGGATCATTTGCTCTGGGAGAAACCAGTGTCATGCCACAAGATCACTCCAGCAGCTGTGCTGAGAAGCACAGTGACAAGGAACTGAGTCCACCCACCAACAGTCACGAGTCTGAGAGAACTTACAAGCAGATCCTCTAGCCTGGTGGAATCTTCAGAAGACTGCAGGCCAGCTGATACCTGACTGCAACTTCCTGAAACACCCTGAGCCAGAAAAGCCCAGCAAAGCTGCTCCAAAGTTCTGTCCCAATGAAACCGAGATAATGATTTTTTTTTCAGTTTTGTGGTAATTTGTTATGCAACTACAAAAAACCAAAATCATAATACACGAGTATCCACTTCTTAAAGACTTCCTCTAGACCCACTCACTGTTCACGGTGATTAAGGAGAAGATGGCCTTAAAGATCCATAAGCATCTTGATGGCATGAGAATACATTTGTTTTTTGTTTTTGTTTTCACCCCTGTATCCTCAGTAGCTATCCTAGTGCTGAGAGAAGTCTATGTAGATTCAATAACATTTTATTGACTAGATGAACAAATAAACAAGATTAAATATTTTCAGGAGCTAAAAGTAACGAGGTCCAATGGAGCTATTTAATTGCTGTTTTGTTGTAAGTCCCAAATTTCCACTTTTAAAGAAAAGTACATACTTTTTTGAAGGAGGTAGAGAATTTTTCTAAATTACTAAGTTTCTATAAAATATAAATAACATTTGTATTATAGTCAGCAAAGGCATTTCTAACATGGTGTGATTTAAACTCAAAGTTATAGAACAACATATGCTCTCCCCTCTGCCTGAAATGAACCTTGCTTCCTTTCTCCAGGCTAAATTCACTTTCCTGCAAGACACAGCACAGTTGTGACATCGATCTGCAGGGCAGCCTTTCCTAATTCCCTTTGTCTGGGTTTGGTGTCACACTGCATTTGAAAGAATGACACATTCAGGTGTTTTTTCCCCCCAAAATACCTTATTATTTTTATAAAATTGAAATAAGAAAGGTAAAATAACATATTATATGACAACGAATACTAAATTATTCTCTTTCTGCTACTAAAATATTTAAATGAGTGATGCTCAAATCCTAAGTCCTCACATCAACAGGTCTAAAAGCAGAAAAAGTGGCAGCTACAGGTTCTTGCATAGGTTTCTGTAGAAAATCACACTCTATGTGCATAACAACAGGAAGACATTTTCAAGACTAGGACTTTTCTAAATGCCAGGGGTTAATTTCTTTGTTTTGCCTTATAATCTTCCCTCCTTCCCCTGGCATACTGGTTTAACTCGCATTGGTGTATTATTCTAATCAGATCTTAGGGAAATCTTTGTTTTTGCAATATGAATAACATTTTAACTTCTTAATCTCTGTCTAGACTTAAGTAAATTTACAAGAAGAACATTGTCTAAGTAGCAATGAACATTTTCCTACACATATAAATTGCATACATGGATGATTACATGGATTATCTCTATCACTTGAAAGGAAAGAATACTAGTAAATATTCAAGATGCTGTAATTACTTAGGTCCACAAACACTTGCTGAATGCATACTAAGTGTAAGTCATTGTGCTAGATCTCAGATGCGAACAATGAGATGAGTTTAGAGTTTATATAATTGAAGGGAAATATATCAATCAAGGCTGTGTGACTTTTACCTCAAAGACCTTTGAAATAGCTGGACATCCTTTGAAATCCAGATCAGGGCAAGGAAATTCCATCTGCCCATAAAAATGATACAGAATCTTTTCCAACTAAATGGTGTTGCCTAATTGACAATAGCAGGAAAGTCTCAATTCAAGCATAACTAAAGTATATGTAAAATGTTTGAATTTTTAAAAATTTATTTAGCATGATGGTGGAAAAACTTACTTGAACTCTGTCAGGTATTTAGGTGATCATTTATTGTAATAAACATGAGAGTTAATTTGATTTAAAAATTTAGACCACGTTTGTCCTTGTCTGAATAACTAAGACTATAATAATACAGACCAGAACACCTTTCTCTCTGAAGAAGATCACAGCAAGCTGCTATATACACTTTTCAGCTCTGAAATGACTTTATCAATGCTCTACACATTGGGTCTGAAATAAGTGGGGTTTTTTGTTTGTTTTATATGGAGTATTCCTAGTCATCTTGTTATAAGGTAGAGTGTTATAGATGGAGTATTCCTAGACACCTTGTTGAATAGTGAAATCAGGATAGCACAGTCGTCTATCTGGACACGGTCAGAGTGGGCAAAGGAAACAGTCAACAGTGAGCAATCAAATTGATATTTTTCTAGGAAGCACTGAATGGGTGGCAGATAGGAAAACTGATAAAAGAAGACATTGCTAATACTTCAATTTGGTCTAGCATCTGAATTTTTTAATGAACCAACTATTAGGATGCAGGACTAGCTAAAAACCACTATATATATCACCAGATTTAAATTTCAGTATTTTTCTAACTAAAACATATGCAATTCAAAATGTTCCAGTTGCGCTGTGGAACTGCAGGTAGAACATACCTTGGTATAGAGTGGGTAAGAGAAATGCTACAGGGACATGTCTGTTTTTTATTCAGAAAGCTGTGTTTAGCACAGCAAAATAATTGACTCAATCCTATATTTGCCATTATAATAAAGCTGCTAATAATGGCTCTTAAATGGGCTTTTTATACTCAAGGCTTATGATCCCACTTTGTCATGAGTGATAACTTGAATCAATATCTGGAGAAGAGAAAATTTCAGTTGGGGAGAAGCCTTCTATCTTTATTTTCCCAGGTATACAATGATGTGTACATTACTTTCACCTAAATTAAATTTAATATGTAAAATAACATATCTGAATAAATAGCTTGTCAGGAAGAAAGATGTAGGTTGACCTCTGGTCACTCTAGCAGAAAGCATTTGAAAGAAACTGGGAATAACACAATTACAAACTATTTTAGATCTAAGACGTAAGACTCATGCACTTTACTCAATCACAGTATAGGCATTATGGCTGCAAAGAACAGTCACTGAAGGAAGTGTATCTATTCTACATTAACTGCAGAATTTGCAGTTACAAGGAAACTACAGAGCTCAATGTTCAGAAGGAAACAAAAAGCCTCATACCTTTCTCTACTAAACACCACATATTTGACTGTGGAGTCTCCCTCCTATGTTTATTTATGGATGCAAAAATAAAAAAATAAATAAAAGCAGCTAGATTTAAGCAACACAGGAATTTTAGTTGTGGAAGGACAATAACGACCATGCTTTCTCACCCTGTCATGTCACAGATAAGGCTCACAGAGGTTAAATGAGTGTCCAAAGTCACTGAGCTAGCTAGGGACGAATCCATGGCTAAAACCTGGGGCATTTTCCATGATCCCAGGCTAGATCTGAGGTCAACATTATCTAAGGCAATGCATGCACAGTTTTGTAGTCCTATCAATGGAGTTAGATAAAGCTACAACACTTGTTCTGGTTCACACCAACGAGACCATATGCGGTCATATTATTTCTGTCTCCAAAGCTTTGCAGATCAGCACATTACTGAAACGTCATTAAACTGCAAAGGGTGAGAAAACGTTAAAAATGAATAACTGATTGTTTAGAGGCGGGGGGTGGGGGGGTGGGAAGAAGACAAAGCCCTCTGAGTCAGCTGGGACTTTCAGCAGCCCCTGGGCATAGCCTGCAAAGACAAGTCACATGCCCAATGAGAGCACTACATCATTTCTCTCTGAATTGTGTATTCTTTGAGGGTTATAGAATGTAAACGTGCTTAATCCAAACATAGAGCTGTTTGGCAACGGCAGGCATTTAAAAGAGAGAGCTGGGCATTAGAAACCCCACCAAGTAATCTGCTCCCCCATAACTGGATCCACCATATTTCAAGCTATTTGTGTTACTTGAAAAAGGTACTGATTTTTTGTCAGTCCCCCTACCCCCTTTAATTAACCTTGCCATAAGTCCTATGGTGGGGTGGGTGAACTCTCAGACATTAAACAGCGGAATTACTCACCGGGTGGCTTTTCCCAAACACCCCCAACCCCAATTAAAGAGCTGTGTTTGGTTTGGGTTTCCTCAAATGGCACTCTTGTTAACACTCATCAAACACAGGAAAAATAAAACAGCAATTTAACTGCGCTCACGGTGTGAAAGGCTTGTGCAAATAATCAGCACATTTCTAACTGGTTAGTAACAAGCAAAGTGCAAAAAACAAATGACCAGACTTATATCGCAGGCTAGGTCTGAAAGCAACATTGCAGCTGAAATATGTTCATTTACAATTTAAAGCAAGCTTTTGGGTGAATAAATGTTTACATAATAGTGAAGAGTGCTCATGCTATACAACTGAGATCCGTTTACGACGTGTTAGCCAAATAATGCATGTTTACTAAAGATTTGAGTTGGTTTTAGGAGAAAAGAATCGCGGTACCCATGCCAACAAAAGCAGAGCAGTATGTACAGTTAGTAAATCTTTTCTTAGCTGTAAAATTAGTGTCAAGTTGCTTGAGCCCGTAAACTACGTCAGCATAAGTCCCTCTCATTAAATTGATGTTTGAAGGTAGTATGCTCAAATAGTAGGTTGTTCCATTCTCATTTAAAAAAAAAAAATCAGACAAATAATGAGCTGGGGGTAGAGTAGCTTAACCAGACTGAAGGGAGGAAGAAAGCAGAATCATCTTAAAACGGCCATCCTGGATTTAATAGCCTACAACAAAACCCTAAGCAGGTCAACTTCATGGTTCAGCAGTTCCTAAAAGCCTTGTCTACTCTCCAAAGCTTATCGGTGATGCCTGGTGTATAAGAGCTCCCAATGAGGACTGATTTACAGCACTGAAGGGCTTTGTGGTGACAAAGGCAGGCCAGGGTCCTGGAGAGCTTTCTGTGTTTTTTCAGATCCCAGAAGATATGTGGTTCTGCGATAGGAATCTCTTACACTTTACCACTGACATAAACAGGTCACAGAGCCTGCTAAGCTGATGCAGGAGTCAGGAGCAATCTCTCTCTCTCTCTCTCTCTCTCTCTCTCTCTTTTCTGGGTCAGAGTCAGATTTTATCAAGTCAAGCTAATTGAACACAAACCTTGTGATAGGACCCAAACAGTGCGCATTAAGAAAGAAGCAGAATGGGGCAGGTTTGTCTCAGGCCAGTGCTACAACAGGGATACGTTTCACACGTCACGTCACCTCAACACAGAATGACTTCTTTTTCTTGCATTGAAAAAAGTCTCTTATTCAAGAAGGAAAAAAAATGAGAATAATCTAAAACAACAACAACACAAGGCCCATAAATCGAGTTTCATGCTAGATGTGTCTGTTGGGAAGCAATATGTTGGCTAAATAGAAAAAGTCAGGTGAGTTCAAGTCTTGTGGCAGCCTGATTTAAACCAGGGCCTCACACAGACCAGAGTCCTGTCCAGATCGCAGGAAAGTGAATTATATATAATAACACTTACAGTTTCCTAGTACTATTAGATTTGCCTTCTTACATAAATGCTTAAGTTATGATAAAAAACAGGGCCATGTCAGTTCCTTTCAGTCTCAGCACATTTGCTATTAGCATAAGAAATGCTGCTTATGGCAGAGCTAGTCGGGCTTGAAATTTCTGAATTAATGGATTTGATTTCCTCTTGAGACAAACCATCAGCCTTGCAGTAATGGAAATAGATATAGTTGGTAAAACAAATAAAAAGCTGGCATGCAGATAAAATGGGTTTCAGTTTAAAATAGTAATGTTGTAATTGAAGTGAACAATTACAGGGTTGCTCCTAGGCACAAAAGAAATACCATGAAAATGAAGTCATGTTTTTGTTAAGTATAGTCATTTCGTGAAAATGTAGAGCTGCAGATGTCATTGTCTGCCAAAGGGAAAACTATACTTATTCTTCTATACAGAGATCATTTAATAACATTTGGCTAATCTTAATAATAATTGCTAATATTAACCCTATAGTTCACTGGGAGTTTGAAGACAAAGGCTTCCCGCCCCAGCCTGTTCTTTCTCTTCAGTTGGTAGTGAGCCTGTGAAAAGCTGTTGGCAATGAACTATCAGAAATCCCCATCGCGCCAGCAGCCTTCTCCCTTTTAATGTCTTATTTCTCTTTCTTTGTCGAGCATCTGTTATCAGAAATGGAGCCTGTTAGCTGGCAAAGGAAGTGCAGGAGGGACTGAGAAGAAAGGGGAGAGGGAGAGTGGGAACCGGGGACAGGAAAGTGGGCTCTGGAATGTTCACATCTGATCCTAACACTTGGTTTTCTTTTTCTTTTTTGGGTCTGTTTCATCTTGTCTGTGAACCATATGAAATTCAGAACAGAAACTTCCATTTTTAGAACTTGATCTCTTTTCATGTTCACACACACACACACACACACACACACACACACACCTGAGGCAGCTGAGGCCACTGGATGTCACAGGAAACGTAAGTGTCTCATTGAATCTGAAAAGGCAGAGACACAAATACACCTCAACCAAATGTTCAGCTGGGTCCCAGCCTCCATGTGGGCCTCCCTCCCAGGCTGGGGTCTTATTGCTTTGCAGGAAGAGACTGGCACTGGGTTTCTGCCTCAGGTTTTAGTAATTAAAACAGTATTGTAACCCTGTCAAATTTCATTTGGAAATAGACTATGCTTTGTTCCCTACAAACGCTGACTGCCACACACAGCCTGTGTGGCTACTCTTTCTCCAAGGGAAGTGCTGTCCTTAGGGTTGGGTTTTTTGTTTGTTTGGGGGTTTTGTAGATTTTTTGGTTTTTGGTGTTGGTGTGTGTGTGTGTTTGGTTTTTTTTTGGTTTGTTTGGTTTTTTTTTTGGTGCTGCAACATGGAAGAAGCCAGAGGACTGAGAAAGCGAATGCCGCCCTCGTCCCTCTCCCCCTCCTCCCTGCCCTCCCCCGCAACAAAAGATTGAGCTGTGACTTCTTAAGAGAAAAGGTTAAATCGACCAGCTGTGTGTCTTGGAGTGAAACGGGCCGAAAAAGAGCTGCTTCCTTTTTCCTCAGCAGTTAGAATAATTCATATCCTCACGCAGCCTACCTGTGACAGTCACAGGTGACTCCCCGCCCGCCAAGCTCGGGTGATTTCCCCTTCCCGCCGCCCAAGTACACCTCCTGCCAGAAGACAGATGCGCTGCCGGGCCGGGCCGCGATGCTCTGTGAGCAGAGGAGACGCGGCCTGTCTACATATGTCATTTTAAAGCTCGCGCGGAGATTTTACTGCTTTTTTCACACTCTCACACTTGCATAAATACACCCACACAGTCCGGGCAACTTCCCGAGACTCCCAACCATTTCTCTTCCATTAGGAGACATTTTAAAACAAATTAGCACCCTCCCCAAAAGCCTATTGGCCTAAACGTGTTTATTACGTTGTTTGCTGTTTCAACAGCTCTTCGTAAAGGTTTCAAATAAGACTGGAGGGGGGGGGGGGGCGGGCTACAGAAGGAAGCAAGCACACCCTTCCTCTGTGGGGGAATCCACACATCTGACAAAGCCTTAAATCTCTCTCCTTTCCCTCCCCCCCCTCTTGACACAGTGGCTGGTGACACATAAATGTACTTTTTTTCTTTTGACAGAGTAATAAAAATCTCATTATCTCTGAATAGGCAGCAATTTCGTTATCTAATCTTTTTTACCAAAAGGTTAGTTAATTAATCAGAAACAAATCCTGATTATTATTTCAATAGAATTAGAAAGACAAATTACCCGAGTGCAGCTAACTAGGGCGGGCCTGCGGTTTCACCTGCCTCCTTGCCACAGGGGCCCTGTGCGGGAGAGTCAGGGGTCCAGGGGCACGCGGCCTTGGGAACCGCAGCCAGCAGATGGCTGCTCCGAGCGGCCAGCCTGCCTGGGCTCTAACGCCTGTGATCCCATTACCTCACCGAATCCGTTACCAGGGTAACTGTTAAATTGCTGTGAAAGGCATGGTAATAAAGTAACCTGTCACATTGGCAATAAAAGGAGCAGAATTTTCCTGTTCACTGAACTTTGCAGCTCATCAATACTCACTTGATGGAGAAATTCCCCACCAGGCCTGGGTCAGCCGCAGGAATCCTTCCATAAGGCTTTCTGAAATGCAAACTAAAGTTGGTGAAAACACAGGGAAGGTATAATTAAAAGCTGGATTCTTAGCTGCACGGAGCTAAAGCTTCCCTCTTTTCCATGGCAGGTTATGAGAGCTCCAAGAACATCAGATGGCTCCTTTTGTTGTTGTTGTCATTTAATTTAAAGCTTGCTAGATAAAAACAACCTCTGCTGGTGAAAGACAGCTGTGATTAATTCAAGGCTGAAAAAAACAAAGAGGGGGGAAATCCCTTGTTCCTAAAATCTGTCTTGCTTTTTCAGATCCTATTTTATTGGCTGTTTTCAATAAAGGATGATGCTATTTAAAAATGATGTGGATTTGAGCGTTTAAAAGAAAACGGAAAGCCTGGGTTTTCACAAGTGTGAGGAGTTGAAAGCCACGATCTCCCTTCCTCCTCCCCAACCCAACAGGTAGAGTCCATCAGCCACAGCTGCGAAGAGATCGATGCGCCCAGAATGTGTGCGTTTGGCCGTGTCTCCCCCGCCTGGAAACGCCTTTCAAGTGTTTCTGTGTCAAGGATTCTAGAGGTGACACTACCTGGTGTAAGATTTGCTATAATTAATTGAGGTTCTTTGAGGTAAGAAGAGGAGATAGCAAACACTCTCTCCGCATTAAATTAAAGAATAAGAAGCAGAAAACCCCATTTACTTCAATTACATTTTGCAGCCAGCCCTAGGAACATCCATGGAAAGTAGGGTATATCTATCTAGCCCTCATTATTAGCCATTTGCAGACTTCACGCTTTTGGCTCCATTTGGTGCTGTCATTAATTAGGCAGTATTAACCTCAGTATACTTTGGATCTTGCCTATTGGAATAACTTTGGGCACGCTTCTCGTTCTCCCTCCTTCCCTTTCACTCACAAGTGCTTACAGCCTGTTAGCAAAAAACTGCATTTCTGGTGGTAGCAGCAACCCAAGAAAAGAAACGCCTGCGAGCAGGAGCCTTCCTCCTTACGGAGTGCTTAGCATGGGTTTACAGCAGGACCTCACTGGTGGCCAGGTCACATGGAGCCTTTGATTGGTGTCTTAGAAAGAAGGGTGCCTTTCAGAATGAAGTGGCAATGCACTACACCCGAAAAAGTGGATGAGTTTTGAGCCAGAATCAGGAAAATGAAATCTTTGGATTCATGATATCCAAATTTGTTTAAAAACTGAAATGTTTTCTGTCCTTATGAATTTTCAAACATGAAGTCACACACACACACACACACACACACGCACGTGTGATGTAACGTGTAAAATGTGTATTTTACTGCTGATACTGGGTAGGAGAGGAAGAAGGAGAATTACAGACGTGGCTATGAACAACCTAAGCCCACCCATGCTATGTTCTCATCTCTATGAAGGTTTCCATGGGTACAGGGCAGGAGAAAGTCTTTTTCCAGACCAGTGGTTCTCAACCTTGGCTGCACATTAGAATCACCTGGGAATCTTTTTAAAATCCTGATTTCTGGGCCTCATCCTCCGGAAATTCTGTTTCTTTGTTACTAATGTTGTGGCCCCATCCCATAACAAAGAAACAGAATTTCTAGAGGATGAGGCCCAGAAATCAGGATTTTAAAAAGATTCCCAGGTGATTCTAATGTGCAGCCAAGGTTGAGAACCACTGTTCTAGACCAAAGATTATCTAGTTAAGTTTGAAAGAATAAGTACCAACATATGTAATCACCCAAGGTGAATTAGACCTTTTGATCAGGTTCCCTAGACACCAATGGGGCCAGTGGATTGGATGTGAAAAAATGGGAAATGTCGGCCTGTGGGCAATGGGATAGCCCATTCCCTCTTTATAGACAACAATATTTATTTTTCAACTATCATCGATTGTTTCTAGGTAGGCCAGCCAGGAGAGTCCAACATTGTCAGATCTCTTGATTTTCAAGAGTCCCCAAATAAGAACCTTTATTAGAAAATTTTTAATTTTGAAGTCCAACTGTAATAGTTTACTAGGGCTGCCATAACAAAGTACCACAGTCTTTGATGTGCTGAACAAGAGAAATTCACTCACAATTCTGAAGGCTAGAATTTTAGATCAAGGTGCTGATAGGGTTGTTTCTCCTAAGGGCTCTCCTTGTCTTGCAGATGTCCATCTTCTTCTGGTGTCTTCACATGCTCCTCCCTCAGTGTCTGTGTCCCAATTCTCCTTAAAGGACTCCAGTCATATTGAGGCCCACCCTAATGACCTCATTTTTACTTATTATCTTTGTAAAGAACCTATCCTCAAACACAATCACATTCTGAGGTTCCAAGGGTTAGGACTTCAACCTATGAATCCGGGGTGTGGAGGTGGGGGGGGGCGGGGTAGGGGAGACACAGTCCACCCCATCACACCACTGTAGGACAAACAAAACTTCTTTGCAATGAATCGAGGCAATTATAATAATTATACAATGCTTACAATGTAAAAGGCCATTTTAATTTATTAACTTACTGAATTCCCCCAGTCTCCCTATAAGGTAGGTAATATTATGATCTTTCTTTTACAGATGAGACTTGAAGGCAGAGTGAGATTAACTCACTTATGCCATATCTGATGGACCTAGGATTGAAATCCATAAGTGGTATCTGAGGCCTTTAGATTGTATTTTTATTTAGATGGTTCAGCGCTTTCATGGTGAGAAAATGCCCTACCATTACCTTGGACCTGTAGAGTAGAAGGCACTTAACAGATAGAGTCAGACTCTTGTAATCTCTAGAAATGCAACCCCCTCGTAAGATCAGGTTTATGTAAAGATCCTGTGGATGCACACTTATTCTCGTATCAGCAGAATCAACCAGATGTGAAATCATAAAGTACTCTATCATCTAGAGAAGGTCCAAGGACTGAGGGAAAGCAGCTTGATTAATTTCATGCTCGAGCAGTGGTTCTCAACCTTCCTAATGCCGTGACCCTTTCATACAGTTCCTCATGTTGTGGTGACCCCCAATTTCATTGTTACAAATTGAACATAATTAAAGCATAGTGATTAATCACAAAAACAATATGTAATTATATATGTGTTTTCCGATGGTCTTAGGCAACCCCTGTGAAAGGGTCGTTCGACCCCCAAAGGGTCGCAACCCACAGGTTGAGAACCCCTGAGTAAAAGATAGTAAGAGGCTCTGGATATTTGGAATAATCATCCAGGCATAGTTAGAAATTTCCTGAAAATACTAGTATTTGTGTTTTGTGTGTGTGTGTGTGTATGTGTGTAATTTTGCATTACTGTTTACCACTTCAGCCACCATTAGCATAGACACTGAAACTGAAAAAAAAAAAAATAAAAGTCTCAGTCTATTTTCAAAATCTCTACAGAAAGACTAACTTGGAGAGATTACATTCTATTTAGAGGCCAGTCTTAAGAGACCAGGACTCCCAAGACTCAGTAGCAGCCCTAAAAAGTAGAAATCTGCACAGGAAATATACATAAACATCAGAATTCTCTGAAAAAGAGCTTGGGATTTCAGAACTGGTGGTTAAGGCTTAACAAGGTGAAGATGACACCTTTTATTTTATTATTTTTTAAAAATATATTTTATTGATTTTTTACAGAGAGGAAGGGAGAGGATAGAGAGTTAGAAACATCGGATGAGAGAGAAACATCGATCAGCTGCCTCCTGCACTCCCCCCACTGGGGATGTGCCCACAACCAAGGTACATGCCCTTGACTGGAATTGAACCTGGGACCCCTCAGTCCTCAGGCCGACGCTCTATCCACTGAGCCAAACCAGCTAGGGCAAGACAACACCTCTTAGTCCTCTCTATCTCTCTCTCTCTCTCTTCCTCTCTCTCTCTCTCTCAGTTTGTGGGAGGGTAAAGCAATAGAAAAAGATGTTTTTTTATTTGTGGTTTTTTTTCACATTTTCTTTTCCTGTTCCAATGAAATGAAGCAATTTCTCCACAGGGCCCATTATGCCTAGTTAATTGACTTTCCTAATGGGGCATTTTAGAAAAACAATTGAGCTCTGTGAACTTTTGGATGTTTTCCTCACTGGAGACACAAGAGACACATACTCACTGTTCTTTGTATTTTCAGACTATGTTATTGGAGCACAGACTAACACAATATTTGTCATGCCTGATATTTATATGCAATTTTCTTCCCTGAGTAATTTTTTCACTTCTTGTGTGCTTCTATGAAGACAAGACAGGGAATTGCAATTCTGTTTGGGACCTCTGAAAATTAGCAATTTGAGGCTATACTGTCTAAAACGGTTATCACAGGACCAACGGGACTGCCATAATTGTGATGGGTACCAAGTTAAAGCAAGCTACTTTTCTCATAATGAAAAAAAAGACATTTGTTTTGCCCATCAGTTATTTGATCATCCTAATCAGCATTTACTTGAACTTGGCTGACATCATCTGTGAGACTGAAGAAGAGTAGGCATGAGGAAGGTGGAAGGGATTAAGTGGGACAATTTTGATTTGATGTATTAACCTAAGATACAGTGGTGTTCTTGAATTGCATTTTATTTTGCCTCCAATCCTGTTCAAAGCAAGGTATGTTAATAACAAAAACAAAAGCAAAATACATAAGAAAACAAAGCAACAACAATAAACCTTTTTTACTAACACTGTACTGGAATTTGCAAAAGTGCTTTTCAAGTCTATTATTTTTTCTCCTACTTACTATTACTGTAATTTGGCCACAAAGTGACAAATTAACTCTAGGGCTTCAGAATAAAGTTGATGCTAAAACATCTTAGCTGCTTGCTTACAAGTTTATAAAACAAAATAGTTATGCATGTAAATGACTGCCTAAAAAGCACATTCATGCATGTGTATGCATGTAGTAAAAAGATTGGAGAATGTTATATCATATTATTATATTATTATTTGGTTATTTCTGGATAGCTGGACTTTACAAAATTCTTTTATTTTACATTAATTTCTTATTTTCAATCTATAGATATAGAAAGCGATATGAATATAGAGGACTACTCCATCATTATCTCCAGTCTCAAAACCTCTAAGCTGTCAGCTGTTTCCATCTCTCATCTAAATGTCCTAACCTGGAAGTTCAAGAAAACTCAAAAGATTCCAAACTGAATCTATTTTAGTATTCAAAAATTCTTGTTTTCCCTATTTCTGTTTATATTGCCTTTTTCCTTTTGGCTACCCAAATCTAAAGGCTGGCAAATCTAAAGTCGCTCTTGACACTACCCAGGTCTAATGGGTAGTGTCACATCAGGGTCCATACATCATGGCCTTCCCCTCCATTACCTACAGGACTAACTCTCCATTTTCTGTTATTTCTTTTGCCAGCTCCCACATAAGCAACCAATTATCCAACTGGCTCTATATTTTAAAAACATATTTTCCTCTCAAATGAAGATATTTGTAAAAGTTTTATAAACTATTCTGTCACAACCTCGGTTTGGGGAAATTAAACATGTGTGAAGTATTTTTCTTAGATGTGCTAAATAATAATGAATAATGCTCTCCATTTGTAATTTTTTTAGAAGTTTAGGCATTTGAGCTGTAATCTTCATTCAGGATGATTAAGTCTACATAAAACTTAATTCTAGTTAATCCTCGTGTGCTGTATCTGGTTTTTGAAACATGTTCTTTTCTAGATTTCACACTGTTTACTTGAACTTTCTATTAAAATAGGTGAACAATTAAAGAAAATATATTATAATAAGTTCACCCATCAGCCAAACCTAGTAACCACGGTAATTGAAATAATTTTAACTTCCAGTAGGTTTGGAAAAAGAAGATGAATTTACTGAGAATCAACCATGAACGTAAACTGGATCATGACATGGTAAACATGATCCTCAGGAATTGTTAGGACCATCCTGGTAGCAGAGTATCTGATCAGTGTAAGTTTTATTTATAAAGAGCTAAATGGGTCCTATCACAGCTTTTTTTTTTCACCTTTAAGCAGTTAATGACAGGGAATTTTTTTAAAAAATAATTTTACATTGGCCACACTTACAACCTTCCTAATCAAGAAAAAATAAATCATTGAGTTATTCAGAAAGTGGATGGTTCATAATAACTAAATAGAGATATACTGGTCACTTCCTGTGTCTCTAGGGCTATTAAGCAGGCAAGGAGAAATGTATTCTCCCTGTGGAATGCACTTGCAACTTTCCCAAGAAAAACATCAAAGGAACATATATATCTACTTTCCTGCCTCCAAATCTGCTGACATCATCTGATCGCAATGAAGCCACAAAAGGCAGATCTTATTCCACATTGATTAAGACTTAGCAAAAAGGAGACTCTGTAATTACCAAATTCCATTCTACCTTAAATTCTCCACACTTTGCATTCAAATTTAAAGATAAATATTACTTACAAAACCATGGAAATGTTCAAATGCAACTTGTTTTATCTTTCTCTCAAACAAACAAAAACACACACAAAAATCTTTAGTAATTTTTAAAATTCAATGTGGGAATGATTATTGGGTTAAAACCACATGTAGGACAAGTTTTTATTTAGAAATGCTTCCCATTTCTGTTTGACAGTCCAAAAATCCAAATGGTGGGAAAAAATATTTGGAGAAAAATACAAAACTCCTCAAAACATGCTTGGGGCTTTGAGGATATTGCCTTGGTATCCTTATTCATTAAGAACTGTTTGCAAAGAATAAGGGAGGAAGCCCTAGAAGGTAACTGTTCTTCAAGCTGTCAGTGAATTCTGCCCAGATTCTTTTCCATTAACTCACATTTTAAATTTCACATCTCAGGGATGCGATGTCAACTTTGGAAAGTCCTGGTTGGGAGCTCTAATTTTACTGTCTTTTTCTGTGTGTATGTAATAGAAGAAATAAAAGTCCATGGACATCTAGGTTTGGAGGTATCTCTGCACATCTGGAGGGATCTCATATAACCTGTGATTTAGGGTAACTGGTATGAATTCTATATGCTAGTAAAGCAATTAAACATTCCTTTCCTACTTTTGCTACTTATTTGAAAAGGTACTGGAAATAATCAGTAGTAAGATCATAGAAGGAAAAAAAATAAAGCCTCTAATGGTTTTACATATAAATGGTGCTAATTTTGTATGTACAAAACGTTTATATTTTTAAGTCATGTACATGGAAAAGTGTCCATATTTTACATTCAATATACAGTGTTGATTTATACTTGAGTTTTGCATTCTAGAAACGAAAGTACACACAATACCTCAGGCCCTAAAGAATTCTGAGATTAGTGATGGTCAGGATTTTTCGTTCATACTCTCTAATATTGAAAAGAAAAATATAAATCTTAGGTTTTTATTGGCTCTGCTCTTTTGTGATACAAATTCAAGCTCCCTAAAGAAATGAGATGTGTCAAGTAGTACTTTAAACACAGCCTCTTAAAAACATAGGGAATGATTATTTCAGCAAGTTTTCATTTTCAGCAGCAACATATGCAGTAGCAGCTGTGCACTGGAGCTTGGAGACCAGGAATCCTTTGGAACCCAATAAGAAAACTGTGACTTGCATGCAAAGCGCAAAAGAATTGCTTTTTCCTGCTTCTAAATTATGCTGAGACTTCAGGGGGATACAAAAGATAAAAAAATATTGCAATTTCCATCTGATGATCTTCTACAGAAAGCTAAGCAAATTAAGATGAAATTAATTACATGGAAAATATCCTCCCCCGCCCCCCCCAAATTTTTTTTTCAAGGATTATGAAAACATCTTTCTTTCCTGCAGCAGGCTTTGTAGTGTTTAGCTACATTTCTCTGCTCATTAAAGGATACCATTTTTATTGTGTCTTCTCAACATTATAAAAAAATTCAAGGCCATGGTGAAAGATGAAGGGGAAAATTTATTCCTCAGGTGTCGACTCTGTTCTGAAGTCACTCAAGCATTGCTCCCCTGCTCTGTGGCAGCCTAGTACACTCTATTCAATTACAGGCTGCAGTCATGGGGGATCATGTTTTAATCTGTGTATAAACAAAGGGATAAAATAAAAACAGCACATTTACAAATTCTAAAGATGCTGCTTTTATCATCTGATACCGGGAATCATTGCAATAATTTGACTTGTTTTTCAACAAGTATAGGGCACATCTGCATGTAAAGCCAGGCGTCCCCATTCCAAACGACATGCAATTAATGGGAAAACCACCAACCGCTAGTAGCAAAAGGAAGACATCTAAGAATGCAATACGGTCATGTATTTAATGCTAGCTTTCATGTATTAAAAGATGCACATTTGCACATATTGCCTTTCCAAAGAACCCGATTCATTTTGTTCCCTGGAAATAGGAAATGAATCAGAAAAGGTGAGCTCCACATTCTACTCACAGGCTAGTTCCAGGTAGGCTCCTGGAATCTAAATGAGAGGCCATAATTTTGCATGGTTTGTTTTTGTTTTTGTTTTTAATGAAAATTGCTTTGGGGAAGAAAGTTGCCACAGTCAGTGTGCTAGTATCTGAGCACAAACAAAAGCCAATAAACCCCCCTAAAAATCTAATGGGTTGTGGTAACCCACCTGCCAGCTACCTGAATCATTTAGCACACCTCAATAAAAACGGTGTTACTGTATTTTGACATCAAGTGTGCGTAAGGCTTTATGCTGACATTTAATTAAAGCTCACTGCATTTTGTTGTTGCTGTATTCTTTTGAGCATCAGTTTGCATGTTTTTAAAATAACAAGCTAATTTAAAACATCTAGAGAGAGATACCAGAACCAGTAAAACATAGCTTATAAATAATGATTTTTTTTCCAAATTTGTGGAAGAACAAAAATTTTCTACTGGCCTCTATTTACCTGCAATCTGCTAGTAGAATTCTTGTTCAGAAGATAACCAGTCCGCAGGGCTGGCATATGGGTGTTTGACCATAGAGGATTGAGGAGTCTTATTTAAAATATATATATAGATGATACATATATGATACATATATTTTAAAATATATTTTTATTGATTTCAGAGAGGAAAGGGAGAGGGAGAGAGGGATAGAAACATCAAGGATGACAGAGAATCATTGATCAGCTGCCTCCTGCATGCCCCCCACTAGGGATCAAACCAGCAACCCTGGCATGTGCCCTGACCTCCTGGTTCATAGGTCGATGCTCAACCACTAAGCACACCAGCCAGGCAAGGAGTCTAATTTTAATTTTATTTTTATTTTTTATTTTTAAATATATTTTATTGATTTTTTACAGAGAGGAAGGGAGAGAGATAGAGAGTTAGAAACATCGATGAGAGAGAAACATCGATCAGCTGCCTCCTGCACATCTCCTACTGGGGATGTGCCCGCAACCCAGGTACATGCCCTTGACCAGAATCGAACCTGGGACCTTTCAGTCCACAGGCCGACGCTCTATCCACCGAGCCAAACCGGTTTCGGCAGGAGTCTGATTTTTATATGACCTTTCCCCCACCTCTCTTAGGGATGTTAAATTAACTTAAATTCTTATGGGAAAATAGTCTATACAAAAAGATAGATGCATAATTGGGTGACCTTCTTTCTATTGCTCTCTTGGACAATAGAAAGAAGTTTCTGTCACTGGGGAATAACCAATTGCTCAGTCTTTTATAATGGGGCCACTGTCACCCTAAACTCTATCTGTAACAGAGAAATGAGAATTCATTCATTATTGACAGATACCTCGAAAATGCTTAAATAAAAATCCATC
The DNA here is from genome assembly GCF_028538775.1 of Myotis yumanensis. NCBI lineage: Eukaryota > Metazoa > Chordata > Mammalia > Chiroptera > Vespertilionidae > Myotis > Myotis yumanensis. The sequence goes on from NW_027223755.1 coordinate 75,153,925, forward strand.
CAGATTGGAAGACACCAGCCACACTTGGAGCAAACGTTCTACCTTTGGTACCCATCTTTTTGACCAGAAGAACCTAAGTGTGCTGGTCTTGGGTCTCACATGGGTCAGTCAGACCAATTTACTGGGCAGTATTTGCTAAAACCTAATAGGCAACATAATGAGGCCTATGCATGTCAATAAATCACATGTGAGACTATCTCAACCCTTACTGAAACTTGCATTTGGCTCCTTCTCAATTGTAGGGAAATGGAACACTTTGGGAGATTATGCAGAGATACATTTGCTATCTTAGAGATGAGTACCCTAAGAGGATGTACTTCAAACAACTATGTTTCAAAGAGGAGACAATTCAATTCTGTTCACTGTATAGAGATGGAAGTCATTTCACCTCAGGATCTATTTCTCATATATATGTATGAGATAATGCTCATTTCTATATTTGATACATAATATGAATGACATAAATTAATATAGGCATAAATGAATACTAATGCTTATACTGGATAAAGCAAGTGAATGATTTGACTTGCTTTATTGATTGGTTTACAAATTATGTTTACTGTCATATAGAAATCATGGATGCCTTGAATACAGCTAGTTAATTTGCTATATTAGTCTGATAGCAACAGAGCTTAATTTCTCTGCGTTTTATCCAAAGTAAATATGTTTGAATTCTCCACCACTGTGGTAATTCTGAAATGTTTTCACTTCAGCAAAACTATTAGTATCTACTGCCTTAAAACATAATTATTGCAATAAACCCCTACTAGTAAATTTCACTTGTGTTTCCAGATAGAGGAGAGTATAACCTTCAGTATAACTTAAACCTTTCAACAAGGATTACACTCTCAAAAATCACTGCTTAAATAAAACATGCAATTCAAAATGACCTTTTAAGATCTTGCTATAAATAAACATTCTATATCTGTCATCACCAAATGGAGCTAGGACTGAGGTGTGTTGCTGGGGAAGTATGGTATAAAACGGACTCCTGGCCCTAGCTGGTTTGGCTCAGTGGATAGAGAGTCGGACTGCAGACTAGAGGGTCCCAGGTTCAATTCTGGTCAAGGGCACATGCCTGGGTTGTGGGCTTGATCCCCAGTTGGGGGTGTGCAGGAGGCAGCCAATCAATGATTCTCTCTCATCATTGATGTTTCTATCTCTCCCTCCCTCTCCCTTCCTCTCTGAAATCAATAAAAATATATTTTTTTAAAAACTGACTCCCGTATATGAAAGGCAACTTCTATTGGAAGTTGGAGATGAACCTTGAGAACCTTTACTTGTAAATGGTCTGAAACATTTGCTCTTCCCAATGCAAACTTCTGTCATATACGCAGCACAAAAAAATAGACTGTCATCAAGAACTGAATCCATGAGCTTCGCACAGTAAGTACAGGAAATGTAATCCAACTTCTTTGGGTTGCTGTTTTATTGATAAAAATTGGAGAGTCAATCTCCCATGAACTTGTAATTAGTTTACCATGCAAAGTGTTGACAAAAGCTTGAGTTCAACACCCTGAATGTTCCCCATGCTTGGCTGCATGAGAACAGTTCCTAGTGGCAGTCATGCTGGGTCATGAAACTAATTGTGCCTTGTGAGGGTGAAAATTCTCCATTTCCGAGCAGGGGACACTCCCACATGACAGATGAATGTTAGAAATGTGGTGTGCTGTGCTCTTTCATCTCTGTCACTGGATATTTATTCTGACTCGGCTTCTAAATTATTCATTTTCTTTAAGCAATCAATATTAATAATCTGATTTGCTCCCTGGCATTTTTAGTCACACTTCTGTTTAACTAACTGTAAATAAAGGTCACTTGGAGGCTTCCTGCTGCTGTTCGGAAGGTCCTTGCCTAATTAATTCCCAACACTTTTTTCCCTATGACTGTGATTAGCCGTTGCAATCAAGTTCGGCAATTAGCTGCCTCCTTGCGCTGTGATTTGCTCAGTGCAGTCCCAAGATGAGACTCTGTTCGGTCATTCAGTCATTGCTCTAAAAAGAAACCTGAGTAGGGAGGGTTTATTTTTCACTTCAAGGTTTACAAATTTGCAGATAATTATAGAGGAGATTATTGAGCCCATCTGCCAGCTGCTTTAGTAATCTTCTGGTTTAGGGTCCTTAAACCCTGAGCACCTTGGGAAGCAGCGTAGCTTGCTGGTACTGTGCAACCAGAAAGGCTGGGGTTCCAATCCAGGCCTCACCATTTACTAGTATAAGCTCTTTGACTTTGGGCAAGTTATTTAATATCTTTGTTAATGAAGAGTAGTAACTTCCCCAGGGTTTGCAGTGAAGATTTTGAATGAATGAGTTCATTCATGCATGGATTCAACAGATGTTTATTAAAAACAGAAAAGTTCTAGGTGTAGACTGTTTTAAATAAAATTGATATGTGGTGGGCAAAGAGGATGAATATGCAAACAAACAAGTAAATCCATGAATCGTGACTGAACTTGTGAAGGAAAAGAATGGAACGCTATAACAGAGAGAGGCTTTCACTTTAGATGGGGTGGTCCGGGAGAGCCTTGCGGAGGAAGGATATTAAGTTTTGTGTTCCAGAAGCAGAAGTAGCCTATATGTCTGTGGTACAGCTTAGCAGGTGGAGGTCACCGTAGGATGTGAAGTTGAGGTGGTACCTTTGGCCAGTTTACTCATTTGGGTAACAGGATAGCAGAGTGATTAAGTGATTGGGTTCAAACCCCAGCTTTGCCACTTATTAACTACACTAGAGGCTCAGCGCATGAAATTCATTCACTGGGGGGTGGGGTCCCTCAGCCCGGCCTGTGCCCTCTTTTAGTCTGGGAGCCCTTGGGGGATGTCCGACTGCAGCCTTCAGTAGGACATCCTTAGTGCTGCCACAGAAGCAGGAGAGGCTCCCACCACCACCGCTGCACTCACCAGCCATGAGCCCAGCTCAGGGCTTCCGGCTGAGCGGCACTCCCCCTATGGGAGCACACTGACCACCAGGGGGCAGCTCCTGCATTGAGCATCTGTCCCCTGGTGGTCAGTCCATGTCATAGCGACTGGTCATTCTGCCGTTTGATCAATTTGCATATTAGCCTTTTAGTACATAGGATGATACTCTTCTTGACTCTTTTTCTACCTCCTTGGATTGCTGAGGGCATTAAGCATTAAAAAAGGCTTATAAATAGTAAGCACTCACTGATGTTAAATAGTAACTTTGGGTGCTGATAAAGAGTCTGGGTTTTACTAAGCATGTTGAGAGGGCCCAGGAGTGTTTTAAAATACTTAGACTGGCCCTAACCGGTTTGGCTCAGTGAAAAGAGCATTGGCCTGCAGACTGAAAAGTCCCAGGTTCGATTCCGGTCAAGGGCATGTACCTTGGTTGCGGGCACATCTCTAGTAGGAGGTGTGCAGGAGGCAGCTGATCGATGTTTCTCTCTCATCGATGCTTCTAACTCTCTATCCCTCTCCCTTCCTCTCTGTAAAATATCAATAAAATATATTTTTAAAAAAAATAAAATAAAATAAAATACTTAGACTGTAATGTGGACAATAGAATTGTACAGCAAAGGTAAAAACAATGATTCTGATTGAAAAGCTACTTTAGAATTCCAAACTCTTGATCTAAGTTGGCAAAAATAGGTATGAAAAGATGTGAGAAGAGATAAACCAGACAAAGTGCTCCACATACAGTGAGAGCGCAATAAATATCAGTTATCATGACTATGATCATTTGCTCGCTTACTAATTGCTCTTTTATGTGCTTGTACCAGGTGATGATAGGTATTTGCTTAATATATAAGTATAATCATTCATCTAAATTGTTCATTTCCAGTGGTCCTCCTAGTGTCAGGTATAGGAAAGCAAATGGGTTATCTGATTATTCATTTTGGGCAGGTTTCTATAAAGATGAAGATGCTGGGAAAGAGCCTAAACACAATGTTCTTTGTGTAATACCAGATTGTCACTGGCAATGAGGCAGATCAAAACAGGCAGAGATAAAGGCAGGTGAGAACTATGGAGGTGTCAGGGCCTGACCCATCAAGTGTGAGGTCTAGAGGAGTGAAGGACAGTGATCCATGCTAAGAGTGATGCAGGACACCTTATGGTTAATGGCAGGTAAGGTCCAGGGATCAGGAGGGTAGAATGAGGAGCAACCAGGCCAAAGAAGCCAAGAGGTAAGTTCATCCATTCAACAATTATTTAATAAAATGCTTACTGTATGTCCATTCACTCTTCTAGGAGTCAGGACTTCTGAAACAAGGGACAAAAATATGTGGCCTCGTGTAGTTTACATTTCAAAATGGGAAAGCAGATAATTAGATGATAAATCGGTGAATTACTATGTTAGAAATGACAAGGAAAATGCAGAAACATAAAGTAGAATGGAGTACTATTTGATGGCTTTTACATTGCCCAGTAACATAGAAGCTACTAGAAGTTCTCAGAAGAGAAGTGATTTATCTTTCAAAAGGATCCCTCTGGCTCGGAGATCAGTTAGGAAGCCATTGCAAAACTCCACATGTCAGATGATGGTGACTCAAACATGAATGGTGCAGTGTGAGGCCTGAGAAGTTGGAGTCTAGATATGGTTTGCAGGTAGAGCTAATCAGATTTACTTCTGAATTGAAAGTGCCATGTGAGAGAAAGAGGCAAGTGCCCAGTAGCATTGCTGGAGCTAGCTCACACCAGGTTAGGAAAGCTGATTGTGCCATCACTTCTTACTTCTCCCATAGTAAAGTAGGTACCTTTGAGGGACGCATGATTTCAAAGGTGTGCTATGCCACCAAAGTGATTCTGATTATTCAGAAGAAAGTCATACTTTCTGTCATGATTTTAGACCTTCCCTGGACCTGAGCGTTTAGACTCTCCAAGGACTTAAGCAGAAATTATACTTTGGGAGCTGGGAATGGTTTTGAAGGTAATGGTTTTGACCTGCAGAGTGCATCGGAGATGATCATATCCTAATGAAGATAGACATCCACAGGTTGACCCCAGTAGTAACTGGGCAGCTCTAAAACTTAGAGTTCCTGAAAAGCATTTATTTGTTTGAGAGGGTTTGCATATTACCAAAGCAGTTTAAAGACAAAGCAAATTCTTTTGGGTAGAATATTGTCTCTACAATGGCTAATTGAGCATGCCCAAGAAAATTATACTTTTCTAAGAAAATCATGTCATTAAGCGGCTGAAGGAGGAGCCTATTTTTACTCTTGGCACAGACCTCCCTCTTTTCCTGACAGCTGCAAGCCAAAGCAAATGTGCCCCTGCCTGAGCAGATTTCCTTTTGCCTTTCTGTTCCGTTGAGCTTGTTCATTTAATCTCACAGGGGATCTGACAGCTTTCTCCAGCTCCTAAAGCATTTCTTTAGCAATCATTGAAAAGCACAGTAAGAGAGAAGAAAGATGCTGGTGGAGGCTCACATGTAGAGACCTGCTCTGGGCTATGTGAGCAAAGTCTGCCTGTTTCTCAACTGTCTAATACTCAGAATTCGGACTAGAAGTAACAATTCCAACACTATGTCTTTATGACAGCTCAGCTAATGAATGCAAATGTTCAGCATAACCCATTTACTGGACAGTGGATGATTCATATCATTGGGATGTGTTATAGCAAATGTCAAGTGCTTTTAATTTATGGACTGCATAGACAGTTCGTGTGGCTATATTCTCTTTTTCTTGACATACAGAACAGGTGATACGTATCTCCCGAGGATAGCCTTTGTGCATGAGGAAGACATTTTGACAATCTATACAATTTTGCCCTCAGATAAGCTCATTTTTGTTCTCACTAGATAATCAAAAGATTTTTTTCACCTAAGTGGACATTTTCTCTAGTGACAAGCCAAGGCAGAAGACCAGAAAGAGAAGTTACTTTCACAGAGGAACCCTGCAATTTATGAAACTCTTCACCACCTCCTTGTAAATTCTGTCCATTGAGCTTATTTCCAGAGAGCCCCTCCTCCTCTGTCTTAATAGTCTCAAGCATTGACTGCTCAAGTCTAGCTATTTCACCTTCTTCTGCTGGCAGGCATCTGCCAAGGATTTGCTCTACCCCACCTACTCACTTGGCCTTCCTAATGAAACCTGAAGCTGTTCACAGGAAAAAATAAGAGGCTCATGTAGATCCTGGATTATCAGACTAAGAGAAGTTCTTTGTCCAACAATATTTTCCATGAGGAAAAAAATGCTCTGTATTTGCATTGCCTAATATGATAGCTACCTGGCACATGTGACCATTGGTTAATTAAAATGTATGTAGTCTGGCTTGAGGATCTGAATTTTTTATTTTACTATCATTAATTTAAATTATTAATGGCCACATATGCCTAGTGGTTATCCTACTGGCAACGAATAGATGCAAAGTCTCCAAGGCCTCTTCCCTGAGCCTGAAAAGTCTATCTCAGGTCTTAATGGGAACTCTCAGTACTGAGGTATCCCCAAGGAATCTACTTAGGAACTGGCTCAAGCGAGAACTCTGTGGTCCCAGCAGCTGGGTTCTAAGGACTTTCTGCCCACTCCATCTCCAAGATCATGCATCTTAGCTTTCCTAGCTTGAGTGTTTATGACTTGAGGCTATATGACTCCAGGGAACCTTGTTCCATCTTATTTTATGTCAATTCACTTCCTGGGACATAATTCTGTAAAAATGTGAATGGATAATACCCTCTAGAGTTGTGCAACATTGGTGTTACACAAAACATCTGACAGAACGTTCTAGACTTGAGGGAAAGAGCTCTCCCACTATGGAGGTTCTCCTGTTGTCTCATGAGGCAGGGAAGGGGAAACAGTGCTACAGGCAGAGAAAGGGTGGGGGATCCTACCTGGACTGTGCTCCTACTTCATTTGGGACATGTCAATTTCTGGCCTCTTGTGTGTGTGCAACCTGTCTAATCGCCTCATCCCATGTGTTTCTCAATATAAGAGATTATCTAGAAGCCAGTTATAACTTGATGTGTGACCCAAGGCGTCATTCAGCTCTTTTAATCAACATCTCTCCCTCACTGATAGCCTTGGTCCATGGACTCATGGAAAAGTGTAGAGGGCCCCTGGGAAGGCACATGGCATTTCTTTAATAAATTGTCAGCTGAATCCAGGGCGGTAGGCAGATCCACATCCTGGATACCCATTTTGCCAAAAAGGCAGAAGTGTTCTCAGCTTGACCTTCATTTCTGCCCAGGTGCCTGGGAGTGGGTTTTATTGTGTAAATCCAGCCAAGCACCAGGACTCGAGCCCAATCAGAACTGACATTACAAGAGTGCAAATAAGCTCCTTTGTCTCGACCTTTGGTGAAACTTCTTGGTATTGGGGGTATAAAATAAACATGCTGTTTCGGTGCAGGGTCTGTGTCTCTCCATCAGAAGAGGACAGCGGTTCCACCCGGCCCCAGCTTTTTTCTTTCTTTTTTTTATGTTCTGGCTCTTTCTTTCATTTTCTCAATCCCCAGCCACCCCTACTCAAAGAACCGGACCACTCTCTAGCTGCGCTGGACGTGGAAAAGAGAGACCCCTCCTATGAGTTCTCTAGTCCTGGATTTTCCATTTATGGGGTAACTCGGCTTTCCTAAACTTCAATTTGAGAGGACCAAATAAAATAATGGATGTATGATATTATTAAGTATGTGATTAAGAGCAGACAAAAAAATCAACTATATGCTATGCTTACTTACTTCTTTAGAAGCTAAAGTTTGCTTCTCTAGATCCATGATCTGAGATCTAGGGAAGGATAAGACTGGAATGGAGCCAGGATGAATTACACTGCCCCTACTCTCCCCACTCCTTTTGGCATAGAGACCAGTTGTGGTTTATTAGGTAGTTTTAGAGCCTCCCTTTCATTATAGCTTTCATGGGGACCCCTTCACCTCCTTCTATCAACCTCTTCAAAATCTTCTTGGTCTGCAGCTCTTCCACTTGATCCTTCAACTACTTCAACTGCTTTGACCCAGATGATATAGAAGTGGTTGAGAATGAGGAATCATTAGGTGAATTTGGCTACTTAAATATCAATGGGCTGAGTAGGGGCTGAATCCTTGGCCTCACCTGTGGGTCATGAATTGTGGTTGTCTCTGGAGGAGATCTCTAAGGCTCTGACAAGTCAATAAAGATCACAATGTGGTACCCCATCTGATGGTTAAAATGTTTGCATAAAGAATAAAATCTAGATACAGTCAAGATGGTGGCATAAGTAAATGTATGCTCTCACAACCATATCAAAATTACAACTACACTACAGAACAGCCATCATTCAAAATGCCCTGAAATCTACCTGAACGAAAGTCCTACAACTAAGAACATAAAGAAGCCACATGGAAATTTGTAGGAGGAGTGGAGACACAGAACAGGCTGGTCCCACACCCACATGTGGCAGATAAAAAGTGGAAGGGATATCTCAGCTGCTGAGGTGCCCACTGACGAGTGAGGTGTCCCAGAACAAGGTTATTCAGCCCAGGGGTTCAATGCTGGGAATAGAAGTTCCCATAACTTCCTGTTGTAAGAACCAGAGGAGGTTGTGGCTAAATAAGACAGAGGGCTGCTGGAGTCACAGGCCCATGCATGGACTTTCTCAGACTCACTCTCTCTGGGGCAGCAGCTGGGAAGGTGCTTTGGACACATGGGGAGGAATGGAATTGCCTGGTATCAGGGCTGGAGGGGCAACTTTCTCCCAGACAAAAGTGCTGGCACAGGCCATTGTTTCTTTGCTGAGCCCTTCCCCCACAGAGCTAGCAGGTGGGCACCATATCTGAGTCTCCATCAATCTGGCTCACACTGGGTGCCCTGCCCTGGTAATGCCTGAGACCCTGCCCCATCTAAGGTGCTTTCAGTGGCTTTGCCATACAAATGTCCTATCTTGGCACATGCTTCTGACTTTCCTAACATCTCTCAAACAAGCAGCATGTGGCCTCACCTTGCTCTGTACATTTTTTAAAAGTATATTTTATTGATTTTTTACAGAGAGGAAGAGAGAGGGATAGAGAGTTAGAAACATTGATGAGAGAGAAACATCGATCAGCTGCTTCCTGCACACCTCCTACTGGGGATATGCCTGCAACCAAGGTACATGCCCTTGACCGGAATCGAACCTGGGACTTTTCAGTCTGCAGGCCGATGCTCTATCCACTGAGCAAAACCGGTTAGGGTACCCTGTACTTCTTACCACCTCCCAGGCCTGGCAATAGGGCTAGCAGGCCTTGGTTTATAGTTTGGCTTATCCTAGGCATCTCTAAACCCATACAAGTAGCATTTATCTGCATATTGCTCTGTAGCTCATGCCAGGTGACCCTGGGCAGAACACAGGTGGTGGCTGACCGTAGTCTGCACCTCCTGGGAAGCCCCACAACCAGCACAACTGGTGGACAGCTTCAGGCCATGCCAAAGCATCTCCATGTGCGATACACTCAAGGGGCGGACTCAGTAGTTACCAGAGCTCCAGTAATGTGAACCTGCTCTGTGGGTGCCCTCCTTCACAGAGGTTATGGTCAGTCCTTGCAGCTGATTGGCCTGGGGGTAAATCTCTCCCATTGACATGCTGACAGCAATCAAGGCTCAACTACAACAGAAGGTGACTGAGGAGGATGTGCCACTGGACCCTACAGAACACCTACTACATAAGGCCACCAAGACTGGGAGACAAAGCAGCTCTTCATAATATATATAGAAACAAACACAGGGAAATAGCCAAAATGAGGAGACTATCTAACATGTGCCAAATGCAAGAACAGAACAAAACTCCAGAGAAAGAACTAAACAAAATGGAGACAAGCAATCTAACACATTCAGAGTCCCAAACACTGGTTATAAGGATGCTCAATGAATTTAAGGGAAAAGTAGATAAACCTAGTGAGTGCTTTTCATATTAAACTTTCACGGTAAAACATTTCGGGGAGGGATGGTAGTATTATGAAAAAATATTAAGTATTTAAGAAAAATGACATGTGATCAGGTGCAAACAATTCCATAAAGCACATAACTGAGGGTAAAATTACAAAACTGCAATTAAATTAAATAAATTATGCATTGTAGGTATTACTGTAACTTGTGCTGTTTGCAGAAAATATTCAAATAAACACATTACAGTGTTACATCTGAGCATAAATGTCAGACTGAATTAATCCGTTGACACTGACTAGATCTGACTAAATCTGTCTCAGTTGGTAATGTGTTTATGTGTAAAAGTAGAAACAAGTCTAACATGCATACCCTAACACGACAATAGTGTCTTATATGAAGCAAATGTTAAAGCAAAATATCTTAAAAATAATAGTTGCATTTGATGATAAATATATTTTGCACTGCTTCGGTTTTAAAACTTAAATTAGATAAAATTTATAATTCAATTCCTCAGTCACACTAGCCACATTTTAAGTGTTCTTGAGCCACATGTGGCTAGTGATTGCAATATTGAACAGCACAGGTCTGCAAGAAAGCATGAAAGCTAGATTGTCTCATGCATTCTTCTTTTCATTCTGAATGCACGGTGGTGGTCATGGTGGGGAGATGGGGAAAGGGAGATTTTGGAAATGTTTCCCAGGCTTTCATTCATGATTTCTGACAAAGGGGAGAAAAGAAAGCACTGTCTTTGGCATAAAAAGGAATGGACTACTTGGTGACATGTTCATTGGATTCCTTTTCTTCTAGGCACTTCTCATGCTTCATGTGTTTCTGGACTATTGTTAATGAGAAGAGTGCTGTTGTCGTCCTTGTTTGATAAGGCAACAAAAACTGGCTTATCAACAACTAATCACTGCACAGCCTTAGCAGGTTACTTGACCTCTTTCAGTCTCAGCTTGCTTATATGTCAAATTATTATCATTGTCTTACCTACTTCCAGGCAGTGTATGTAGGCGGTAATAATGCTTGTAAACATTCATGTGCTCTATGTATTCTGCTAATTAAAACAATAACATTGTACCATGACAGTTTTTGTTATCATGCTTACCTCTCTTACCAGACATGAAGTCCATTTCTTATTTATCGTATTAAAATATTTCAATTTATTGTATACTTTAAATAAACAGAAATAAAGGAAAAATTAATATGAGATACTGAGATAAAGCAAATTTTAATATCATGTCAAATTTGCTATAGGCCTTTTTTCTTCTTTCTCTTTAAGAAATAATATGATATTCATAGACTAAAAGTCCTACCTACCATTTATTCCATTTTCCTTCCTCCCCTTGGGAGATAACCATTGCCATGAAGTTGATGAATATTATACCCAGCAAGAGTGCCAGGTTTCCATGAGGCAGTATAACATGACATTGAAGAACACAGACTCTGAAACCAGTTCTGTGCTTTTGAAATGTGTGACCTTGAGCAAATTATTAAACTTTTCAGTTTCCTCATCTGAAAAATGAAGATAATAAGAGTCTAATTCATATGGTTATTGTGAGAATAAAATGTTTTTAAGGGTCCATGTTAAGTTCTATATATGCACTCTCTATGTTATTAGTGCAAATGTTTGTACATACGTGTGTGGTCAAGGCTTATATAAAAGGTAACAATCTGCCCTGACTGGTTTGGCTCAGTGGATAGAACATTGGCCTGCGGACTGAAAGGTCCCAGGTTCGATTCCGGTCAAGGGCATGTACCTTGGTTGCGGGCACATCCCCAGTGAGGGATGTGCAGGAGGCAGCTGATCAATGTTTCTCTCTCATTGATGTTTCTAATTCTCTATCCCTCTCCCTTTTTCTCTGTAAAAAAAATCAATTATATATATATATATATATATATATATATATATATATTTCTTTTTAAAGGTAACAATCTATTTTTTTCCTAGTCAACATATTTCTCTATGATGTACCCACATTGATGTATACAAGCAGAATGAATTAATTTTGACTTAGTTGCAACATTCTACCAAATTTTTATATCATAGCTTATTCATTTGCCATTGACAGACATTTTACTGTTTCTAGTCTTTTGTTATTACATTCAGATCATTTGAGTGCATATTTCCTGGCATACAGGTACTAATTCTATGCATCTTTGTATCACAAGAATTCTGTTTCTGGAATGGATGGACTAGCTCATATGCAGCCAACTGTCCTGTCAAGAATAACTAGAAGAGCTGGAGAAAAACTGAGGAATGAGAACCATTCTAGACATAGCAGGTGTTAATGAGTTGTGAAAGTTCATCGACTTTTCATGTATTTAGATCTTGGCTCCCTAAGCTGATGATGAGGCAAGAGTGGCGGACACAGAACAGGTCTTCAGTCAGCTACCGAATGAGTCCCCGGCAGAGTGAGGTCAGGCATGTGGCTAGGACAGCATATCTCCCATGTATCAGAGGTTAACCCAGTGAGTGAGGGGCTAATGGCAATTGTTGGAGGAGAACACAGCACTGAAAGTCTATTTGAGAAAGACAGCAAGGGAGGAGTTTTTAAAAGACAACCTGGTAGTAAAACTCATACTGACATGCTATTTATCTTGGCCTTCTTAAGTGTAAATTCTGGTTCTCCCAACTCTTAAATGAAGGGATATTTCTCAAGCTCTCAGGACAAATTGGAAGTGGTTGGTCTCAGCACTTAAAAAAGGGACTGTAGGGAAGTGAGAACTCTGCAATTCCCCAGGGATATTATGCCATCCCACATCTCTGCTAATTTGCCTGATTCCATCACCTAAAATGCCCTTTCTCCTTCCTCCCTGGCAAACCTCTAAACCTTTACAAAGGTCTCTCATAGAAGGACCCTCCCAGCCTGGGATCAGGTTTCTTCATATCACACTGTACTTTTCATATTAGTAAATATGGAAAGAATTCTGTCTCTGGAATGAATGGACCATCCAGCCAACTGTGTTGTAGAGAATATCGAGAAGACCTGGATAAAAAAGGAGCAAGTAAGAAAACTGATGTCTGAAGGAACTGAGGTCTCCTGAGGACTTGAACGGTAAAGGTCCTCTGGAGAATGAAAACTCATTAAGGTGAGCATGACATTTTGCACTGCCTTTACCTTTGGAGCATTTGTAAAGTTTTTGGAATAAAATTATACAGAAAAGTAAGGAAATTTTGAGTACCAAATTAAGGTTATTGGTTACCCATGAAGGGAAGATAGGATGTAGTGAGGTAGGGCACACAGGGTTTTTATTTGTTTGTCTGTTTTTAAGAAACAGGCAGTAATTCCTGGCCAGCATGGCTTAGTGGTTGATCATCAACCTATGAACCAGAAGGTCAGGGTTCGATTCCTGTCATGGCATATACCTGGGTTGCTAGCTCGATCCCTAGTGGGGGCTCTTCAGGAGGCAACTGATCAATGATACTCTCTCATCATTGATGTTTCTATCTCTCTCTTCCTCTCTGAAATCAATAAAAAGATATTTTTTTTAAAAAAAAAAGAAACAGGCAGTATTCTACTTCTCAAACTTGATTGTGGTTATATAACTAATACATTATTTTTCCTTCAAATATATATGTATATGTATGTCTATATTTACATATGTGAAATATACAGGGTGTCCCAATAATGTATATACACTTTGAATAATTATAAAGTCAGTGTTTATTAAAATACATTTTACTTTCAAAATGAAATAGAATCTGCTGTTAAAGTGTCTATTCATTTTGGGGGGACACCATGTGTGTGTGTGTGTGTGTGTGTGTGTGTGTATCACATTCTTCTGCATGTGTATTTATCATGAGGAAAAAAAGGAAAGAAACTCTGAACTAATAGCTCTTATCCACCAAGAACATATTCCAGCCCAGCATGATTTTGTACTTCAGCGATTTCCTCTGAGCGCTGCGAAAAAACCTGATCCTCTCATCCATCTCTCAGAACTTCTGTTATTCCCAAGTGGTAATAAAAACCTCCAAGGATGAAGCTCCATGTTTCTGACTGTCAAATTCTCATCCTTTACAAACTCTTATTCAGAACCAATAGTATTAAAGCTGGGTATGTGGCCTCATTCTAGGTGAGATTAAAAAAGAATACAAAGGAAGCAATATTTAGGAAGGGGAATAAAGAAAGTGTGAGAAACCAATTTGTTTTCAGACTCACCAAGTCTATAAGCTTTTTTCCATGTGTATACCTTTGTACATATAATAATGTATATATGTGTCGGATTATAGGTGTGGAAATCAGGAAGAACAGATAAGCATAGAGTAAGATGAAATTAGGACAGGGAATGGAGAGGACCACTGAGTTCATGAAGAGATCACTTTTGAGTTACAGACAGTAAGAAATGAATGGATGAACAAGAATAGGTGGGGAATAAAATTAAGAGAAAGAAGGAATTGGGTAATAATAAAGGTAATGTCACTTCGGAGGGTGAGGACCATAGAGAATAGATTTCCATTTGGAAATCGAGAGTGGGAGAGGCTGTGATTTCATACCACAGGTTTAATGTCGCTTCCAAATTTCCAAGCAGAGGTTTTCCCTTCATGTCTTGCCCTACAAACTGTGTAAAGAATGGCCTGGGAGAAAAGTATTGCTATAAGGCGATTGCTTTTTCACTGAGCACACATCTTTGCAGCCTCTATGCCTCCTTAAACACAATATGGCTTAATACATAAAGCTTCAACTAAAAGGATGAGGAACTTCAAGTGAAGACAAATGGTAGAGTTGTGGAAACCAACTTGGACAATTGTAAATAAGAAAGAATGCTTGATTAAAAAAAATACCCAGAAAAAGCATAATACCTAATATTTCAGATATTTATCAGCAATATCTAGGTAACTCAATTACTAAAATGGTATTATTCTTGGGGAAAATATTGTAATAAATCTAAGAAAAATAATAAAAATCACCTGAACTGAATGATTTTTTTTCTTGAAAAAATTAGGGGATCCCCTGAAGTGAAAATAATGTTCTGAGGATAATATAAAATACAACATTAAACTTGTATGAATGGTAGACAGGAAAGCAATGAAACATTCTGGTCACTAATAAAAATACGAGCAACTATAATGCATATAAAGTACCTACATACACAATAAGTAAATACATATAAATGCACATGTGCATGTGAAGAGTGAGCTTTGACAGTTAATTTCTAACTATAGAGAGGTCCATATCAGAAAATAATTCTCATTATGTTTGCCTCATCAGACCTTGCTGGCATTTTCTATGTATAGAATTTATTGCAGGGAGGGGCAAAAGTAGGTTTGTAGTTGTTCATATGGAAAATAATACAATAATTAATAAATAATAATACAAGAATAAACTGCGTTTTGCATTCTCATCCTGGAAGAGGTAATAAAAGAGAGGAATTCTGCTTCTTTGGGTGATGGTACATTAATTTATAGCACAGTAATCTTCATAATAAAGAAAATTTCAAAAACTGGGCAAAATATAATAGTAATCTAAAATATTATTGAGATATCAAAACAGCTGGTGCTTAGTGGGTCCACATCTGTAGGAAAGAGAAACTCATTGAGATAAACATGACAATCCATACTGCTTTTTGCCTCAATACATTTGTTGATTCGTAAGTAGCGTTGCCTGACACACTAATAAATCAAATAGAAAGCGTTGACTAAGGTAGAGAAGCTGAATATAGCCTTCAGGAGTCTAATGGACCTGGGGAGAAAAGTCCTGACCTTCAGGGCTAGCAAAGCAGCGCAGGGCTGAGGGGTCAACATTTGAAGAGAAGGGCAGCTCAGAGAAGTGAACCTGACAGTCTGAGCTGCCCTCCCCCGAAGCAGTTGCCATTTGTAAATGAAACAGACTGAAAGTCCGAGAACCGAGCAGAGAGCAGTTGCTATAAGGCTGGAAACCTAAGTAGAGTTATCCGTCGTCTCACTGTGCTGGGAGATAAAAATTGGAGCTAAGAGCCTGTCAAAGTCCAACGAGCCTAGTAGACAGCACAGCTTCAGTCATGACGTCTGAACAAGTAGATAGATCAATCCTAAAAAAAGGCGTAAATCTGCCCAAATCAATTCAGAGTAATACTGGATAAATTTGGCCCACTCCTACTCGAACATTCTGCAAGAAGGTAAAGAAATTCCTCTCTTGGGTGGGAAGACCATATTTCCAAATTCTCTCACTTTTGTTTTTCTTAAATACAGCCTTCAATGAAAATTTACAGGGAATACCAAGAGACAGAAGCAAGAGGAAAAGCAGACAATAGAAATAGTTACACAGGTAATCTAGACATTGGATTACCTCACATGGACTTTAATATAAGTGTGACTAATATGCCTCCCAAGTTGAGGACAAAATGAAGACTTTCTGCTGAGAAAATAAATCTATACAAAAGAAATCAAATGAAAATTCTGGATTTGAAAAATATACTCTTACTTTCATCCTAGATTTAATGTAACTTTATGTTATCTTACATTTTATTGTTTTAATTTACATTTACCTTATAGCAGTATGGGATTGTAGAGCAATTGAAGAGTCCATACATTGTTGGTATATCCACTTCGGAAATTTGTCTAGCAGTATCTACTGAAATTAAATATGCACATGACCTATGATCAAGACTTTCTACTCCCAGGTATACATCCAACAGAAATGCACAGATATGAGCACCAGAGTCGAGCTGAAGTATGTGCATAAAAGTACTTTTCTAAGTATCCAAATATGAAAATAAGCTGAATTTCCACCCATAGCAGAATGGATAAATTGAGGTATATTTGCATAAAGGAATACTACTAGTATATAACAATGAAAAGAATGAAACAATATATACGATTATGGATGATTCCCACAAAAATGTTACTGGCTGAAGGAGGTTGGACATAAAAGACTACATATTGTATAGTTCCATTTACATGAAGTCCAAAAATGGGTAGAACTAATTTGTGATAGAAGTTCACCATTGGGAGGAGAAAGCTAATGAGTGAGAGAGCCAAAAAGGGGTCTTCAGACATGATTACTGTTCTAGTTACCAATCTGGGTGTTGATTTCACTGATGAGTTCATTTTGTGAAAATTCATTGAACCATACACTTGCTACTTTTATACATCAATAAAACAATTTATTTGGGTGGAGTGAAGCGAGAAGCAAAGATACAAGCCCATGCAAGCTTCAAATGAGACCCAGAAGGGATCTGTGGCTTGTGATTGCTCTCCTGTTCTTGCTTTGGGTTCTCTGAAGGCTGGCTGCTTTCTCTACCTTTGGTTCTGTGAGATACTTTTCTAATAATTTCCCTCCCATCCACTCCACCTTCTTCTTTTTATTTATTAGCTACCCAAATAAACCTTGAAAGTATTCCCTCAATTTGGAACTTTTTGAAGGGGAAAAAAAGTAAACATGATTTGCAGAAAGCACAGGATTAAAATAGAGCACATGTTTTTAATTCTGCCTAATTAGTCACAAGAAGCTAAAAACTTTTCAGTAAGATTCTATCATACAGTCTCTGAATTACACAATTTGGAAGAAACTTCAATGAAACACAGCATCAAAATAAAATTTTTATAGGTACTTTAAAGAGCAATTTAATTGCTTTTTAAGAGCAGATTAACTAATGTAAATTTAACTAAAAATCACTATATTCGCCTGGCCAGTGTGGCTCAGTGGTTAAGCGTCAGTAAGCCCATGAACCAGGAGATCACAGTTTGATTTCCGGGTTGTGGGCTTGATCCCCAGTATGGGCTGTGAAGGAGGCAGCCAATCAATGTTTCTCTCTCATTGATGTTTCTATCTCTCTATCCTTCTCTCTTCCTCTCTTAAAATTAATTATATATATAATTGAGCTACATTATCTGAGCTTTTTAATTGAGAGAAAGTTTGAATTAATTCAAACTAAGCAAATATTCTATTGACCTCTGGAAAATGCAGTTCCAAAATAAAACAGATTAAAGTGACTAAATTTATGTGTTTATGATGCAAGGTGATTAGCAGTGATGTTCCCAAAGATTTTCAGAATCAAATTAACAACTACATTTGACTATATTTGGCTCCATATATATATTTGCAATAATTTAATTCTAAAGAAGCTATCAGTGGATCAAGTTTAACTTTTAAGGCTTTAATATAGATGACTGTCAGAAATCCCACTTGTTTTGTCTGAGCTAGATAGTTATAGCAATGAACTAACTCTAGCAAGAAGCAAAGGTATGTGAAAACATTACTACCTAGAAATTCTTGAATAGAGGGTCTTTTACTTTGTAAAGGGATTAGACTGCTGAGTTGTAAGAGGCTTATTTCAGCTCCATATTAATTTAACATTTCAAATTTTACATTTCAAAGCATCTATTCACAAGACTCTACTTAATTGAATGTGAATGTGTAAATGTTTAAGGCACCTCCATGTACAATTTCTCTATCAGCCCTCCAAAATTGCTACACAAAAGAAAAAGTATGGAGGTTATATTTATTTATTCAGACAAAAGTTTGGGTACTTTCTCTAAGGATATGGTCTTTGTAATGGGCAGGTTGCTTCCCTTCTAATAAAGTGTTCTTATCAGTACAAAATATTGATAGATATCAACTAGATATTGTACAAATCTATTTAGATCCAGTTTCTCTATACGAGTAGACCTTTGTTTTCTATGTAACTCACATTTATTATCACCATTAGAAAAAAAACAAAGCAAAATATATATTAATACAAATTTATACAAATTATTCATATGAAATCCCTCAATATTTGAATGTATAACCTCATGTCAATAAGTAATTTACATTATGTATTTTTCCATCTAGAAATAGGGAAATTTTCTATATAAATGGCAAACAGATTTTTTTGTTGTTTTATTTTGATCCCAACTGAAATTTCTGTGTGCACAGAATGAAAGGACTCTAGAATACCCCTACACTAAGGTTCATGGAATGAGGAGTATTAGAAGTTAGATGTTGTTCACTTCTGTTTTCTTTTTGATTGTTTTTGTTTGTTTTTTGGTAAACCACTAGATTTCTGCACTAAGCTATTTTCAACTGTTAGTTTGTCATGAAACTTTTCAGATCCTTGAGTTTCTCCTTTCTGCTTCTCACTGAGCACCTCCTTCCTTCCCTGGTCTGTACTGCATCAGGCACATGAAGACAGGGGACAAGGAAATTATATTAAACTAGAGTCCCAGTGCATGAAATTCATGCATGGGAGGCGGGGGGGGGGGGGGGGGGGGCAGCCCCTCAGCCCGACCTGCACCCTCTCCAATCCGGCAGCCCTCAGGGGATGTCCTACTGATGGCTTAGGCCCACTCCCCATGATTCTCTGCTGTCTATGGAGCCTGCTTGGCTGCTCCCGGGTCACCGTGGGCAACGGCCAAGCAGGCCCTGCTCTCAGTGGCCACCCCCTGGGACTGGAGGACTCCAATGAGGCTGAGAGGACTGGGCGCCTCCATCTTATGGCTATGGGCACTGCCATCTTTGTGTCAGAGTGATGGTTAATTTGCATATTATTCTTTTATTAGATAGGATAACAACATCCTCAATAATAAACTCTCTCTTTAATGCAAGAAATCCCATTTTGAAACAAATGTCTTGCTAAACCTTTTCCATTTGGGTGTCCCACATCCACCAAAAAGCTTCCCTTGTCATTAATAGCTGGGCACTCTCTTGGCTCAACTTGGTTTACCTTATATTTCAGTTACTTATGTCTGTTCCTTCTGATTCATTTGATGTTGTGCCTAAAGGCATGCTTTTTTCTTGCTCATTTTTCTATCTAGCAGAATACCTGTGAGAGAAGTTTTAATAATGGACCCTTGTTTCAGGCTATTGGTCAAGGCCTGATGAGTTCATGGCCTGTCCAGACATTTGGCTGCCATCATTGTTCACCTTCTTTCAACTCCTTTTCAGGTACCTGGCTCAGTATTTCTTATTGGCCAATTAGAGTGGCTTCAACTTACTATTTAATTCTGCCCAACCAAAGAGTTTTAATCTGGAAATTCGGGGTATGTGTGTGTGTGTGTGTGTGTGTGTGTGTGTATGTGTGTGGTGGTGGTGGTGGGAGGTACGGGGGCGGGGGAGGGGGGCTGGAATATGCTTGGCAAGACAGAAATCCTTTATCCAAAGCATTCTAGTTTTGGGACTACTAGGAAATTGTAACTATGCCTTATCCAAGTGGATTTTTAACCTCCTAAAATGTGTTTCTCCTTTTCCTAATCACAAAAGCCACTGTAAACTGTTTAATTCTGCAATTACAGGATGAGAACTGAAAATAGCACAGCCTTAGGCAAGAAGTGAGCATCCTTACACTGTATCCTCATTAGTAAGGATGAATGTGCCATCTCCGGGCAACCCATGTTGTAGCCTTTGTTTGTGTATTAATTAAAAGGAAAGCTTGATGTAGTATGAATCTATATGACAGAAAACCATACAAATTCTAACTTAAAAATAGTGTTAAAAAAGCAGTTTGGGGGTCTAATTAAAAAGGCCTATATGTTAGTACTGCTCTGCACTGCACATACGTTTACGGCTCTCAGCCTCCCATGCTGCCTCTCAAACACATTTTGTTTCATTCCGGGAACATTACCGCTGTTAAAACACTGGCTTTTGGATGCGAATTAGAGAGCAGAGGGAGGAAGGGAGGTTTTTCAAGAAGAGGAGGGATTTCCATTGTTTCCAGGAAACTGATAAAATATGTCTGTATGTGTGCCTTCGGAGCATTCCTCACAGGATTTCAAGACCGTTTCCACCTCTGATGTTTTGCCTCCCTTTTTGCTTAGCCTGCTCATTGCTAACGTAACAGATGGGATCCCCCCCTAATGCGTGGGGACCTGATTAGAGAGAGTGATTCCACAGGAAAAATGGAGGACTTCCTTGCAAATGGGAGATAAAAGCGTTCCTAAACTCAGTTCAGAAAGCCAAGGGACAGCTTTTTACTATGTTTATTTTTTTTTTCCAAATGATGGCAACTGACTCAAATGTAAAACTTGGCAATATTTTGTCCCTCTGCATAAAAATTGATTGACTTGTCTGCTTAAAGGAGACCTTGAGGCTGGGTCCAATGAGACAGGCTGGGAGACGCCCAGGATGTCCACTCTTGCCCACGGACCCTCCCATGCTTTCAGCTCCTTATCATGAGTTTAGACGTGTTTTTATTTTTGTGTGGTGGATAGCTGGGCTTTGCGATAGGCATAATTTGAGCTAAAGAACAAAAAGGGCTCCCCTCCTCCAATTTTCACAAAAGAAACACTTGGAAATAAGATAAAGTATGAAGTATTATTCCCTTATTCTTTCCAGACCCATTACCTACTTTCATCAGCACAGGTAATTTTGATGATGTAAGGACATCAGCCATTTGGGCAAATGGGCGCTAAGTGCTTTTTACGTTTCAATATTTAAATAAATGAAGGGAAATCAAGAAGGAGACATCTTTTCCAAGTAGGTAAGATCATTTCTTTAAAAAAAAAAAAAAGTTGAGCTATTCAAAGCAACAGCCTGATTTGTACAACTTAAGCATTTTCAGATGTATGGCATCCTTTGAGCCAAATCATTTGCTTTAATGTGAAACTTGTATAGGTAATTGAAAATTTATCAGTGAAGAAATGGTGGTTTGCATCCAGGACCTCATAGTTAGGAATGGAATGGTCTACTCCGGCAATACTGATTCCTACCCTAGGGTAGAAGTAAAACTGCAATTGCCAGACATCCTTGAGGTCCAAAATTTCTGATAATCAGCTTAGCTTCCAGTCTCCCCATGCCTCAAGATGTTAGCCAATAAGAAGGCATTTATAATTATGTGTTGCAGTTTTTGAAGGCCATTCTTTATGACATTTAATCTAGAGTCCTGGTCACCTCAGCACAATATTTCTTTCAGACCAGTTATACATGAATCAGCAAATGGAGATAATTTAGGAACTGGGATATTAAATTCAAAAATAAATAAAAGACTTGAAAAAAAGATATCTCCTTCCCCCCCAAAATTATGGCTATTTTGAACCTCAGCCATGCTCAGCTCCACCTCTTGTACTCATCCTCCACCCCACTCCTGCCTCAGGTGTTTTAATTTGCTCTTTGGTGTACATACAGTTAGAAAGACGAAGCCCTCTGATGATAGCAATAATCAAGGCAAAAGGGAGAGAGCGACGCTGAAGCCAGAGTGGGCTCTTATTGTCCCTGAAACCCTGCAAAAAATAAATAAATGTGATTCATAGCACACTATTAACCCTTCGTATTTTCCCTTCTTTAAAACCCACCCACATTCCCTTTCTGGAATTTCTTTGTAAGAAAATCACCCAGGTTTTTGTAGGTACTATTTTTAGGTAAACTGTTTATAATCATAGTTATTAAAAAGAATTATCCCCCCAGAGAAATAATTTTGCTGCATTTGAACAGTCACACTGGGTTCATTTATACAGAGCCCTTTTTGATTCAAAAGAGTGCTATTCTTCAAAAATATTAAAATTATTTGCTACAGACTGTATGTTATAAAATAAAAGTTAATCAATAACATGGCCCCTTCATTTCAAAGGCAGGCCTTGCAATTCTGGAAAGAGAACCCTTCGCAAGAAGTAAAACATTGCCAAACTGGAAAGCCTGAGAATAATTATTGTCATTTCACCATTTATCTTCACGCCTAAAGACTTTGAAGCAACAGGCAGGCCTGATTTGCTTTTGTAGCTGTTATCACATAACTGCGGGGAAGGACTAAACCCAACCACACAGTCTGTTCTTTGCCTTATGTAAGCTGTTTTATTGCCACCATAATCACTGATAGTGACCCTGGCGCCCATCTGTTGATTTTTTTTTTTTTTTTTTGGCCTTTGCTGAGACAGTGCTTAGGTTTCAAAAATACTGATCTCAAAATCATTAACCTACAAAGAATCTGGCCTTCATCCGCTCCATTTATGGGATGTTAAAGCAGTCTCAAGGGTTTGCTAAAATAAACTAACGGGCTATAGAGGAGAGGAACACACCATCTGGCCACGCTGGCAAGGCTGAGATACATAGTCTAGGTAATGACTTTAGGTGAGTCTATTACAACACGTGGAAAGGGCAGAAAGTTTGGAAATCTGTTGGAATAAAGAGGGATCCAGAGCTAATATAAAGAAATGACATGTGAGTGATGGGACAAGCAGTAAGACATCAGTGATTTATGATTCCTATAGAACTGTGCTGTTCAGTGAAGGTAGAAATTCTCTTGGTTTATGGAACAGACTTTTCAAAAGGACTTTGTGAATACATTTTTATACAATGAATAGTTCAGTCTGTTAAGGAATCCAGGAATGTAAAAGGAAACTGTTGAAATTTATCCCATGAATTTACATTTGTAAGCATGGGTGCCTCTCTCTCTCTCTCTCTCTCTCTCTCTCTCTCTCTCTCTCTCTCAGATTTTAAGAAAAAAAAATTGCCCTGACTGAGACCTAGGTTTTATCAATTAAGAAATACGTCTTGAGGCAAAACAGCCTATAAATGGCCACTTTATTTCCATCGTTCAGAATGAGGACATATCACCATTTATACTGCCTCCATTTTTTCTTCTCGCAGCTACTTATCAACCCACTGTGATGGGGTTCTGTCCTTGTCACCCTACTGCAAGAACAGCTCCCCTTTCAAATACAAGATTCACACAATTTCACATCATATTATTTAACTTCTCAGGATTGTCCTATGCAATTATTTCCCTCTCATAACATTATCATATCCTTGCTTTCAAGGCACCACCCACTTGCTCCTCTCTGCCAGCTTTGCTGGGTCTTTTTCCTCTTCTCTATCCTCTAAATATGTATTTTCACAGGACTCAGGCATGGGCCCTCTCTACCCGCTCATTCACCTTTTCTGATGACAATAAAGACCATGGCTATGCAAGATTCAAGAAGTTTAGTAAAAGCCTGGCAATTCTAAATTTAAAAGGAAAATAGTGTGTGAATGTGTGATGTAGCTAGTGCCTAGCTGTGTACATAGTGACCAGACCAGTAACAATGAGTACTAAGATTGTGCACTCATTGTTACCATTTTCAACTGAAAGGAACTGGGTTCCTAAGATAAATAGTTGATTCTAGGGATAAGGCAGGAAATTGTCCAAATTAACTCACACACCAAATTGAAGAGGCTTTTGGCAACATTAATGAAATAATGGATGTAGGCAATGATCATCAGTGGCTGCTAACATCAGAAAAATCAAGACAACCAGGTATTTTGTGATTCTTGGTAGAAATACATACCACATCTCATGAAATATTCTTAACAACAACAACAAAAAAAACCCAACTCTGAATCTGGTAAGAAACCTGTGGATCTAACTATTATTTTATAAACAGTAATGAGAAAAGAGAGAATAAAGGAAAAATCACACCAGGGGATGCAACCAGAATAACACTTGAACACTTTATGTTCTCTCATACTGTTTTAATACTAAGAATGTTAGTCCTATACACTAGCCAACCCAAGCTTTTTAATTTGCAAACCTCTAAAATATCTTACTTTTCACCTTTTATTTGCCATTAGAGTACATTTTCCATTTCATTTATTGTATTTATCTCAATTTATAATTTTGTATTTATTTGTGTGTGTGTATATATATACATTTAACATATTTTTACAGATTTCAGAGAGGAAGGGAGAGGGAGAGGGAGAGAGAGATAGAAACATCAGTGATGAGAGAGAATCATTGATCAGCTGCCTCCTGCACGCCCCCTACTGGGGATCGAGCCCACAACCTGGGCATGTACCCTTGACCAGAATCGAACCTGGGACCCTTCAGTCTGCAGGCCAACACTCTATCCACTGAGCAAAACTGGCTAGGGCTATTTGTTTATATTTTTAGTTACCTATATCTCTCACTTGACTACGAGATTCATGAAAGAATATAATATCAATTTAGTATATCAATGCTGATGGTTGCCTAACATATAGGAGGCACTCAATAAATGTTTATTTTTAAAAACTGAAAGATGGATGAATCCCATTACAAATTGACTTGATACTATGTTCCAAGTTTCAGAAAGTAGACTATTTACAAATGTAAATATTTAAGTATTAATGTCCAATTTAAATGTGGTGAGCATTTTAAAGGAACATCTAATTGGCACTAAGTCTGCCACTCACAGCAACTCACATTTTATGTTCATGATTAAATTTGGGTATGCTCAGATTGAAATTGCAATCATATTTCCCATGTTCAGCTTAAAACTCTCATTTCCCACATCAAGAAAATCTTTATTAGAGAAGAGAAACTATATGTGCTATTTGAAGCTTAATGATTTCCTATTTTTAAAATGTTATGTAAAAATGCCACAGGGTAAATGGAAAATGTTTATTTCCTCACCTTCAGTCATGTAACTCTACATTATTTAAATATGTGCTCTAGTGTAATTCCATCTGTATTCTGAAATAAGAGTTATACATATTCAATAACCTCAAGAAGAAGCAAAGTTCTGCGCATATGAGTTCAGTAGAAGGCAGTATATGTGGCAGTAGAATGGTTACCTTAATACTTACTTCAATTCCTCCTAGAGTCTAAAGCTTTAAGCAGGGAAGAGCATCTCAGAGGCACAAGCATTTCCCCACAAAGGTCACGTGAGGTAGGGATGCACATTGCAAGCAATAACAAGTGAGCGTAGGGGTAGAATTTTGGGAGAGTGTTGGGGAAGCTCTATCTCAGACATTTGAAGTGGGGGATGATGGGAAAGCAAGAGAAAATAATAGTTAATCTGTGGGGTTTAAGCCCCAAGTATAATGCTGATATTTATAGCATTAATGCTTATAAGGAAGGGAAATACACTTTTATTTCATTTCTTAATCCATTCTTTTGTTTTAGGCTAGTGATTTTTAACCTTTGACAGACATTAGAGTTACCCAGGCAGTTTTTAAATTCCCAATGCACAGACCACATTTCAGATCAGGTTCTCTGGAAGTCGGACCTAGGAGTCAGAATTGTTTAAAATGGCCCAGCTGATTCCAATGTGCAGTGAAGATACACTATCCCGGGATCTTCTTAAATATAGCAGGGGATAAGCAAGACTATAAAATGCACACAACACACACGCACGCACACACACACACACACATTTACACACAGAGTTTATTGGGTATATATTCATATAGCCAGAAGCATAATTTTGTATTAGCTGATTCTTGGCCTAATGCACCAAAAGTCCTTAAGATTTTTGAAAGTGTTGATTCTGATCTCCTTCAGCATACCTCTCCAAGTAAATGAGAGAAAAGTAGTACAAGTTGTACTAGTACGTATTAACATGCATGGGTATTTCTTTTTTTCTTTTTTTTAATTTAAACATCCAAGCACATGGATACATAGATACATTAATCCAGTGTATCTCCCCAGGCAAAGGGAAACCTCCCTGCTTTGGAGCTTTGTAATCTCCCCCTTCCCTGTGGCCTCTGGAGTTCCTGGACCCAGTCCCACAGCTGATGGGGGGGGGGGGGGTGTGAGGGGGGAGAAAGAGGCTGGGCTTTGGATCCCACTGAGCAGCAAGAGAAGGAAGAGGGAGAACCACTCTGTATAATTTCAGGACAAAACAATCCATACCATGACAAGTTTCATTCCATCTAGTTTCTTTATGTGTCCTTGGTCTTAATTGTATCAGTCTGAGGAAAAAAAGAATGAGAAGCTAAACAACCCACGCCACTACACTTGAATGCATAATTATATATTTAATTTCTGCCCTTTTTATTAGTTTGTGAGTTTGTAAAAAGAAAGACTGTGTCTATTTCTTTCACGACTGTACCCTTAGATTGTAAGAGAGACTATCCCAGGCCCTCGGCAAATAATCTCTGAATGAGTGAATATAGTAATACTAGTAATTGAGAATGGATGAATTCCACTAAATAAAAGGATGTATGTTATTATACCAATGATCTATGTAATAAGTCAAGTAGCTATCCAATGTTAACTTTACATAAATGTGTGTAGCTATTGATGTCACGTCTACCTCTCCCTTTAGACTTTAACTACCATGAAGGAAAGTGCTCTGCCCAGTTTTGCTTATATTATGTACCAGTGTTTCTGTACAGTGGTTAACCTATAGTAGTCACTCCATGAGTGTTTGTTGAACAAGTAAATAAATACAGTGGAACCTCTGTTCTGGAACTTAATTCATTCTGGAAGGTTGTTAGAGAAGCGATTTGTTCTAAAACAGAATCATTTTTTTCCATGGGATAATAATGTAAATTGAATTAATCTGTTCCAGATCCCAAAATGATTCCCTGTTGTAACCTTTCTTAAATACAGTACATGTCTAATGTACTGTTTAATATATAAGTAAACACTTCTTTTCTTAAATTTATCGAACCACCCCTACTAGCCTTAAAGGAATCACTTTTAGCGTTAAGTCCAGGGACATCTTTCAGGTGAGTATGCAGTATCTTTGCTTGTTCATGACTGTCACCGGCTCACTGTTCTTTCTTTAGCCAACTCAACAACAGCCTTTCTACCTCTCAATTGTCTGTGATCATTGTTTCTTTCACACCCTTAGCAACGTTAGCATTCTTTTCTGTGTACACCAGTGGTTCCCAAACTTATTTGGCCTACCGCCCCCTTTCCAGAAAAAATATTACTCAGCGCCCCCTGGAAATTGATTTTTATTTTATTTTAATAGCAATTAAACAGAAAGATATATGTATTAATGTTTCTACCTTTTTCGTAAAATATAGTAAAGAAAGGTGTAAATTAGAAACATTGAAGTTTGAAATTATGAAACTATTTATTGAACTCAGAATAGAAAGATAATACAAAAAAAGTTAAAACAAATGCACCTGTGGCCATCACCACCCCCCTGGGCGCTACCAGGGGGCGGTAGCGCCCACTTGGGGAATCACTGGTGTACACTTTAGTCGAGAACCTAATTGTTCGAGATGGGAAACTTTGAGAAACGAGGCTCACCTGTCACATAAAACTTACATTAAGTACATCTGTATACTTTCTCCTGTTAATCTGTCTTTGCAGTTTATTTGTCAGACCCAGCCAGGGACCCTAAGAGGGTCGAGGAAAACCTTTTTGTCCCCTACAGCGCCCAAAGAAGTTCCTGGCATCTATTCCATTGTCCTAACAAAAGTTTTACAAGTCATACAGCAGAAATGCATACGTTTCAGAGAAGAACAACAGAGTATACAATAAAAGCAAAGCTAAGTTTTTAGTACCTTAGGAATACATTTCTATATGATTAATGAGCATTCATTATTTTTACAGACAGAACTCTCAGAACCAAGGATTTGGCTTTTGGTGTGCAAATGCATATTTTTACCTATCAGACATTTGAGATCAAAAGCAGAAAAAGTTCGCATTCAATTGTTGGAAAAAGTGAGGCATGTGTATGGGTGCACTCACTATAAGACCACAATGCCTGTGCTGGCCTCTTTCAGACCAGAGGCAGCACTCGTGACAGGGGCTCTGTGATTGTGGGGACGTGAGTTTATTTTAAGGAAATATTTCTCTCCTCTGGTGCACGATAGGTTCGGGGAGCCTTGGAACTTGAGTCTGGATACTTCAAAGTCCTAATAAGAGTCAAAGAGCCATTCCCATGAGCCAGCTCCCCTGGTCTCTGCCTCTTGGCTTTTCCCACCTGCTCCTCTTGCCTGTGTCACTATGACGTTTGTTCTCTACCACCTGGCGTTTCCTCCTTCCTTGCTTCTATTTTCTCATGGCTTGTGCTTACTGCCTTCCGTCTGTGCCATTTTCTATGCCGTTCTATCATCAGTCCTTCCTTCTCTGAGGTTCGTATTAAAACATTCCTTGGGCGGATCAGATTGGATCATTTCTCTCCACAAGAGCATTTACCTAGCAACCCAGTTCTCTAGCCAGGCCACCTCTCACACCTCTCAGGTGTCAGCCCAACCCAAATATAAGCAGGGGCGGTGGTGGGGGATGCCATTACCTGAGGACAAAGAATGGTGACAGCCGCTCCAGGAAGCACTAGTGTTAGGCTCTGCCTTTGGAAGGAGACAGTGACCTGGCAGCAGTCGGAGCCTCGAGGCCTGTCCAGGAGAATGCCATCGTTTATTAATAATATAAAAGAAGCCCAGTTACGGATACCATGACTGCTGGTCTGGACAAACCTGAATCAGGGCCCAGCAGGTATGGATTGCAGATAAATGTGGCAAATAAGCCTGTGTGAACTGTTACGGTGACTTTATTGGCCACATTAGGGAAAATGAGGGGGCTTATTAAAAAATAAAAAAGCTTTCTGGATTAAAAGTTTAAATGTATTAAACTTATTTGATAAATCTATTAAATCTGTAAGTATCTATGCTAAGATATAAGATAGGGACCTATTCAAAAAATCACAAAAGGTGATTAAATGAAAAGAGAGAAAGACTATGATTGGAAGTGACTCTTCTTGGACATGACAGTTTTAGGTACATAACAAGGCCTCTCTCTGCCATGGATAGTAGAGAAATATGGAACCCTTGGAAGGAGCAAAATTTATACATATAAGTAAATTAAAAGGAGAGTGTACAGTGAATTTCTAAGTTAGCTAGAGGAATTAGAATAAGAGCTAGAACCATCCTAACCTGTTCACGAAATTTTACTTATATAAAGAAAAGCAACCTTTATATTGGTTGTAATGGACAAGAAAATAGATAAATAAAAATGATGAAACCTCTCCCATTCTCCATTCCTGGCCCCCAGACTGGGTAAGTCCATTGTCCTGGCATTCTTCATGGTAGAAGGGGCTGGCATTAGATGCTATGTTAGATCTCAGTTAGTCTCTAACCTTTTCAGTGCTGGGCTCACATCACTAATTGCTTGCTTTTAATAAGAGAAGACTGAGTCAGGCTGCAAATGCAGTATAGGCAAAAAAGGTGAACACTTTTGTGATTCTCTAACTTGACTAGGGTCCTTAGAGTGTCCAGTCCCTGCTTCTTTCCCTCAAAACAGATCTTCACCAGACCATTACCTGAGGGTTTTATACCTGAAATACAAAAGCCCTAATATTATTGTTTCAGCTGCTTTATCTTGCTTAAAGAATATTTTATTCAATTAATACTGGATACAAAAAATTATGGCCAACTCTTGTGAATGAGAAAAAGAAGCACGTATAATTTCTTTACTCAAAAGAGAACATTAAGAGCCCAAACTATTTAATATCTTAATATATCACAACTATCCATTAGGAAATTTCTTGTATAAAGAATTAGATAAAATTATGAGGCATGAATCCATGAAATGTCATCATGGGAAGTCTTCTATTATAATTCTTAGGACAGTCTTTAAGTCCAGCTCTACCAATCGCTGGCACACTTCATTTAGACAAGTTACATAAATGCTCTTTGACTCTATTTCCTCATTTGTAAAATGAAGGTAATAATAAAATAAATTCACAGGTTTATAGCCAAGAATCACACTAATTGATAAAAGTCAAATGCATACGGCAATGCCTGTCACTTAGTAAGCACTCAAATAAGTATAAGTTATTATTAGTTGGAGTATGACCTTAAAAGTATTTAAGAATTTTATTAAAGAACAAACATGATAGTCCATTCACCCTCTGTGTTATTGTCAGAGAAATAATTGATCTGATACAGTATAGTAACCCATGTGTTATTAATTTTCCAGACTGGAGGCTTTAAGGAATTAGAGTTGTCTGTGCATCTTGCCAAAGGAGAGCTTGATACTGTGGACCTACTTCAGCAGCAGATACAAAGTTCCCTACAGGAAAGAAAGGATTTGGGGACTTTAGAGGTAGATAGAGAGAGCCTAGCTTGTATCCCTACAGAGATATGAATTCCCCTCTTAGGCCATTCTGACCATGAAGGGACATGTGCAGACACACCTTGCATAGATTCTGAGGCCTCATAGGTGCTGAATACAATGGGGCAGCCCCTGTTCTCCCAGTCAGTGACATTTCCTGAAGCATGAATGTGTTAGGAGCCTGAATGGCCACAGCATTTTTCAAAGCATGTTCTGAGGAACACTTCCCCTCTTTGCCCCCAATCTCCAACTCAACCCTTAGCCCCTCTGGCAAAGATTTCAAGATTTTCTTCAGCTTGGGAATAATTATCTTTATGTGTAGGATAGAACTGACAATGCTCAGAAGCATATTAAATAAAGTGCTAAAGAAAAGACGCTATTTTGTCTAAGTGATCTGTTTATCTGTTGGCTCTCAGCGTCACTCCCTGCCCTTCTGCTTTGTTCTGCTTTGCTGGGAGCTGCATTTGCAAGGCTTCCTTGCCAACGGGAGGAACTGTTGGAAACTGAAAGGGTAGAAAAAGGGGAGAATCAGTATGTTCTCACTTCCCTTCAGTGGTGTCTCCTCCAGGGAGCTATGTCTCCAGTGATTCCAGATCTTTATGGTCTCAGCCCCCAAAGACAGCCCAGAATGGGTCTGGCTCCACTAAATGGCCCCAGCTCTAGAAGTGCCACCTGGTAGGGGTAGCCCTTTCTAATGCTGCTAATTTTGGGGATGCACCACAGTCCCTGTGTGTCTCTCGGCTCTTCTACAACCTGTGCCAACAAATCTCTATATTAAAGTCCCTCTATATTTTCTATTTTCCGATTCAAACCCTGATAATGCCATATTTCCCAATGTGTATTACTACAAACAAGTTTTGCTTCATAAAAACTGTGTCCATCATTGCTGTAGGTTGTATGAAAATGAGGAAGTGTCCAAGTCACTCAGAAGACCTAGCATATTGGAATAGGTCCAGACATTTTAAAAAATACACACATTTACATGTGTATACATATATTTCTAGCTGATTACTTTCCTTGATGAAATTAAGCAGTTGCTGAATAGATTCCACCCCACTTTGTCCTATGTAGTCTGAGCCTTCATCTCATTTCAAATAATGGCTTTTCCCAAAGGAAGTATCTCCTTTCAGGATATCATAATAAGCTAATGGACTGAGTGATCAATGTTGTGTGCGGTGGAACATTAGAAATGTGCCATAAAATATGGAAAACAATGTAACCACTCTCTAATGCAGGCAATTCTTGTAAAAACTATACATGAAAAACATGCACCCGACCATTTTTTTTCATGCCTGATGACAAGATTAGATGCAATAAAACCCCTGTCTTAGCAAATCAGCACGTTAGAGGATGCTGTCAGCAATAACTTTGCGAAGATATGTCCATTATCAAAGAGGGGCATTATCCTAAATTTACTCGCATTGAAGATTGATGTCTGCTACAAGCCACCATCTGTCTAGATTCTGTAGTATTACATTGCCGTTGCTCTGCATTGAGTCGCTCTGGGAGAGGTTTGTGGCTTATTTTCTTTCCTCTTTTTATCTTTTCACATTTCAAGATGGACAGGCAATTGTCGGAACAAACAGCAAAGTATGACAGACCATGTGAAGTGTAAGGATCAAGTCCAAACAAACTTCTTCTTTATCATAAGATAAAGAATACAGCAAATGAATTGTCTGAATGTGATTACCTCACAGTGATTTATCCTGGTGGGTTATCAGCTGTTTTGTGACAAGAAAGTATACTGCAGCACATCTGGTCAATTTCACAAATTCCCCAAACTAAACAGCTTAGTGACATTTTTACCAAGCAAATAAGATTTGCTTGATTTGAATATCTTTTTTTTTAAGGAAAAAGAATAAATGTTCTCTGTTCCAATGCTGCTTATCTATTGAATAGAATAATAGTTTCCAACTTTTTTGATTCCCTCTCCCTTATCAGGAATAAATGTTTGATTGTTCAGTTCCATTAAATGTTAATTTATAAATTATACATGTAAATAGCTACCACTATGCTAATATATATATATTGTAAATGTATACAACAAATAAATATAAAATTATGGGATAAAAATAAATGTACATAGATGTTCGATGATTTTGACTCACACTCTGTAACTCATTTCAACCAGACTTTTGGATAAAAGTTCACAGCAGTCTGGCTATGTTGAGAATTCCGTTTTGATAGAGAGATTCTACTTAACTCTTGTCTGCTGGAGGTAGGCATGCCAGATAAAATACTGAACAGCCAGTTAAATATTGATGGGACATACTTACACTAAAACATTATTCATTATTTATCTGAAATACAAACTTGACAGGGCATTCAGAGTTAATTAGTTAGTTAGTTTATTTATTAGTTCTACTAACATTGGTTGCTATCCATTGTCTGAGGTTCCTTCTAATACTTTTCTACTTTATCCTGCCTACTCCTCTCAGAGGCTGTAGTTCTGTCTATTAGCACAGGACTGACAGGTATAAAGCTGTATATTTTGCTATAATTTCTTTAAATATTATTGTCTACAATGGGTTCTATGTTTTCAAGTTAATACTACATGATGCCTTTTAAATAGCTCATCACAAAGCCAGTCTTTGTATAACATTTAATTGGTTGTGTGTGTGTGTGTGTGTACATACAGTGTTGACTGAGTTGGTTCATTCATCAATCATTGATTCAATGCCCAGAATGTTTTAGGCACTGGGCCAGTACTTGAGGTATTAGGAAGCATAAGACATGATCCCACTTCCCTCAGAGTAAAAGTCAACATCCTAAAAATGATCTATGTGGATCTATATGTCTGGTCCTGTGACAGCCATGAAAATGTACCTCTTAACTCTCAGGAGGTAAGATTCTTCCAATTCATTCACTTCTTTCCAATATTATTCTCAATTGTCATTTTTGTGTGTATGTGTTTGGGGGGGGGTGAGTTGGGGAAGACTTCAATTGACCAACTTTCTAAAATTACATAATTTCCCAAACTTGTTATCCTTCTTTATTACTTATTTTTTCTCCTTAGCATTTACCATAGACAAGCTCTATGGTTCATTTGTTTACATTACTTTCTACCCTATGGGAATATAGATTCCATGAGGGCAGAATTATTATTTGTGTGTTTTTTTCAGAGCTATAGAAAAATGCCTGAAACAATTCACTTAGAACAGTGCCTGGCACAGAGCAGATTCCCAGTTAATACTTGTTGAATAAAGGAATCTCTACCCTCAAAGAGTTAAAGGTCTTAATGAGGAAGGTATAAATCAGTGAGATATTTTACTCTAACCTCTTCGGGTTGGGAGGACAGAAATATAAGGTAAGGGTGATACTTGTGCTGAATCATAATAGTTCAGTTTGGCTCAGATATCTCTAGGCCAGCAGAATGGGCTGCCACAGTCAGCAACCAGAGCCTAAGGCAGAGGTAGGGAGTGTCAAAAGTGGGAGAAGACAACGTAAGAAGGGGCAAACACTAAAGGAGAAGTTTTTCAAAAGAGGATATAAGAAAGTCTCCACGAAAAAATTGCCTCCTGAATAATATACTATAGAACCAGTCTAGGTCTAATGGCTTCTGAAGGTATTAACAGGTTTGGCTCACTGGATAGAGTATCAGCCTGCAGACTGAAGGGTCCTGGGTTCAATTCCAGTCAAGGGCATGTACCTCAGTTGCAAGCTTCATCCCAGGCTCTGGTCAGGTGTGTGTGGGAGGCAACCAATTGATGTGTCTCTTTCATATCGATGTTTCTCTCTCTGTGTCTTTCCCACTCCCTTCCACTCTCTCTAAAAATCAATGGAAAAGTATCCTTGGGTGAGGGTTAACAACAAAAACAACAACAAAATAATAAAAATGCCATATATCATTTATTTGGTGACTACTATGTTTCAGGTTTATCATTTTATATATAATTTCTTTTATTTTTCTCCAAATCCTTTAAGGTTGATTTTCTAGGGAAACATATGCTTTTTATTGTTGACTTTCCCTTACCTAAAGACATCTAAAGGAATGTAAAATTATCTCAGCAACTAATTATTGGTATAGTAGACTAGACTGAAGTCTGGAGTCCTGGGTTCTTGTTCAGGTTCTGCCTCTAACACACTGTGAGATCTTGAGTAATTTAAATGTTCTGGTCATTAGGCACCTTAATTCTAAGACAAGGAGCTATGCTGAATTAAGTCCCAAATCCCTTCCAGTTGAGAAACTTTGTGAACTTGCGTAATAAATCTGTTTGTTGGGTACTTTTCTCATTGGCTTTTGGAGGCTACATAGTTCATGAATTTAAGACATAAATTAAAGGCTTCATTTATTGGTGAAAAATATACAGTACTTTTTCCTTTTTAAGTGAGATCTGCCTTTGTATCGTAGGACAGCAATAGCGTTTTTTCACAGGTGCCTCTGTGAATATTGTGAACTTTTATTTCCTTGAGGGCCTCTACAGTCTCACTGATGGAGGCCTGAATGGTTTGGCAACATCTGAGAGATGGATTTTCTTCACAGTTCTGGGTCAGAGGTACAGATATTCATGGGATCTTAGCCGTGTCACGACATGAATTAAAATAGAGTAATGAATTTGCACTGTGTTCCATTGCTTTAAGTTAGACTTGACCTTCGAATCACATTTAACGGAGAGCAACCATAGGTCACAAATCACAGATGTTTAAGTAATGTTCTCTTCCATCACAGAAAACTGATTTAATCAAATTTGATTTTACATGGTGCTCAGAATTAAGGGAACTTTAGATACCACTGTGAATTACAGAAATATATTCAAATGTGAGAATGTTAGAGTTTGGAACATTTCGCAAAATTTTAACATGCACATATACAAATCAATTTTACTTGTATACGTTATTTAATAAACTCATATTTATAGATATAGTTCATATTAGGACCTCAAAATTGCAACAATTAAATGATCAGAGAATGAATCATTTTGAACGTTTCAGGGGTCTTTTTATTCAAGAAAACTCTGTTAGTAACTTTGTATGACAGAAGCTTACTTTTATATTATGAACAATTCTCTGCATTTCATTTATTTGTTTCAGGAATTCGCATTCTGTGGCATTTGTTTTAGGAGAGTGGGGTTCACCCTCTTATTTCTCCAGGATTTTTCTAATTCCTCTATTCTCTTCTTCATTTCCTGCTTTATCAGGAAAGGCTAGTCGTTTTTTATAATATTCCTTGGAGTGCGCTTAGAGTTTTAAGATTATTCAGATAATATATCCACAAAACAAACCTTTTCTTGTTAACAAATATTGGCCATTAAATATTTTATAGAAAAGCTTTTATGCTTTCATAGTAAGTCTCTCTCTTTTTATTGTCTTACCAAAGAACCTCATCTGATGAAGAATGAGAGGTAAAGGAAATAAGTTTATGAAAGGCATCAGACACACCATTCTGACACATGTGCATTGAGTGATGCTCACAATAAGTCTGCAATATTTGGGATTTTCTTTTAAATTACAGTACATTATTAATATGTTTTACTCATCACAAAAATTAATACATTACAGAGGTTCTCAACCTTCTGGCCCTTTAAAGACAGTTCCTCATGTTGTGACCCAACCATAAAATTATTTTCGTTGCTACTTCATAACTGTAATGTTGCTACTGTTATGAATCGTAATGTAAATATCTGATATGCAGGATGGTCTTAGGCGACCCCTGTGAAAGGGTAGTTCGCCCGCCAAAGGGGTCGCGACCCACAGGTTGAGAACTGCTGCATTAGACATATATATTTTAATAGTATAATACTCCACTCCCATTTTGCATAGTTGAATTAGAAAAGAGGGCCATGTGTTATTTAAATATGACATAAAGACAACAATCTTTCTAGAAGATTATTCCTAAATGCAAAGTGATTAGGCAAAATATATGTACCCATCCATTAGACAGCATCAACATTTTGTTTTAATCTTATAAACTTGTTTCTATCTAAGTGAAATAAGCCAGTCAGAGAAAGACAAGTATCACTCATATGTGGAATCTAATGAACAAAATAAACTGATGAACAAAATAGATGCAGACGTATGAAATATACTGATGAATCTCAGAGGGAAGATGGGGAGAGGGAGATGGGAAGAGATTAACCAAAGAACTTACATACATATATGCATAATCCATGGACACAGACAGTAATAGTATGGTGAAGGCCTGTGGGTAGGGGTGCGGAGTGGAGGGGTATAATGGGGGGAAATGGGGACATCTGTAATACTTTCAACAATAAAGATAAATAAATAAAAACTTAACCATTGACTACTTTGGAAATCTGTCCATCTGTTTTATTTCAAATCCATAAAACACTATGCAGTGGTAAAAAAGAAGGAATGCTTACATTTGCAACAGCATGGATGGAACTGGAGAGCATTATGCTAAGCAAAATAAACCAGTCAGAGAAAGATAAATATCACATGATCTCACAAATTTATGGAAAATAATGAACAACATAAACTGATGAACAAAAACATATCCAGAGACAGAGAAGCATCAATCAGACCATCAAACTTCAGAGGGAAGCTAGGGGAGGGTGGGGGTCAGGGGGAGAGATCAACCAAAGGACTTGTATGCATGCATATAAGCCTAACCAATGGACACAGACACCAGGGGGATGAGGGCATGAGTGGGGGATTTGGGGGGTAATGGGGAGATAAGGACACATATGTAATACCTTAATCAATAAAATTAAATTAAATTAAATTTAAAAAAACCACTATGCTGAATAGCACCTTTGGTACCTATAGAAATTAATGTAAAACACAGATCAATTATACAAAGTTAGTAAAACAGTTTGACAGAAAAAGGAAGACACGAGACAGTGTGATTATTTGGGAAGCAGCAAGGCCCAGGGGAGACTTAATTTATTTTGTTTTATGTAGACCAAACTAAATTTGTAAAGGGAGTAGTATTATAGTAGAAAGAAAGCAATTTGAGATTTAAGTGAGACAAGAAGTAATGTTTGCATCTAGTTCCTTGACTAATTGGCATGGAGATGAGATCAGGGGTCAAAGAGAAGGGTTGGTCTTGGAAGGATCTAGAAGGGAAGGCAGTTAGGTGGTGAAGAGAGGAATTTTTTAGCTGGAAAGCAAGTCTAGTTCTTTTTTAAAAACTTTTATTTCTTATTTATTTATTTATTTATTTATTTATTTATTTGTTGTTGTGTTAAACCTCACCTGCAGATATTTTTCCATTGATTTTTAGGGAGAGTGGAAGAAAGAGGGAAAGACAGAGAGAAACATCAATGTGAGAGAAACACATCGATTAGTTGCCTCCTGCACGCACCCTGACCAGGGCCTGGGCCTGGGTGGAGCCTGCAATCAAGGAACATGCCCTTGACTGGAATCATTTCTGGGACCCTTTTGTCCGCAGGCCAAAGCTAAACCGGCTAGGGCACAAGTCTAGTTCTTGCTCAAGTCTTTACAATAGTTGTCTGATGGCTGAGTTTAAAGACTTATTCTGCGTGATGTCTGAGTATGATATATTGGTAGAAGCTACAGGACACACATTTCAAAGCATGCCAAGAAAGCTCTTTCTAGCAATCTGATCTATCCATGAATAGAAAGAGTGGTCTAAGGGGACACTGGGTTTCGGTTCTTGCCAGGGAAACGTACTTGGCAGATTGCTGCTAAGAAGATACAAACATGGAATGAGACAGGGACATGTCAGGCTGCATGAATAAAAGCTTTCAGCCACTGGTAGGGACAGCCAGAAGGTCCAGTTAAAGGGCACCCACTCTTATTGTGATGACTTTTTTCAGTCAACTAGAAAAAAGAGCCAGAAAGTAAGTAGAATGGTATATTTCCATTAGAGGAATGACCAAGTGGGTGCAGTAACAATTGGAAGGGAAAACCATAAAACTAAGGGGGAAAAGGATGACCTGGAAGAATGAGATTGGAAGGATTAAAATACCAGATGTCACAAGGTTGACAAGGTTAATGAATGTTACCTCTCTAAAAAGATCTTTCTCCCTGTATCTTGCAAGTCCTACTTCCAAACTGTTATTCCTTAATCTGCCTGATCAGGTGTTCAAGAATGTATATGGTATGTTTGCCCCCAAACAGCCTGGAGTAACTCTCTGGTTATGAACCAAGTTAGTTAAATTCTGTTTTAAAAACAAAGATTTAGGGGCCACAATCATCTCACTATAGTATCATAGGTCCTGTCAATTAGTTTAAAAATTTTAAAGAGATATTCCCTCCTCACCAAAAAAAAAAAAAAAAAAAAGTCACCACATTTCTTTCTTTTTTTTTCCTTTTTTTAAAAAAATCCTCATCCAAGGATATTTTTCCATTGATTTTTAGAGAGAGTGGAAAGGAGGGGGAGAGACACTGATAGAGAAACATAATTGCCTCCCACAGGAGCCCAGACTAGGGCAGGTGATTTAGCCTGCAACCAAGGCACGTGCCCTTGACCAGAATTGAACTTGGGACCCTTCTCTATCCACTGAGACAAACCAGCTAGGGCACACAGCCCTGTGCATGCACACAAAGCCACAACACATTCCTTGATAAATTCTCTAATTAAAGGTTCTCATGCTTTTTAAGTCAAACAAACAAACAAAAAACACACCCTTAATTTACTGCCAAAATAAGGTAGCAGTTATATAATACTTAAATTGTAAATACACTTTGAACAATCACCTTTAAGTTTAAATTCTTTCCAAATCTATTTTCCCCTCTGATTTAACCAAGCTTACTAAATTTAAATTAGCAGAACTGGATAAAAAAGAATTTGTTTTGATCAATTGTTCCATCATTGATGCACAATTAAAAGTATTTTGAATTCCAAGTGAAGACAAAAATCTCTGTCAGAGTAAAGCGCAGTCAGGAGGTGCTTGTAGGAATACTTTACTAAAGGAAAAAGTACATCAAGGACTTTCATCAACAGAGTGTCCTCAAGCAGTTGCCTGCTGAGCCTGAGATGATATGTGGAAACGAAACTCAGAATCTCATCCCTTTACACCATTAATAAGTATTTCGGCAGGTACTCCACCTAAGCAAGCTAGACTTTTACTATTAAGGAAATAAAATTCCATCTTGAACAGAATGCAATCAGTCTAATTTTGCAAATAAAATGCCAACCCTAAGACCAAAAGCTGTAGGCAAATAATGCACGCTATAACACGTGACCCTTGCATCCACAGGCCTATAGATAGCATTTGCCATTTTTAAAACAAATGCATTGGTGGAATAAGATAAGAAACATGATTTCTGTAACAGTAAAAAATAGTGTGTCAGCATATAATCAACTCATGATTTATACAAAATGAGAGCAGGGAGAGAGTATACTGCTAATTTGTCTTGAATCGCTGCAGAAGTAAGCATGCTTTTGAATCACAAGGTACTGGGATTCTTTTCAAGACTACAAAATCCGATCAATTCAAGAACCGGACACTTTCTGTCTCCTTAGAGGCAATGGGGGATTTTGGTGGATGATGATGAAGTAGGAAGGAAAGGGATGGTAGATCTAGGTAGCTTTTATTCTGACCAAGTGTCCATCTTACCAAGTATCATTTATATCCAATCACAACCACAGCTATTCAAAGGAAGCCCCTTCCTGCGGTAAGAACAGACTCGGATAATGTGTGCAAGGCAAGCGTGCTTTACCTCAACTAGAATATAAACCCTTCGAGGGTGAACTCCTAATCCTGGATTCCCTCCATGGTCTAATACAGTCTTGATTGTAAAAAGAAAATTGCTTGAACAACATTTGTAAACTAGTTTGGAGAGCCTGCCAAAGCAAACCCTCCCTTGTCACTGCTATTTCTTTGGTGTCATATTATCTTTGAGTGAAAGTAAAAGCAAAGAGTCAGCCTTTTATTTTGAATAATTCAGGTGAACTCTTTCGTTTCTCAGAAATACACACTGAGCTCATAGACCAAATTTTTAAATGCTCCATATCTGGCTAGTGTGCTCTCCAACCTACTGAGTATGGGCGTCACAATTGAAAAACACCATTAGGATCATTATCTCTGACAGTGAAGAAGTGCACACTTACCACTGCTGAGAGCACTCTCTCCGGCTTCTCTTCCTGCTGCACTTTCAAGACCAGCTCTTTGCAGACTATTAGGAAAAGTGGCTCCAGAAATCTTGGTGCTTACCTTGCAGGTACAGGATCTTGCAGGTGTGTGCAGGGAGCTCATAACACAGGTCAAATAAGATTCATGCTGTTTAATAATGAGGAAGCATTTCCTCATCTGAACTTGCACAGAAGCCACAGTTCCTTCTGTCTAATATGTGAAATACTTTTGCCCACATGTAGACTTAGTCTACTTTAGAATGAGTTCTTTTCAAAATTCTCTCCGAGTGTTTTCTATATGAAGGGCAGACTGCACTGTAGTCTGAGCCCTGGATCAGTTCAACCAAGTCACCTGAATCAGGCCCCCAAGAGAGTTCTTAGATATGCAGTGTTAAATCAGATAACACGCTTTATATTTTCTTCCTAAATTATGCACAGAATATCATTCTAAGATTAACTTGATGATTCATATATAAAATCATAACTCATTATCTCTTTGAGACCAGGTTATTTTGGGTGGTGAAAACATTCTGAACTTGGATTGTGGTGCAGTCTGCACAATTTTGTAGAACTCTACTAAAAATCATTGAATGGTACGATTAAAATAGTGAATTCAATGATATGTAAATTGTAATTCAGCAAAGCTGTTTTTAAAGAGTAATTTGGCATTATTTTCTACTTGACTTGGATATGAATGAGGTTTTTCCAAGCAGATTTTACACTAGGCTAAAATCCATGCCTGTTTATGTTTTAGATAGAAGTGGGTGTTCAGTGTCTCCTATTGTTTTCTTTCACATATTAGAGGAATTCCATTAAACAGCCACCAGAAAATCAAATAAAGTTCATGAGTGATCTGAAGCAACTCAGGTACCATGGAGGATAAAAGTAAATGTTTTCAAATCAACCCTATATGGCTATGTAGAGTGGTGGTGAGCAATCATTCCCTATTTAAACTGATAGCCCCACAAAAGGAAATGGGGGGGCGGGGATCAGGGTTTTAAAGGAAAGCTATAGATCATGTTGCATATTAAGATGTGCAATCACCCATATAAGTGCAAGCCTAGTTTAGCAGGACAGACTTTGGTGACTTGGCAGACCCAACTTAGCCCACAGAGAAACATCTAGATTGTAGGTGGTCATCAGTAGTTAGTGTCAGGTAAGTCCCAGCTTTGGGCTCAAAGCTGTACTCTGTGTATTTTGAAAAGTAATGTATGAAGACTAGCCAGGCAGTCTACTGAGAGAGACACCCAAGTACAAGAATAAAAAAATAGGAAGCCATTCTAAGCAAATTAAACACCACTGAGAGGCTGACTACAAAGAATAATGGAAGAGTCCAGCCTCTAATCCTGGGGCGGGAGGTCAAAGTGAGGTAAGCCACAGGCCGACCTGAAGTGGATTCGCCTGAGAGATTTACCTAGACTTCCCTGAATGTTGCCTGATTTGTTCCAGAACCCTGGCTGGGGGTTAGGTGTGGGCTAAGTGGCCCCAGCTGTAGGAAA
The DNA here is from genome assembly GCF_028538775.1 of Myotis yumanensis. Lineage (NCBI taxonomy): Eukaryota > Metazoa > Chordata > Mammalia > Chiroptera > Vespertilionidae > Myotis > Myotis yumanensis. Next base: position 75,195,853 of record NW_027223755.1, read on the forward strand.
TAGAGAGCTATAACGCTGGGAGCCTGACACATCATTACAGTGTCTGTGCCTTAGATGTGCAACCGCTCATTTGGAGACTAGTGAATCGTCCAGGCTGTTTGGGGCCTGCTTGCTTCTCTGCCCTTTCCCTTTGCAAGAAATTACAGCTTAACTCTTCTCTCCCCTCCCTTTGTATGCATGTTTGTGGAGTTTGCAGTGCAGGCTTTCTAAAATTGACTTGAACGCAGTAAAATGTGGGTTTGGGGGCACTTGTCTATAATATCCTGCTGAATATGCTCCCTACTTTCACAAACTTTCTATGACACTGTGTTCATATTTATATCTAAATTTTAAAATTAGAAAGCCATAACATTGAACAAATCATTTGGCAATTCATTGACTAAGTTAATAAACAACAACAACCGAAACTATCAATCTCTTTCTTTGATAAACTGAGCTGGGATGGTGACGGTGAATTTCCATGCAGCACTCCTTTACAAACAGCCCTGTGCATGCACACAAAGCCACAACACATCATGCTTTCCATCACATTTTTAACAAGAGGCATTCAATAGTTTACCATCCAACGAACTAAGAAAAATGCAAAGAGAAAACTGAAATCCCAGTAGAATAAAATTGCTACATATTTACAGGCTGTGAGTCCCCCAGACCAGAATGAGAATGCACAGGGTAAGTGTCCAAAACCAATTCTGCAAGTCAATACAATAAATCAGGCCCAGATGTCACAAACACAATAAATCAATTGAAACTGCCAAACCACTTTTCTCAACCTACTGGATTTAATTAAAACCACCACTCAGTTCATGAGAGGCCTTCTAATAGAGCAGATAATATCCCTCGGCCTCAACCATCCACCCAGACCTGATGTGAGAGACAGTCTGTTAAATTGTAATCTACGGGCCTGTTAAACATGGCAGGGTTTAGTACACACTTGCAGGACTGCACTGTCATCCCTACTACATCCTCATCCTCCCAAAGCCTTCGCTGAGAACTCCATCAATCAACCTTGGCCATTGAAATACAGTAAGTGCCAGATAAATGCTGTAGGAATATTGACTTTCTGGTCCTTATTTCTGTATTAAAAATACAGCACAGTAATTGGAAACAGACTAGCATGCTTAATCAAATGCATAAAACAAGGGGTGATGCAATGCTTAGTAGTAGTTTTAGATTCTTTAGTGAGTATTCCTAAGACATCCCAACCCTAGCTCAGGGTATATGAAGACCTGTTCCCAAACAACCCATAAATTCCACTTAGGAGAAAAACAGAAAGAATGAGGAGGGGTGGGAAATGAAGCACTCACAAGCTATTATGAATTCACGAAGCTGACAAAGGGCACCGGTCTCCAGGCATCTTCTAGGACTGGAGGTTAGGAATCTCACTGGCCCTTAAATAAAAAAGATCCCTGGAGTTTAGTGCAGGAAAGACACAGCGATACCGCCCCACGAGGTTGTTTCAACATGAAGGATCACATTATTCATCACGGTCAATCTCTAAACTCTGTCGGCAGAGCCTTCCTGGCATGTTCCTTGTGTATACGTGGCTCCATTTTATAAAGGAGAACAGACTATGTTTGGCATTTTTGCCTTGAGTTATTGACATATTTTAAATTATGCTGTTTTATGTCCATTCTTAATAGAACAGCAATCTGCTGCAAACGATCTTTATTAACAGACTGCCTCAGGTGCTGAGACTCTCGACTGAACAGCGTCTCCAAACAGACAGGCAGGGAGCTTGTTAATAGGCTTTTCCAACCCTTTGGCTTCTGTGAGACGTAAGTGGATTATGGAGGTTTGTTTGTCAGGCGATCTTTTTACATCACTGTCTGAATAATTGCCACAAAGGCCTATTGCTTTGGCCTAATTAACAAAATGTACAAAATCCCGAGCATAGAACTTTTATTGATTAGGCATCTCCATGGGAAACTTATGAACCCATGACTCCTGCCCCCAGACAGATGCTCATCGCAATGTTACACACTGGGCTGAGCCCTGTTCATACACCAAGGACTTTTCTTAGCACTTTGAGTTACTCAGAATGTGCCACAATAAACCACATCTATTGGTTGTAATTTAAAAATCAGTATTTTGAGATGAGACAAATTCTTAGGCAAATTTCATTATTTGTTTACTATAAAACTTTGTACTATCACTTCCATTTTTTCATAGAAATTGATACTTGCAGAGATTATTTTAATAGTAAAAAATATGGTTAAAGAAGCAAAACAAATTAAGTCTTATCTGAACGAGAAAAAAAACACAAGAATAAAACATGACAAAGAAAAGTCCGAAAGGAGAAGAAATAAGAGTTTAGTGGTCAACAACTGTCCATGAACTAAATTATGATTTCAACAAATACTTCAGGACTTGTGTGTCAGAGGGTGATAGAGACTGGAACTAAACTGGGGAGCAAAAAGACAGCTAGGATCCCTGCTCTTCTGGAGCGTTTTAATTGGAGGATAACAAATTTTTAAAAAGCCCAACAACTATTTCCACATGGGATTGTACTTAACTTTCCTTAGGAACTCAGTAAAAAGACCATAGGATGAAAAAATTCTGTTTGATGACTTAGAAAGTTAGATTGGCCACAGGAAATTAAACCAAGTACATCATTTATGTGAGTACAATTTAAAAAAGGTGCTACAAACAGACATTTTTTTGAAGTTGGGGAAGACACAGAACCTGGTCTTAAAGAAGTCCAATAAAAATAGAAAGCAGGACAAATAAAAATTTTAATGTACTTATACACACAGAGAGTTTAGGAAACTTTGATTAAATTTACATTTTTGTTTTTTTAAATCAGCCAAGTAACTAGGTAATGACTACATAGCAACTAATAGATTGAATTCAAACAATTGAATAAGCTTTAGCTGGTAACTCAGCAAGAGCAACATATATAAAAATGGATTCATGCAGAAAGCTTAAAGTCCCCATGACTTGATTGCATTTTCTTTTTTCTTTACCAGCATGAAAGGGGACAGCAGAAATTTTTTAATCTGAAAAAGATATGTTGTCAAATCTTGGGAATTTATGCTGAATTTTGGAGAAAATTTTCACCATGAAGAAGTCTATACATACAGTTGTAAACAAGCACACATGGATATCTGTCAATGTGAAACTGAGTCCTTCAGGAATGTGATGAGCACCTGTCAGGCATAAGCCTCTCTGCTCAATGCTAAATATTCAACACGAGTGTCATAAAGGCTGTTTTCAAAGATAAAAACAAACGCTAGAGTAGCAGAGGATTGAGGGTTAGGTAGGTCAAGGCCAATGGGCTGAACAGAATATGAGAGCTTAGATATTCTTATGGTGGGGCTAGATTATGCCAGGAAAAGGCAGCCTCTATAGCACATCAGCTCCTTCCAGAAGCCACTGCAGAATTTAAATAAAAGCACATATGTTCTTCCTTTAGATCAACAGCAGTAATAACAGAAACACCAATAATTGACAGAAATGATCATTTGTTGAGAGTTCACCTTGTACCCCATTTATTTTGTTAATAGTTTACATTCACGAACATCGTTTATCTTAACACTGCAAAAATAGGCATTACTATTATGTCTATTTTATATGTGAGGACATGGATATTATGTAAATTTTTCTGAGCCTGAGAAATCAAAGAAAGAGGCTGGCAGCTCCATCGTTATATCAAGAGTTTATTAAGGGAATTTACACATGAGGCGCCTCTTGGACTACAGCAAGATGACATGGATATCCCCCATGCTTCATGGCAGGTGCTAAAGGGAAGGACGGATAGGGGTACCGGGAATTATTACCTGGCCCAGATAACAGAAAACGTCTACGTGTTTGCTTGGGGAATCTTGGGGCAGAGGGAAGGGTCAGCCAGCCTCTGAAGGGATTTGTAGGAAGCAACGTCTTCTGACTTGAGGGTCCATATCACTGAACAGTCTCACCTCCACATCAGAGTCGCAAATTGCTCAAGATTGCAAAGCCAGTAAGAGGTAGAATCAGCATTTAAACCTAGAACCAAATCTAAACCCATGCCCTTATTCATGGCATTAAATTTTCCAGGGCCTTGACTGACACACAGGCATTTTTGGATGGTTGTGAAGTGTGTGTGGTGGGGTGGGGGGGACGGGGGAGAAGCCATTCATCACTCTGCCCAGCCAGTTGTTTTCCCTGGATTTTGCAAGAGATCATATTTAAGGTAAACTGGTTATCACCTGCCTAGACACCAGTGATTTACAATTATTTCTTTATTAAAGAGAATGTTCAGTGTGAGTGGTCTCTCTCGGAAAAAAATGCCAACAAAGAGGCCTTGTCAGTTTTTTGGCAGAGACACCTCTAAACACATAAAAACAAGTTTCAACACTATCGTTTATGAATAATTCTTTCTTGGCATCATTTCTCACTTGCCACAATTTGCAGCCAGAAAACACTTATTTCTACTTTTCTTCCTCTAGAAATAATCCAGCCTTAAGTGGATCTAATTCCTCCCCAGAAGAGAAACAGCCCTGTCAGGACGCGGTGGTGTGTGCTGTGTTTGAGACATGGAGGTTTCCATTTACTGCCCAGCTGCACAGACTCGGAGAGCTGGTGCTGAGCCAGGGCTCGGACCCACTGAGATCTGCAGTCTGGAATGATAAACACACAGCTGCCTGTGGTGAGGGCCGCAGGCATAATAGATGGCCAGGTCTCCACCAGAGTCAGGCAAAGCCAACACAAATCATTAATCCAACTGCTTATATGGTGAATATCACAAAACATGTGCAAAATGGTGAGCTGTCTCCCTGGAAGGCAGGGAGAGGAGGGGGTGGAGGGAAGGAGGAAGCCATTTAAAGGAACAGGCTGTGAGTCCTTCGTAAAGTCCTGCCCGAGGCCTGATTTACTGCCACAAAGCCCTCTCGCTGCAAATAGTTCATAAAGCCCATGACCTGAGTACTTGCCCACGGGACCACAATAACATTTATCTAGCATAAATTAATGTATTTCAACCACTAATTCAATTTGGCTGTCTCATTCTCCTGGTTTTGGCAAAGCCTCGCCTTGCAATAAAGTCACTGGTGACTCACACGAATGGCTGTTTGTTAAGGAGTCACACACCATGAGGAACAAAGAGTGCTATTAGTCGAGGAGTCATAAAAATATACCTCCAGAGCGCATTTGGAGCTGTGCTAATTGAAACTTCCTCTTTAGAGGAGCCTGATTAAAACCAGCTGCAGGAGTCAAGCAGGAGCGGATTTCAACATGGCATGAAAGGCCCAGCGATTCAGAGAGAGCGGCCCCTGGAAGAAGAGGGAACGCGGGCTCTAATTGGCTCCTGACACGCTGTAAAGAGAGCTTGTGACCTGCTCCTGGGGACCAGGGAGAGAAACTTCTCCACAGCGAGATCTGAAGGAAGAACCCCGTACTGCACTTCCCCTCATAAAATTCCAGATCTGCCAGCCTTCTCAAGGACACCACGTGGGAAAAACCACAAAAACCTAGTGAACTCAGAAAAATGAAGTGGGATATTGTGCTGCGAAGGGAAAAACAAGAGCTGAAACCTTTTCCTTGGTAATATGAGAACATCCCATTAGTATTAAAAACAAAAACAAAATGCCCAAGGCCCAGAGAAGCAAACAAAACAAAATCCAAATTAAAAACAAACAAACAAACAAAAAACGACAACCCTGAATGAATCACAACAACAGACTATACCTAAAGATGAAAATGAGAATTATCTCCTCCTCTTCGGCTGTATGTGACTTTCCTATTCCAAGACATAAGGGCTGCATTCTGCCAATGTGTGTAGAAGCAAAAGGCATCCATAGGTTTGCAGAAAATGTGGGATAATCACGCATTTTCTGTGTTTGCTTTACTTCAGGGTGGTTTAACCATTTGTAAAGGAAGCAGTCCCTGATACATAAATATAAATAGCATATTCTACCCGTCAAATATGCGAATTTTATTTAATTTAGATGAGTGGAGTGCCTGGAAGTGTTAAAAGCAAGTTCTGTTTTGTAACACCTTTAAGTAACATATAAATTAGCAAGGACTATGGGTCTTTTAAATTTATTTAGTCATCCATTTAATGGAGTGTCTAGTTGGAAGGCTATTGCACAGTGATTTGTAAAGATACAAGGTGGGGAGATTTATTTGTGTAGATGTGGAAAGGATCATTATATTTTATTCCACAAAAGCATAAGAGTAACTATATGTAATATATGAGTTACAATGATTATTCTGAAGGATATAATTGTAGCCCCACAAATAATAACCATGAGAGTTGAAAATTTGCTTCATTTTCACCTTCTTTTTGAAATGCATTAAGTGGCTAACCTCATCTTATATTCCGTTCTCCTTTTATCACAAATGAAACATATTAAACTGACTCAATGATTTAAAACCAGACATCTTCACAAAAGATGTTACGTAATTATATAATTCTGTCTCTGTTCTCTTTTTATGCTTAAAAACTTGCACCCAGAGTAATAGTCACTGACACAAAATGTGACCTACAGTGTGTGTGATATGTCTTCTGACTTTGTGCAGATACAAGTAGTAAGTATTTCTAATGTTCCTTTATTAATCATATGACATGTCAGATACTGAATCACTCTCAATGCACAATGTAATTCACAGTGTTTTGCCTTGCTTTTATTTATCTTTCTGTCTAAGTACTACAGACATTAGGGAGGCTTACATTTAGTGCTCTTAAACCTGATGAAGGATGTTTAAAAATTTGGAAAATTTTCTAAAGACAATTCAAGGTGAAGTGATGAAAAAATAACATGTAAAATAAGGCCAAATATTCTGATTTAGAATGGGGTGTAAAAAGCAGTCATTGATCCAGCTTATTCTAATTTTCTCGCTAAAACTTTTCTCTAAATCTCCGAAAGGATGATACTCATATGTTGTCAACCAGATGGGACTTCACGTTAAGCAATTACCAGAATCTAGGAGTGTCCAATTATCTAAGAACTAAAACAACAAAAAATAAAATGACTTTCATGTTATGTACAGTTAGAAACAGTGGAAATCGGTCCACTCTAAAGTGGTTTGAAACCCCTCATTTCTTTCCTACTGCTATACCCCTTGCTCAGAAAATTGTCTATATTCAAAACCAAGCCAGGCAGCTGTTCTCAGGATAAAGGGCTCTATATTCTGAAGCAGCACAATAGTGTCTTCTTCCCTTCACACTATCTGTGATTTCTTTCTTTCTTTTTAACAACCTTACCTGAGGACATGCTTAGAGGGAGGGAGGGAGGGAAGGAGGGAAGCGGAAAGAGAGAGAGAGAGAGAAAGAGAGAGATCAATGTGAGAGAGAAACATCCATCAGTTGCCCTCTGTTCATACCCTGACCAGGAATTGTACTTGCAACCCAGGTATGTGCCCTGACTGGGAATCAAACAGGCCACCTTTCGGTGTATAGAACAATATTCAACCAACTGAGCCACTCCAGCTGGGCTATCTGTGATTTCTGACTGAACAGAAAGAGGTGGTCCACTGAAACACAGAAATCCAGGCAGCCAGAGTCAGAGGGCTGCTTTAGGAGGTGGTGTTGCACATTCAGGAATGAAAACGCAAAAGCAGGGTCAGTACCAAGCAAAGAAGTCACCTCAGACCAGCAGGACTGCAGCGGAAAAAACCTGCTAACCTCTGGGAATTAGGAGTAGAGCATGAGCTTCTCTCTAGGAGGAAGAGCAGGCTTAAATCCATGAGCGTGTACAAAGGGTAAGCCCAGATAAATATGTCCTTATTACAGAATAAATTTTTAAAACTCATCATGAAGCATGAAGAAATATTTCATAACAAAAATATTTATCATTGTAAAAGTTCAAATGAAGAGCAAATGTCTGAGTTGAATAGCTATGAGAACTGGAATATTTAGAGTATCATTTGGTGGTCCCATGTAGCAAAGGCGGTTGGTTCTCATTCTTCCTGGGCTGTGCACCTACAATCACATTTCTCAGACTCCATTAGAGATGGAGGGTCAAGACAGATTTCCCCCAGGAAGGTGAGCAAATGGATGTCACTGGGCTAACAAAACAAAAAACCCTTATTCTAAGCATCTAGTTTTTTTTCTATTGATTAGAAATGGCGATGACTAAGGCATCCTTGGAAGATGAATGCTGAAAATGGCAGAGCTCCCCTGTATAATGGTGGAACAGGTAACTTAACCCAACTCTCACAATGAGAATGAGTAAAAAGGATGGACAAATTATCATTATCATTATCATTATTATTATTAAGCCTGCTTGAAGGTACCTGATATTTATCAAAGAACAAAGAATTATGGGGTTAAGATGATTATAAAGATAAGAAACCCAGAGAAATTAGTCCAATATTTTGGGGACAGTTTCTCCTAAGTACAGCTGCCAGCTCCAAATAGGCAAGGGTAAGAGGGAGTAGAATTTGTGATCTACTTACAAAGCGATAGGGACCACCAAGGATGAGGAGACCCACGCATTTATGCGAGGACTCTCAGGCTATTACAGAAGTACAGCTGATTTGGTTATAGACCAGCTGCTTCAAGGACTGATACCAGCCTCAAGTCACTTTAATCCAATTTAGTGATTGAAATAATCTTGTATTGCTAGTTCTACTAGTTGTCTACTAAAAATAAATGTAAAAATGACATCATAGTCATCCTCACTTGGCTGATTTTTAAAGTGAAGTTTTATTGAGATACAATTTAAATTCGGTTAAATTTTCTCTGTTTAAGTCTACAGCTCTATGAATTTTGACAAACACATACACCCATGATAAAGATGTAAAATATTCCTATCATCCCCAAAAGTTCCCTCCTGTCCCTTTATGAGTAATTCTCTTCGCCCACCCCTGGTCCACAGTAGCCATTGATTTGATATTTGGTACTGTGTTTTGTCTTTTCTATAATGTCATAGAAGTGGAATTTGTAGTGTGTTGCCTTTTGAGTCTGGATAATTTCACTTAGCATAATGTATTTAAAATTCATTATCTCTGTGCTTGCATAAATTCTTCATTTTTTTATTGCTAGTATATTGGAAACAATTGATTTTCATATATTGATTTTGTCTCCAATGATCTCGCTAAATTTACCCATTAGTTCTAATAGCTGTTTTATAGATTCCTTGTGATTTTTAATGCAGACTATCATGTTATGTGTGAATAGAGACTGTTTTATTTCTTCAGTTCCAATCTAGATGCCTTTTATTACTTTTTCTTATACATTGCACTAGCTAGGACCTTCAGTGAACAGAAATGGTGACAGTAGACATTCTTATCTTGTTGACAATCTCAAAATTCATTCTTTTGCCATTAAATATGTTATTAGCTGCAGGTTTTATGCTTGTTTGCTTGGTTGTTTAATCAATATTCTTTATCTGGTTGAGGAAGTTTTCTTTAATTCCTAGTTTACTGAGAGACTTTTAAAAACTAACTAATGGCTGTTGAATTTTTGTCAAATGTTTTAATGCATCTATTAAGAAGATCATATGATTTTTCTTCTTTAGTCTGTTGATATGCTAAAATCGATTGATTATTTTAAAATGTTGAACCAACTGTACATTTCTGGGATAAATCCCACTTGGTCATGATGTATTATCTTTTTTCTATATCATCAGGTTTGATTTGCTAATATTTTGTTGAGAAATCAATGTTTGAAAATAATTTTTCTGTATTTGTTTTCAATACCTCCTCAAATGAATCAATGTTACACTACACACACACACACACACACACACACACACACACAGAAACAACATTACCTAAGTAAAAATAAATAAGTTAAAAAGAATTTTAAAAATAGGAATAATTATTCATATACAAAGTCTGATACTCAGCATAAAGTAACTACAACCATAAGAGTTAATTCAACTTGAATGAAAACTAAGAAAAATTATAGACAATGAAAATAGACTCAAAAGGATTCTTGACTATCGCATTAGTTGAAGCATAGTTTTAAAAAATCTCTACATAATGTATTCAGTGTAAATGAATATTTTCCCCAAAGGATTCAGAATTCTGAGAGAGTGAAAGTGGTAGATCATTTCTTCCCATCAGCTCTTTACCCAGTAGGACTTTTGTACTATTCTATTAATATCCCTTTAATGCAGGTAGGACTAACCTGATTTATGTAGAGGTGAGATAGCCAAAGACTGTTCCAAGACAACATGGAAAAGAGGCAAGAGCAGAAGACTTAAGTCTCCACAAGGAAGTGTCTCAATATTTTCAGATTTGGTGTATTGTTTAGTTTCTGTTTTCAAAATTTATTTTGGTGTATGTAAACAGCAGCCCCTAATAGTTCACATCTCATTAATACCTCTACTTTCTACACATATTGTCTGGAAAACCTTTTGTATGCTTTCTCTGTAAGTCAATGGGAGATATGCAATGTTTTATTATACAAATGATTCCTCCTCCCCCATCAATATCTATCATACTTACAAACTAATTACTGAGAATTATTTTTCCATTTTATGAGATTTAGTTTAAGTAAGCTTGATCATAAGAGCTTTTCTATTTGAATGCTATTTATTTTTGTTTATTTTTACATTCTTGAAAATGAGAAAGAAAAAGTCTAATATTTACTGGTGAGGAAGAGACTAGTCACTGCATTTATAAAATTCCAGGAAACTGATGGTGACTAAGATATAGCAATATTAATAACAGATAAAATAGAATTTAAGACAAAAAGAAATAGTAAGAAGAAAATGGGATATATAATATCCAAGTAACTATTCACTAAATAAATCACCTAGATAAACAATAATCTTATACCCAGACAATTAGTAATGGTATTAATAGCAGTTATATCAAGTATAATATTAGGTATAGTAAGTATAATATTCTATTTGAATATAGATATTCCAATACTAATATTAGACAAAATGGAATTAAAGGTCTGTGGCAGTCAGGAGTCCCAGATTTCCTTTCAAGCGGACTTGCTGTCAGGGCGAGAGGAAAGCTAATTAACTGATGGTCTATAACTGTTGCATCTTCAGATACCTCATGGGATTCATGCCAAAGTCATTCATCCCTTGAACTGCTCCCAGCCAATGCCTGAGCATTGGAGAGGTACTAGAGGAGGGCGATTTCTGCTCAGTGTGGAACTTCTCTAATGGATACCCTGCAGAATGTCACATTAAGCCATTTCATCAACATCGTGCTCATGGGTAGGATGAGCACAAGTGGCTAGTGGACCGGAGGTCAACTGCAGACCAGAAGGTGTTGTCTTACCACTATGTCTCTGAATTTCTCAGGTCTCTTTATTATTTAGTCTTTTTTTTCAGGTCTCTTTTAAATTTTATTTTTACTTTATACTTTGAGGTTCAGTGGCTTTACTACCAATTATCTCTATGATCTTCTAAGTGGATTATGTCTTTGCTTAGTTGGCACTGCCTCCTTTCTCATTCTTAATGCCTTGATTCTGTGTTAGTACAAGTTCTCTTAGAAACATATACCAAAACTAAATTAAACATGTAAGACAGTTATTAAGGAAAATTCTGTGAAGGAATAAAGGAAGGAAAAGAGGGGTAAGCAGGGAGTGCCTTTGCCATATAATGGTGGTCAGTCTCCCGTGAAGGAGAGAGAGAGGAAGGAAGATTGGGTAGAAAGATTCTGACAACAGTAAAGTTCTGAAACAGTCCCAATCATGCCAAAAGGGAGTCCTCAAATGAAGATTAATATTTAGGATAGCCTGTGCTGAGCAGAAATAACTTGTCTGGAGCACTCTGATCATGTTCTGTCGTTGGCTGATAGTAGTATGATGTAAATATGTCCTCAGAATGAACACTTTAGTGGATTCAAAAGTGGGGCATATGAAAGCTGTCAATCAACTATGTTTTCTCTAACAGTTTCTTTTGAGAAATATAGGAGCAGTATATATCCTTGAATGCCACAGTCTACTCTCTGGACCATGCAGATCTACTTAATGAATGTTTGAAGAATAGCAACTCTATGGTTACCAGGAGCATCCATTTCTGAGAAGAAAACTCAGAGGGTAGTTAATGAGAAAAATTATACATTTACAGGATATTGTTAACAAACCTTTAAGGGATAGATAGTTTTTAAACAATTTTTTCAGTAACTAAAATAAAGGAGTAAAAAAGGAGACCAGCCCCAAGAAGCATCATGTTCTCTATGCCAAACAGAAGAAGGAAAGCAGAATAATAAGAATGTATACCTATTCCTTTTTTAAAAATATGTTTTTATTGGTTTCAGAGAGAGGCAGGAGAGAGACATAAAAACATGAAGGATGAGAGAGAAACATCGATCGGCTGCCTGCTGCAGGCCCCCTACTGGGAACCGAGCCCACAGCCTGGTCATGTGCCCTGACTGGGAATGGAACCATGACCTCCTGGTTCAAGGGTCAATGTTCAACCACTGAGTAACACCAGCTGAGCACATACCTATTCTTTTAAGAAAACTTCTTAAAAATCTCATGCAACCCTTCTGTTTACATCTGCCTGATGAGAGCCGGATCGATCATATAAGCTTTCATGCTGTGCATGCATAATTCTAGGAGAAGTGTTTCACATAATAATGTGACAGTCCAACCAGAATTTATTACATATCATGCCTACATAGAAGTGAATAGGAAATATGCCAAAATCTCATCAGATATCTCCTATTTTTTTTTTTTTAAAAAAAAGAAAATACAGATTGAGAGATATATTGGGAGATAAGTAGATGTCTCTGCTACACTAATCAAATAGTTTTCTGAAACTAGCATAACTTTAATGCAAATTCAAAACTGGGCAGGGCAAAAGAAAAGAAAATTAAAGACACATTGTACTAATGTGAAATGAAGAGACTCAATTGAATGTATGTGTGTGTGTGTGTGTGTGTGTGTATATATATATATATATATATATATATATATCACAATGGAGAAGTTATCCAAAGATAATGTTGAATGAAAAAGCTAAGTTGCAGCAGCATAATTATACAAGGTAGGACAAAAGTAGGTTTAAAGTTCTGAATAAGTGAAACACAGAGTTTATTCTTATATTATTATTTATTAATTATATTTAATTACATCATAATATTTTCCATACAAACAGCTTAAACCTACTTTTGCTCCACCCTATATATGGTTTATTATCATTCACAAAAGGTTCAAACAATAAAAATATACTGGATATGTTGTAAATTTACAAATATCTAGTGAAAGTATAAAAACGAAGACAGATAATACCCTTACCAACTCAAGAATTTTGGTTGCCTCTGGGGAGGGAGAGAAGAGAAAAATGTGGAAGGGGTTAGGAGGGCTAGAAAGGCAATTAAAACTGCTCCTGCAAAGTTTTATTGCCTTTAGAAAAATTTACAGCAAACATGGTAACACTTTGATATTTGTTTCTTTCTCACCAAGGAGTTCACTTTTGAGTTATAGGTACTGGCTTATACGTTTTAGGAGTTATTTGGAGGATACAGTTTGTTGCATCTCCCTTGTTTACTCCCCCTTTGCACAGGCTCCAGCTAATCCAGCAACTCTTGTGCTTGCATTTTCTGCAGCTGTGTGCTAATTCTAGACTAAAACCCTCAAATTAGCAGTGGATAATAATACACTAATTAAAACTGGAACACATCAGATTTTCCAGAAGCAATGTGAAAATCCTCACTGATTATTATCATGTATACTACAACAAATTCAGAGGCTCATTACTGAAACTTAAGAGAAAATACACGAAGATAAACATGCTCAACATTGCTTCTTGAATGGTATTGATTTTACTTCTCAGCATTGCGAAATGCACAGGTGTCAATATTTCTAGATCCCTCTCCTTACCTCTCCATGCAAAAAGCACCAGAAAAATACATCAAAACAGCAACAACCTCAATACATATAAAATAATTAATAATTTAGAAAGACTGTTATACTTACATTACAAAATTACCTCCTTTAGCTATTTACTTTCTCTTTGTAACTTGACATTTGTCTGTTCCCAGGTAGATAAAATATGAGCTTCCTTTTTAAAGTTGAGTAATTTTAAGTTGCATTATTCCTAAATTATTGAACAATAAAGATACCTGAGATGATATGGTATTTTTTAGTCTTAATTAGATGTAGAACTCTGAAAGTCCTTAAATATTTAGAACTACTTAGGGCTTATATCTTCATTAAACCAAAATAAAATGGTACATCATTTATAGTTTTATAAATGTTATAGATAGCTAGCAAATCATTTTAATGTACCAAACTTAAAAATAATTAAAATTAACAGACTTTATGCTAGATATTATGTTTCACAGAAAAGGTACACATCTAGAAACAAATTGATATATTTCCTAAATCTACATTTAAATAAATCCTATATAATAAAATTGTATGCAAATTGTCCCCTCCACCAGGAGTTGTCTGGGAGTTCAACCAGGGGGTGGGGCCAGCTGGGGGAAGGGAGGGAGGCTTTGGCCAGCAGCCAGCAGCCACTAGGGCAGAGATGGCGAACCTTTTGAGCTCGGCGTGTCAGCATTTTGAAAAACCCTAACTTAACTCTGGTGCTGTGTCACATATAGAAATTTTTTGATATTTGCAACCATAGTAAAACAAATATTTATATTTTTGATATTTATTTTATATATTTAAATGCCATTTAACAAAGAAAAATCAACCAAAAAAATGAGTTCGCGTATCACCTCTGACACGTGTGTCATAGGTTCGGCATCACTGCACTAGGGACTCTACCAGTGCACGTATTTCATGCACTGGGCCTCTAGTGAGTATATAAGATGTTTTTTTAAATTTTCTGAGTTTAAAAATCTCTACCTGTAAGGCAAAAACATTAATGTCATCTCCACTATTCATTTCCCCCTCTTTTAAAGCAATTTAGAAAACTCTGGATTTTTCACTGTAAAATGACATATAGAAACTCTATAATCAATAAATAAGGAGAAGAGGGAGGAGAGGAGAAGTGTAGGGAGGGTGGGAGGGCAGGGTAGGTAGAACCAGACAAGAAGCTATTGAAGTCCAGGTGAAAGAAATCTGCATTTGGCACCATCGTGTTAGTAGTGGAGATAAGAGCAGTGAACAGAGAGATAGGATGGAGGTACGCTTTCCTGATGTATTTGTATATATATTGGGAGGGCATGAAGAAAGGAAATAGAGAAGTCTAGGATTACTCTGAGATTTTTGTGTTGAGTTGTTGAATTGGCAGGTAGCGAGTGATGTAATTTACTGAGTGGGGATGATGAAGAAATAAAAGTTTTAGTAGACTGTAGCTGAAGAGTTCTGTTTTGGCAAGGCTAGTTTGAGGTATCTATTTAGCAAAGCAGCTGAGTACCTGCATTTGGAGTTATAGGGGCAGGTAGCACTAGAACTCTAGATTTGGGAGTCATCAGTATAAGATAATATTTAAAGACACACTACTCATTAGGCAACCCAGAGAAAGCCTGTAGAGAATGAAAAGTGCAATATATGGAAGGACTTTCATGTGGCTCATGTAGAGCCTGCCTGAAAAATGTTAATATGGAAAGGGATTAGATAGTATGGATTAAATAGTGTGGCTTACTTATGTAGCCATAGAGACTGTGTCAAAACATGCAGTGGGCAATTAGCAAAGCATGACTTTTTCATAAAATTATATTTATGACCTCTCAATAGAGATGGGAATTATTCCCCCAGTGGATTTTTAATTTTCCTAAATATAAAAGAACAGAAATGGGTGATCTCTATTTTCAAATCAATTTTGGCAATTATTTAGACAGATCTTGTACTTATTCCATTTTTAAGCTTGCAGGGGACTTTGTTTCTTTTGAAGCGACATGGTTATTATTTCTCTTTGTCAAGTGTATAATAGGTACCAACACACATTAATGAACCACTAAATGTAACCCATTGTATCTTTTTGTCATGTTAGCATTAATGACAAATGTGAGCAATAACCATGAGGAGGACAGGCTTTGGGGACAATTTGGATTAATATGCTGAATTGTCTAAAATAAATAGGGACTCCATGTGCAATTTTCATTTCGTAAGCCATGCAACAATTATAGTTATTCTACTCAAATGTCTGTAGCAATGAGATCAATGACAAAAATAGTGCTTGAAAAACAAGAGAAGAAATGGCAAACATGTTATTTATTTGCTTAAATCTATTATAATGAGACTGGCACTGTTAGTCTCATTAACAGAGGGACCTTTCTTTCCACAAGCCAGCTGGAATAATAAAGGCAGCGATGTGACATTTACAATGCAATTGCTCTGCTATCCGTGGATTCTGTTTCTTATGCTTACTGATCACAGAGGAAAGTGATCTGGGTAGAATGCAAACCATCTTGTTCATCATCAGCATTCCCAACAAAGATAGCATTGAGGTTAAATGCTATAATACGGCAGCAAGGATGTGCTGAAAATTATTCATGTCGAAGAGCTTGAACATTTACTTGAAGCATTTATTCAATTGTTCATTTGCCATGTGACAGTCCACGAGTTGGTAGAAATACATCTGTTGTGTTTTTCTTGAATAGGCAAAAAGAAATTATAATTAGGGAGATACTGCTTTGTGCATATAAATATGCTGCATCTTTTGAAACACGTTGTTCCAAACAAGTGACAAACATGCAGATTTCTCTCTTTGAATGGTTCACAAATGCAGGCTTTTTTGGGTGCCTTTGTTTTAATGACAAATAATGACCTTGAATGGAAACATGCCATTAGTGTTTAGGCATCATATGACAAAGTGAGTTTTGAGATATATGCAAGTATCTGAGTTATTCAAAATTCTTTGCATTAAGGATTTGTTTGAAACTTTAAACAGGCAAATATTACTCAGTGATTTTCAATCTCTTTTCTACTGCTCTAATACAGATTCCAAAATGAAGGGGTTCGTTGAGGGTGGAGTTCAGCCTTCCACTTTCTTGGTCAGATAAAACCTAGAAAACTCAGAAGCAAATAATAGGCTATGTAATATATCACTTGGGTGGCCAAGCTCCACTATACCTCAAAGGTTCAGACTGGAATTTTAATGGCTTCCAATTTTACTTGACCCAATTCCACTTGCACTAGTTTTGCTTATCCTTTACACACTAAAACCCAGAATGAACTGTAAATCATCAGATTATAAATTTTATTCTAACATTTTTAGGAACTACATTTATTCTCCTTTCTGCATATGCAATGAGGTCTTGCTACATTTTTTTTTTAAATTTTAGAGTTGATGAGCTATGCACTTTTTGCTCATTTGCATAGAAACTAAGTTAGAATATAAATTTAGTTTTCTTATTTTTCTATATGTTCAAGTCTAATGCTATTAGCATTTGGGGGACAAATATAGTTTTTAATTCATTCATTCTCTCTCTCTCTCTCTCTCACACACACACACACACACACACACACACACAATTACAGTCAGTATTGCTGAAATAGATAAAATATCTCACAAGTAGAATAAAAAAGGCGATAAAATTATTAAGAAATGTGCAGGAAAAGACTATCTAAAAGAATAAAGAAAATATCTAAAAGCACATCCCTTATTATCCTATTTCCATGTCAACAAGAAGTGTAACTATCAGAGATCTTTAGGAAATCCAGCACATCTCATTCCCTTTTATGGACCCATTTCAATAGTCTAGCAAATCACAGAAACTTGATATTTAGGTTAAAAAGCAGAAGATGCACAGAGACAGAGAGCAGCAGAAAGAGTATACCACTTTGGGATGGCATGACGAAGGAAGTCTTTGTGAAGGAGGTAACATAGAACCTGGCTTGGTTTTATGACGGAGTCTCTAGGGTTTTGTATGTATAATATCATGTCGTCTGCAAATAAGGACAGTTTTACTTCCTCTTTTCCAATTTGGATGCCTTTTATTTCTTCTTCTTGTCTAATTGCAATGGCTAATACTTCCAGGACTATGTTGAACAGGAGTGGTGAGAGTGGGCATCCTTGTCTTGTTCCTGTTCTTAGGGGAAATGGTGTTAGTTTTTGGCAGACTGAGCTAAAAGGAAATGTTTTCTCGACCTGGGGACTATATGAGAATATAGTGTATGCTGAAGGGAAACATTGCTCAGGGCTCATTTAGAGTAATAGCCAATGTGAGAGTCGACTGGGAAAGGAGTTTGAAGGCAGTCAGATTGTGGACAGGCAGTGATAGTCTCGAGAGTATTGACTATAGACAGTGAGGATTTGTGAAAGATGAGATTTGAGGTCTCTATTGAGATCAATTAGAATAATGAATTTAAATCCATAGATTTGTGAGAACTGAGAAGAACATTCTAAATATAAAGAGGGTTGTTCTACTATGTGTTACCAAATAATGCTGTTCCAGGTGATATTAAAGGACAAGCTGAAGAAAAGTTAGAATACCATTATTTTTCTACTCAGGTTTAAAGTTTAAAGCTATGGGTTAGATATTTTCTTGAGAATCTTTCTGGCTCAATGATCTGCTTCTTTTTGAGCACATGAAATGTTTCTTATATAGCAGAGATTAAATATCCTATGAACATTTCTCTATTTAACATCTGCATGTAGCCCCGCTGGTGTAGCTCAGTGGTTGAGCATTGACCTATGAACCAAGAGGACACTGGTTTGATTCCCAGTCAGGGCATATGCCCAGGTTTGGGGCTCCATCCCCTGTAGGAGCATGCAGGAGGCAGCTAATCAATGATGTTTCTCTTTCATTGATGTTTCTATCTCTCTATTCCTCTCCCTTCTTCAC
This sequence comes from Myotis yumanensis, assembly GCF_028538775.1. Taxonomy (NCBI): domain Eukaryota; kingdom Metazoa; phylum Chordata; class Mammalia; order Chiroptera; family Vespertilionidae; genus Myotis; species Myotis yumanensis. The sequence continues at coordinate 75,214,432 of NW_027223755.1, forward strand.
TCCAAAAAATCAATAAAAAACAGTTTTTAAAAGCACAGTTATAAAAAAATCCACATGTATAAAGAAAGGGATGTGATATAGAACTTCTACTGCAACAAATGACCTAAGATTCAAGATCTTCAGTTTGATTTGCAATGAAGAGTTCTATTACATTCTATTTGGTCTTAAATTTAGGAATGGATTTTTTTTAATGCGTTGAATTCTTTCTCTCCCTGAATGTAAAATTCAGTGATATTCATGAAACTCTATTTCTAAGGCAAAGATACCATGGGTATGCAAATATAATAAAACTTGGTAGGAAATCAGAAACAGAGCCATGTTCCTTGAGTGGAGATATAGTAATTGTTGACCAAATGTAAAGAATAATAACCATTAGCCCAGTGTACTAAAAGAGACTTGATTAGAATAAACAATTATAAAATACTTTGCAAATAGAACACAATAGGCTCATTTCTTCAATATTAAGACATTTAATTTATTTTAATGTATTTATTGATTTGAGGGGGGGAGAGAGAGAGAGAGAGAGATCAATTTTGTTGTTCTACACATTTATGCATTCATTAGTTGACTTTTGTATGTGCCTTGATCAGGGATTGAACTAGCAACCTTGACATATCAGGATATTGCTCTAGCCAGCTGAGCTACCTGACCAGGCCAACACATTTATTTTAGATACGAGGAAAAACACAGTTCACATTTTGGAAAATGAGCTAGTAATATGTTTTTTAAAATAATACCTATAAATGTAGCTCTAACTAAATGGCCAATAATTTTCAGCTGTTGTACAGTCTACTGCTGAGAAGTTGATTAGATGATTGCTGAGTAGGCCTAATTCAATTGTTGATTGAAATAATAAAACCATTTCCTGAGATGGTCATTTTGATCATTTTTATCCAAATTGATTGGTGTATGCACTTAATTACAGAGTATTTTATAGTCTAACTCTCCACCCCCACCATACACACATGGAATAGTTGGTCTTTTAGATAAAATCCTGATTCTTAGAAAACATGCTTTTCCTTAAAAGAAACTATGACATAATATTTGGAAAAATAAGAGGGCTTTGGAGCCCTGCACAACACACAGGGATATAAAGTTAAGTGAGTTAGTGAATGTGAACCACGTAGCTTAGCACAGATTAAGAACAGTAATTATTAACTATTATTACTAACTAGAGGCTCAGTGCATGCAATTCATACACTTAGGGGGTGGGGTTCCTCAGCCCAGCCTGCACCCTCTTGCAGTTTGGGAGCCCTCGGGGAATGCCATCAGTCAGACAACCTTAGTGCTGCTATGGAGGCAGGAGAGGCTCCCACCTCTGCCGCTGTACTCACCAGCCAGGAGCTTGGCTTCTGGCTGAGCGGCGCTCCCCCTGTGGGAGTGCCCTGACCACCAGGGGGCAGCTCCTGTGTTGAGTGTCTACCCCTTGGTGGTCAGTGCACATCATAGCAACTGGTCGTTCTGCCATTCGGTTGATTTGCATATTAGCCTTTTATTATATAGGATACTTTTCTTAAAGAAAAAGAATATGTGACAAAACAAGCTCTTGGATTAAATATAGAAAATCTGATTTTAAGGACTTTTTTTAGGTAGTGGCTGGAAAACTACTCTGGGAAACCTCTTTGGCTTTACATTTACTTTTCTTCCAACTCTGCAAATATACCTGATTGGTACAACTATACACTCAGCAAACATTTCTTCTCCCTTTTTATGTGGTGGACACTTGAATAGCTGCTACTTTCTTATTCACTGTAAGCCAGTAGACTATACTGGGCTAAGATATGATGGGCTCTGGAATCAGACTGCTTGGATTTGAACCTTGGCCCCTGTGTTTAACAGAAAATCACCTAATTATTCTGGGCTTCATTTTTTTTAAATAGAGATAATAAGAGTGCATTAAAGGGTGGTTACAAGGATTGCATAAAATAATTCATCTAAAACACAATAGTATATTATACATAATAATCACTCATTCAATGTTAACTCATTTTTACAATTTACACTTTTTCTTCAGTAACTATATGTTTGTTTGGAATGTGATGAGGTAATGAATCCATAATTTTCATGAATGTTCACTTTTAGCAAATATAAGCTTTTTCTTTTACTCTACCAACTAGATTTTCATCAAGGAAAAAAAAAGCTGGGAAATAAGCAAAACTGAACAATTTTTATTCCTATAACTCTTTAACATTGCTAATGCCAAAGAAATGTATAAAAATTAGAATATTAAGGAATTTTGAGATCTTTATGTGAAGTATTTATGAGAATCTATGAAGTCCAGAAACAAATAAAAGATGTAAAATAAACTACCAAATATCCATAATTTAGAAAAAATAAAACTTTACATGACTAAATTTTTAAAATTTGGCTTTTATTAACATTTTAAGTGTTATTAAGAAAATTGTATAATTCACAACATACTTTTCTAATTGCCCTTTGACCAATGTGACTTTGGGGCAATTGCCTTGCTATATTGATGTCTTTGAATATAAGGATGATAGTGCCTATGTCTGTAATAGGATTTATCTCAAGTAGAATTTCAATATCTCTGTCCTTCTCCTTTAAATTACTTTGATAAAAATACAAGAAAAAGTCTATAAATTTGTCCTAAAGAGCCAGGAAAAAAATCTACCTTGGTGGCTTGCTTTAAAATATCTCATTTTCTTATTTGACAACTAAATCAAACAACCAACGCTCTTACTTTCTGTGATCTAAACAATTTTACAGAGACTTCCTTGCAAATGCCCCAAGAGATGAGCCTGCTCACAGTGAAAAATGTACTCAGCAGGAAATTCACTTAATGATAATGATTATTCTTCTATGTAATGGACAATTCATTGCCAGTAAAGTGTAATATTATTCTGTTGAAAGCTTTACATATGCAGCCAGCTCCGAAGACATACAAGCTTAACTTGCATATCTCACTTTCCATTTTTATCATTTGTCTTTTTGCATATTCAGTGAAATCCTTTCATGCTTGGTATGTGGACTGCTTTACGCTGGTGTCATTTCCTTTTATTTGAATAAAAAAATCTCATAGTTTGTATGGATACATGGATTCATGAATACATTTTATATAGTATCCTGGCATAGAAGGTGGTGTCTATCATTCCACTAGGTATGAATGTATAGCTAAAGATTTTTCTATTTTCAACAAAGCAAAGGCTTGCTGTATTTTCACTGTTTACAGTAGCAAGCTTTATTTTGGTCAGGATAGCTAGTCAGCAGAGGTCAAAGACAAGACATCAATAGTGGATTTGGATGGCTGACTGCAAGCTTTCCCTTACACAAACACAGAATCTCTGTATGGGTTTCAAAGGGTTTTCAATGCCACAAATGTACTCATTTGTGTGTTTGGCATTAGTGCTTGTGTTCTCCTTAAAATATAAATATTTCTGGAATCTAAAATGATGTCACCTTCACCTTTAGATATTCTTCCAAAGTAAAAATTCCCCACTTCATCCGTCAGCGACATGAAATGCGGCAAGAGGACAAAACAGAATGAAGATTTTTTGGGACCCCTGAACCCTAAAAACAAATATAGAATTCTTCCCAACTGGAACATTAGGCATAGGTGGTACACTTTAAATCAGATTAATAAATAGATGATTCATTCTTGTGTAAATAGTACATAGTATTATACTATATAGATACACTATGGATAGGCAACATACCACTTAAATCAGTGTTTTTATTTCAATTCCATCTAACCTCATGTTTATATACAAAGCACTAATATGTGACATGCTGTCACTAAAGTACAAATTTTGTTAAAACTTTTTTTTTCAGTTTTATTTTTTTTATAATTAAATCTTTATTGTTGAGATTATTACATTTGTTCCTCTTTTTTCCCCCCATAACTCCCCTCTTCCCAGTTCCCACCCCACTCTCCGCCCTCACTCCCCACCCACTGTCCTCATCCATAGGTGCATGATTTTTGTCCAGTCTCTTCCCGCATCTCCCACACCCCTTCCCCCCGCAAGCATAGTCAGTCCATTCCCTTTCTATGTCCCTGATTCTATTATAATTACCAGTTCATTCTGTTCATCAGATTATTTATTCACTTGATTCTTAGATTCACTTGTTGATAGATGAGTATTTGTTGTTCATAATTTGTATCTTTACCTTTTTCTTCTTCTTCCTCTTTTTAAAGGATACCTTTCAGCATTTCATATAATACTGGTTTGGTGGTGATGAACTCCTTTAGCTTTTCCTTATCTGTGAAGCTCTTTATCTGACCTTCAATTCTGAATGATAGCTTTGCTGGATAAAGTACTCTTGGTTGTAGGTTCTTGGTATTTATCACTTTGAATATTTCTTGCCACTCCCTTCTGGCCTGCAAAGTTTCTGTTGAGAAATCAGCTGACAGTCATATGGGTATTCCCTTGTAGGTAACTGAGTTTCTTTCTCTTGCTGCTTTTAAGATTCTCTCTTTGTCTTTTGCTCTTGACATTTTAATTATGATGTGTCTTGGTGTGGTCCTGTTTGGATTCCTTTTGTTTGGGGTTCTCTGCGCTTCCTGGACTTGTAAATCTATTTCTTTCACCAAGTAGGGGAAGTTTTCTGCCATTATTTCTTCAAATAGGTTTTCAATATCTTGCTCTCTCTCATCTTCTGGCACCCCTATAATTCTGATGTTGGTATGCTTGTAGCTGTCCCAGAGGCTCCTTACACTATCTTCACACTTTCAGATTCTTTTTTCATTTTGCTTTTCCGGTTGGGTGTTTTTTGCTTCCTCGCATTTCAATTCTTTGACTTGATTCTTGCGCTCCTCTGGTCTGCTGTTGGGAGTCTGTATAATATTCTTTATTTCAGTCAGTGTATGCTTACTTTCTAGTTGGTCCTTTATCACACCATCGAGGGTCTCATTAGATTTCCTGTACATCTCATCAAGTTTATCGACAGACTCTAGAAGCCTCTTGAGAGACCTCAAAACTGTGGTTTTGAATTCTATATCCAGTAGCCTGCTTTCCTCTGGTTCTGTCCTTTGTGGCCTGTTTATTTGTCTTGGCATTTTTTTTATGCTTCGCTGTGTCGATAGAGTGGCTTTCCGTGTTAAGTGTCCCAATTACCTGAGGTAGACACTCTTGGTGCACCCCCTTGTGGTCTCTGTGAGCAGTCTTGTTGTAGTCAAGCCTTGATTGTTGTAGGTAATTACTACTTGACCTCCAGGCCAACTGGCTGTGAGAATCAGCTGTGTTTGCAGTGGGAGAACTTCTGTCCTCTAGGGAGGTGCTAATCTAGCCTTTGCCTGAGGCTATCCGGCAAATGGCTCTGTGCAGGGCTTGGGCGGGGCAGGTCCCACGGGATCAACAGGGCGGAGGAGGGAGCAGTTATGGCTGCTCTCAGTCCGTCCCCAGGGGCTCTGCCTCTCTGTCCCAGCAACCGCTGCAAACCTCAGAGGGACCGAAGCCAGACAGTCCCGCTTCTCCCGTTTGAGTCTGGGTCCCTAGAGACTCGCCCGGATCTGGAGCTCAGAGTCTGAGGCTCCCTCTAGATTGAAACAGACAACCGTGCCCTCAGCCACCAGCCAGTGCTGCGCGCACTCTGCACCTTAGTATTTTACTTCAGCACTGCGCCTCCTCTGATTCTCGGTTCCTCCTTGTTGTAGAACTTCCACTCAGCCAGCCTTCCTGTGGTTCTGGATGATGTCTGTTCCGTCTTTTAGTTGTATTTTTGAAGTGGTTGTTCGAGGCAGCAAACTCCAGCGTTAACCTATGCCGCCATCTTGGTTTCTCCTCATTTCAGTTTTATCTGTTAAAACTTATATATACCTCCATCTCATATTCATGTAATTACATTTTTTATCTCTTTAGCATTTAGTGTACATATATATCATGACAGATTAGAGATATAGATAGATGATAGATATAGTATATTTAAATATAGACATAAATGGACTATAAATATTCAGAAAAATACAAAAAATAACTTAGTATGTGATAATCTTTTGAAAAATTTTTAATATCTGATATATCTCAGGAGTGGGTACATTTCAGATGCTAGGCTATCACTTGGAAAACTGAGTAAGTTTAAAGGCTTTACTGTTACTAACATTGTATATGCAATGACATATGTTCCATTTTCTAAGAGCTACTCAAATGCATTTCACCATAGAATCTCTTTAAAAACATACCGTGTTGCTGAAATACTAAAGGAAATGATGAGAAATGATCTACTTTGGGATTAAAGTTAAGATCAAAATCTGAGAGATAAATTTATTTCCATGAGTAATACTCAAATACATTATTTTTATAACATTGGATGTTACCAATATATGCTGAAATAAAATAATTTACATGACAAAGACCAGATCTTACCAACAGGATTAGAAAGTAAATGGTTTCTAAATCACAATACACAGATTAAATACATATGTAACACTAGAGGGAAAATTCGTGCACTGGGGGGAGGTCCCTCAGCCCAGCCCCTCTCACAGTCTGGGAGCTCTCAGGGGATGTCCTACTGATGGCCTCTGCGGGAGGCAACCAGGCCAATCAGGGGAAGGTGCCGCCCCCATCACCCCGCTGCTACTGCCACTGCTAGCCACCACAGCTGCTGGCCCTCCTCGGCGCTCGCTGCTGCTGTGGCTTTGTCTGGAAGGACGTCTAGAAGACCTCCAGTTTATCCAGTCTAATTAGCATATTACCCTTTGATTAGTATAAATGTGTTCTCTTTTTAAAAAAATATATTTTTATTGATTTCAGAGACAAAAGGAGAGGGAGAGAGGGATAGAAACATCAATGATGAGTGAGAATCATTGATTGGCTGCTTTCTGCATACCCCCAACTGGGGAGTGAGCCTGCAACCCGAGCATGTGTCCTTGACCAGAATCGAACCTGGAACCTTTCAGTCTGCAAGCTGACACTCTATGCACTGAGCCAAACTGGCTAGGGCTCATCTACTCTCTTGTCTATTTCCTTGATATTTGGGGGTGAATACAAAAATTTTCAAGGCATATTCAGCTACAATACATAAAATACAATTAACATTTTCACATTTATTCCAAAATAATGACTATTTCTTTAATGAGATGACATAAAGAATTTAAGCAATGCACCAAAAATATATAATTAAAAAGCAAATCCTCAAACTATGCCACTCGAAAATGACACTTCACCCTGAGTAATCTTTATTTAGTCATCTCTATGCATATAAACATAAAATACTAAGTAGGTACATGTAGGAAGATGCACATGATTACATAAAAATGATACCATGCTATTTTTTATTATTCTTATTGAGATGTAATTTATACAAAATAAAATTTGCCAACGTTGTCAATTTTATGAGCTTTGGAAAATATATAGGATTGTGTAACCCCCACCAGAGTTATGGAATTAATCCCTTTTGTACCCCCCAAAAAAGCTCTTGTGCCCCATTTGCTGCCAAGTCTATCTTGTGGCCTCCATTGTTCTGTTTACTGCCACTATAATTTTGCCTTATATAAATTCATATGAAAGAAATCATACAGCATGTTGGTTTTGTGTTTTCACTTAGCACAGTGCATTTGATAATCACCCATATGCTGCTGTGTGAATCCATAGTTCATCCCATTGTATTGCTGAGTATTGTTCCATAGTATACCTATTCCACATATCCATACATCCAGACAGCAGATGATGGACAGCTTGTTTTCAGTTTTTGCAGGTTGTTTTATTTTCCAATTTGGAGTTATTATGATGAAAGCTGCTTTTGAGGACACTGTGTGTGTGTGTGTGTGTGTGTGTGTGTGTAAATTCTTCCCTTAGGTAAATACAAAAGAGTAGTATTGCTGAGTTATATGGTATATGTATATTTACTTTTGTAAGAAACTGTCACATTATTCTTCCAAGTGACTGTAAAATTTGACATTCTAACCAGCAATGTGTGAGAATTCTATTAACACTACATCTTTGATAATAACTTAAATTTTCATTATTCTAGTGAGTGTGTGGAGGTTTCTCACTATGGTTAAATTTGCATTTGCCCAGTGACTAATAATTTTAGCAACTTTTCATGTGCTTACTTTGCCATTTGTACATTTCTTTGAATGTGACCATTTTTGTTGTTGTTGGGTTGTATTTTAGTTTCTAAGAGCTGCCATAACAAAGTACCAGTGACTGGGTGGTTTAAAATAACCGAAATTTATTGTCTCACAGTTTGGAGACTAGTAATCTAAAATCCAGGTGTTGGCAGGGCCACACTCCCCCTGAACTCTGTAGTGGAGAATCCTTCCTTGTCTGTTTCTAGCTTCTGGTAATTTATAGGTAATCATTGCCATTCCTCAGTTTGCAGCTGTAGCACTTAGATCTCTGCCTCTGTTATCAAATGGCATTGTCCCCTCAGTGCTGTGTATTTTCTCCTCTTCTTTTAAGAACATCAGTCATATTAGACCAAAGGCCCACTCTATACCAGCATAACCTCATCTCAACTATTACATCTGCAATAACCTTATTTTCTAATAAGATCACATTGTCAGTTACAGGGAGCTGAAATTTCAACAAATCTTTTGCGTATACACAATTCAACCCATCACAGGTTGTTTTTCTTCTTATAATTGAGGTGTGTAAATTATGGATAAAATCCCTTAATTCTTTTTCATTGATATCTTTGTGTATAACCTTACACCAATGCCACATGATCTTGTTCTGGTTGCTTTATAGTTAGTCTCAAAATCAAGTAGTGTGAGTTATCCAATTTTGTTCTTTCCAAAATTATTTTGGCTATTCTAGAATCTTTTTAGGAATTTTAGAAGCACCTAGTTTCTACCAGAATAACCTGCTTCAATTTTGATCAGGGTTGTACTGAATGTATAGATCATTGTGGATATTAGATAATTTAATAAACTGATACTCCTAATTCAAGAACAACATATATTTTCTTCATTAATTTAGGTCTTTTCTAATGTCTCTCAGCAATGTTTTGCTTAGCTTTTAAAGTAAAAGTCTTACACATTTTTATTCAAATTACTCCCAAATTATTTATGTTTCTGATTATAGCTTCTGGAAATGTTATTATTTTTAAAATTTCAATTTTCAATTGAATCTTCTGATCCATGAACATGGAATCTGTCTCCATTCATTTAGCTCTAATTTCTCTCAGCAACATTTTGTAGATTTCCATTGCAGGTGTTAGATATATGTTGTTAAATTTAATCCCTTGGTATTTCATATTATTTGTGCTATCATAAATTGTTGTTTTTAATTTTATTTTTTGTTGTTACTGATATTATTTTTTACTTGTTGATATAACATATCACAATATTCAGTATCTTAAAATTTATTGTATATTTCTGTAGGTCAGAAGTCTAACACATGTCTCATTGGGCTAAAGTCAAGTGTCAGTAGTGCTGCATTCCCTTCAGGAGGGTCTAGAGGACAATCAATTTTCTTGCCTTATTCAGCTGTTAGAGGCTGCTTGCATCTCTTCTGTTTCCCCCTTCCTTCATCAAAGCCGTCAATGTTGCATCTCGATCTTCCTTACTCCTCACAGCTCTCTGACCACATTTGGGAAAGATTCTTTACTTTTAAAGACTTAGGGTGGGTTTAGATTTTAATCCCACCTTAGAGTTGGACTGGACTGGGCCCACCCAGATAATCAGGATAATCTTCCATCTTCTCTGCAAATCACTTTGGTCATATAAAGTAACATTCACAGCTTCCAAGGATTATGGTGTGGATATCTTTAAGGACATTGTTATTTTACTTATCATAGTAGTAAGATGGAGATATAACTGATTTTTCAATATTGAACTTAAACTCTGAGACATTGCTAAACTCATCTGTTAGTTCCAGTCACTTTTTGATAAATTCCTTAGGATTTTCTACATAGACAATTATATCATCTTCAAATAAAGACAATTTTACTTCTTGCTTTCCAATCTGTATGGCTTTTACTTCTTTTTCTTGTGGCATCGACAGGCTCTCTAGTAAAGTGTTGACTTGAAATGGCGAGAGTAGAGACACTTGCCACATTTCCATTTTGAGAGAAAAACTTTCAGTCTTTCACTATCAGGTATGATGTTAGCCCTAAGTTATGATATATTACCTTAATCAGGTTCAGAAAATTTCCTTCTATTTCTAGTTTGTTGACAGTTTTTTTCCATGATACATTGTTGAATTTTGTGTACATTTCCTTGTTTATAAAATGAGAATATAAAAATTCACCTTCAAACAGAGATTAAATTAAGATATAGGACATGGATACATACTGTAAGTGTCCTAGGGTGTAAAACAAAATTTATTTTAAAAAATATAGACAGAGAGACAGCAAAGCACATATATTTTCCTGAGCTTTTACCCTAAATAAAGGATCACTTTAGTGGGTAAAAATGAACAAGCTTCATCATGTAAAAGGCTCCAAGAGAGACGCCCTGCTCCCATATACCATGTACAGGTAGAGGCATGGGAAGGAACTGCAGTACAGGGAAGACCTGTATGACAGCCAAAAATGGAGTTTCCTGGGTAAGAAAATAACCCTGTTAGAGGGGGACATGTTTTTAGTTCAGCGGTTGTTATCATCTTCCAAACCAATAGGCTAAGCCAGCCCCCTACCTAAGCTACTGATAGAGGTATAAAAAAATAAATACTTCCTCCCAGGACACTCAGTTTTGTCTCTAACATTTACAGCATGCACACCATATATAATGAGTTCCTTTTCTCCCTCTTCACCATCCCTACTCCCAGAAGGCCAGACTCTCAGTCTACCAATGCCTTTCTTCAGTTATCTGGGATGATTGCAGGGAACACATAGCTAAGTAGCAATAAATCTACACTAATAAAAGAGAAACATGGTAATTAGCATACGACCGCTGCCCTTCCCATTGGCTAATCAGCATATCCTTATGCAAATTAACTATCAGTCAAGATGGCGGCCGGCAGTCAGGCAGCTGGAAGCGAACATGAGGCTTGCTTGCTCCAGTGACTGCAGACTCCAACGTTCCCCGCCTGACTTGCCGGCCTCTGAGCTGGCAGTTTGAAACATTCTAACAAATATAGAAGGCCGGGATCTCAGAGCTGGAGTTATACATTGTTTCGATTATAGAACCTCAGCAGCAGAAGCCTCAGAGCTAGAGCCAGAGCTAAAGCTGGCCCAGAATAAAATTTAAAAAAAGAGAAAAAAAAGGAGCGGTTGGGAACTTCAGTCAAGAACCACCAGCCTGAAAGCAGCCCTCAGCCCCTCACCCAGACTGGCCAGGCACCCCAGTGGGGACCCCCACCCTGAAGGGTGTGTGACCAGCTGCAAACAGCCATCATCCCCTCATCCAGGCTGGCCAGGCACCCCAGTGGGGAACCCCACCCTGATCCAGGACACCCTTCAGGGCAAACCAGCCGGCCCCCAGGCCTCTATCCTATATAGTAAAAGGGTAATATGCCTCCCAGCACCGGGATCAGATGCGAGGCCTCCTGGCACTGGATCAGCATGACAGGGGGCAGCGCCCAAACCCCCTGATCGCCCTGCGGCTCTGTGTGTGACAGGGTGCGGGGCCACAACCTCCCTATCCACCCTGCTCTGTTCATGACAGGGGAAGGCGCCCCAACCCCCTGATCAGCCCTGCTCTGTGCCTGATAGGGGGGAGCTTCCCAACCCCCTGATCGCCCTGTGGCTCTGTGTGTGACAGGGTGCGGTGTCCCAACCCCCTGATTGGCCCTGCTCTGTGGGTGATAGAGGGCGGCACCCCTCCCCACCCCCACGGGCCCTGCTCTGTGTGTGACGGGGTAGAGCCATAACCTCCCCATTGGCCCTGCCTTGAGTGTGACAGGTGGCAGCGCCCCAACCCCCTGATTGGCCCTGCTCTGTGCATGACAGGGGGTGGCACCGCAACCTCCCCATCGACCCTGCCTTGAGTGTGACAGGGGTCGGTGCCCCAACCCCCCAATCGGCCCCACCCTGAGCATGACTGAGGGTGGCATCACAACCTCCCAATCCGCCCTGCTCTGTGCATGACAGGGGGCGGCGCCCCAACTCTCCAATCAGCCCTGCTCTAAGCCCGACCAGGGGCTGCGCCTAGGGATTGGGCCTGCCTTCTGCCACCCAGGAGCAGGCCTAAGCCAGCAGGTCGTTATCTCCTGAGGGGTCCCAGACTGCGACAGGGCACAGGCCGGGTTGAGGGACCCCCCTTCCCCACTCCGAGTGCACAAATTTTTGTGCACCAGGCCTCTAGTGTATGTATAATCACCATCATATGATTAAGGTTATTCCCACATTAAAGCTAAGTAAACAAAACAATTTTAGAAAACAAAGTTGTTTATTTGATTGACACATTTCGTGCAACAAATGGATATAGTAATTTACAACAATTAATAAAATTGACCTGTTCTCTACTCTTTTTTGGAAATGTTCCACACATAGAGCTCATTATTTGCTTTCACAGTAAAAATAAAAAATAAAAAAGGAGTTATGGAGGCCAAGATTTCATGGAGTGTCATTAACCTGAGTTTAATTAGACTTTGGTGTTTCTTATTTGACAGATTCCCTTTATTCTCACTCCTTTAATTTTTACCTTTTATGGTTTCTTTTCACATGAAACACTTCTTTCACATGCAAACATCTCAGTCAGGAAGTGATAAGCAGGGTGAGAAAGGGAGCTCTGTTTCAGTGTCCCCAGATGCCAACACCCTCAGTTTGTAGCCATAGGCTGGGATGTTTAATTTGGTGTCAACTTGACTGGGCTAAGGGATCCCCAGATATCTGGTAAAGCCGTTACTGAGTGTGTCTGTAAGGTAAGAGTGATCCCAGAAAAGATTAGCATCTGGATCAGGAGACTGAATAAAGATCTCCCTCACCAATGTAGGTGAGCATCATCCAACCCAGTGGCTCCCAAACTTATTTGGCCTACCGCCCCCTTTCCAGAAAAAATATTACTCAGCGCCCCCTGGAAATTAATTTTTTTTAAATTTTAATAGCAATTAAACAGAAAGATATATGTATTAATGTTTCTACCTTTTTCGTAAAATATAGTAAAGAAAGGTGTAAATTAGAAACATTGAAGTTTGAAATTATGAAACGATTTATTGAACTCAGAATAGAAAGGTAATACAAAAAAAGTTAAAACAAATGCACCTGTGGCCATCACCGCCCCCCCCCCCATCGCTGCAGCGCCCACCAGGGGGCGGTAGCGCCCACTTTGGGAATCACTGACCCAACCCATTAAGAGCCCAAATAGAACAAAATGGCTGAGGAAGGGAGAGTTTGTTCTCTGCTTGAGCTTGGATATCCATCTTCTCCTGCCCTTGAGCATTGATGCTCCTGTTTCTTGGTCCTTCAGATTTGGATTGGCACTTACACCACAGGTGCCCTCCATTCTCAAGTTTTGGGACTTGGACTGGGATTTATACCATCGGCTCCCTGGTTCTCAGGCCTTCAGACTAGGACTGAATTATACAGGCATATTTGCATTCTCTTCCCTTTCTGCCTCTTGTTCTTGTCACTTAGTATATTCTGAAGAGCAATTATATAGAAACTTTCCATATTTTCTCTTATGGTTACATAGTATCCTATTACAGACAATCTTCAGGTTACATCGGACTTGACGTGCATCGTTTCGTGATTACATCACCATCTCCCATTTATTTATAAAAAAAAAAGTTCCGTCATTTCGACGTATGTACATATGTGCTTTATGTTTTTTATTATTTATTTACCACAAGTAAAGGTCAGGAATTGTTATCTTTCTTTAAATTTTTTTTTACTGTTTCACTTCATTACTGCTGTGTATGTGCTCCATGTGAGTGACGTAGGTGCTTATGTAGGTGGGTTCCGACTTATGGCAGCAAAAATCACTTTATGTTGCGCTGAAGGAACAGATCTCCGACATAACCCAAGGACCTACTGTATAAGGACATTCCCTGGCTTATTCAAGCAGTATCCTCTTAAAAGACACTCAAGTTATTTCTAATTGTTTGCTATTACAAATAATACTGCAATTAATATCCATGTGTATACGTACATAGTATTTTTCCTAATGTATTTTTTGAATGTAGTCATCATATAGGTAAGAATTCTGTATTGAAGAATAAAGAAATTTGCAATTTTGCGACATATTACCAAATTCCCAGAGGGATTATAACATTTTGTATTCTGACCAGAAATCATGAGAATGTGCATCACTCTACCATCTTGCCAGTAGAGTATATGGTCAAATTCTTGGATACCTGCTAATTTTGTAGGTCAGAAATAACATTAGGATAGTTGTATTTTTTTTCTTATTATGATTTAGGTTGAGGAAATTTTCATATGTTTAATAGCCATTTTTATAACTTCTATCAACTGCCCTTTCATAACATTTGCCCATTTTTCTACTGTTTTTTTTTGTCTCTCCTATTAACAATTTATAGGACCTCTTTGTATATTAGATATATTAGCCCTTTGGTTTTTACCTATGTTGCAACTATTTTCATGTGTTACTTGATTTTTATTTTGCCTGTTTTTTGGTGTGTGTTTTTGCCACACAAAGCTATCTTTAAAAATAAATGTAGTCAAATGTATTAATGTTCCTTCTTTTTATCTCTGGAACTTAAATTCCAAGTAGAGAAATTTTCCTCGCTGCCAGATTACTAATATATTCCTTTAGTTTTCATTCTATTTTTAACATTTAGTTTTTTTAAAAAATACATTTTTATTCATTTTAGAGAAAGGAAGGGAGAGGGAGAGAGAGATAGAAACATCAGTGATGAGAGAGAATCATCAATAGGCTGCCTCCTACTGGGGATTGAGTCTGCAATCTGGGTATGTGCCCTGACCAGGAGTCAAACCACTGAACCACACTGGCTGGGCAATATTTAGTTCTTTATCCTTCCTACTTTAATGTGGTTCAAGACATGAGGTATACAACCGATTTTATCTCTCTCTCTGAACGTCTTTGCAATGTCTCCAGATCACTCTTTTAAAAGTCCATCTTTTTTCCGCTGACAAAATTTGCAACCTTTTATCATCTACTAAATTTTCATAAACAAATAATTCTAGTTCTAGATTTTCTATATTTCTATTAATGAGTCAATACCAACCTGTTTTAGTTATAATGACTTTAATATATTTACTGACAGGTAGGGTAAGATTCCCCTTGCACCAACATGTGTATTGCTCTCTTTTATAAGGCTTTTATTGGATATTTTTGTTTGATTATTTTTCCATATGGACATCTAAGTAAACTAATTTAACACCAAATAAATAAAACATTGATTATTTTAAGAGATCATGTTAAATTGATAAATCAATTAAGGGAAAATTGAGTCATTAAGAGGTTATCTTCCTATACACATACATGCATAGTCTTACAAACATAAACTCACTTCTTCCCTTACATACAGATACACACAAACACCTAATTTTTCATTATGTGGCTTGAATCTCTTGGACTTACTTCCTTCCTTCCTTCCTTCCTTCCTTCCTTCCTTCCTTCCTCCCCTCTCCCTCCCCCCTCCCTCCCTACCTCCCTCCCTTCCTCTTCCTTCCTTTTTTCCTATCTTTTAGCAGTTGAGTATTTCTTTTAATATTTAGGAGGGTTTGTGTTGCTGTGGCTGCCTTTTTGCTATTTCCCTAATATAATACCTTACTTCCCTCTATTATTTCAAACTAAAGCTGACAAGCATAGCATTAACTGTTACCAAAGCATCAGTGATACAACATTCTGGTAATTTGCAAACAATCAAAAGTTTTCTGGAATAGAAGCCAGTATTGGAAATGTTTTCATTATGTTTTTTTAAAAAACAGTTTTAGAAGATAACACTGAGGAGTTATAATTTCTATCTCTTGCCTTTATAATAAATTATAAAATATTTATGTTTTAAGAAATCACATTCAAAATGAAAACATTTCCATTTGTACATTTAGTTACATAAAATAGTTCTTAGAAAAAGTATAGCAACCTGATTTCAGTATCCCTTCACACATGAAAAGAAACATTCATGTCTGTGCATGAGATTGTGTACGTGTAGTCATGTAATCATATTTATTATGGCATAGCCATGCCTTCAACTAGTATGTCATACTTTTTTACAGTTGAGTATGAAACAATTTTTTTTATATTCAGAGCATCATTTTCTGTTTACTGTGTTGAACTGTCATTGTAAAACAAAATTTTTGTCATCTTAATGCAATTAAATGATCATTGAGAACACAACAATTCTAATTCCATAATTCTTTTATGCTGAATCCAATTAATAGCCTTTAAAGTTCCTTAGGCTTATATTATGCTTTTATTATCACAACACTCCCACAGAGCAATAGTGAGCCCCGAAGCCTTTGAAATACGATGGCAATTTCTACTGACCTCCAGCTGCCTCAACACTTGTAATTTCATATCCAAGGTAATTGCTTTAATGCTCTTTGCTAGTATTTTTGCTATCACTTACATACTGTGGCCTCTTCCAGATATGTTTTTCCTCTAAAACCCACTAAACCAAAAAGCCACAATGCCTTGAGGAAAAGAAAATAGTAAGTCTGGGGATTAACATGCAGGCTGATGTGAGAAACTGGAGCTCCGTGTTGTGGGCACTGAGATCTTGGCTGAGGAATTGTTTGGTGGTGGCAGACATAATGGAGGAGAACGGTCCAAATGTTACACCTCTTCCCCCCTCTGCTATACCACCCTACAATTGTAAGCCTCCTGAGGATGGCTCTGCTAGTCCAGCCTGTGTTTTGCCTGTTCATTGCGGTCTTGACAAGTCATAAGAGGGATCAAGGTGTAGCTGGATATAAAACTAAAATAGTTCACTAAAGAGAATAACCAGGAAAATCCTCAATACCATTCTTTCATATGTGTCAAAGTAGCATTTTTCAAAACACATATAGAAGAACATATTCCTTAGTCCAAGTGCATAAAGAAAGTTGCTTTCATTGGCTAAATATATTTGAGAAACATAACATGTTGTGAAAGAATAAGAAATCCTATGTAATAAAAGGGTAATATGCAAATTGACCGAATGGTGGAATGACGGGTCACTATGATGGATCACCACACTGGCAGGTGGCCTGGGCCTCCCTCCATGGGGCAATCGATCACAGAGGCCCCTCCCCCACTGATCGCCCCACAGAGGGTGCCCTGAGCCTCCCTCTGAGGTGTGATTGTGGGGCAATGTCGGGGCCCTATGACCAATCACATCAGACCCACTTTGGCTGGCCTGGCGCCCGTGAGTGCCATAGTGTGGTTGTCCAGAATGTCGTCCAGATGGTCATTCTGCTGTTCAGTGGTTTGGTCAGTTTGCATATTATGCTTTTCTGATTATAGACTAGAGGCCCGTTGCAGGAAGATTCCTGCAAGAATAGGGCTTCCTGTGGCTGGAGCGAAGCAGAGAAGGGAGTGAAACCTGCTGAGGTGGACTTCGCTCCCGCTCCCAGCCGCCGGCTGGTTTGTTTCCCCTCCCGCTTCCGCCGCCCGGCTGTGTTTCCCCTCCCGCCTCCCGCCTCCGCAGCCTTGGCTCAGTTCCTGTCTCCGCCGCCTCTACTTTGCTCCCTTTTGTAGCGCTTCACTTCCATGTTGTCTTCAGTCTTCGCTCCCAGCCGGTATATGCAAATTAACTGCCATCTTGGTTGGGTTAATTTGCATATAGTTGCTCTGATTGGCCGATGGGCGTAGCTTAAGGCGTAGCAAAAGTACGGTCAATTTGCATGTTTGTCTTTTATTAGTGTAGATGCATTTTGGGGAAAATCAATATGGAGCTTATTTTTCATCCACCAATTCCTCTTCTGGGAACTTATCCAAAGAAACCCAAAACACTAATTTAAAAGAATATGTGTACCCCTATGCTCATTGCAATAACCAAGATTTGGAAGCAGCACAAATGTCCATCAGATGAGTGGATAAAAAAGCTGTGGTGCATTTACACAATGGAATACTATTCTGACACAAAAAGGAAGGAAATTTTACCCTTTGCAATAGCATGGATGGACCTGGAGAACATTATGCCAAGTGAAATAAGCCAGTCAGAGAAAGACAAGTACCATATGATTTCACACATATGTAGAATTTAATGAACAAACTGAATTACCAAGCAAAATAGAGACAGACTCAAAAATAGAGATCAGGCAAACAGCTCTAGTGTGTGTGGGAAATGTTGGGGGTATTGGTAGAGGGATTGAGGAAAAAAGAGAGAACTCATGGACGTGGACAACAGTGTGGTGAGTGTTGGGGGAGGGGGTTTGGTGGAGGTGGAAGAGGGCATAGAGGGGATAAATGGTGATGGAAAAAATAAAATAAAATGATAAATTAAAAAAATAATTAAAGAAAAAAACAAACATCTAGATCTTAGTCCCTTAAATCCTAATTATCTTGGCAGTCCTATGCTGTAGACTCTAATTTTTATCTCTCTAGCCCTGGGAAATTGCCAGAGTTGATGCTAGCTGCTCTGATTCTTATTTGTGGACCTATTCCTGTATTCTCAGCCTTTCTCTCTTTGCCAAGTATCAGTGGTGCTACTATAAGAAAAGTGGTTTATACAGTGTCAACTCCCCATATTTGATTCCCTTCCATCTGGAATCTTGGCTTTCTAATGCCTGGTTGCCTTGGTGTTTCTCTAAAGCCTTCAACTTTAATTTGTACATTTGCTTTAAGAAGAAGTGGTAGTCTGTCAAATGGTAGCTCATAATACCTGGGAATGAAAGACGTTCACTCCAGGAATTTAATATTTTGTTTAAAAAATCCAAAGAAACATGTTTATTGATTACTACTAAGTAAAATCAAAAGCATTTTGCGGGGGGGGGGGGGGGGGGGGGGCGGGGGGGGGGACTGGAACAAGTTAGATATTAGAAATCCTGTCTCGTGAGATATAAAATATCTGTGGTGGGTGGAGGGGAGAGAAGCTTTGGTACTCAAAATAGCATATCTTTGCATAAACAGGATTATAGTATTTGTCATAACTTGGAAGTATTTATATACCTTTTTGTTCTCAATTACTCAGTCTTTTTCCTTTTAGTTATATACAGTTAATTAACACAATTATTTCAATATTCCTACCTACAATGAAGATGAAATAGTTAGTTAATGGTACTTACATATTACCATTTCTTGGATATAATATCTTCTCCTTCATTCCAACTTTTGTGTTTTCTGTGTAGAGACTAATTCCTAAATGGAAAATATTGTCTATGAGTATTCATAATGATACATAAATTAGTGACATCAAAGAAGGTAATATAAATAAAGTTAATAAAACCTTTATGATTGAAAAATGGCATAGTATTTAGGTCATATTATGTTATTTCTACAACAAGTAGCCAATGTAAGATGTTTATTTAAGCAATATATCCCAATAATCATAACCACACATTACGGATTAAACTGACAATTTTTGTTAATTCATTATATGGAAGAATTAAGATAAATTTTCTTGAGCTGTACATAAATATTAACAATCTTGGCTTTAAATGAAGGAAATAATCTTCAAGAATATTAAATAATTTATTTACTATGGCAATAATAGAATTTAAGTTATAATGTTATAAATTGCAGAAGACAAACCATGTGGAAAAAACACTGGCATTGTAAGAATTTCCTACAAGTTATCTTTGAATTAAGTAGAAGTGTGAAATCTTAACAGTGTGCATAATTTTTTTTTTATTTTAATGATTCCTCACTACTAGGATAAGGAAGAAAACAATTGTTGTCAACATCATTACTCATTAAAGAGTTGAGAAGAAAAGAATCCAATAAACATTCTGTTTTCATCTATTATCTTAGTTATGAGCAGTTTTTTCAATTTGTTCTGTGCCATCTTTGAATAATTTCCCCTATTTACCACAAATTTCTATTCAACTTGGGACATAGAGGAATCAAAACAAAGCTAATCAAAAGTTTTTACTCATGCCTGGCCAGACTCGATCCCCTACTGTAGCTGATCGATGTTTTTCTCTCATTGATGTTTCTATCTCACTAACCCTCTCTCTAAAATCAATAAAATATATTAATATATAAAGTTTTAACTCATCAAAGTTTATTTCCTTTTCTTAGAAAATGATACCTATTAGACATCACAGAATCCTAAACAAAGGGAAAACAATTTTTAAAAATTTTAATCATGGCTCACATCCTTCTGTAAATAGTTTCATATTTTATTGTACTCAAGATAAAATCAATATCTAATGCTTGTCTTTATTCTAACTCCCCAAAATGCTACTAGATCTTGGGATTACACAGCTTCATATCTTGTGGTTGATTGTTATTAAGGAAGTCTTCTTTAAACACACATACACACACACAACAAAAAAAAACACCTGAAACTTCTCTTTTTATGTTATCCAAATTATTATCCTACTAGAGGCTCAGTGCACAAAAATTTGTGCACTCGGGGGGTGGGTCCCTCAGCCCAGCCTGTGCCCTCTCTCAGTCTGGGGACCCTCGGGGAATGACCACCTGCTGGCTTAGGCTTGCTCCCCGGGGAATTGGGCCTAAGCTGGCAGTCAGACATCCCTCTGGCAGCCAGGGAGTCCTTGGGGGACGTCCACTTGCTAGCAGGGAGCAGGTCTAAGCTGCAGTCAGACATCCTTAGTGCTGCTGAGGAGGCGGGAGAGGCTCCCACCACCACCGCTGTACTGGCAGCTGTCAGCCTGGTTTGTGTCTGATCAGAGTTCCCCCTGTGGGAGCACACTGACCACCAGGGGGCAGCTCCTGCACTGAGCGTCTGCCCCCTGGTGGTCAGTGTGTGTCATAGTGACCAGTCATTCCCAGTTGTTCTGCTGTTAGGGTCAATTTGCATATTACCCTTTTATTATATAGGATAGAGGCCTGGTGCATGGGTGGGGGCCCACTGGTTTGCTCTGAACGGTGTCCCGGATCAGGGTGGTGGTCCCGCTGGGGTGCCTGGCCAGCCTGAGTGAGGGGCTGAGGGCCATTTTCAGACTGGCCACACCCCCTTCAGGATGGGGGTCCCCGCTGAAGTGCCTGGCCAGCCTGGGTGAGGGGCTGAGGGCCGTTTTCAGGCTGGCCACAGCCCCTTCAGGGTGGGGGGGTCCTGTTGGGGTACCTGGCCAGTCTGGGTAAGGGTCTGATGGCTGTTTGCAGGCTGGCCAAGCCCCCCAGCAACCCAAGTTCCCAGTGGAGGCTGGCTAGAAGCAGGTATCTGGGATTTATTTATCTTCTATAATTGAAACTTTGTTGCCTTGAGCGGAGTTCCACAGCCGGCCAGGGCAGGGGGGAACCTTGGCTTCCTCCATCGCCAGGGCAACCAAGCCTCCTGCTTGCTCCAGCTCTGTGGCTGCCTGCCACCATCTTGGTTGGGTTAATTTGCATATAGTAGCTCTGATTGGCTGGTGGGCGTGGCTTGGCGCATAGCGAAGGTATGGTCAATTAGCATCTTTGTCTTTTATTTGTGTAGATATACAATTGACATTCCTATTAATTTTATTCTTTCAGTCTTGGCTTACTACTCCTAAAACATTTTGCCAAAAAAAATCTCATTTTTAAAAATAAGAAAAAGAAAATCCTGAAATCCTTGTCTAATTGGGAATTCACAATAAACTTCATTCAGAAATTTTTCACATGAAAATTTCACACATGCAGTTTCTAAGAATTATTTTAAGAGGTATATACAATATATCCTGAAATTATGAAAACCTGCAAAATAAGTTAACTTGGTTTTAAAGAATAGTGAAAGAAAATGCTTGGTAGCTGATATGGGGGAATTGAGGGAAGTGTTTTGTAATTATGACTCATGGTTTTTGGTGGTTTTTTTTGGAAGTCAACATTATTTTCTTTCTACCAGAAGAAATAATGGGTGTTATGTTTACAAAGGACTTAACTAATCACTCTTACTAGCATAATTCTAGTATATCCAATTGAAAGGATAGTCTTAAGAATGTCAAATTGAAAGTTTAAATAAATCTTAGTGATTCTTCTTGCACATATAGCTGAAAATCTTAGTCTAATGTCAGGTCAGAAATTAAATTCAGGAGCATGGAACAAAATCAATTATACATTATTCTAAAAAAAAAAATTATAAGGGAACAAAAACAGCCTGGAGTTTCTACTCTAAAATGGCAGAATAAAATTTTTCTTTCCTCAGCTTCTTTAAATCTCACCACCAACAAAAAATAACTAACGATGGGGGCGGGGGGGATTCCCTCATCAAGGTAGCAAGAAAATTATCATGGCTAACAGAACAACTTTTTAAGATCACTTGCCAAATACTGTAAATGATAACCAAAATGAGGGATCAACAACAATGTATATATTTCCTAGTATTTAAGATGATATACAGTTATGATTAATTATAAGAGTTCTAGAGTTTGTCTAGAAAGATTTTTTTAAAATGTCCCCATCCAGATCCAGTTGGAGAGCTCAAAATGGTAGGAAAGAACAAAATAGAAGCTGTGTATTGCTTTAGATTTTTTTGTCTTCCAGTCACTGCTTGTCCTCTTAGACCCCCCACATGCCTTTCTATTAGCAGCTGTTAATATTCAAAGATGAGTAATGTCATGCAAGAATGTCATAGGCACATGCCACTAGCATCACAAGGTCCCAATATAACAGATAATTTATTAGGGAGACATTTATAAGCAGAGAAATAGCAGGCTGAGTATACTAGTAGATCCCCACACTCTCATTTTTCTCTAACATGGTTTAGACACAGATGCTCTGTGTGAATCAGAGTCAGATTTCTAGGAGAAAGAGTCTGGCTTGGTCAAGGTGCTGGATATGCAACTGAGTACTGCAGGAGTAATCATGTGCCTAACAGCATGCTGTATATTTATGGGTAAGCCTCATATGGGGACTGGGAAACACCCAGTTTCTCTAAGTCATGGGTAGACAAATGGTTTCTGTAAAGGACCAGATAGCATGTATTTTATAGAGTTAGCCTCTGTGGGCCATATACTCTGTTGTAACTACTCTACTCTGCTATGACAGTGTGAAAGCAGCCACAGACAGTAGTACATAAACAAATAAGCAGGGCTGTGTTCCAACCAAACTTTATTTGTGGACACTAAAATTTGAATTTTATATAACTTTCATATTTCAGGAATTATTCATTTTCTTTGGATTTTTTAACTATATTAAAATGTAAAAACCTTTCCTAGCTAAGATGCCATTCAAAAAGAGGCAGTGGGCTGGATCTGGCTCTTGGGTTGTAGTATTTCTGATCCCTACACTAAGCAACAAGAAATATATGAATTATCTCTAGGTTCTGGAACAACATAAGGATTATGTATACCAAAGTTCAAGATGCACAGACCAAGAGCCCTGGAAGCTGCCTTACATGCCAGGACTGCTTCCATGAGCCAATCCCTTGGCGCTCAGCAGACCAGGAGTTCAGTTAACTGGACCAGCTCTCAGCTAAGCTATCAAAAGGAAGAAGGCCTACAGGGTCATAAAGATGTGTCTCTTATCAAGTAACCACCAAAACTCTAACATAAAAACTACACATGCAACCATGCTTCTTATATAAAATGAAAAGTATTAAAAAGGCTAGTGTAGAAGAGATATAAAAAGAATTATTCAAAGGAATGCAGGTAATGTCATAGAAACAGAAATTACAGGTGATAGAACTGTTTTAAATTTTGCAAATGCAAAAAGAGTTACAGGTACAAGTGTTCAAATAAAGAAATATAAAAGAACGTGTTGAAAAGTGGTCTTATTGGACTCCACCAAGATGGCGGCATAGGTAAACACCGGAGACTGCTGCCGCAAACAACCACTTCAAAAATACAACTAAAAGACAGAACGGATATCACCCAGAACCACAGGAAAGCTGGCTAAGGAGAGACTCTTCAACTAGAAGGAAAGAGAACAGCATTCCGAGGCTCAGAGGAGGCGCAGTGTGGAAAATTTAAAGGTGCGGAGGTGCGCGTGCAAAGCGGGCTGGTGGCTGAGGGCGCGGTTGTCGTTTTCATTCAGGAGGGAGTCTCAGACTCTGAGCTCCAGATCTGGGCGAGTCTCTAGGGACTCAGACTCAAACGGGAGAAGCGGGATTGTCTAGCATCAGTTGGAACGTGAGGGCAGCTTTCTCTCCGAGGTTTGCAGCGGCTGCCGGGGTTCTGAGAAGCAGAGCCTCTGGGAACAGGACTGAGAGCAGCCATAACTGCTCTCTCTGCCCGCCCTATTGATCCCGCCCTGCCCAAGCCCTGCGCAGAGCCATTTGCTGGATCGCCTCAGGCAAAGGCTAGATTAGCACCTCCCCAGAGGACAGAAGTTTTCCCACAGCTGATTCTCACAGCCAGTTGGCCTGGTGGTCAAATCCCTCTAGTATTAACTACAACAATCAAGGCTTAACTAGAACAAGACTGCACACAAAGACCACAAGGGGGTGCACCAAGAAAGCATAAAAAATGCGGAGACAAAAAAACATGACAGAAATGGAGGATATAGAGCTAAAAAACGCAATTTTGAGGGCTTGCAATAAACTTGTGGAGAGCCTCACGAAAACTAATGAGACCCTCGATGCTATGATAAAGAAACAACTAGAAATTAAGCATACACGGACTGAAATAAAGAATATTATACCTAATAGCAGACCAGAGGAGCACAAGAATCAAGCCAAAGATTTGAAATGCGAAGAAGGAAAAAACAGCCAACCGGAAAAGCAAAATGAAAAAAGAATCCGAAAATATGAAGATAGTGTAAGGAGCCTCTGGGACAGCTTCAAGCGCACTAATATCAGAATTATAGGGGTGCCAGAAGATGAGAGACAGCAAGATATTGAAAACCTATTTCAAGAAATAATGGCAGAAAACTTCCCCCACCTGGTGAAAGAAATGGACTTACAGGTCCAAGAAGCACAGAGAACCCCAAACAAAAGGAATCCAAAGAGGACCACACCAAGACACATCATCATTAAAATGCCAAGAGCAAAAGACAAAGAGAGAATCTTAAAAGCAGCAAGAGAAAGAGACTCAATTACCTACAAGGGAATACCCATACGACTGTCAGCTGATTTCTCAACAGAAACTTTGCAGGCCAGAAGGGAGTGGCAAGAAATATTCAAAGTGCTGAATACCAAGAACCTACAACCAAGATTACTTTATTCAGAATTGAAGGTCAGATAAAGAGCTTCACAGATAAGGAAAAGCTAAAGGAGTTCATCACCACTAAACCAGTATTATACGAAATGCTGAAAGGTATCCTTTAAGAAGAGGAAGAAGAAAAAGGTAAAGATACAAATTGCAAACAACAAACATGCATCTATCAACAAGTGAATCTAAGAATCAAGTGAATAAATAATCTGATGTACAGAATGAACTGGTGATTATAATGAATCAGGGACATAGAAAGGGAATGGACTGACTATTCTTGTGGGGGAAAGGGGAATGGGAGATGCGGGAAGAGACTGGACAAAAATCGTGCACCTATGGATGAGGACAGTAGGTGGGGAGTGAGGGCGGAGGGTGGGACGGGAACTGGGAGGAGAGGAGTTATTGGGGGGGGGGGAAGAGGAACAAATGTAATCTGAACAATAAAGATTTAATAAAAAAATAAAATAAAATAAAATAAAAAAAGAAAAGTGGTCTCATTAATCTTAGGAAAGAAATGCAAGTGAACAACAAAAATAAATGGTTCCAAAAGTCACATTAAAAATGCCACTGAAAACAAAGTCAAAGCATAGTGGATGGGCTTACATAATAGTAGAAAGAATAATAAAACATGAACATGAATGCAGATAAAGTTATGGGTCCAGCAAAGGACATTGACTTATATATAATTTGCATTCCAAAGTACTACAAAATTCAAGTATGCCACTAAAGTAAATTGTTTTGAAACATAGCAGGCTTGAATCTACAGATCAAGTCTCATGATATTCCAGGAAAAATGGACAGAGAGAGTTTGCTATAAAAACATGCTTTCTGGCAATTCCTCAGGCTTTAAGAATAATGGAAGAATCATATAAGCATTTATGAATGAATGAAAAACTAAGTAACATTCAAAGGAGAATGTCAGTCAGTCTTCAGAGGTCTCCAAAAAAAATCTTCAGTTCCAGAGAAACAGAAGAAATATCTCTAAACTTCTAAGAAAAAGTGCTACACCAAATTTATATTTAGTATAATTGTCCTTTATATTTCATGGAAAAGGCAGAACTTCCCACTCTTGCCTAGTGAAATGTAGCCAAAGAGGAAACAACACAATATAAAGAGCTTAAAAAAAAATGAAAACTGTAGAAAAGCATGGTTAGTGAGATTTGGGTCCATTTATGCCAACACTGAAGATTAAAGAACCGAATTATAGTTACATAATCCAATGTGAATATCATACTTCTTGGAAATGATAATATAATTAAAAATGAAAGCTAATAGATCAAATGTGGGAGGAAATCTGAGTGATATTTTCCCCATATTTCCTAGCAGGGAGTCAAATATATTTCAAACTTGAAGTATTAGTTGAAAGTAACCCTTTTTAGCTATGCAAGTGCTCAAAATTTTGTCTCCCATGTACAATTTCTCAGTAGTACTGAATGTGTTCCATTGAAGGAGAAGTATATAATGAAAAAAGAAAATTATGAGATCAATAAACAGGAGATATATAATAGATAACTGTTATTTGTGACCATCCAACTCTTCAAAACCACAACAATATATGTCCCCATATTATGCATCCCATCATTGTAGAGGTACAATCCAGAACACTTGCTTCTCTAACCATCTGGCAGCCAGCTGGCAGGCACATGGACCCAGATCTACTAGACAAAAGCTTTCACAAATCTTCAGTTCCAAAGTAAGAAATGTAACAAACCTGGCTGTATTTAGTTTGTCATTGCTGTTTGGTTGGTTTTCTTTATCTGGAATGGATAGCCAGATAAGTTTAGATTTTAGTAATACTTATCATATAATGTTTCTAGCATTTCAGATATGAACTGTAGAAGTGGTGGTAGTGACTTCTTAATCACTTTAGATTTTTGCTCTGCTTCCATATAGTACTCACTGAATCATAGTTCATGGACTTGGTTCTCTAACTCTCTCAACAAATCTGTAAACTAAATATTATATTTTATTAAACTTGTTATTTTTTGCTATAAATAAAAGACACTAATTTTTTATTCTCAATTTAAAGCTATCATTAAGAGATATGTCTTATATACATGTGTGCACACACACATACACACACAAGCTTCAGTAATTCTTTGTTTCACCTTAGTTTCCTTTCCTTCAGTTAAAGTCAAATAAAATTAAGTATAATTGTTCAACAAAAACAATTAAACATCCTTGATTGCATCTGGTAATAACATAAAAGTAATGAAAGCAATATGGAAATGTTTAAGAACTATATTACCAACGAAGGACACCTAAAATCCACAAACTATATTGCTTCTCAATAATTTCTCACGTCATTGGTCATTTCTAGTTGGAGATACTTTGGAACCAAGTAATATTATCTCCTTTTAGCATGATCCAACCCAGTTGTTTTCCTGGCTTTGTTTTACAATGAATCTCTTCTGCATCATCTATTGTGAGGTTTATATACTTAAAGGGGGATTGAGGGGGGCGCAGGAAGAGATTAAATGAAGAACTTATAGGCAAGTATGCATAACCCATGGACACAGACAATAGTGTGGTAAAGGTCTTGGAGGTGGGAGTGGAGAAGGGTGGAGAGGGTCAATGGAGGAAAATAGGGGACATTGGTAATACTTTCAACAATAAAGATAAATTAAAAAACAAAACAATGAAAAAAAAAAAAAAACAACAACACACAATGATACAGCCCTCTCTCCACATATTCTCTTACTCATAAAACCACACATGAATCTGAGCTCTATTTTGCAAGTATCTGAAGATGGGGTTGATGGCTGCACCATCACCTTATGCTCATTTTGGCCCTGGCCATGGAATGCCATGTTGGAAGCTAACAAAGACCACACTGCTAGCTCAGAAAGCCACTCTTGGAATCAAAATTAAGTGTGATTTTAAGTTTAAAATACAATGCATAATACTATTTCATTGTCTAAACTATTTCTATCTTTTAGGCTGCTTTGTGGGAATGGAGACTAGGTTGACAATCATCAAAACTAATGTTGAGTGATGAGTGATGAGATTTGTAGTAAATTTTTTTCTGTTCTGGAACTTTCCATCTTGCTTCACTTTTTTGTTTTAAATATATGAGTATACTAAAAATTGGTATAAATAAAGTTTTATTCAAAATATTTATTTTACATTTAAGAAAGAAATATTTTCCTTGTATAGGCAATTCATCATATGTGAGTATAGATTTGTGTGTATATAAGTATGTGTTTGTGTGATGTTGTTTAAGGATCACTGTAAACTAGTCCACTATTTCACTATTTTTTTCTATTCTTTATTATGCATATGCATTTTATATGATATATGGCATTTCAGAAAGAAAATAAGAGAAATTTTACATCCATTGTTTTAATGTGTCAAAGCTTTTCTCTTCACAAAGAAACCCGAAATAAGAGAAAAAACACATGCATTTATTTTCTTTTCAGATCCAAAAGTAAAAAATATCTACAGAAGCTTATCTTCCATAGTAATATGTAATGCTAAGTGCTCCATACCCAAGAAAAACCTGAGACATTACACTCTACATAATTAAGCAAGAAGGTTTTTATGAAAAAGAAAAAAGGCCAAATGATAATATGCTAATATGGCAACAGTATTGACTATGATGAGAATTATTAAAAAACTAAGTGTTTGTTCATGCCCAGAGCCTTTTTTTATTTAATATTTTTTATGGCACACATACCTCCTAAAAACATTCAAGAAAAAAAAAGTCCTCAAATCATAATTACCATAATTATACTTTTCATCTTAAAATCCTTTACACACCCCTAGAATAAATATTATATGTAGTACATAGTACCATAATTAAAGTAAATGTTCAAAGAAATGATTCTTTGATTACTATTTTCTACATATTCTATCTAATGAGCCAGAACTACACAGTGTATATATCTGGGATGTGTCTATTTGTTATTATTATTAGCATGGTAGCTCTGACTAATCTTAATTAAAAATCTGCATAAAATGTTTCTATGCCATTGTATGGAATACATTAGAAATATATAACAAAAATTAATATTGGAAGCGGCAAATAATTTAGACTACTTGTCAAAGAAGAGTCTTAAAAGAAAGCTTTCAAGTGGAGATAATGTCTTATAAAAGAACATCAGAAATTAGTAATAGCTGCAAGCTCTTTGCTTAGCCATGTGAATGCATTGTTTAATTATGGATCAAGTTTAGTCTTTAGCTCCTTGACCACTGCGATTATTCTTTCCATTTTCTTCTATGTGGTCATGCTGAGCTGGGTGATATTTAGATAAAATCTTGATATTATTCACCCATCTAATACTCTCTGGAGAGCATTATCAAAATAGGTAAGAGGGGGAAGGGTGGTACAGAGAGGCCTTTGGAAGACTTTGATTTTGAGTAAAAAAGAGAAATTCAATTTTTATTATTCCAAAACAAAATACAACTCACTCTGAGCAAAAGATTTAAGAACCAGAGATAATATTCTTTTGTGAGGTTAAGTCCATGAAAAAAGTGACCAAATAAAAAATACAGTTGTCCTTTTGCTGTTAACATTCCTAGTTCAATGAATCACTGACTATGGTGTCTGTATAATGGTAACTGAGGGGCAAATAACACACTACCTATCTGAAATAGATAGCAGCATGAAAAAAGGAATTGGAAAATAATTTCTGTATTTTTGTCTTTCTTATAATGGCACAACCAAAATAATGGCCAGCTTCTTTTTAGACAAAGGTAAAATATTTTATTTCTAAAGTCTAGAATATGTTTTTAGCTAATAATCAATAGAAATAATCTACCAATTTTTGTTTAGAAGCAAGCAATTTTGTGTGACTGACATATTTAAAATAAGAATGAAAAAATGTGAGTGCCAGTGATCAGCTATCTCTTTGTTCATCAATTTCTTGGGGTTTCCATTCCACACCTACACAATGAAGTAGTTATTTACGGGGTTGGGGAGACCAGAAATATTATGATTCTAAGATTGTCTGTACCTATTTTCAATTGCTTTCCTGTTCTTTCTTATCTTCGCTCCCCACTTCATTGAAACTGCTCTCAAGATACAAGATAATATCCACATTCTGAAATATAATGATCCATTCTCAGTCTTCTTATGATTTGAAATATCTTTATTCTTTCTACCCCATACCTGTAAATTCTGTTCTCATTACAGCAAAGATGATCTTTCTCCTTCTTCTCCCTCTTCTTCTTTCTCTTCTTCTTCTTTACACTTCCTAAACTTTTTATATTATTTTCAACAAACGCTATGGATAAGGTCTTTCCCACTGAGTGAGTTCTGAGTCAGGTCTAATAAAGACAAATACTTTAAAATGAGCTTTTACAGAGAGCTGTCATTCAAGTCAAAAGTAACAATCCTTTAGTGAAATGGATTTTAGGGCAGCTCCAAACCAATTTTGTCCTGCTACACTCTGGGTTTCACAGTGATCATGGTTGTGAGGCTCATAATTTTCAAGGTTTCCATCAAGATGAGAAGAAGAGAATGGAAATAAGGCAAATTCAAACACTATTTCCTTGCTGTTCGTACCAAGATTCAGCCTTTTTTCTTGAATAAGTGCTCCTTGACTGTTGTAACATTTTGTTAATTTGAAGTTTAAAGAATATTGATTTTGACCAGTTCGCACTATTTGTGGCACTTCGATGAAGGAAAGGATTTTCAGAGGTTCTTAATCTGTCATTGCTTCCCCTTTTATAGCTAAGGGAAGGTACCCCCGAGCTGATTTTAGCTCAGGTTTCCAGATGCTAAAATGGTATAGAGAACCTTAAGCAGAACAAAACAACAAAAGCTTCACCTCTTGACGCATCATATTAAAGAAGCTAAGAATCAAAGAGAAAGTTGTAAAGGAACTCAGAGAGAAAAAAGAAACTTTGCATAGAAAGGAACAACATTTTCCATCAAAAACTGTACAAGCCAGGAGATGATAGAGTGACATCTTCAAGGTAGGAAGAAAACCACAAAGATCATCCCAGCATGCTACTCCCAGTGAAAATATCTCTGAAAAAACAAAGGATAAACAACTTTTTATGACAAATAAAGACAAAGAGAATTCATTATCAGGAGCACTACTGAATATTCTGTCACCTATAAACATACTTTTGGTTTTAGTTTTCACAAGGCCTTTTTTAATATTAAACACTTAATTTTAAAATATACTCACACGTAGTTGTAAGAAAAAATGCAGAGATTTTATGTACCCTTAGCTTTCCCCTACTGGTAACATCTTGAAAACTTATACTACAAGCAAGAGAAAGACACTGATATAATCAACATAAAAAAACAGTTCCATCTGCAAAATGCTTGCTTATTAATTCCATTTTATAGCCATACCCACCTCCTCCCACCATCCCCAACCCTTGACAAAAGTCATCCAAGTTGTTTCATGTATTAGTAGTTCATACTCTTTTATTACTGGGTAATATTCCAGGCTAGAGATGTATCATGGTTAATTTAACCAGTCACCTACTGAAATAACCTGGACAGTTTTCGGTTGGGGCTATTTTGAATAAAGCTGCTACGAATATTTGCATATAAGTTTTTGTTTGAGCATAGATTTCCCTTCTCTGTGAAAAGTGCTGGATGCTATGAGAGTTGCATGTAAAGTATTATAGGAAACTTTCTGTTTTTCAGAATGGACCACCATTTTATATTCCCACCAATAGTGTCTGATTGACCCAGTTTTTCCATATTTCAACAACATTTACTATTGCCATTTTATTTTATTTTAGTCATTTTCCTGTTTGATCAAGGGGAGGGATGGGCTGAAATGGGCAGGTAGCTACTAGGTTAAGGGTTGGAATATATAGGAATTATGTTCTGTTGGGTGGTGAGAGGGAGTGACATGAGGCATTCTGACATTTTTTTCCCACAGTTCTGGAGGAGCTACTTAGTTCTCCTTCCTCTTACTATCTAGTTTAGTTTCCTATTGATGTTATCACACATTTAGCGGCTTAAAGCAACACACATTTATTCTCCTATAGTTCTGGAGGTCAGTTCAAAATTGTGTTTCGTTTGGCTAAAATGCAGGTGTCTAGAAGCTCTAGGGGAGATCCTGTTTCCTGCCTCTTCCAGTGCCTAGTGGCTGGCTGTGTCCCTTGGCTTGTGGCCCCTTGCTCCATATTCGAGGCCAGCGGCACGTCCTCTTCAAACTCCCTCTGCTTCCATCATGACACAGTCTTCCTTTTCTAATGCTGATCTTCCTGCTTCACTCTTATAAGGGTCCTAATGATTACAGGATCCCTTCTAGATAATCCAGGATATTCTCCTCATCTCTGGCTCCTTAATTTAATCACATCTGCAAAGTCCCTTTGCCATGTAAGGTAACCTACTCATCCATTCTGGGTTTTAGGATGTGGACACCTTTGGTTTGGGTGACCACACCACCTTTTGGAGTTCTCCTCTGGTTGTCGCTGGAGTTGTTTCTGGAGTATGTAGTTGTACTTAGTGAACAAAGATATGAGTGTTATGGACTAAGCGTTTGTGTCCTCCCGAATTTGAATGTTGAAATCCTAACCTCCAATGTGATGATATTAATAGGTGGGGGACATTAGGAGGTGATTAGGTTATGAATGCTCTGTCTTCATGAATGGGATTATGAAAGATACCCCAGAGATCTCTCTCACCCATTTCACCAGGTGAGGACACAGTGAGGAGGAGGCAGTGGGGAACCTGAAAGAGGGTCCTCATCAGAACCCAACTAGGGTGGCACCAGTTCTCAGGCTTCCAGCCTCCAGAACTGTGAGGAATACATTTCTGTTGTTTATAAACCACCCAGTATGTTGCTTTGTTATAGCGGCCCAAACTAAGACAATGAGTATATGGCATCTTGCTTGGACTGGCAGTATAATATTATTTTTGTCTCCAGCTTTGTGTCATATTCAGATTTTACAAGTACCTTTTCTGTTTGTTTGTTTTTTAAATTCAAACCATTGATCAAAACACTGAACAAAACAAAGCCAAACACAGAGTCATACAGTACAGCTTGGAAATATCTCATTCCATGTTGGTCCTATTGGAGAATGCTTGAATTTATAAATCCATTTATTTGTTTCATCACCAAATTAAACCTTCACCAATTTTTTTCTAAGTACAAAAGAGTGTCCTACTGGAATCACAATGACAATAGCATTTCCTTTATAGACTTTAGTTAATCCTATAAAAAATAAATCCTACTAGTTTTTAATTACACTTTTCTTTTTTAGTAAATTCTAACTATAATTTTAAATCTAAATCACTCCAATTTCCCTACCTTATAAGACATTATAGAATTATGGCAGAAAAAGTCACATTTCTGTTCTGTAATATCCAAAATCCATCTCTTTTTCCCTTTATAAATTTTGGATTGGGCTTATAAAGCTTAATAGATCGATAATCTGATAAACACTTCAGCCCTCTGTTAACAGTATTGAGTGTATCTTTGAAATCTCTACACTTTGATTCTGAACATAGTTAATGACAGTTCTAATGTCAGCTTAGACATCTTAGGATGTCATTCTTCTTAGTGGGCAGATATGTAACTTTAAAATAACCAATTCCTTTTATTAATTGAATGTTTTATCTTGGTATTGAAATTTCTCTTATAAAAATCATATTTATTCTACCACTTTTCTATTTTCAAAATCGCTCTCACAATCTGAACTCCTTATCCATCTATTCCTTCAACATGTGTGATATACTGGATGGTTGACAGGCACTGTGCTTGGCCTAGGGCTTATAAAGCTTAATAGATCTATAATCTGGTAAACATTTCAGCCCTCTGTTAACAGTGCACGGTTTCCCCCCAGCAGTGACCCTATCTTGTCTTTGTTCACAGTCTGTCTCTGAACTTAGCTGGCAAAGCCTTTTCTTGTCTTTAGCAGATCCTCAAGCCTCCATAACTCTGGCCTCTAACCCTTCTGACACTTCCAAGTCTGGGCAGCCCTTTTGTTTCTATCCCTTGCTATGCGCCCCTTCTCCCACCTCTTCCACATGTTCCTTTATATTCCTAGTCTCCAAAAAAGCTTCTCGTGCAGCTAAATCAGCTCCCTTACAAATATTTTCTTCCCCATTTGAACCGAGATTGTATAAACTGAAGTTCAATTTCCTACCACACCCCTTGAGCAACATTTATCTTAAGGCTCATATAAAAGCCAAACCCGCTTTTTTCCTGTAAGTAATTTTGAAATCTACTTTCAAATATTTGAGTCCCATGTCTGGTTATGGCCAGCATTTATTTCCACATAACCACGTCTCATCATGAACAATTCATTTCTTGCTTTTTGATCAGAATTAGACTCATAGAAGCAGCATCTTAATTTCTTCATGTGTCTTTAGAAAAGTAAAAAGAATGTCTTAGTTCCTTTTTCTTTAACATAATTAGATTCCCAGATGGTTGACACTTATCATAACTTTATCTTAATAGTATTTCCATTTTTCTGCTGTTTATAGTAAAAATCATGTTTAATGACAATCTTGATTATTTTTTCAAAATGCCTTTTTTAAACAAAGACATTGAAACCATTCACCCACCAGTTCCCTTCCCTAAATATTATAAAATTTCCACAAATACAAAAAAGCCATGCCTTTTTTTCCCTCTTGGCTCTACTTAGAGCTAACCAGCTGTCTGCAGAGCTATCAGCAGGGTTTATTTTTCTTGGCATAAATGCAACATCTAGTTATTAATATGGGCGTGATTTCCTCTTGCTGACAATTTAAGATAAAATAAATTGGAAGTGACATCAAGGAGTGTGTGTGTGTGTTAATGTGTGTCACCAAGGTTCTTTCCTGACATCCTGAAAGGTCTCATCTGAGTGGCCCACACTAGCAACCACGACAAGTCACCTCGTGCTGTTAAAGGGTGGGCATTCTCATTGATTTGTAAAAGTGACAGATGCAGCATGGGGTTGTAAATTAGCAATGTGGAGCTAATCCCAAGAGATCTCCAGGCAGGCGCCATAAACCTCCCACCCCCAGCAATTATGTGGCTGCTTCCCAAGCTTTTAACTTTTCCTCCCGCTCCCTGCAGTGAGTCCTTGGGGTTTTGCTATGTCTCTTTCTTCCCTCTTTCTCCTTAATTTACAATCATTTATACCAAAAAGATTTTAAACACAGAAAATTATCTTAACGTTATAATTGTTCTTGTCTTTGCCTTTTGTGCCCTGAATAATTTTTTTTGGGCCCTGTGCCTGTCAGTGCTTCACAAACTTTAGTGTGCATAAAAATCACTTAGAGTGCCTATTAAAAATGCAGATTTCCAAGACCCCTGCCAGGGATCCTGATTCAGCAGGTCTGGCAGGCAAGCCTGTGATGGTCTTTATATTTAATGTGTCTTCTAGGTGACCTTCACACAGGTGGTCTGGGGACTGCCTGCCTTTGAGAGGCATCAGATTCAGTCTTTAATCTCTTTTCAAGTTAACTTACGCGTTTTTTATTTTAGCTAGTTTACATTTTCCTTAGGCGATGCTTTTAATAGTGAAGACTGGCATCTTCACTTTGTAACTGTGGTTTGACCATGTTGCAATGAGGTCTCCTGAGACGTGAAGTGCCCCACAGCGTCACAGGGAGAAAACAGTGCAAGAGGAGCAGACACCCATCATAGGTGCTGCCCCGCCCGCTCTCCCCGCTTGATGTCTACCTGGGGCCGGTTTGAATGCATCTCAGCCTGCCTTTCAAAACAGCAACACTTCACCCTCGAGAGAGTCCTCATTTAAATATCAAATTAGATGCAGCCACATTTTTAAAACAGAGCATGTTCGTGTAAAATATTTAAGTACTGTTAAATTGACAAGGTAACTGATGCTATATAGCACCTTAATCAAAAGCAAAATACCACATGATGAAATGTCATGACTTCAAAATGCATAGGGACAAACTTTGGCCCAGACTAAATGTCAGCAGTAAAATACTTGGTAATGAAATGAGCAAGACCAAAGGTCAGGCTTCCATAAAAAAATCCCATTCTGGCTCCAGCTTCGGTTTAAATCATTTCAGATTTGCATGGTAACTTGTCTACATTTTCAAGTGAGAGAGCCATCCTGTGAACTGCAGGCTGGGTGTCGCTAATGAGAGCGAAAGGTTCCAGAATGGGAAGCCACCTTTTACAATGCTTTTCCTCTTTCTCCTCTTTTCCATGTGTAGCAGTCTGTTTTGGTTACTAGATCTCTTTTTCGAAGAAAAGCCTGTAATATGTTATGGAATAAATGAGTGCCTTGTGGTCTCCTATGTCCTGGTTTGCCCTGGAAAATCCCAGCTGATAACCTGTTGTAGATAGATTAGAACTGTTAATTATTTTTAGTTGACTTTCTACTCACAAAAAAAAGGCCCACATTTGGAGAATAAATCATGGGGCTCTCCGACAAATGGTCAATGCATAGTAGTCTTAAGATAAACGATCAAGTTAGATCATGACATTCTTTCGCTTGGAAACATCTAGGGCAGCATTTCTCCACCTTGAACATGTATCGGAATCGCTTGGAGCACTTATTAAAACACAGACTGCTGGGCCCCTCCCCAGAAATTTTTGTCTGGGATGGGGCCTGAGAATTCGTATTTCTAACAATTCCCCAGATGATGCTGGTGCTGCTGGTCGAGGGACTATCCTTCGAAAAACCAATGACCTAATGGCTTCGCCTTTAACTTTGAGTAAAAGCCAAAATCCTTCAAATGGCTTAAACACTCGAATGATCTGGCTGACAGCTACATCTCTGACCTACAATCCTCCAACCTACTCTTCCCCCTCCAGCCATACTGGCGTCCTTGCTGCAGCAGGAATACGCAGGCACTCTTCCTCCTTGGCGCTGTCCCTCTGCCTGGAAGGATCCCCTAGATATGTTTCAAGATGTACCTCCTCAACTTTGCGCATGCTCTCAGTAAGGCTTCCCCATCACCCTCGTCAAATTATAACCCAAACCCCAGCTGTCTTATTCTATTCAAATTTCCCCTTTCCCCCCACCCCCACACAACAAGATTGATTTATAAGATTTCCCCCACCATTTAGGGTCTACACCCCCACTCCAATGTAAGCTCAGTGAAAGGTTCTTTTCTGCTTTGTTGGCTGATGTATCCCGAATGCCTTGAAGAGAACCTGGCATCCAATAGGCATTTCATACATGTTTATTAGAAAAAGGAATGTATCGCCAATGTTAGCTATTCCTTTTTACATAATGAGTAAGGCTGTGATGGCCAGAAGACTAGCAGCACAGACTAAGACTAAGACATTGTATATACCAGTACATTTCCAAATAGACGCATGTATTTTAGGATGAGAATTTCACATCCAGACTTTTGACTTGCAACTTTATTATGTCCAACCATTACTCACCGAGTTTGTAAAACCCTGTTCCAAAGTGTTTCATTCAACACTTTAATGTCACGCATCCTTTCCTTTTTTGAACACATCCACTGGTCATTCATTCCCAAACTATCTTCCTTGCTCTTCCACGCCCTTATCACTACAGTTTCAAAAGTCCAACATTAGCCCTTTCTATGGAAACTATTAGAGATGTAACATCTACAATGCACAAGAAAAGGGAATAGGAAAAATTGATCCAGAAGTGCCACTTGCATTAGGCACCGTTTCATAGCTCGGCAAGAACCGATTCCGCACAAAACACTCTTTTTGAAGGTTAGACAGAGTTCAATGGTTAGAAAGATCACTTTTTTTAATCAGAGGAAAAGATTCACACAAGTTTGCAATAAATTATTTTATAAGATCCTTTGTAATCACTATATTTTAAAAACCTGTCTTTTGGCCGGAACTGGTTTGGCTCAGTGGATAGAACGTCGGCCTGTGGACTGAAAGGTCCCAGGTTCGATTCCGGTCAAGGGCATGTACCTTGGTTGTGGGAACATCCCCAGTAGGAGGTGTGCAGGAGGCAGCTGATCGATGTTTCTCTCTCATCGATGTTTCTAACTCTCTATCGCTCTCCCTTCCTCTCTGTAAAAAATCAATAAAATATATTTTTTAAAAAACCTGTCT
The DNA here is from genome assembly GCF_028538775.1 of Myotis yumanensis. NCBI lineage: Eukaryota > Metazoa > Chordata > Mammalia > Chiroptera > Vespertilionidae > Myotis > Myotis yumanensis. The sequence continues at coordinate 75,252,285 of NW_027223755.1, forward strand.
TTTGATTGATTTAAAAAGCATTTCCTTTTTCTCTCAAAGTCTGTGTTGTGGTGGGCACCCTCATAATCCCACTCTCATACCCAACAACCTTTAGCAAAAAGGTTAATTTTTAATTTCTGTTTCCCTCCTGTTGTGTAGCTACATCTATAATAATAAAAGCGTAATGTGAAAATCAACCGAACTACCGAACAGCAGAACGACCATCCGGACGACCATGCTATGACAGGCACGCACTGGCGCCAGGCCAGCCAAGGCAGGCGTGATGCAGTTGATCAGAGGGCCCCGCCATCGCCCTGCAGAGAAAGGCCCAGGCCAGACAAGCGATTGCACCCCATGCCTGTTGCCCGCAGAGGGAGGAGACCAGTGGTGGGGGAGGTGGGGGGCAGCGCCGCACAGATGGCAAGCAGTGACAGCAGCGGGGGCAGGGCCAGCTGCCAGCAGCCAGGGCAAGGAAACCCCCAATAGGCCCTGATCTCTGACCAGGCCTAGGGACCCTACCTGAGGGGTCCGAGATTGTGAGAGGATGTAGGCTGGGCTGAGGGACACTCCCTTCTTCCCCCCCCCCCCATGCAGGAATTTCATGCACTGGGCCTCTAGTGTCTAATAAAATCATAGGCATGATTCTTTGATGTCCGTTTAGTTAATTTGGGATCCTCTTTGAAGCATGTCAGTTTTCTAGCCCTTCCATCAAAAATTTGTTATTGAAGTTCCTCGTCATGTTTCAGAGGAAAGACAACATTCTTGAGAGAGCTTGTATCCAATCAGAGAAGAAAAGAAGCTTATTGGCAGGCATTTGGCTTCCTAGAAGAAAGAGAGGTTTTTCTTTAATAGTTCAGTGGATGTCATCAATTATTCAAAGCCCAATTTAGATGTTGCTGTTCTTTAAACCCTACTGGTTAATGGATTTGGGATTAATGTGTTAGCACTGGCCATAAGCTACTTCACCCCGCATTCACTGTAAACTGGTCTCTGCTCTGTAGGACTGAGCTCCCCTGGCTCTTAATTAACTACTCTGACCATCCTGTAAGGCAACGCAGACTGATTAGGCCCACAAGTGGAGCAGCAAACACACTGATGGCTCTTTCTTATTTGACATGGAGGTTTAGGGGTCTCAGCGGGTATTTATTTTTCCGAATCCATTTTGTAGCAGTTGCTGTTTTTCTAAATGACTATTTCTCCTAGAAGATTATTACTACAAATATGTCAAAACTGTCAAAATTGTTGACTCCTGAGATAATCATTCACTAGGAAGAAAATACATCAAAAATAAAATGGCAAGAACCCAAGACATTCCACCCACGGTATCTATATTATGCTGTGGGTTATCATAATTTAAGACCTAAAAAGACTTCTTCAGGAGCTGCTCTGGGTACCTGTCTCCAAAACCTTCCTCAGCTTGGGGGTTGTCTGTTGTCTCACCTTAGACTTTCCATAGAGTTGTTTTGCTACACTCCCACAAAGTAAACAACTATAATAATGTTTTCTAATTTTCCATCCATTATTCAAAGGAATTTAACACCTTCCAGTGGCCATTGTGCAGTACTTACCATGGCATTCTGCACAATGGTGAGGATGAACTGTTGGTAGGATTGTAAATTGGTGTAGCCACTATGGAAAACAGTATGGAGGTTCTTCAAAAAATTTTAAAAAGAACTACAATATAACCCAGCAACCCCACTTATTGGTATTTATTTATCCAAAGAAATCCAAAACACTAATTTGAAAAGATAAATGCACCCCTGTTCACTGCAGAATTATTTACTTTAGCCAAAATATATTAGCAATTTAAGTGTCCATTGATAGAGGAATGGGTAAAGAAGATGTGATCCATATATATAATTGAATATTACTCAGCAATAAAAATAATGGAATATTGCCATTTGCACACAACATGGATGGACCTAGAGCGCATTATGTCAAATGAAATAAGTCAGACACAGAAAGACAAATACCATATGTGAAATCTAAAAAACAAAATAAACAAAAACCAAAGCAGAAAAATACTCACAGATACAGAGTACAAGCTGATGGTTGCCATATGGGAGGAGGGTTAGAGACTGGGCAAAAAAGTGAAGGGATTAAGATGTACAAATTGCCATTTATAAAATAGTCACCAGATGTAAAATACAGCATAGGGAATATAGGCAATAATATTATAATAACTATGTATGGTGCCAGGTGAGCACTAGGCTTACTGAGGGATTACCTCATAAGTTATATAAATGTCTAACCTGAAACTAATATTCTATTAAATGCCAATTGTAATTTTAAAAAAGTTTTCAGTGAATGAATAAAGAATTCTTCACATCTTTTTGATTTCTTTCAAATTCCTGTGACAATACAGCAAATTGAGTATGACTTTTGGAAATAAAGCAGAGAAAATAATTAGGTTACTTGATATCAATTATAGTGAATTCTATGTAATTCTGGCTTCTTATTGTGATATAAAATTATTTTTTCAGTGATCCTTGAAATGAAAAATTCCTTTAAAGAAATCATGAAAACAAATGATAGAAAATCAAGTCCCTCCTGCCCAGATGTTTTCTGTAATATGTCCAGAGAATCCACTCCATATTTTCTACAGTAATTGGGAGCTCGCTTGCCCTTCACTGAAAAGGTCAGCATCTCCCTGGGTTTTCAGTTCCTCAATACTTTGATTCCCTGTCTTGTTTCACTGCCAACATTCTTCATTGAGCCTTTCCTCGGCTAATACTAGTCCTTGGCTGTTTTGTTCTGGAGACAGTTGTGATAAAGAGATATTCACTACTTGGGAAAATTTGGATGATTTGTTAAAAATTAAAAGATTTAAGAGAAAAAAATGATATTCTCTCTCTCTCTCTCTCTCTCTCTCTCTCTTTCTCTCTCTCTCTCCCTCTCTCCCTCTCTCCCTCCCTCTCTTCTCATGCCAACCAGGATGATATATTGGCCTGGATAAAAGGATCACTTTGTGCTCATCTGATTATTTTTTGTTTCATGTTTCCATTTTTTGAGTTTCATAATTGTAAAGTGGTTTTGATACTTTGTCTAAGACAAAATAATTGGTTAAAATGAGTAAAAACCCAGTATTAACAAACTTTATAGAATCTGTGGATAGATATGTTATTTCAGTTTGTAAGTTAGAGGTCAGAAGCCAAATGTCTCCTCTATAATGAACTAAGGAATAAAGCGGAAGTAGGTAGTAGTCAGCATGGTGATGGACAGAGAAACAAAATTGATAGGAAATTGAGAGATATACTAATATAGAATCAATATCCTTCATATGACAATGTGGAAACTAATAAAATAAGATTAGCTTTAAATTCTTTTCACTAATTATTACCTGAGACAAAATTTTCCTAATCTATGCACTAACTCTTGTTATTCTCTTTAAACGCCTAACATTTATTGACCACTTATTTAGTACAGACAATATTCTTAGCTCTTTATATGAACTAATTAATATAATCTTTATAATGTTGAATGTGATATAGATGTACCCATTTTAAAGATAAGGAAACTTAGTCACAGAGTATAAATAACTTGCTCAAAGTCATGAAACTGATAAATGACTGAACCAAGATTCAAACTCAGAGGGGCCAGGTCCAGGGTATGTGATTCAAACCTCTACATTTCCCTTCCTCATCAATGGACCTATTAGTCTCCTGTTGCTGTTATAACAAATTACCCACACATTCGGTGGCTTAAACAACACAAATGTATTATCTTAATAGTTCCAAGGGTCAGAAGTCCCAAATGGCTTTCACTGGCTGGAATCAACGTATTGGCAAGGTTTCCTTCCTTCTAGAGCAGTGGTTCTAGCAGTGGTTTGTTATGGGGTGGGGCCACAACATTAGTAACAACGAAACAGAATTTCTGGAGGATGAGGCCCAGAAATCAGGATTTTAAAGAAGATTCCCAGGTGATTCTAATATGCAGCCAAGGTTGAGAACCGCTGTTCTAGAGGCTCTCAGGGAGAAGACATCTTCTTGCCTTTCCATTCTCCAATGGCCATCTGCAATCTTGGCCCAGGGCCCCTCCCTCCATTCTCAAAGCCAGCAGGGCAGTGTCTTCAGAAGTCTCTTTCTGTTTCAGCCATCACATGGCCTTCTCTCTACAACTCTTATTCTCTTTCCTCCATTATAAGAAGGAGGGCCTTTTAACTACATCGGGCCCCTAGATAATCCAAGATAGTCTCATAACAAAACATTTAATTTAATTACATCTGAAAAGTATGATTTGTAAGGTTTGGAGGATAAAGACATGGATATCTTTGGGGAACTGGTATTCACGCTACCACAGTGAATCACAATTCGAAAGAGAAGTGCCTGAACTGCATGTGGGAATGAGAAGTGACCACTGTGACTCTTGATCTCACTCTCCCGTAATTTTTCACATCTGAATTATGAATCTTTTCTCACATAACACTAAATCAATACTATCTCTCTGTTTTATCTGGAAAAAATTGCTTTGAGGTCATCTTAGCATGTATATACTTCATGATTATGGCTATAATTTTAAGTGCTATTTTTCCTTGATTCTAGACACACAGAGACCCTAAGTAAAAATATGTACATCCAAAAGGCCTGGCTGTACATGGACCCTCTCCAATCTTCAAAATAATCTGTTACCAGATCTGACTGCACTGGTGTGGACTCAGGTGGCGCTGAACCTGCAAACAGCCATAATTACAGATGGCAGGTGGATGGGGCTAAAGATAACTCCAGACAGAAATTCCCTGTTTATATCCTTCCCATTTTCTTCTAATGATAGAGGCAAATTGAGAGATAGAGTAGGATGACGAGTATTTAGCTAAACTCCGCTGGAGAACAAAAATTAAATTTAAATGTAAGTCTAATAGTAAGATATTATTTGAAATTTCCTCATACATAAATTAAATATGATAATTAACTTTCTTTTTTGTTTCCCTCTGCAGAGAATGGAACTGTAACTGTTATCCGAGTTGGGGGAAGGGGCAAGGTATGATGAAAAGTCACATTCTGAGATGTTGTCAGAAACATTTCCTGTCTGTAGTTTCTGCATTGACTCCTGCAAGTGTTCTCAGCAGGGAAAACAAGAGAACCACAGACAGCTCAATACTATCAGGTTCAGGCACTTTTCTTGACATTTAAAAATGTGTATTACATTAGGAAAAGACTACATATATAAATACTTAATATATGAACTGAACTCTTTGTTACACTGTGAGAGCATATATCTATTTTTCTCACATAATTAGCATTGCAAAACACTATTTGCAAAATTTGGGGGACACCAGTCCATCAGTTTAAGTAGTGGCCAATTTAAAATTTCCCCTAGTATTTTAACATGTCTCTTTAGAAAACTATACACAATTATAATCAGAGTAAATAAAGACAATTTGAGTTTACAGTGAAGTGGCTTAATGCTTTCCTTAAAGGTGTAACTTGATTAATTTTTTTTTATGAGACTAAGCAGCATGATCCAAGAGGAAAAATGTCATGTAGCTACAGAGTATTATTATTCATTATAATAAAGGCCATTATAATAAAGGCCATGATAATAACAACCCAATAATAGAATAGGAACAAATTTCAGAGCAGTGACATAATAGAATTTATGAAATGCAGCAAGGAGCTTTAAAAAAAAACAACAACAAGATAGGGACTTCTCAAGACGAAAGAAAGAAAGAAAAGAAAGAAAGGAAGGAAGGAAGGAAGGAAGGAAGGAAGGAAGGAAGGAAGGAAGGAAGGAAAGAAGGAAGGAAGGAAGGAAGGAAGGAAGGAAGGAAGGAAAGAAGGAAGGAAGGAAGGGAAGGAAGGAAGGAAGGAAGGAAGGAAGGAAGGAAGGAAGGAAGGAAGGAAGGAAGAAAGAAAGAAAGAAAGAAAGAATTTCACTTATCCCAGGGAAAATGAAATGAAAAGTGTCAATCTTCCAGTCCCTATTCTACCTTTTCATTTACATTGGCAGGAAAAGCTCAGATCTACAGAACACCCATCCCTTTCCCAATGGATGAAGAAAGAAGTTACTCCTATCAGCTGTGTTTAATGTTATGAATCTGACTTGTCAGCATCACGATTCATGACAATGAACAGAGTGTGAAGCCCGCATTCCAGTGGGTGGGAAACAGATTAGAGTATTTAGACAGCTTTCATGTCCAGTCTCAGCCACTCTTGCTGGACACAAAAGAAACTTCAGAAAATGTTCCAGATCTTCCACAGACTCTGAGTGCGACCCAGGGAGATGAATCATTACTTGCTGTAGGTAAGTGTCACGAATATGTCATGGAAGCCCAAGCTAGCAACCTTAGGGAAAAATCCTGTTCTTGCATGTGACTAAAAACATACATGTGAATCCTAAATAAGATGAGTGATATGTGGTGAGGAGATGTTCTACGCCTCTATCCTATTGTCCTGGTGGAAAACTACCTAAGAAAGAGAGCACTTGTACACATGTGTGCTATGCCTGCCAGTTGAATTTGGTGGCTGTTTTCCTCTCTTCAACAATACATATCTCCACCAGCGGTTTGAATTCTACTCTTAGTGACCATACTTCATGTCTTGGCCGTAGATTTGCTCCCTCTTTGGCTACTCAAAATGTATTAAGCAACTATTACGTACAGGGTCCTATGCTATGTTATGGTGATACAGATATAAAAAACAATCTGAGATCAAAATACTGTCATATGTTTAGACATCCTTCCCCAAAAATGTGACCATAGAGTTGTGTACAGAGTGCTTGGAGGTAAAGGAGCGTGTTTTTTGAAATGGTCTTATGGTAAAAGTTAGAGGCTGCTTCCTGAATCATCCCAAAAAATCAATATATAGACTTGATTTTGTGGGATGATTAAGTGCTTGGCATTTGGAGAAAAGAGGGAAAGAATAAATATTTTGGTTAGAAGGAATAGTGTGTGCAAAATCATGAAGCAAAAGATAAAGAATATGTTACATTAGAACAGGAAGTATATCAGAGTGCTGGAATATAGGGCTTATTACCAAAGGGGGAGAGCCCATCTGGTTTGGCTCAGTGGGTGAGCACGGTCCCATGATCCCAGAGGTGACTGGTTTGATTCTCGGTCAGGGCACATGTCTGGGTTGCCGGGTTGCAAGCTCGATCCCCATTAGGGGGCATGCAGGAGGCAGCTGATTGATGCGTTTCTCTCTGATGCCTCTCTCTCTAAAATCAATAAAAACAATTTTAAAAAATAAAGTGGAGGGAAAAGACAGATAAAACTAAAAGGGCTGACTAGTGAAACTTGCTAAAAAAAATAAACTATACAGAAATGTTAAGTTTTATTATGTATTTAATTTTCTATTGCATTTAAGTTGATTTCTGGGATAGAAATATAATGTTGATGGAAAGTGGCTTGAGGAGGTGTATAAGTGTACTTCATTCCCTAGTATTCATACTATACATTTAATTAAATACACCTGGTCCACATGAGGTGATTCGGGTTAGACTAACTGATGTTGGATTTGGGGCTCAGTTAAACTTCCAACAACTCCAATATGACCCTCCCACATCCACAGATATGATTGTTAGTAACTGCATTCTACACAGTGTAGAGCCAGAGGCTTACCCTGTGTCTTTCCAGGTAAATGTTTCTGGTTTTGCCATATATCCCAATGGCATCAACTCCCTTCTACTTCTTTGGAACAGATCTACCCAAGTGGAGTTTGTGCCAGACTTTTTCATCCATCCAAGCCTCTTGCTGACATGTTAGGCTAATGAAAGTCAGATTGGAATGGGGGTGAGGAGTCATTGAAACATGTAAACCTAGAGACAGAAATTGCAATGATGGGAAAGGGTAAGGATTTTTAGGATGAGAACATTTGTAGTCAGAGAAGAGCATAAAAGGGGAGAAAGATCAAAGATACTAAAGAGGTTGGTTAACTGATAGTTTAGGATTCCAGAGAAGGCAGGAAAGTTCAGAAGAAAGGACCTAAGTGAAAGCATCTGAAATTGTTGGTTCCTCTTCCCCAAGAATGGAAGAAATGGATGAGTACAGGGAGAACATTTTTATGTTTGTCCATCACAGGTCCCAGACTAAAGAAAAGCCTCTTAAGGACAGAAGCCTGTTTTACACCCCTTGCAGGGTGTGTTGGTCTGACCCTGGACTACACAGTGCAAACCAAGGCTTGTCAAGGTAAAGTGCTTGTCAACAAGAAGCCAGTACCTCAGTTGGGAAGTCAGAATAATAATCAATTATGATAAATTAATATATATAATGTTACAAGTTGTTATAGGAATCTTATAATTTTCTAAATATAGTATCTTGCTCTTGTACTAAAATAGGAAGGGACTGAGGAGTCACTTACAAATGTAAAATCAAGAAAATGTATAATGTAAAGAGACTGTGGTAGAACAAAAAACCTAATATTGTAGGATTATAGAATTAAAAGTGTTTTGCTTCTGCTCTTATTTGGATCACTGCATATCAACTTCATGCATTTGAAAGTTGTAGAAACCAGGACAAAAAAACCTTGCTAAAATGATTTTGGACCAAACTAACCAGTTTCAGAAATATCTAACGGAAACTGATATTAGAATTAAATACAATAATAAATATTGCCATTTTACAAAAATTACAACCAGGACTCCATGAAATACCAACATTGATTGGAGGATTGGAAGAGAGAAAAGCATTTTGGATCTGACATTGAAACTCAATAGTTAAACCTTATTAAGAGTCATTATGTGGCCTATTCTATTTGCTCTCCCCCCCCCCTCTCACACACACACACACACACACACACACACACACACACCACACACATACACACACACATAGCAGGAGGGTTTGACACAGTTCCTCCCACAGAAAGAGTCTGTGGGATGTCTCCCATAGGAGTGTTCATTTAATTCTGGTTCAGGCTGGAGAATCTGGGTTCCATTCCTAGCTCCAATAGGACCTAGACTACAAATTCCCACACTTAGGAGTTGCCACAATAAATATTCTCTTTCAAAACCCTTTAAGCTCAATAGAGAAGTATCTTATAACTACTCAATGACATGTTACTTAAATTGGCAAACCAGGCCAGCAGCAATGCCAAGAGGTGTATAATGGCAAAATAACAAATGATGGCCAAGAATAACATTGAAATATTTCTGGGCATGAATCGCTGTGATTATAGAACTTACAATTGACTCTGGAACAACATGGATTTGAACTGTGTGGGTCCGCTTACATGTAGATTTTTTTCAATAAATATACAGTAGGCCCTCCACATCCTTGGGTTTCAAATCCATAGATTCATTCAACCATGGATCAAAAACAATATTTTTAATCCACAGTTTGGAATCTGTAGATGCAGAGGGCCAACTGTATGCAATGTTCTATGCCATTTTATATCATGGACTTGAGTATCTGTGGATTTTGGTATCCATAGGGATCCTGGAACCACTCTCCCCCACCTTGGATATAAAAAGTTAACTTTTGGGGGAGCCAAAAGTTATACATGGATTCTTGATTGCACAGGGGATCAGCACCCCTAATGCCCACATTGTTCAAGGGTCCACTGTATTTGAGAGGCAAACACACAGCAGGTTTTGAGACAAAATAAGGTAGAAGATATATTTCCTGTTTCAACTGGGAAATATACAGGGTGGGGTAAAAGTAGGTTTATAGTTGTTCACATGGATAATAATTAATAAATAATAATACAAGAATAAACTCTGTGTTTTGCATACCCACCATTGTAAACCTACTTTTGCCCCACCCTGTATATGTTTCTCATCTGTTTTTCAGATAAAAACAATCTTTATTCCTCCTTAGGAGAATTACTATTTGGTTCAAACGGCCAGCCTTGGTGCTGCATAAGCTGTTCATGGCAGTTAGAGGCGATCCTGTGGCCTGTGGGACAATGAGATCTGATCGGAACTTGGCCGAGAAAGGTGGCATCATAGGAAGCTTTCTTTGTAAAAGAGGACAGATGAGACAGGTCCTATTCTCCACTGCTTCTTTCTGTCTCCCATGTTGATGTAATGACTGGATTTGCAGCAGACATTTTGTGACCATGAGACAAGCCCAGAGATGAAAACCAACATTCTGAGATGGCAAAGCAGAAAGAAGAAATATCTTAATTGGGTCCTTGAGCGAAGAAACCAACACTGCCAACAGTGAAACTCTGGAAATCTTGTTATTTAAGAAAAAAATACATTCCAACTTTTAAGCTTTTTCATTAACATATTGTTGCTTTCAGCAAAGTACATTCCTAACTGATACACCAGTGGTTTCTCTGATTAGTAAGATTTTCCTTACTCTCTGGCCACATTCTTGTCTTGTTTTTCTCTGGCACTTAGTATGCCAGAGAAGCCCAATGTAAACTCCTTAAAACATCCTGCCCAAAAATCTGTATCCATTTCCCTATCAGCTGTTGTGTAGTCCTACTGTCTTACTTCTGCTATTCTAGCAACCATTCTCATCCCCCTTAACCTCTGTGCACTCTACAAGTTTAAACTTAAATTAGTTTGTCTTCATATTACCTCCAACTCCCACACAGTTCCCACCACAGAAAACGGCACTTTATCCATGTCTACCAGCACAGTCCACTTCACACTCATTGCCATGACAAATCCCACTTCCATGTAGCCACTCATCAATATTTACTGAGCCCATTCTGTACCCACATATTGGGAGTAGGACAGAAAACATAATCCTTAAGTGTGGAAACTCCATAGGAAGAATACCTGGGTTCAAATCTTGTGACTTTGGGCAGTTTATCGATGCATCAATCCCCTCATGTGTGAAATGAGAAAAATATTATCACATATATTTCTTGGGATTTTGTGAGTATTGAGTTCATTTATGTAAAATACTTAGCACAGCAGGCTCAATATAAGAACTCTGCACACATTACTTATGGATCAAGGCATTTATACCTATATACTCTACAATTCTGTAATCATGAACTTAAAATCAACATGGGGGAGGTGGGGTAGCCAGGAAGTCTCACTAAAAATTATAATTTAAAATTGAATATTTGTGTCAGGAAAGAAAAGTTAAGACAAAGAAAAAATATTTCTAGCTTAGGTGATAAAAGCCTAAGGAAAGGGATATTTTAAAAGATAGATATTTTTATTGATTTCAGAGAGGAATGGAGAGGAAGAGAGAGATAGAAACATCGATGATGAGAAAGAATCATTGATCAGCTGCCTCCTGCACACCCCACACTGGGGATCAAGCCCACAACCTGGGCATGTGCCCTGATGGGAATCGAACAATGACCTCCTGGTTCATAGGCTGATGCTCAACCACTGAGCCATGCCAGCCGGGCAAGAAAGGGAGATTTTGAACTTAATCTTGAAACTAATGTATGCAGTCCTTCTTCTTCCACTCATTCATGCAGCCTGCTCTAAATCTTCTTTAGTCATAAATCCCTCTAAGCTGAATGTGACTCCCTTTACTTAGGTAACATGAGTGTCATGCTAAATAGTTAGGGGATGAAGAGATGAAGAGAGCCAAGGGAACTACCCATGAAGGTTGGACACAGAACACCAAGATGTAGCTACATCCTGTGTTAAGGCTGGCTCTATGGGCCCTGCATGCAGCCAGTCTCTGACGCCCTTCACAATAAGGTTATTTTTATTCCTCTCCCAGTCCCTTCCTTGTAGACCAGGCTGACCTATTGAAGGTAGAGTTTGGTGTAAGTTCTACCAAGGGTATGAGGAAGGGAAGAGCTGAACTGCTATAAATATCCCAAGTGTGGCTGAAACACTAGGTGACCAGGAGCTGGAGAAAGGCTGGGTCTGTCTGGGAAGGATTCACGCTACAGGGAGGGACCGTGGCACTCTGGCTGATTCTGGAAGGCTGGATCCACCATGCTCTCTCAGTCTAACCCGGTGCTCTGGCTCAGGGTGCATGGGACAGGGAGTCCTTCTCTGATGGTGTTTTGAGAAAAGAACAACCCACTGTGTTGTGTTTTACTATGATGTCCCAATGTTACAGTTCTGCTATTTTAATACACGGCCTCCAGCCACGAATCACACCAGATTAGGACTTGCTCTAGAATCTGTTACAGCCTCCCTTTGTTGTCTAGTCATTAACTCCATTACAGCTGGAGCTATATATACACACATACAGATATGCATGTGTTAGGGGAAAGGTGTAATGACCTTCCATATACCCCTTACCTACCTAGTTTCAACAATTATCCTATATAATAAAAGCCTAGGTGGCATCACGCCCTCGCGTGACACCCTCACACAACACCCTGGTGCAACATCATCACAAGACGGCCGTCACAAGATGGCCACCCTCACGTCATCATAAGATGGCCACCACAAGATGGTCACCATAAGATGGCCGGCATGGGAGGGCAGTTGTGGGCGATCAGGCCAGCAGGGGAGGGCAGTTATTGGCAAACAGGCCAGCAGGGGAGGGAAGTTGGGGGTGATCGGGCCAACAGGGGAGGACAGCTGGGGGCAACCAGGCCTGCAGGGGAGGGAAGTTGGGGGCAACCAGGCAGGCATAGAAGGGCAGTTGGGGGTGACCAGGATGGCAGGGGAGGGCAGTTCGGGGTGTCTAGGCCTGCAGGGGAGGGAAGTTAAGGGCGACCAGACCTGCAGGGGAGGGCAGCTAGGGGTGACCAGGCCTAGAGGGGAGGGCAGTTGGGGGCCATCAGGCCAGCAGGAGAGGGCAGTTGGGGGCGAGATCAGGCCAGCAGGTGAGGACAGTTGGGGCGATAGGGCCAGCAGGGGAGCAGTTAGGAGGCAATCAGGCTGTCAGGAAGAAGCAGTTAGGGGCAATCAGGCATGCAGGCAGGCAGGCAGGCGAGCATTTAGGAGCAGCAGTCCCAGATTGTGAGAGGGATGTCTGACTCCCTGTGGGTCCCAAATTGGAGAAGGTGCAGGCCAGGCTATGGACAACCCCTCCTCCCCCGTGCATGAATTTCATGCACCAGGCCTCTAGTAATCAATAAAGCAGTTTTAAAAAAGTCATTCAAAATACATGTGTCTTGTTAGACCACTTACTGAGGACAAGTTGCTCTATATTTATAAATCTTAATATTTATGTAAACAAATATTTATAAATATTATAAATACATTTGTCTTCAGGTGATTTTCAATCTTCAACATAGAATCAAGTAGCAATCTCTTTAGTTAGAAAGAAAATACACACACACACACACACACACACACAGGCATACAAAAATGTCATCTCTGGTAAGTCACCAGGTTAGGTTTCCCTTCTTTTTTAAAAAAATATATTTTATTGATTTTTTACAGAGAGGAAGGAAGAGGGATAGAGAGTTAAAAACATCGATGAGAGAAACATCGATCAGCTGCCTCCTGCACACCCCCAACTGGGGATGTGCCCACAACCAAGGTACATGCCCTTGACTGGAATCGAACCTGGGACCTTTCAGTCCACAGGCCGACGCTCTATCCACTGAGCCAAACCGGTTAGGGCAAGGTTTCCCTTCTTATTTGATTGGTCACATAGCTTCCATATCAGTTTATGGGTTTATCTTACACTTAAAACTCCTAACCTCTTCCACTATGTTGCTCTCCTAACCTCTCTCCCCAAGCTGCTGGCAGGACCCAGAACTGAGAAATTGTGCTTCTGCCCATGTCAGAGCCCTGGGCTGCACTGAGTAACTGTAAAGTCCATCCCTTGCAGCCCCTTCCTCTTTCTGTGCTCCTTTCCATGCCCTTTGTCACCTCCTTTTGTTAGTTAAGTTCAAATGTTTCACCTCACCAAGATTGAATGTAGGGGTCACAACCTGTTCATCGACAGACAAATCACCTAGAATAAAATGCATAGATACAGCAGTTAATCTGTGTCCTCATGAGCCTGGTTCAAAGATTCACAATTCTTGCCACCCACACTCCTACAGCAAGAGAATCCTCTCTCTAGACATGCCACTGGTGCACATAACATTGTAATTGCTTCTGGTAGCCTAGCATATCAAATTGATATCCCTCAACCTGAACTCTTCTGCCCAAACTCCTGCCTCTTTCACAGCTGAAATCAGCCCTCACAGAGGATCTATGATCCACTAAAACTAAGCCACTCCCTGCCCCCCATCCTGCACATGCCCTTTCCTTTGGCCCTTAGCACATTTTATTCCCTCTCTCGTTTTCTCTACCAACAGCCTTTCATCTTCTTCCAAATTCCCCTGCAGAAAGAACAAACCACCACCTAACCTCTCACTCCCTGCTCAGGAGGCTTGGGGATTCTCCCTCTTCCTTTAGCTTCCCTTTCTCTTTCTTCAGCAAGACTTTGCTCAAAAAAAAGACTAACCTCCCTTTCCTAGGTTGTCCATTTTCCTGACTGGAATCAGACCCTTGAAGACTGCGGCCTTTTCCTCATGCAGCTGCGCCCAGTACAGAGTTCCTTACTGGAAACACACTCAATAAATTTCAGTGATCGATCTGCAGCAATGAAGAGTTTGTTTTGTTTTTATGACAGCAACTTCCCACACAAAAAGAGGATGGACTTCCTGACCTCTGAGTTGTTGCCATTGTTGTTAAACATGCAGCACAGTGATATCCGCCTAAGCCTGTTTGCCTCCATATTCCACACCACTTAGCCTAATGAGAGAAACGCATCACTTAGGTGCTTATTCCCATTGACATATACTAGGAAGTGCTACAGGGGAAGGAAAACAACAATCTCTGACTATAGTGTGTTCCCTGAAATAAGAATATCTGCCCTTTCTTTATGATGGAAAAAAAGAAAAGAAAAAGAAAAAATACTCTGTGTTGGCAAGGGGCAAGTTCAAGCATCTAATGGATCATTTTGTCAGCTGTCATTTGTTTCCTCCGAGTGTTACATACCCTTTACCAGAGATGAATACTGCTCATGTCTACAGAAAGACCGGGTGGCTTGGGGTGGGTTATAGGCATTTCAAAGTCATTCTCCTACATTTCTGCCTGTGTTGTTCAAGGGCCTATTTTCAATTTGCAGCTGTGAGGGGGAAAACGTTCGCATTCTCGATTTAGAATGTGCACTCCCCGAAGGTTCCAAGAGGGTTTCAGGCAGAGAGATAAAGCCTGTCTCTTTATGCATCTTAGCAGCACATGCTCTGCGGCAATAATACATACCCCATGCTGTGCTTAAATCCCTGGTTTTCTGAAAGTCAGTCCAATTCCTATTTGGTGGGTTTTCTGACATGCAAGTACTGTTCCCTGAGGAAGCAAGCCTTTCTCTCATCCTCTCTTTGTTTCCCATACTATACATGATTCTTAGGAAATCCGGTGGGAAAGGCATAGGAGAAACTGAAACTGCAATGAAAAAGTCAGCTGTAAACAGTGTATCTGACACTGCTGACTACAGTAAAAAAACCTTTTTTATGAAGAAAATAAGGCTTGGATTCTGTGCACTGAGCAAGGGTGAAACAGCCATTCAGGCACCAACCAGCCAAATCCCAAATTACCCAGGCCAACCAGGGGCCCGCATACTCTTTTTCCCAGGTCATGTAATCTACAAATAAATCAAATCCAAGAAAGCTGAGTGGAAGTTCAAATACATAAGCTAAGCCTGTTACGCCAAGAACATATAATCAGACTCTGTCTGTAGCCAGAGGGTTTTGATCTCACCTCAGAAACAGCCTTCCATCTAACAAAACACGAAAAGAGCTTGCAAAAATTGTACCTCTCTTGGCAAAATGTGTCTTTCATCGCCTTAGCAGAGTGCTGTAAACTCCTTAGAGAAGAGATTCTCTATTTATGCAGAATGTTGTCATCTATATGCTGGTATTTACTTCATTTTATTTCATAACATTTCTTTGCCCAATGAAACTAGCTGGATTGAATTTCAAAATTGAACTTTCTTTTTGGTGGTAGTGATGGTGGGAAATGGGGAGGTTGAAAAGCATCAAATCAAAATCTAATGAAGTTTCTAATGATCAAATAAATAATCACTTGACATTTATTGCCATGCTTGGCAATCTGCAGAAATGGAATAGAGCAGAGATGCCTAAAGCCCCATTTCCCATAGATTTACATTATGCTACCACACAGAATTAAGCTGACATAAGCTCTTTAAGGCCCACTAAAGCAGCAGATTTTATACACAACTTGCTTAGATTTCTTTTCCCCCCTTCTCCATGATCCCATATTCCCTGAATAACTCTTTCTCTCCATTTTCTACTCCTTATTCTTTTGAGAGGCCTGCGGAAGCCTTCCCTTCATGTCATTTCAGGCTATAACCCTGCAGTTTGGGTTTATCTTAGCTGTAAAATGCAACAGTAATTTATATGCTGCCTTACTCCAGCCTCCTCTGAGGCACTGGCTGCCAGCTGTCTACCCAGCAGTTTAAAGAAAAGAGCTGTAATGAGCAGGAGTGCGTGGGGGGAGGGGGCGGCGCCGCATCAGAGTGCTTTCTTTCTGCTTCCGTGGTGAGCACTGGATCACATAAATGGCATTTTCTGGTGCTGACAGCGGCATAACTTCCTCCCTCCTCCCCATCTCTCCTCCGCCCTCCCGTCTCACACCAGCATTATGGAGACAGGTTTTCTTGTTTCTTCCTTTCATTTATGAGTCAAGGAGAACAGAGGAAAACAATGAGAGGAAGCCTAGGGCAGCTGTGATGTGGTGTCGGGTCTGAGTATCGAGCGCAAACCTTGTCCCTCTGTATCAAGAAGATGCTCTTGGAGTTACAAGACAAAGCTTCCCAGTAGCTTAATGCACTCAACAGTTAGATTTGAGCTGGGTTATTGTGGGTATATTTCTGATGTGACTTATCTGAGGTTCCTTCTCTTTTTAAAAACATTCCAGCAGTAGGCTTATTTGCCTCGTATGTGTTGTTTTTTTAATAGGGAAGAGTCATTTCTGCCTTGAATCTAAAAATCTATCCCCCCAGGCACTCCCTCTCTCCAATTTTAGGGGAGTAAAATATGTCCCCTTTCATGCACAGTAGCACACACAACAAGATGAGGGAGTACAATTCTGCACAAAGCAGCCACCGAGGATTTTTCCCTTACACTGCTAAAATTATATGGCTCTCTTTTGCCAGGCCATTGCAACAAAAAAAAACCCAAAAACTACTTCACAAAAGGGGAAAAAGTATTTGAAACTCTCTCTACATTCAGTATTAAAGCTGTCGCCTGTAGGAGATAGAGATATGTCCTGGGAAAGGATCTGATTCCTGTTCTCTGGTATACTTGAATGTGTTGACTATTAACATCTCCAAGGAAGGCCTTGTCACTTTAGGATTCATATCTCCCACATCTCTCTTTAGCTTGGTGTAATCTTGATTTTTGTCCAAAACTGATACATCTCAGCAGACATTGGCAAAGCCAAAGCTAGGAGCCCTGTTGAACAAGACTGGGACCCAGATTAGTGGAATACAGTTTGAAGGAAAGAGGGGAGGGAGACAGCAGTTAACTCTTGCGGGTACTGGCCCTTTCTCGATTCAGCCACAACAGAAAGGCCTTTTCATATTATTTGTCTTTTCTTAGTCAAGTCCATTGGCCACGATTGTACTTACTATTGAGAAATGACTCACCAGATACTTGACAAAGATGTCAAATATCTTTGCCTTGGTGGCTCTTATTATTTATTCTTCAGCTGAAAAAACGTAGCAAAGTTTCTCATGTTTAGAAAATGTAAATTTCTCTATGGTTTCACAGTGAGAATAATAGCTTCTATCTGACTGTTTAACATGACAGCTCTGTGATGTTTCATTAATACTATAATTGGGGGGGAATCACAGAGAGGAAACAGGAGCAAGCTAACTGGAGGGCACTCTCTTTCTCTATTAATCCGTCTATGCTTGCAGCAAAAGATAAGCTGGAGTCTTTCCAACCTATCTTCTCATTTCCCTTCAAAATGGTACTAGATTTATGAAGGAGGAAAGTAGAGCAGGAAGACCCATGTATTTCTGGTTTTACTAAATGCATAACCTGGCCATCAATCATACTACTGAGGAACTGCAAAGCGAATGTATTTACTGGTTCTCAGACCTTCAAAGACAAAGATCCCAGAAACTACCTCTACTATAAGAAGTTCTGTGAGAAATAAAGAAAACACACTGGAAAGCCCAAAGAGACATACCCTATTGTACTTACATATTGGCCTGGGATCAGAGCAGCTGTCCAGAGCCAAAGCAACATGAAATACAGTGACTAGGGAAATTTTAGGACAAGGAGAAGACAGATGGGGCAAATCTACCAGCTTTTGGGAAATTCTGAGCGTCAGCCATAACTCACAAAGCAGGCACACCTCCCACATGTTGGTGTTGGTGGAGGTTTGGGGAGTAAGAGGGTAACAGTGGTGGAGAATCATTTGTCATTTAAACTAAGGCAGCAGATGAATCGTTGAAATTTCTGTATGTGATCACATATTGCAAGAAGCATTTTAAGAATGCAGCGTTTTAAAACTTGGAAGTGATTGTTGATTATGCCAAGTCAGCATTTGCTTTTCAATAATATTTAAACATGGGTGATTTACTTGAAAAAAATTATCCTCATACTGAATTAATTATGCTTTTCCATATGTAAGGGTTTGTTTTTCTTAATCCTCATCCTAGAATGTGTTTATTGACTTTAGGGAGAGAGAAAGGGAGGGGGAGGAGGGAGGAATAGAGGGAGAGAGGGAGAGAGAGAAACATTGATGTGAGAGACTAACATCAATCCATTGCCTCCTTTATGGGCCCTGACCAGGGATTGAAATGGCAAGCTAGGTTCATGCCCCGACCTGGTATCAAGCCAGCACCTTTTTTTGGTGTACAGGATGATGCTCCAACCAACTGAGCCACCTGGCCAGGGCTGTAAAAAGTTTAATCCACTTTTATATCATAGACTTGACTCTATAAATTAAAGTATCCCAATTAAACAAAACCCAACAGAAAATATTCAACACTCTGTAAAGGTAGAGATGAGCACAATTACTGCTTTCAAGCAGGAGGACCTAGTCACAAAGCAGAGTTAAAAACAAAAAATGAAAAATGATACAAGATAAAAGAGTAGAAATGATTGAAAAATATGTCAGGAGCAGACTCTACTGGAGTGTCACTAGCAGAATGCATGATTTTAACATCTCTGAAGCATGTCCTTTTTTGGTTCTGAGCAGGATCCCCAGAGGAACAGAATAGATGAATCAAAATAAATGGCATCAAGTTTAGAAAGAAATACATAAAGAAAAACGGTGTAGAGGTTGGGCAATAACCAAGTCATTTATGTACCTCTTTTTCTAGTTAATGTCTTCTGCACTGGCCATGGTTTGAGGTTACTGTTAGGGTTTAATAAGAAATTCAACAGCAATGTATAACATGGTATGAGCCAAATCGTTGTCCAGAAATTGCCCTTTAGATGAACAAGACATTTTAGTGAGAATAAATATACTCTCACTATATTTAGTAGTGAATTACCCACTGTGATTGCTGACATGGTAAATGCTAATACCTAGACCCAAGGTTCACATCACCGGGGCTGTTACCACCCTTACTTACATTACTAAGTACTAATTTGTTCTGACAATGTGACATTCATCACAAACTCCTTTAAATAATTCTACAGTCTTAGGTTGTTTTAATCTAAATACATGTGCTCAGAATATTCACACACATAACACACACACACAGCCTAACTTTGACTGAAACTATTCTTCTCTAAGATGGAAATTTCATTTTGCACCTGAGTTAATGGAACAGCCACGTGGACCAAATGTTTTTCCTCTACACAGAAGTGTAGCAGGTAATAAAGCTGTCTTTGTAGCAAAATGAAAATTCACTATGTAAAAAAGCACTAATTTGGCGACTATGTTAAACACACATTTATATAAAATAGTTCCGGCCCTGGAGGAGCTTATAACTAGTGAGGAGGGATAAAGCTTACAAAATTTGGAAAACCGCCAGCCATAGTCAGCAGAAAGTGCCAGGCGAGTGGTGTCGTAGAGAATAAAGGCTCTCACATTTCAGAGGAGGGAAGCATTGTCTTAGATTGGTGGCCTGGGAAGCATCTGTATCAATGAAAAAATCACACATTTAAACTTGGAGAAGGAAAGGGCGAGGTATATAAGAATAATGGAAAAGACAGGCCAAGCAGGAGGCAGGGGGATGAGAATAGAGAATGCAATAGATGAAAGCAGGGATATAAACATGGGGGGAAACTGTTTAAGTGAGTGGTAAACAAATGTTTATAAAGATACTATAGATACCAAGCACTGTCTTATTTACTGGGGGTATGAAAGTGATGAGGTCTTTGACATCTGTGGGGCTAAAAATACGCAACCTTTCTCCCACCTTCTAAATTCTTCTAGCTGGGTTAATAATCGAATTAACACTAAACAGGAGAAAATGTCCAAAGTTTATTTTACGAATGCGTAGTTGGTAAGTGGGGAGCTGTGTGCATAATGAGACCCAAAGAAGTATTGGGCAGGTGAGGTGTATATTATGGAGCTAAAGAGAAAGGGGGATTGTGGTTTGGTACTTCAAAGGGCAGGAAGACAGTTCACCCGGAGATAGAAAAGCAAATGCTTGGTACATGAATGTTTCCTGGGCCATTTTTTAACAATGTAGCACAGAGAGGACTTTGAACAAATGGGTCTTGCTAGGTTCTCTCACACACTAGTTTATAATAAACCATAGTTATCTGTGATATTAGCTCCCTTCCTGGAGCAGGTCCTCTAACTAAATTCCTTTTAGCAGTTAAGGGGGAGGGGTCAAAGGTCTTTCCTGAGTCTTTTGTTCTTTAATAACCAGTTTAAAATCAAACTCCCAAAAGGCACATTGGTGGGGGTGAAGGGTACTCTGCTTCCCTTCACATCCAAAGACCCTTAATAATAAAAGCCAACCCCTGGGCAGCATGACCTAATGGCCCCAGGTTCCATCCTGGCCCTGGCTCTGTATAAACCATCGCTGTTGTTGCAACCCATCGTGTTTCACAAAACAATAATACACACCCACATACATCATACATCATAGGGACCAAATAAATCCAGTATCAATTTATTGAGGGCTTCCTATATCCCAGGCACCAAGCTACTTTAGCTAAGAACCGAGAATATGGCTGGTGATTAGATCAAGGAAGCAGAAAGGTGCCTAGGAGCATGGGCTTTGAAAACTTTGGACCTGGGCTCCAGCTCTTTCACTCACTGATTTGCAACCATGGACAATGCAACCTCTTTCAATCTCCTTTTCTGCCGGAAGCTGGTCCATCCTTGCTGCTTGACACAGTCGCTGCAGGAAAGAAACATCTGCACAGCATATGTTTCAATGGACCTGGCATATATAGCATACTGTTCTTAGTATGTTTGCTCCCTTTAGCGCCATGTGTTTTAACCAAGGTCACTTCTCGGAGAAAGGTTGTTTCCCCAGGTGGGGATCTTTCCCTGAGGTTAGGGATGGGATAAAACCCCTTAATTAAGTGCCAGGCGGGTAGTTAAGCTACATAATCTTTACTCCCTGGAATGGAGATAAGAAACGCCCTAACCTTTGTAATAGAATTGACAGGATTAAAATCGGCTGGTATAAATACGAATGTAACAAGACAATAAACATCAGATCCTCATCAGTTCCTAACCAGAGCTCCAACCAGAACTTTGGCTGGAAATCCTGGCTATAGGTCCTGACTAGGCTGCTGATCAACTGAAGGCTGTCTTCGTGTCATTCCTTCTTCGCCGACTCCGTCCACACCTTTGGGGACCCCTGGACCCGCTGGGATTGGACCCCAGCACTTTTCCTCATCTTTATAATAACAATAACACCTACTTTCTAGAGCTTTTCTGAGAAGTCTATCACAAAATTCCTGAAAAGCACATATTAGTGCTAAAAAAATAAATAAATAGATAATAAAGTTAGTTGTTACTAAGAATGCCCCATAAACCTAAACCCATTCTCTACAACTCTTACCCTCTTTTCTTCTTTCCTTTATGGGGTAGGCAGACTGATTTCCAACTTGTTTTGTCATTGGAATGAGTAGGGTTTTGGGAGGTTTATCATTCTAATAAATTGCTATCTGTGATTCAAAAAAAATTTTTTTTAATTTTAACCCAAAAGAATACTGACATAGAAAAATATTTGGCTGTGTGCAGCAAGTGTAGGGCAAGAAAACAAGTACTATCTGTTTTATAAGCTATTTTGTTTCTTTTTAATCAGTGTGTGAGGTGGGGAAAACAAAGACTGCCACACATATCCTCCTGCGAAGGAAAAAGGAACTCTGATCATCTACACCAGGAGTTTATATGCAGCGAATAGGATGAACATGTAAACTGGTGGACACACCCAGAAGCCTAGCTTTCACACGTGGGTGTTCTCCACACTGTAATGTGTAATTAGCTATAAACTAAACAATAATGAGGAGGGGCATTTTTAAGCAAGGGTGCCATCCTTGCACTTTAGATGTTAGATTTGGTGTGTAAAATTTATGTTTCTCAACAATAATCAGAAATAAAAAACTTCAGCAAAATGCATAGCTGCTGATCAAAACTACATACATATTTAAAAGTAAGCATTTTGGGTTTTTTTGCAAAATGGAAATAAACACATTGGAAAAACATTTTATTGCATAGGCAAGTGTCTGGTGTTTAGGAGAATTTTCTGGATGACTGTAATAATTTTGCTTAGAAATCATATAATACTTTGGACAACTAGAAGTACTCCTCTTTCCCCACTTTGTAAATCTGGACTCACAGCCCATACTGATTGTACAGATATTGTTTAAAAAACTGCAGGACACAATTTTCTACTTCTTGAACTAGGATATAAGGAATCATCTGAAGTATTTATGGACCTCAAATAGTATTTGCCAAAAAAATCATATAAGATGTTAAGAGAAAATAAATAAGAAATATATTATTAGTAGTAGTTCTTTTAACAATATGGAGAGCTTCAAAATATAAGAGTCAATATTTTTTCGCCAAAATAACAAGCACCCTACAACACAATGATTCCTCCCCCCGTCCCCCCCCCCCCCCCCCCCCCCCCCCGCCGGTAAATAAGCTTGATTTGTGATAAGTGTGGGACTTAGAGAGTAAATTTAATTCAGTGGTTACCTCATTGTACACTGGCTTTTGGAAACTATACTCCTGGAATGATCTAAGTCTTACAGGCCTCAACACATTCTGTGTTTAACCAGTTATTCTTGGCAGTGAAAAAATGTGGTCTCCATCCTCAGCAGAGAATTTTCTTTCTTGGCCAGAACTTAGAGCTCAGGGTCCAAACCAGAGATAAGTCAATAAAAAATCTCTACACTAGAATTTCCTTGTTAGAAGAAAAAAAAGTGAAAAAAATGAGGTTTGGTATTTTCTTTCTTCTGATAATTCTCTTTTGTCTTTTCTAGGTTATTTTTTGCTTTTCTTGTTTTTTTCTGTTCCCCCAAATTTCTATGTTCAACATCATGTCTAAAGTCTCTCCAATTTCATTATTTTCTGCTTCATCACATTTTTCTTCAAATTCTGCTTTGAATCCTCTCCCTTTCTAGATTCCCAAAGCCCTTTTCGGACCTAAGGGACATGTGCACACGTGTATGCATTTATACACATACATACAAATTCGTAATGAAGATGCCTTCAAACGGCAGAAGTTGGCTTCAGACAACCAGGGACAGGGAAGGTCATGATCACAGTGTCTAACACCAATAATGGATTGGTGAGGACCCAGAGACCCATTCGGTCCAATCAGCCTTAAGTCATCTGAGGGCTAAATGCACGGCCAGAAGCTGGTCCCAGGAATCTTGACTCCAAGGGCCTGTCTGCTCTGCGATGCTACAGAGTCTTTTCAAAAACACCAGAAGAAGCATTCATAGAAGGTTCAAACTTAGTTTTCGGTGTCATACTTCTTCCAACACCAATTCCCATGTAGCATGAACGTCGAAGGATAAATGAGAGTACGCAGTTTGAGGCTCAGAAGAAAAACAAGGGGAAGGAAATGAATAACTCAGAAGGGAGTCAGATTATGTTACCCTGCACTCTCAGCCTCTGGTTCAAGAAGTGAAGTCAGGCAGCTTGGAGGAACCACTTGGTTTAGAATTCCTCTGGATGCCTTTACTCCCCGAGGCCAGTTAAAGGGAAATGATTTGACTGTTCTGCATCTGCTAGTGATTGAAGGCAAATGGGAAGCATTACTGGAGTTCCCGTTCCAGAAATACACAGTGCACGGGGCTGTTGTGAAAGTAAACACTGCAAGTCGCAGCAGACCCGGTCTTATTACTGAACTCAGAGGCACCTCCAACATATGGGGAGCTGATGCTTGCACAGACAGAGGAGTTACCAAAAATGAGCCAGGGAGAAACCACAAGAATAATTTATTACAAAGATGTGTGTGTGTGTGTGTGTGTGTGTGTGTGTGTGTGTGTGTGTGTTAGTTCCTGTGCTATCCTCAATATTTAGTCTGGCATAAAGTAGAGATTGTTATATTTACAATGAAACACTCTTGAGAAATCCCCGATCCTTCGGCCTGCTTTAGTTCTCTAAACATTCTTCCCAGGCAGTTTATAGGATGACATAATAGAAGTCTGCTTAGGCATTTAAAACCAACACGACTGGCACATGGTATTGGAAAGACTCCCATATGGACTTGTAATGGACTGCGATTAAGTAAAAATAAAACTTGTGTTTACCATGTGGTGTGATTCATAACAAAAAGAGATAAAGTGAGGCCAAGCTGTTTGCACTTACCATACTAGATTAAACCATAAATTATTGCAAAATGGACATCTGCCCTGTCCCAGTATGCCTATTTTTGTGATGCTTGCTCTTGACCTTCGTGAACTAGAATGTCAGGTTCCTAAGAGAACACAAGTGTGAAGGCAGCAGTGGCATCTGCTTTGGTCCAGCAGGATTTCTTGGATCCAGAGGTTGAATGGGAATCTTCTTTCTAAGCCAAATGTGTCCTAGGCCAGAAATTTCTCGGGCTCAACTCAAACTTAGGTTTTCTAGAGAAGTTAGAAAGAGCCAGGAGCCAGAGACAAGGAAGGGAGAGAGGGAGGGAGGGAGGGGAGGGGAGAGGAGGGGAGGGTAGGGAAAGGGAGAGGGGATGAAAAGCTCTTTTACAGAAAAATGGCTTTAATTTAAAGATAATGAAGACATAGATTGTACCTTTTACATTTCCCACATGCTAGATAAAAATAGTAGATAAACTTAAAATTTATTTTGGTATCCTCTCATTCACATGATCTTTCCCAAACCACCAAGTACCCAGCATACTCATACTGCCCTCCCAATGTCCAAGGACACACCAACTACAGTTCTTACTCTGGGAGTCTATTGATATTATTATTCCATCTGTGATTAACCCTGTAAAAAGCTTTTTTGCTTGGGAAAAAATTGGCTCATCTTCAAATCTGAACCAAGGAACCTCTGAGAATGGATTTACTTTGCACAACATCATTGCCAGATTATACTTTAGGTTGTTTAACAAATGATGTAAAAATTACCATTTTTAGGAAAAATGCCCAAGAAAATAACAAATATCCATTCCAATAGAGAGTTTTAAAAATTAATAATGTGGATCAACCTTAAAGAGAGTGCAGAACTCAGAGTATTTTGAAGTATTTTCTAGTTTTTTCCTAAATAATTTGAGAAACCACATCAAGTAAGTGAAGAAAGAGTAATAATAGAGGGATTTATTGCATTCACATTCATGTCACATTCAAGAGCCTGTGAAATTATTTTGCACAGGAATCTAAAATGCTAGACTAGTTCTTGGCATGACTCAAAAGTGAGCACTTATTCACACTCGTGGTCGCTTCCAAATATAAAAAAAGCAGCTTTGGAAATGCTTCTGCAAGCAAACTACCTTTGAGGGAAAAAAGTCCTCACTGTAATTCTAGCTGTGGGACTGAGATCAGTTTAGAGATGGCTGAGTCTATTAATAAGAGTATGTTCTTACTTATGAATAGACAGTTTCATTTGGAAAAAAATCGCACATAAGTTTTTGTCTTTTTTAAGAAGAGGTGTAACACAACAATCTTCTCCCTCACAATGCAGGATCTTTAATGTTGGAGCAGTGAAAAGAAGCTCTGTGGCCACGAAGTACATGGTTGATGTGACCAAGTCTTTTTTTACTGGGAGTTTTGTTTCCCCTGGGACCTCCCAACATGGAAGGAAGTCTGCTCTAACTTCAGGCTCAATAAAAGCCAACCAAAGCTTTTAAAAGTGAGGCATGCTAGAAATTTCCAGTACAATATGTTAACTATTAAGTGTTAAAAAAAGAGTTCATTTAACAGTTAATAGTTAATAATAGCTAATTAGTAGTTAATAATGAGGCTGATAGGGCTTTGGTCACAGTGCCTGAGGAAGCTAGGAAAGACAGTTCTCAGGTTCAGATTAGGGGAGATGATACATAGAGGCCAGGGACTTCGGCAAAATATGAAGGGAAGTCCAATGGTCTGGGAAACCAGGAAACATGACAAATGTCAACCATGCTGTGGCTCTGTCAACTTTAATAAATTCTCTTTTCTAATCTTAAAAATCCCAATAACAACAACATGCTACTGCTTAACACTAATATGCTCTTCCTCCCCTGAAGAGGAACAATCAAAATTTTCATCAGCTAATGCGTCCATTCTTCCTCTAGGTCTATCACGCGAACCTGAGAGCTAAGCTGCGATATTAATCATCTCTAATATACCCTACACAAGATAGTAGGGAAAGAAGAGAAGAGAGGTGGGGGTAAAATCACAGCCCTCCAGAAAATAATCTTTGTTTCTGAAATTATTGTGTAATTACTAATATAGCTGTCATTAGTAAGTTACTTCTGAACTATTCATTCTATTCTCCATTTGCCTTCCTTTAGTAGTGTTCCACTCCTATGGGAATGTATGCACAGGGGACCCAGAGCGCCTCATTTGGATATACCAATACAGACATCAAAGGGTACTATTAATTAATATGGCTGAGCTTAACCAAAAACTAAGAAGAGAGAAGACACAGGGGACAAACAATGCAAGAAATCACACAGGTTTATTTACCAGAGAGCTGATGGGTTTCAGTCCTTGGCAGGCCACCTGGAGAAACTCGCTGATGGAGACACACGGAGGTCGTCAAATACGTCGCGGCAGGAGCTCGGTCTCTTGACTCGAAGAGAGGTCTCTAACAGTCTGGGCTCAGAAGCAGAGCTGGAATGGCAGTTTCCAGGGGGAAGGAGAACGTCCTGTCTGTGGAGGGTAGACAAGCGTCTGACTGTTGCTGTGAGAGTCCTTCTTTTATGCCCCATAGGTGGGCTTCTTCAGTGTCTCATATCACTGTGCTCCAGTGGCCTTCTGGGCTTATCAGGATACACACGCAGGAAGTTACAAGTTGTTTGTCAGGAGTTAACACGCAGGGCGTTACAAGTTACACGCAGGGAGTTACAAGTTACTTATCAGGGTCACACACACACACACACACACACACACACACACACACACACACACAAATTAAGTTCCTCTTCTAAGTAAAGTTTAAAATTCACTCTAATAAAAAATGAAATTTGATTATGCTATCTTATACTAACTAAACTTATTACTATAACCAGTAGCATGCCGGCGGATCCAGGGTTCTTTGCCCAGTGTGGTTACTCAAAATTTCACTCATAGAGAATCTGCCGGTATGGATACTATGTAGTCTTCTACAGAAGAGGCAGTCCTTGTCCAAAGGGAATATTCCTCTCTGTTAGCATTGCTTAGCAGCAATCCAGTTTCTCTTGATAACTAGGGAAAATAACCCTAGTAAGCATAGGACGCCTCTTTTTTCTGACTTATTCAGTGGCAGTAGGTACTTATAATGGCCAAGGAGAAGTCTTAGCTTCTAGTTCAATGGAACCATTGTGTCTCCTGGTAGAAACATTCACATAGTGAATTCTAATACCTTTAAATTAATAGAGTCTAAAGGAAAGGTCATGTGGAGCAAAAACTTGGGAAACGCATCATTGACAGTAAGCGTGAAGAAGCCACTTTCACTCTGTCCCCTTGTTGCCCAGACCCATGTTCTTTGGCCAGAGAAGGGTCACAAAATATTAACCACTGGTTTGTTTTATAGCAGATTCTATAGGACAGATGCCAACCTAACCAGGTCCTCCAGTAATTACAGATATGAAGCTTCCATGGACCTATCATCTTTTCATAAGGTCCTATTTTTCATATTGCTGATGAGAAAGCCACTTAATAAGTCTGAAGGGGGTGGAGGTGGGGGTCCTTGGCAGAAGTGTGGTAGACAAGGAAAGGGAATTTAAATACAGATAGTTGTCTATTTCAGAAGGAGGATAAATCAGAACTATTATTATATGTCTGGCTTACTCACATAAGGTATGGGACCGTATCCAGTCTCAGTGTTGGTCACTGTTGCTAGGAAACTGGTTCCCTATAAGTGAAGGTTAGCCTTGGTGAAAGTAAATATCTATTGGTAAGTTCAAAATCTGACTCCTCATACCATGGCCACGTTGTTCTTGACCACTTCGAAGTGTTCAGGTGGGTTGCTTGTCAGGGAAGGAGGCTGACTGATGTCCATAGAGTAGCTCATATTATCCACCTGAGTATTGAAGTCTCTTCCACAACAGAGCTTCATCATGACCATTCACTTGGAAAACACACATTTTAAAACTCTGAGAAAGTCATCCAGATAACTCTTACCCAATCTTCAATGTCACAAAGCATCATCATGCCTTTTGCCCCAAATTTTATTCCTTCCACAATCACACAATTGCTGTGGCTTCTGTATCAGTGAAGATATATGTCTTCAGACATCTCTTTACCAAACAAAGTAGACAATGAGATAAACCATTTGGAATTGTGACCAGGGGGAAGGTGACCCTTTCCAGTATTCTGCAGACTTCAGACCTCCATAGCTACAAATGTCACAATAACCTCCCTTTCTCTGGCTGATGTCAGCATATAGAGCAATATAGAGCAACGTTATCTGTTAACTAGGTTTAAGTGACATCTTCTTCAGGCCATGGAAAGGACCCATGAAGCCACTGATGTTGATTGGAGCAGAAATGACAATATGAGAGAAGTCTGCCCAGTAGGAGTGCTCACATTACATATTTGTGTTTTCAAGGTGAGTCTCTACATATCACCTATAAATAATAATGAAGTGTTTCCAGCCTTCTGACTTTACAGCTTTCTGGGAAGTTCTACATGGACACCTCGTGTTACGTAGTCACCTGTTTTCTGATGATCAGGCTTCCAGTCTATATATGTGTCCAGGGTAAAACCAGGAGCTGTTTCTCAAGAGGAAAAGGAGTTATTAGGTGAAGAGGCATGGCTTTGCTCCAAAATCCTCGGGTCTCCCCTGTAATTCTCCTGTCATGACGTTCCACTGGTTCAGACAGCTCTCGAACCTGCTAACACTCCTACACCATCCAGTCCACTGCTTAGACGAGACAGTGATCTTGTTGCTTGCCTTGCCGCCCTGACCAACAGGAGGCCTTTTTCAAACTCTGTTCATCTATCAAGTATAAGTTGTTCCCAAACATCAAAGAGGTCTACCAAGCATTCTTTTGTTTATTTTGAAGGTGAGAGGTGTAAAACATAATAGCTAACTTTCACGTTAAAGAGGCTGTTTTGACATGTTTCAGATGAATAAAAAAAATCACTGAGGTCTCAGAACTCTGTATTGTAACAGAATTTATTTCTAATCTCTGGCAGTCATGTCATCTTTTACGGTTTCTAGAATACTCACTACTCTCTAGGTGCGATAAACATACCAGTCTATCTGTTGAAGCCTTGGTGCAAGTTGATGAGGGTAAATAGCAATCCATCAGGGAAAAGAAAAAGGCTTCTGAAGTTCTTTGCTTATTGATACAAAGAAAGGGGGGGAGCACTTGCCAGCACAATCGCTGCATAACCGTTAGCAGGGCCTGAGCCGGGTTGCACATATTGCATATTCAATAATAGCTGCGATGGGAGACAGCACCTAATTAAACCCACTGATCATTACCATTGCCCAAGACGGAGCATCCTCTGTACAGGTCCACCAGGGAGTTAAATGAAAACCCTCACTCAGGCATCTTTTGAGCAAATGATTTTCAACACTCAAACCAGGACACTGTTTCCACAATCTAGGTGTACTTTCCAGAAACTTCAGACTGATGGAAATCATGTTCCTCCTCCCCTCATCTGAACCCCTCAGCATCACTTCTCACAAACATTTTCCAAATGTTTGTTCCTATGCAAAAGAGAAATCTCACAATTGTTCTGATGTGTGAGCTATCTTCTCCCAGGGTTAAGGCTGTAATTGGCATTGCAATACAATCCGTTTGGAGCACTGCATGTGATCTGACTCCTGATTCAGGTCTGGAGGTGCTGAGGACTGATGGAGGTGGGCCTGATAAGTGTAGGGTGGGGCAAAAGTAGGTTTACATTGTTTGTGTGGAAGATAATAATTAATAATAATAATACAGTAAACTCCGTGTTTTGCGGACTCACAACTGTACGCCTGCTTTGGCCACACCCTGTATTGGTTTCCTCTTCAAAGGTAATGACCCCAGGTAAGCTTCAGGTACTATCGGGACTGAGCTAAGTAGAGGCAGGGATGGAGGGCCAGGAATTGCTGCTTCTTCTGATAAGGGATCATCCATGGCATATGTGGGCTTGGGATATTTTGGGTTATCCATACTCTGCCATATAATTTCATTCTATTATTTAGGTTATACCATATCTATTCAATCAAAAGTAGCATTTTAGAGAGAAGGAAAAAAGTTAGCTAATTGATCATTTATATTTATATCATCAAGGTGAGGAGTAACAAAGAGACAATGAAATGTTATTTATTAGTGATAGAGAACTCAACTCTAATGAATGGAAATTTACTTCTGTACTAAAGTACATATAGTGGACAAAACCCTCCTTTATTTTTCTGTTTGTATTTATGCAGTAAATTTATAAATATGCAACATATTCACAACATGGAAGCTAAATGCCACCCCCCACATACACACACACACCTTGTATAGAAAATTAGTTAGAAAACTCTAGCTAAAAGGACTGTTTTATACTATGGGAGAATATAGAGTATAAAATTCATTGAAAAATAAAGTTTGAAAATAAAATTCCAAATTAAATAACCATTTTCTAATGACACTAGGTGACTCTAGGGCATGCTTTACTGGGCTATTAATACATGCCTCAAGCAGCTGAAGGCACCCAAGGCGTGCATTAATAGACACTAAAACATACCCTGTCATGCTTTAATGCTAAATTAATTAAGCAATAACATGACCTGGATGAAGGTCTTTCCTGGTCCAGCAATTACTGAATGGAAGAGATAAAGGAATTTTCAGACACTGCTGGACCAACAATTGTTAGTTGGCATAAACAAACAGAAAAATCTTTTCATAAAGTGCAGTTTTGTTTTTTTAATTTGTCCTGAAGGTAGTTTCAAATTAAGTTTAAGAAAAATAAAGTAATACACACTCATGTTTAGGCAATAGTCCTATCATTGTTCAAAGCATTCCTTTTTGAGCTTACAATATAATTGCATGCCTGATGACTTTGGTTTTTTTATATTTTTCATTTGAAATTATTAGGCTGATTAGAGAATCATAAAAGTAGTCACTTTAAAGGAAAAAAAAAAGCAGATTTAAAATATACGTGTACTTATCATAGGAAGTCAGTTTACAGTTAACTGAGTTTTCTCACCGAACTTACAAGTTCCCTGTATTAACTCTTGGTTTTATCTGAATTCCTTTAATGCTGAATTTTCCTAAATTTAATTTCATAATTACTGCTAGGAGAAAAAGCTCTTAGAATTTTTCAATGGTAATTGCTTTATAAGGAAAGTTACCACTCTTCATATAAAAATAAGATAGGAAAATTACGTATACATTTAGCCTGTGGTACAGATTATATAATTCAGCTTCTCTACTAATTTTGAACTAGGACTTTTGGTGGATCTAAGAGCATAAAAAAATATTCAGTATGTAGAAGATTTAAGTAAGCATTTGTTGTGTGAATGAATAAATGAAGCATTGCTTCCTATACACCATGCACTATGTTAAGCAACCAACGCAAAACATGTAGTTCTTGCTCTCCAGTTGCTAACAACCTTTCAAGGGAAAAAAATTATGCTTTTGTGACTGGCTTTGATATATATATATTTCTAATTTTAAAATTCATTTTGAAGACTTTTTGGAAAGGTTTCACTGTGGCCATTTTGAAAGTGTATATGTTTTCACTAGGTTGAATGGGGATCTCTGTTTCAGATAGAAAAAAAATCTCAAAGGAACAAATGAACAAAAGTGAATGGTCAAGGCAATGTCAGGGCTAGAGAGTCGGTGAGGTGCCAGAGAATGCAGGAGAGGAGGCAGACCAGAAGCTTGGACTCAGATGGCAGAGGGCCTTGAATACCTGCCAAGAGATTTTTAAAAGAAGAGAGGAGTCCACTTGTGTTCAATGTTGCCTAGGGTTCAATTAAGAAAATCTAAAAAGCAGCCATGTTATCTATTTAGGGTTTCTTGATGATTATTACAAAAATGTATTTAATAAACTGGAAGGCATAAAAGCCAAATCTGAATGAATCAAAGAGTAAATGGATTGGCAAAGATAATTTTCACAAAGAAAAAGGACGGAGTACCATTGCCTCATAATTAAAATCATAACGCCACACCAGGAAAATCAGTCTAGTCTGGAGAACTGAGATAGAAATTGATTAAAAGCCAAGAAATAGACAACATATGTCATATAGCAAAAGGTGATATATGAAGGAAGTGACATCACAAATCACTTTGGAAAGAATAGACAATTTAGTAAGTGATGTTAGAATAATACGAAGTCACAGTCATATCTCACTCTGCAAACACATACACACATACAAACAAATCTCAGAGGAGTTAAAAGCCTAATGTTAACAAATAACACTTTTAGAGTAAAATACATTTATTATTTCAGTAAAGAAACCATTTCTTAAACAAGACATATAAAGTACAAACCCACAGAAAAGATTATTTGACATTTAAAATTTAAAAATTCATGACAGCTGTAGCCAGTTTGCTCAGTGGATAGAGCATTGGCCTGAGAACCAAAGGGTCCCAGGTTTAATTCTGGTCAAGGGCACATACCTTGGTTGAGGCTCCTTTCTCACCCAGGCCTAGTCAGGGCTCGTGCAGGAGGCAACCAATCGATGTGTTTCTCTCACATTGATGTTTCCCTCTGTCTTTCCCTCTCTTTTCCACTCTCCCTAAAAATCAATGGAAAAAATATCCTCAGGAGAGGATTAACAAAAACAAACAAAAAATAATTCATGACAAAAGACACTATGAACTAAGGTCAAAGACAAGTCATAGACTAGAAAAAGTTATTTGCAATCTAATTGACTTAGAGCTAGTATTTAAAATATCTAAACAAATCCTACAAGTCAATATAAAGAATCTAACACATCTAGCAGGAATTAATAAAATAGTAATTTATAGAAGAAACCTGAAAATGCCAGTAATCATATGAAGAGTTGTTCATCCTCCCTGATTCTCAGTACAAATTAAAACAAGGAAACACCATTTAATATTGATGCAACTGGCAAAATCAAATGTGTCTGATGTGACACATTTTCTAAGAGAAATTTGACAATACCTATTGAATCAAAGTGGTCCAAACCATAGTATACAGAAATCCCACTTCTACATGTATTCCATATGGAAAATGCAACAAATACACAGTGAATCATGTGTAAGGAGAAACATTCTAGCACGTATTCTAAGAAAAAAATTAGAAAGAACACAATTGTTTATTAATGAAGGAATGAGTGAATAAACTGCTGACTCATCCAGGGGGTATACCTTAAAATAATTAAAACATATCAATCTGGACAAACCCAAATATAACACTGAAGGAACAGAGTAATTCATCAGACTGTGTACAGAGAGAATCATAGTATTTAAGAAAAGATCTAATTATAAACAGGTATCTGTTTACAAAAAGTTTAAAATGATGTCAGGAAGAAAGGGTTAGTGGGGTGGGGGAGGGGAATCCAAGATCATGTGTTACCTGGAAGCCAAAAGAAAGAATGTCATGTGACAGACTCAGTCAAATGTTACTATTGGTCAGGTATGGTGAGGAGTGAATTCACCTACTTGAGGTCAAAGAATGACCTTGACAAGAGCATTTCTTTTCAACCAATGTGATAAAAGCCAGATTGGACTGAATTTAAGAAATAAATGGAGAAGAAGAATTGGATAGTGTCAGCATAGAAACTGTTGCAATGAGTTTTTTTAATGTTTAAATTTTTGTAAACAGAAGCAAAGATATGGAATAAAAGGTAAAGTGTTGGGGGCGGGTGGGGGGGAAGGCATGGCGTCCACCCTCAATTGACCTCTCCTTGTTCCAGTTGGGTCAAGAAAATAAGATTTTAAATATGAGAGAAATAATAGCTTTTATATATGTTGATAGAAATGATGGGAGGAGAGAGGGAAGGAGGGAAGAAGAGAGGGAGAGAAAGAAAGAGGAGAAGAAAACAGAGGAGGAGAGAGAAGTAGAGGTGGAGCAGGGAGGGGAAGGGAAAGGAGGAGAGAGGAGAAAAGGGAATTTGAACCCAGTAGAGTGTTTGGCATTGATAAGACCAAGGCTATTCATAGCACATAGTATAAGGAAAGAAAGAATACACAGGTGCAGATTCTGGTAGGAAAGTGGTAAATGAGCAGATGGAATTTATGGAAGTTTATTCAATTGCTTTTATTTTCTTAATGGTACAGGAAATGAGATTCTCAACTGTAGAAAGAATACAATAGGAATTGTTAGAGATTTGAAGTGAAAGGAAATTATAAGAATTATTTGTCTAAAAGAGTAAATATACTATGGAAATATAATAAGATTGCTGGGCATTATTAAGGGTCAACTTTTGAGTTAATGATCATGAATTTAAAGTAAAACCAGGCAACAGTTAGTAGTATTCTCCAGGCATGCTCAGGTGTACAGGTGCTGTTTATTTAGGGTTGGTGTTTGTTAAGAGATCATGATAAAACAATAGACAGGAGATACAATTGTGGATGCTTGCAAGGAAATCATTAAAATGACTGTAAAATTTAAGTTAACTAAGTAGGAAAGAGAAAATGAGACAGGCATGAGACATTGAAAGATGGTAGGATAATGGGTTGTTGAGACTGGTGAGGTAGAAGGATTGTTAAGAATTGGACTACAAAGAGAAAGAATGGGAACTGGAAAGATTGGAGGTACTCATCTTGGAGTGGATACCTGAAATTGAGATTGTGAAGAGGTACCAGTTATTAGCCATAGCATGGCTAAGATACAGACTTGAGAATCATAAGCATGTACATTGAATATTAAACTATGACAATAAGGTACCAAGAATAGCACAGGGAAAGAGAAGTGTAGAAAGATGTTTGTTTCCTTTGATATTTCCCAACCTAAGCTTCTCTATTCATCCCAACACTCTTTCTAACCTCTCTTGGTTCATATTTTCCCCTCTCTTTAACGGAGTTAGCAAAATAGAAGCAATGAATATGACATGATACCAAGGAGAAGGGAGAGATACAACAGTTAAAGAATGAAAGACAATACTTTTTCCTGCCCGATCCTTCACTTTTAACCCCACAATGCTAGAAGACTATGATGCATTTAAAAAAGCATCTCTAACTTTATATGTATTAGAAAGAGTTAGTAAAATTGGGCCTGCTACATAAAATTTCTCTTTACAGGAGTCTTTTTCAAGCACACGTCTATTAACATGGCCATAAAAATAAAACTTCGGAATTTGTGTATTGGGAAGAGACATTGCTGCACCTTTGAAAAAACAATATTTGATTTGGGGACCTCCAGGCAACTTTTATTGAAACTACACAGCAGTAACATTTCATTATGGCTGAATAATCTCATTCTTTTCCACACAGAGACTGAGTAGCCTGAACCTTCTGTTAAAAAAAAAAAAAAGAAGAAAAGATTGTAGCCCTGCCTGATATAACCAGTATATTGGTGTCCAAGCTTTAACCTTCCAATTTAAACTTCAGTTACAACTCCACTTTTTATAAGCACAGAAATGTTGGGTGCTGGGTTTTTGTTCACCTCTCTAACATGCTTATTGAAGAGGCACTTGGATACATTTTGTTCAAAGTCGATGGGCCTTCCATCAGTGAGAGATTTCAACAGTGTCTACAGAATGAACATGTGGTCTAATCTAGTTGCTGCGACCCACAGCTGTAGCAACCAGCTGCCTCTGCTCAAGCTTCAGCCGCTGTCCAGCTCCACCTCCACTGTGCAACAGGACCTTAGTCACAGGATGCCTGCATAACAACAGGTTTCACAAAGTCATTTTATAGAGAGAAATTGGTTAGTATCAACAGTTGCTAAAATTACAAAGTTTTAAGTATTACAAAACCAAGAGACAATGCTGATGGTTTACACAGATGGAATGCAGATGAAGTTTGCAAAAGTAACCTTGCCTTGCAGTTCAACAAAATACCATTTTTAACACATAAATTGTGGACTAGCAAATGGAATCACTACTGATCCAGTTAATAAAAATTAGGAATATACAAAATGCTGATATTCACATAGACGCCATTGGTTGGGATCTCAAAATTTCACAAAGTAGATGAGATTTGTCACCTAAAGAAACTTCCAAGAATAATACTAACTAAGGCAAGATCTGGAGCTACGTTGGAAGGTAAGATTTAATCCATATTAGAAAATATGATTATGGAATCACTTAATGTTAAACAGAATATATTTATAGCATATAAAAATTCATAAATTATCTTAACAAAAAATGTTCTGACGACTAATGGGTAACCCCCTCCAAAAAAAAAACAACACAAAAAACACTGGCCTTGACTAGGTGGCTCAGTTGGTTGGAACATCATCCCATATACCAAAAGGCTTCGGATTTGATTCCCAGTCAGAGCACTCACCTAGGCTGTGGGTTCATCCTCAGTCAGAGCATGTATGGGAAGCACCTGATGGGTGTCTCTCTCTCTCTCTCTCTCTCTCTCAATGTTTCTCTCTCACATCGATGTTACTCTCTCTTTCTCTCTCTAAAAATCAGTAAACATACCCTGGGATGAGGGTAAAAACAAACAAACTAGGTTGTACAAATTTTACCATACTCAAAGAAGAGAGTGCTCTGATTCTATGCCAGTCTTGGTTTTTAGGTAAAATATTCCAGAAATGAACGTACAATTTCTCACTAAAAAATTAACACCTGACCTGACCAAACTAAATATAAATAACCTGTTGAGTACAGACCAAAGCCATTTGTTTGCATTTTGGCAGATAGTAAATTCTTCAGTAGCAAGAGATAGGTAAGCTCCCCCAGCGCCTTGATGCCAGGTGAAGGAATGCAAGGAAAGCAAGTCTTAGGCTAAATTTGGTGTTCGTGCAAATACTTACTATTAAAAAGACAGCGGAACGATCATGTGGAAGCTCCATAGGCTCAATGATGTTTTCAGATTCTCTGATAGCAACTCTCAGGAGAGACTCACTGGAAGCAGACTTGTCATGTTTGTCATCAATAGGGTGTACCAGTGTGTTCTGCAGGTTAGCCAGATGGCCGCATCTCTTTGGGTTACATTATGGCGGAAGGCAGGAGAGTTAACACAGCACTGCAGCAAATCTATAATGGCACACTGTTGCCCCGTCCATGTGAATACAAAATGTGACCCTCCTTTCTGATTGGAGTAGATAAAAGCATTCACCAAGTTAATTTCTTCAGACTTCGGACCTGAGGCCATGTCAAATGGCTCTAGAAAAATAACCATATGGAACAGCAGCTGCAGTTAAGGGCACTACATGGTTTAGTTTTCAGTAGCCTACTTTTGCCTTTTGGGATTCAAGGGGTTTCTGCAGGGTCGAAACTAGTGAATTAAATAGGTACAAGATGGGGACCTCTACCCTATATCCATTAGATCTACTATCCAATAAGGTACCTACTAGGTACATACAGCTATTTATATTGAAATTTAAATAAGTCAACATTAAACAAAATTACACATTCATTTCCTCAGTCACACTAGCCATATTTCAAGTGCTCAATAACCATTTCCATCATTACAGAAAGTTCTGACAGCAATGCATTAGATCCTTAAAAGGGTAGTACTATTTTCATCCACTCTTCCACTCTGGAATGCTCATTTTTTGATGTACTAATTTGATAGGGGCTTCTCCATATGAAAACTCATATATCTCAGGTAAGCGACTCAATCTGAGGGTTAAGCCAGCTGTTACATATGCTCATCTCAATTCAAGGACCAGGAAAATGACCACAGAATGGGTCAACTGACCCAGTGGACCCACTGTTGGGCAGATGTTAGTCCAGACTCCTTTTATTATTGACCCCTAAATGCCTCCACTGTAATAGCTTCTTAGTATCTTAATGCCAACCTGGAGACTAAGCCCAATATTCCTAGAAATGTCTGGGAAATTTTTCTTTCCTCATTGCACAGTCACCTGAGTAAATCAGGAAAAAATTGAAGGTATCACCACAATATATACTTGCTGTAGTGTTAGAGCATCCTTTCTCAGGCCCCCTGTCTGAAAACTGGCTTGATGCAGAGGCTGGACAATAGGTCATAATTCTTTATTGGGTTAAGAGCTCTCAGTGTCTGGGCCATCCATCTTTGTTTTCCTCTGTTGGTTCAAGCTGGGTGGTACCCAGGTTGACTT
The DNA here is from genome assembly GCF_028538775.1 of Myotis yumanensis. Classification (NCBI taxonomy): domain Eukaryota; kingdom Metazoa; phylum Chordata; class Mammalia; order Chiroptera; family Vespertilionidae; genus Myotis; species Myotis yumanensis. The sequence goes on from NW_027223755.1 coordinate 75,290,708, forward strand.
AACATATATTTTGCCCTTAGGGATGCTTTATTGCATCTCCATTATTCTCTACAAGTCAAGTCGCTTGTCTGTCACTTCAACATTGCAATTGATTATGATTATTGTATCTATGTGCCTTTCTGCATGTAAGCATTGTCATGTGGCCTTTATTGTTCCAGGGTCTTACCTGTTATGTAACATCTTTTCCATCATCAACCCTGGCCACCAGAAGAGAGCGTTTTACTGATTTTTTTGCTCCTCTCACAAGTGCATTCCTATGGCCATTCCATGGGATGTAATCACCTGGTGGGTGATTTACATACCACACCTACTCTAGGATGCCCCCCTGCTTGATTCTGTCAATTCCTTTGTCCACCATCTGTCAAGACAATTCGAGCATTTCAATAGCACTTAGTGTGGGCCATCATTTCTCCATGCTTTTAGGAACCATCCTAGTCATGAGTTCACCCATCTCCTAAGGTCTTTCCCAGGCTATTAAATCATGTGTATCTCAAGTGAGTGCTCCCAAATGAACTCTCCCCTGTGCAATCTTACTATCTGCTCTCCTTAACCAAACCTCCCAGAATTTAGTCCTTTCCAAGCCATGCTGGATAACTCTTATATCTCCTTGTGGGTATTGTCCCTTATATCCTTATTGAACTTATGATACCCTCACTGGATCATGCAGTGATTTAATCCAAGTTATAAACCTATTGGCCAAGAGAAAGTTGGGGGACAAATCCAGAGGTTAGTGTTATCCTCAAGTAAGGGGGAGAGTCCTAGTAATTGCTCTTCCCCAAAGAGAACTGCTTTGTCCAAAGGAATGCCCTCCTCCCGCATTTGATGACTGGTTAAGTGAGCTCAGTGCCTGACCTCTCTGTGGATTCTCTAGTCTCAGCTGCAATTGTCCTGCAGATTAACTTCTCTCTCTCAATCTTGGCTCCTTTATTCTCTCAAAGACACTGTTCCCCAGAGCACTCTGCAGTAATCTTCCCGCATGCCTGTTTTGTCTCAGAGTCTGTTTCCCAGGCAAACATGAACTAGGGAAATGTGTAAATTTTACTTGTACTCTCATTCCCCACTGTGGACCCCTTTCACATAACCCCAGCAAAATTACAGGTAAAAACACTGAGATTCATTTGCAAGCAATAATGCCAGAGGCCAAATAGGAAAATAAATTAATGCATGTGTCAAACACTGAACATGAGATGAAGAGTTATAGGATCTTTCAAAGGAGAGTAACAATAGGATGGTTCGCTTATTTGCAGAAGATAAAGGAGGGAGGTGTGGGTGGACAGTGCAGGAGCTGAAGAGAAGGTGGAAAGATTTGGCATCAAAAAGGTTTATATGGAAGAGCAATAGTTAAAGTTGTGAGGATGCAATGGGAAGCCTGACTGGAGTAGCACCCTATTAGAGGTCACTCAGGTGGCAACATGCTAAGAGACTGTCAGTCAGGAAAACTTAGAGGTGTTTCACCACAGTATATTTCGTCCAGATGAGAACTGATGGAACACCTGGTGCTTTGTACTCTTGGCTGAGCCACATCACACCTCATTAATGGTGGATATATTCCCTTTCTTCCCTCAGCAAAACATTAAAAACTCGAGATGAAAGCCTATCATTCTCAAACATATTTGGCTCAAAGAAAAAGATGTTTCCAGGGACCGTAAAAGATCTTTCTTTAATGAAACTTTAATTAAACTTTGCTTTAATTTGGATCACAATGAAGAAAACAAGGGACTTTTCATCTTGCCTCGAGTAGAAAGTGTCAGTATCTCCCCTGAATAAAACGCTGGCATTTAAATATCTTGCAGTCCATTAAAACTTGCAGCCCTGCTGGTAACTAACTAAAACAACAAAATCAATTGTTTGCAATTTCACCTACAAGTAGATATATGTTTGGGATGGATACATGTGCCAGAATGTACTTTTACATGCCCTCTAATGTGCTAATAAGAGCAATGGTAATTAGAGCAAACAAAGGCGGGGAAAGATAATTTGGAGGAAGCTGCAGCTCCATGCTTTAGGGTTAATGAAACCACAGTGGACAGCATTAAGACCAGTGGTTCTCAACCTGTGGGTCGTGACCCCTTTGGCGGTCGAACAACCCTTTCACAGGGTTCACCTAAGACCATCCTGCGTATCAGATATTTACATTACAATTCATAACAGTAGCAACATTACAGTTATGAAGTAGCAACGAAAATAATTTTATGGTTGGGTGACAACATGAGGAACTGTATTTAAAGGGCCAGAAGGTTGAGAACCACTGATTTAGACCCTCTCAAAAGAAAAATGGCGAAATACAACTGGCATGAAACAATACTATTCAGAACAATTATTAGGTGTTCAATATTTTAAGTTATATATTAAGAACACATATTTGAAAACTGTCAACCTTGGAAAAGACCCAAGCCCAGCATTTGAAAGTGTCATGTTTAGAATCTGATCTGTTGCCTAGAGAATGTTCTTGCTGTCAATACTAGTGTCTGTTACCTCCCCACTGAGAAGTAGTCTATGTCTCAGGTTTGCCCTTGACCACAGGCACTTGCCAAGAAGAGGTAAAAAATGTGTCCTCATTTGTACAGAATAGGAGAAAAAATTTACCGTTTTTTAAAAAAGAACTTAAATGCCTCCTATGTACTGAACATTATGCCAGGGTGTGAGTTATAGAATGGAACAAGAGAGATGCAGCCTGGCCTTGAGCATTGAAAGGTGTAGTTAATGAGTATATGTTTCCCAAACACACTTTTCCTAATCATTTTGTCCAAGCAGGACAAAAATTGAAAAAGGTAATTAGAGCAAACAAAGATTGCTTTCAAATCTAGGGAGGGGTCTGCAAATGATGGCAATTCGGACCAAGCCAGCCAGCCCCTTAGTTTTGTAAATAAAGTTTTATTGGAATGCAGTCATGCTTTGGCTGCTTTTATGCTCCAAAGGCAGAGCTGATTGGTTGTGACAGAGACAGCATGACTCACAAAGCCTCACGTGTTTACTGTCTGGCCTTTTATAAAACAAGGTTGCAAATGCTTGATCGAGGGGAATATAAACACCTTAGGAAGCAGATCCTCTCTGTCTGTCCAGTACCCAGTACCAGCAGCAAAGCAACATAGCAGCCAGAGCAGTCACTAAAAGACCTAGGTGTATATTGCTCATAATTTAGCTTAAACCTATGTACACTTCTGCTGCAGAATAATTCCTTTAAATGCATGGTTCCTTTTAGTTTGGTTGTTACATATATATGCTCAATGTATAATTATAACCTGCAGTGAGATTAGTGCACAATCATCATACTGTCACCATGTTATTAATTCTCCAACATTCTATTAACTCCCTAACGGCAATCACAGTAGTTCTCACTTATGCCCTAAGCAATTTGTTGAGCTTCAATGCAATGAGCTTCTCCTGCATGGGGGAAACATAAGTTTCTAATAGAAGAGCACAGGTAAGATAAGGCGAGAATGCTTTCCCTCTCCACAGAATTCAGGAGCTATTCGGTGTAGTCTAGCCTGTGTTCCCAGAGCATCTCAACGACAGTCTTCACTCGGAATGCTTTCTACTAGTATCCTTTCCCTAGTTAAAAGGAAGGATCAAGAGATTCCTGGCCAACCGACCTATAGCTGCTGGGTATGGAAAGGAGGGGGTGCTGAAACATCCGATACGTAGTCAAGAATGAGTATTTCAGTTCTCATGGGAGATGCGACTCAAGATGCCTAGAACTTACAAAGGGATGAGAGGGGATCTCAGAAGACAAAGGATCAAGTCACAATGGCAACTTAATGTATCGGTTTGTACTGCTCTTCAATGGGATAGTATTTGGTGGTATTAGTCAGGAGGATGCAGAACGTGTGCACCTCGGACGTGAGTAGTGGGGATTACAGCACAAAAATGATGACTGAACGAGATGAGTTACATCTTAAGGATGTCCAGGTTTCAGAGGGTGACTAGGAGCGTTCCCTCCCATGGGGACCATGATACACTCCCTTTATTTTTCTCCTCTGAACTAAGAGGCCACCATGAAGGGATGGGGGATTAGAATGCTGCTGAACAGGAGCCCTGAAAGCTTTTGAAAATTCTGAACTGACTGAGTTCAAAGTGCATGTTTACATGAGTCTGAGTTTAAGCTTACCCTGAATTGACAGAATTCTGTTTCCCACCATCAGCTGAAATGACCTGAAGAGCTAAATTAAATTAACTTAGAGAAATTTTCAAAGGTGCATTTTTACACATATGCTTGTGATTGAGAAATCCATGTCAACCCAGAGATGATATTCCTAAAGTTCTCCCTCTAGTTTTCACACGTTGAGTTGCTCAACACATGTTGGGTTTAAAGGAGGTTACATGTGAGACTAGATCTTGCAATGCTGTGGTGAGGCTGTGTTGGCTGAGGCACGTGAGTCATAGTCACAGTCCTGTCCCTCCTCACTGGGTAGGGTCCCGGGCTGCTATACTTCAGGGGGCAGGCTCTTCACTGCCCACAGGCAGTAGGCATCTTCAAAGGTGCCTCAGCCTTATCTTTGTTAAGCTTTCCAGACCCTAAAGTCCATGACTAGAAAGAGAACCCAAAGTAACTTGTTAAAGGTATGCAATGTAATTATTTTAGACAAGGCAAATGTCAAGATGTCTTTTCTCCCATTCAATAGTTTTGTGCCTGCCACTAGAGTACCATTCATTAAACTTTAACTGTCTGTCTTCTGCCTATTCCCCACCCCCATGGAATACGAACTCCTTGAAGATAGACATAGGTTCTTTCATTGCTGTCGCCCCAGGACTAAAGCCAGCCCCTGGAACCATGCACAAAAATAAGCAAGTTACCCCTTCATGACCCTGCACAAACTCCCCTAGAAAAATCTACTACTTTAATCAGCACAGAGACAGAAAAATACTGTCTTCCAATAGAGGGGAAAAAAATCATCAAATTCATACCTCTACTTCCATGTATGAGCAAGAAAAGATGGTTTGACTAAGAAAGGATATAGTAGATGTTGCTATAGAATGAGCAGATGTTGTCATGTCAAAGAATATGAGGCAAACCCTCAGAATGTGCTATTGCTCCCAAACCTGTTAAGCAGCTAGTATCTTGGAGATGTACAACTGATGGACCCTCTTAAGTTGCAGGACCTCAGGCATCTGCAGCCCTTGGGCTGGTGTCTACTGGCTAACCGTGGCCTTTCCTGTTCAGTGTGCCGTACAAATGCTATATTCTTTGTGAAAAAGAACAGAAAGCATAGAGAGAGAGATGAGCTAGTTCCCGGAACCTTTGAATGTGCTGCATAGCTTTTTGTAGGCTTCTGTGGCATTTGAAAGACTGAGCTCCTAGTTCATGATAATAGTAGGATTACAGACTCCAGCCTGGGTAGAGGCGATGGCCCCACAGAACACACTTTCTCTCTGCTTCTCTTTCTCTGCACAAAAAACAATTTTCCTCTGTCAGAATGTGGCTCCAATGAAGAGAGTTCTTGTCACAGTGATTCCTGATTCAGTCACGGCATGTGAACTTGGTTCATAAATAGTGTCCCGTCAGTCTTCATATAACCCCATGGGCCATAACCCAAGGGCTCTGATAAAAAATATTCTGCACAGGAAATGATGAATTCAACAGGCTTGGGTTCAAACCCTGCACATTCACAAGAGTGACCTGTTTTCAGGACTGGCCCTTGGTCAGCTTCTGGAAGATGAGCTCGGAGCCTTGGAATAGGATGCCTTATAATGCTATTGTTGTAAGACTGAGACTTGGGTCGAGATCAGTGATTTTCAACCTTCTTCATCTCGTGGCACACATAGACTACTAAAATCTCGTGGCACACCAACAAATATATTTTTTGCTGATCTGACAAAAAAAAGAGTATAATTTTGATTTATTTACACCAGATGGCTATTGTTGTGTTGGCTATTGTCATTTTTTTATCTGACAATCTAAGGCAGCGGTTCTCAACCTGTGGGTCGCGACCCCTTTGGGGGTCGAACGACCTTTTCACAGGGGTCGCCTAAGACCATCGGAAAACACATATATAATTACATATTGTTTTTGTGATTAATCACTATGCTTTCATTATGTTCAATTTGTAACAATGCAAATACATCCTGCATATCAGATATTTACATTGTGATTCATAACAGTAGCAAAATTACAGTTATGAAGTAGCAACGAAAATAATTTTACGGTTGGGGGTCACCACAACATGAGGAACTGTAATAAAGGGTAGTGGCATTAGGAAGGTTGAGAACCACTGATCTAAGGGAAAAGAGGTCAGTGCCTCTGACTAAATAGTCAAGTATTGCGTGTTTAAAAATTTTGTAGCACATCGGTTGATGTACTACTTTGATAGCTTATGCTAATGATGGGATTCAGGGCACATGCTTTTTTCTTTCCTGCAAGGGCCTGAAGTCTGAGCAGCTGAGGACAGTCATATGGGCCCTGTAAGCCTGGTTGATTGAACTCCAGTAAACATTCTGAGCACCAATGTGAACATTTCAGGTGAGCATCCTTGGTTGACAACACTTTGTTTTGCTAATTGTAACATAGATTTAACATCTAACTTGACATAATTTGAATTCTCTCCATGTGTTTTCTCTAAATATCTTTTTCATTTCCTTCAGCTTCAGATTTATAAATCTAATTTCCTAGATTTTTATTCCCCATTCCCCCTTGGTTTTATAGTTAAAATCTTCCCTCCAAAGCCACCTAGTCGGACTGAGAGGTCTTGTCCTCCTTTGGTTCTGCCCAGTCCCTCTTCATTGACCTTCCTTTCCCCGGGCCTCTCACCTGCCCGGGCATTGTGTGTGAGCCTGGGCCTCCTGACTAACCGCCTCTGACCTGTTAATGTGATCAGTCATCCCTGCAGCAAGTTCTGTTGTCAAACCAGTACTTATAATATGTTCTTCTCTCTATTTCCACCCCCTATAAAGTTCACTTCTTGTCAACCCGGGCACAGTTTTTGTTGTCAAGGTATCAGCTTTTCTATCATAAAGTGACAAACAAAAACCAACCATAACTTTCTAAAAACCCAAATATATTTCAGAACAAAATTTCTGTTTTTCTCCCCAAGACCATGGTGGCTACCTTATACTCAAAAGAAAAATGCCTTTTCCACCCAATGTTGCAATATATTTGGATCTAAAAACAATGTTATATTCACCAAGACACTTTTGTTTGGAAGAATCAAATATCTTACTGAGTAACTATATTCGTTTTCTACTGCTGCCATGAACCAGTTACCACAAACTGAGCAGCTTAAAGCAACATGTTTGTTATCTCACATTTCTAGAGGTCAGAAGGCTACATTGTCTTGACTAGTGTCAGCCAGCCCAGCTCTAGTGAGAAGGCAGCGGAGGAGAATCACTCAAGGCTGAGTCAGACTGTGGACAGAATATTCCTTGTGCTTGTAGGACTGAGGTCCTTGTTTTTTTGTTAGTCTTCAGCTAGAGACCACCCTTAACACCTAGCGGCCACACTGGTTCTTCATGTGGGCCCCTACATCTAGCGATTGAACCCTTCTCTTGGAATCTCTCCGACTTCCTCCTTCTGCTGCATGAGTCTTCCGACTCTAACCAGAAAAGGTTCTCAGCATGTAAGGGCTCATGTGATCAGATGAGGTTCATACATACAATCCAATAATCTTCCTTTTTAAAAAAATCTGTACTTTTTTAAAAATTTAAATTCTTTATGTTTAACAAGTATTATATAAGTCTCCTTTTTCCTCCATTGACCTCTCCCCAGCTGCCCCCCAACCCCCAGCACATGCCCTCACCCTCCCCACCACCCCACCGCAGCCTGTGTCCATTGGTTATGCTCATATGCATGCATACAAGTCATTTGGTTGATCTCTTACCCCCTCACCCCCCGCCTTCCCTCATAGGTTGGACAGTCTATTCCATGCTTCTATGACTCTGGTTCTACTTTTGTTCATCAGTTTATGTTGTTCATTATATTCCACAAATGAGTGAGATCATGTGATATTTATCTTTCTTGGAAAGATCTGTACTCTTAATTATATCTGCAAAGTCTCTTTTGCCCCATAACGTAATGTATTCCCTAATCTGGGAGTAAAGGTGTGGGCGTCTTTGAGGGGCCATTAGTTTGTCTACCATGATAATTGTAATTCAATCTGTATTACTGAAAAGGTCTAGTTAGTACACTGAGCTTAGGGAGAGCTTAATCTATCAGCTCAAAAATATCCACAGGACTCTGTGACTCTCCACCTTGGTAACACTGCTCTCTGATTTGGCATTTTTTTTAGGTCTGCCCCATATAGTGGGGAAGACGGCAGCCACAAGCTCTCAGCTTAAACAGGTTCAGGGAAGCTGTACATGAGCTGAGGGTGTTGAGGTGAACATGGAGGTCCTATTTTTAGCTCTATGCCCAGTGGGATGTATCTTCTTATCAAAAGAGTTGAAACATCCATCTCATCACCAGAGGCCTAGAAACAACACACCTGGATACATATTAGAACAATAATTCTCTAAGACAGGAGTTGGAAGAGTCTCAAAAGTGGAACATGTGTAGCTGGGAACAAAACACAGCACAGGTATAATATTAGAAGTGCTCTATCTTGCTGTTTACTTTTCACACACCTGAAGAAGTAAAAGCTTATGGCAAGCAAGCAGTCTCAGTTCTGACACTGGAAATAAATGAAGTAGAAACACATTTCTTTCAGGTTCAAAATTGGGTTGATTCAATCTTAGTCATGACATTCATTATATTTTGAAATCTCAAATATCTTTAAAGAAAGGTGTGTGAATTAGAATATATTTTGACTACACATACCAGAACACTTAGTCAGCAAAGTACACAGTAAGTATATGCATTATCTTACATAACAAAATGCATGGGCTGGATAAGCAAATGTACCTTCAAAAACACAGAGTCTATCTATGTGTTATTCCCTTCCCGAGTTGTGACTTGCTGTCTCAGGTTTGTTCTCATCAAGGTTCTCAGATGGATTCAGTGCCTTGAATCACATGCAGATAACATTTGTCTCTTTCATAAGTGAGGAAAATCCTTCCAGGATTGTTCTAACATCTCACTGGCCAGAATTATGTCACATGATCATACATTGGCCCATCAATTATCATGGAAAATGAAGCCATTGATTCACTAGACTCTCCTCCAGACCTGCTTCTCCAGAAGTACATGGGCACTCGAATGGTGAACAAAGTCAAGGATCCGTCTGCCAGCAAGGAATAAGGAAGAAGTGACTACTGGATAGATGACTATACATATTGAAAAAATACTGGATTAGAGACACAGAGAAGCCTATCAGTAGAATACAATAGGACACTCAAGATGCAAATAGCAGAGATATCATTACATGTTCTGCAAAGGGGTTATCACCAGGTCCACAGAGAGAATAACCTTCATATTAATATTTGAATGCTTTTATAAAAGGAAGTACAGTGAAATATTCACATTGTTATCATGGTTTGGTCATATTCTACAAACATTTAGAGTCCATATAAATTGTTGGTTAAAATAAAACCATGAACGTAATATTTTTTATATGTATAAGCACGTTCACTGGCTGTAAATACTTAGAAAATCTGAGACCATAAACACCAGAAGCGGTATCTGGTATCTGTTTCATTTACTATTTTAATCCAGAGCTTAGAACAGTGCCTGGCCCTTAGTAACTAATAGGTAGGTAGGTAGATTCTATTGCTCAGAGTGGACAAAAAACAGGAAGCATATCAATGTACAGCTGACTTAATGAGCATATTTCTGATGCGGAGTATTTTAACTTGTCCTTATAACAAACCAATGAGGTAGACATTTTTAAGACTAAGATTCATTTTTTCATGACTGTTAAATGAGTTTTATCTGGTTTTTCAGATAGTTTCAGAATACAGTTGAAGCATTATTTTCATACAATGACACAATTCTTAGATTCGCACATATCCCAGACTCATGGTTTCTTATTGTAAAATTTATTTGACATAGAATTTAAAAAACACCACAACACCTTCAGTGCTATACTTTCCTTAGTCACTGTGTACCACCATTACTTTCTAGGTGCTATGCCTGGGTTATATTTAATGAAAATGAGATTTAAAAAAGCACACAACATAAAGCATATATAAGTCCCAACCAACACAATAAAATCAATGACATTCCAGGCATGTGTGCAGCTGCATCCTGAATTCATCTCAGATCCCAAGTGATACAATACAAATGAAATGGAACACTTCACCCCGTTCTTCAAACTCCCTCTGCAGCCTTTACAGCAGGATGAGTTATGGAGGAGCTGAAACCCTCCAGAGCTCGGTGCTTTGTACAGCGCTTGTTTTGTTACACGTGACACATTGGGTCTGTGAGAGTCTGGACTAAATTATGGTCTGCTTTGGGTTTGAAGCAGCAAGTATTTTAAACATAGATCAGTCCTTCTTTGGGGAGTGGGTGTGGGGCAGACCGAATCTTTTCAGGAGCCGTAGCATCCTACCGGGACCCAGGCTAAGGCCACACTGTGCCTGTTGACAGGCTGGGCACATTGCCCGCATCCATTCCATAAATGTTCTCTTGGCCCCCTTCCCTCACACGCTGAATGCCGGGAAGTGACAGGTGCACAGGCAGACGAGGCTGGCGCAGTGTCTGACTGTTTGAACGGCTGGGACTTGCCGTCTGACAGGATTTACCCAGTGATGATAGATGGGGGCTAGAGCACAGGAAAGAGAAAGGGAAGCGAGAAAGGAAAGTAACTGTATTACACCATAGGGGTCTGTAAAATGCCCACCTATGAAACGATATGAGGAGCTCAATGTCTGACAAGAGTTGAGGGAATTAAGAGTAATTTGATTACAGGTGCTCAACTGGCATTCATTTTCCTCTTATTATCTGAGCACCCTCCCTGGAGAGAGAACACTACCCTTCGGAAGGAGCAGATGAATGGCTCTATTAAAAGCACTGTAGTTTGTTCGTGGCGCTGTAGCATCTGACCATTTTATGAACCCAGTGGAATTGTAAATAGGACACAGAAGAGAGGAAATGTCTTCCTCAAACAGAGCACAGATGACTCTATCTGCCTTCAGTGATTTGTAATCCTGAACGACAGTTCACACGTGGCCGGAATGGGGTGGCGTAGTGATCTCTGCTCCCGCCCCAAGAGCCCCCACCCTGAATCTCTCCCTTAAACGTCAGACGGTTCAATACTAGGTTATGCCAAATTGTGCAGGGTGCAGGGGGTCAATGGGAAAAAAGGGGGGACACCTGTAATACTTTCAACAATAACGACAAATAAGATACCTAAGTTAATTGGATGTGCTTGGTTTTAAATAATTTGCGCTTGATGTTTTATATATATTTGGTTCATTTTAATCTCAGTTAAAAAATAAATCCCTAGGTATTTTTTTTGCCTTATCTACTTTCAAATTTCTACAATAGTAACAGCTAGGAATGAAATTTCTGCAATAGTAACAGCGAGGAATGAAAAGTATTTTGCCTGAGTAAATAACTCATTGGTTTACCTCTAATGAAACTGTATGTCTGGTATAAAGCAGGATGAATACAATTTATTTAAAAGTGTGTCTCTTGGTATTGGTATTACTCTTAGTTTATTTAATCTTTTAGGGGGTAAAAAAGAAAATTATGGCTTGTTTAATAGATTATTCCTGATGTATTGCTGAAGAAGATATAATAATAGCTATATCTTATCAACAGGAATAAAAACTTGGATGCTTATATGCAACATATAAAAGAATGCTCAAAAATTCAAGAAATTCAGAGATAATAATTTATGTGAGATATAAAATTATTATGTAAGCTCATTTCTTCATTAAAAAAAAAAAACACGTGGTCTGGGGATTATAAACTAATATGTTAAAACCATGATAACAGCAGTCTGGAAAGAAAGTGTCCCTTTTTAAATAAAATACATTAACTGAGCATAAACTACAAAACATCATTAAAATACAGTAATATAAAACCTGTTATAAGTGTATACATTTACGCACACCAAAATTAATATGCTAAAAGGTGGCAACTGTATCAAAAATATTCAGCTTGAGGCTTCTCAATAATTTTACTTCTTTAAAGATAGCTTTTGAAACTTCCTGGAACCTCTTCAGAATTTGTAATATTTCCCTCCAAATATTATGGAAATATTCAAAAGCCAAAATTAATATCATTGTCCAAAGAATGAGATGGGTAGCTTGGGCATAAGCTCTGAATTCAATCTTGAAACAGTGGTAATGACACCATATTTTATTAAGCATAATTGGTGTTAAGCTATGAATTCCAAAAATAGTTTCATCATTTAATAAAATCATTAACTGTGTAATATAACCTTTATACAATCATTACTTGCCATGCTTAGATGACACACACGTATGAGTTTCATGGTAACAAATATATATAGTCAACTCTTGAAGATTCACATTAATATGAGTTCTAAGTAGGTATTTATTTACATAAACTCATAAACTCAAATTGTAAACATGAGATTTTTTTTCTGAGCTACTTAAAAACTCATTGCCTACTGTAGAAATTTAGTATAAACAAAATGGTGGTATTGGTGGCGTATTTTCTTCACTACTGCTACTTCAATACAAGTTAACTAACATGTAGTGATTATCTGCTGTTGTACCAGGCACTAGAGAAGGGATTCCTCTCATTACCATCCCAGAATGTACTACCATTGTCTTTCCTTTACAAAGGAGCAAATTGAGATTTAAAGGGATTAAGAAAGTTGCCCAAGGAGACTCTGAACCATCAAGGTCGTTATCCTCCCTATACAACTGACTCTACTTCATTTCTCAGGTGAAATTAACACATTGTGACTGCTCTTTTGTTTTAAACAAACTTACACTAAGATCTGCATCTTTCTTAGAAGGATGAATTTTCATTTTCATTATCGTGAATGGAGCTCTAAAGCTTGCAAATTTTCAGCAGAGAGAAAAGTCTCTATTTGGAAAGGTGACAGTTTGTAATTTAAGATTATTACCAAAAATGATAGCAAGACTTGTCCATTAAACCTGCCCCAAATGAGGAAAATTGGAGTGATCTGCTGTCACCACTACCATTCAACTCTGTCCCAGGAGAGGGTTACCAAAAGACCAGTATATGCTCCTCCTTGAAAGTCTGTGACGTGTTGCAAGCAAAATTCTCCATGTCTCCAACCCCTGAATGGTTGGTAGCACATATAAAACTTAGGTGACTTCTCATACGTACAGGGCTGAAACTAGAGTAGAAACGGCTGCATTTTGGTTGTTATTATTATTATTTTGGATGGCAAATAAAGTCTTGGTGTTCTGAAATGGCCACTGTGTTGCTCATTCAAGGAGAAAAACTTCAACCTTCCCCCAAATGGTATCATTCCTACCTTTGCCCCACACCTAAAACTACAAGGCCATCAACAAGCTGAGTGGCAACTCTTGATGTGAGCAAACACCTCAGCCTGGTTGCAGGAGCGCACTTTCCATGCCTGTGCTCCACTGACCGCTAGGACAGCAGGGTCAGGCGGCCACTCGTTTCCAATGTCAGAGTAATAAATGACGTTTAGAAACATGAAATAATGTTTTGCTTTTAGCCATTATATGTATGATTATACGATTATACATGAATTTCAGCCCAGTTCTTTAGGACTTCTCTACCTTATCATACACTCTCCCATTAGCAGCCTGATAATAGGAAATTGACATTTATTTGGTAGCTATTATGTGCCAATCTTTCTGTTATGTATTTTACATAGATTACTGGCACCTATTTTTTTTTTAAAGAATAAACCTTGAGGAAGTTATTATAAACCCATTTTACATAAAAGAAAACTGAAGATCAGAGCTAAGTTAAGAAAATGTTCAAGGTCACTCAACTAAAGTAATAAAGCCATCCTATCTAATAATAGAGAAACATGGTAATTAGCCGTATCTCCGCTACCCTTCCCATTGGCTAATCAGGGCGATATGCAAATTAACTGCCAACCAAGATGGCGGCCGGCAGCCAGGCAGCTTGAAGCGAACAGGAGGCTTGCTTGCTTCAGTGACGGAGGAAGCCAACGTTCCCTGCCTGCCTCTGCTGGCCTCTGAGCTTGCAGTTTAAGAAACATTGTTACAGGGGGAGACCAAGATGACGGCGTAGGTAAACACCGGAGACCGCTGCCGCAAACAACCATTTCAAAAATACAACTAAAAGACTGAACGGACATCACCCAGAACCACAGGAAGGCTGGCTGAAGAGAGACTCTACAACTAGAAGGAAAGAGAACAGCAAATCGAGGCTCAGAGGCGGCGCAGTGTGGAAAATACAAAGGTACCGAGGTGCGCGCGCAAAGCGGGCTGGTGGCTGAGGGCGCAGTTGTCGTTTTCTGTCGGGAGTGAGTCTCAGACTCTGGGCTCCAGATCCGGGCGAGTCTCTAGGGACCCAGACTCAAACGGGAGAAGCGGGATTATCCGGCATCAGTTGGAACCTGAGGGCAGCTTTCTCTCCGAGGTTTGCAGCGGCTCCCAGGGTTCTGAGAAGCAGAGCCTCTGGAAACGGGACTGAGCGTGGCCATAACTGCTTCCTCCACCCGCCCTGTTGATCCCGCCCTGCCCAAACTCTGCGCACAGCCATTTGCCGATCGCCTCAGGCAAAGGCTGGATTAGCGCCTCCCCAGAAGGCAGACGTTTTCCATACAGCTGATTCCTATAGCCAGTCGGCCTGGGGGTCAAATCCCTCTAGTGTTAACTACAACAATTAAGGCTTGGCTAGAACAAGACTGCGCACAGAGACCACAAGGGGGTGCACCAAGAAAGCATAAAAGATGCGGAGACAAAAAAACATGACAGAAATGGAGGATATGGAGCTAAGAATCGCAATTTTGAGGGCTTGCCATAAATTTGTGCAGAGCCTCACGAAAACTAATGAGACCCTCGATGCTACGATAAAGAAATTAGAAAGTAAGCATACACGGACTGAAATAAAGAATATTATACCCAATAGCAGACCAGAGGAGTACAATAATCAAACCAAAGATTCGACAAAAAACACCCAATTAGAAAAGCAAAATGAAAAAAGAATCCGAAAGTGTGAAGATAGTGTAAGGAGCCTCAGGGACAGCTTTAAGCGGTCTAATATCAGAGTCACTGGAGTGCCAGAAGATGAGACACAGCAAGATATTAAAAACCTATTTCAAGAAATAATGGCAGAAAACTTCCCCCACCTGGTGAAAGAAATGGACTTACAGGTCCAAGAAGCGCAGAGAACCCCAAACAAAAGGAATCCAAAGAGGACCACACCAAGACACATCATCATTAAAATGCCAAGAGCAAAAGACAAAGAGAAAATCTTAAAAGCAGCAAGAGAAAGAGGCTCAATTACCTACAAGGGAATACCCATACGACTGTCAGCTGATTTCTCAACAGAAACTTTGCAGGCCAGAAGGGAATGGCAAGAAATATTCAAAGTGCTGAATACCAAGAACCTACAACCAAGATTACTTTATCCAGCAAAGCTATCATTCAGAATTGAAGGTCAGATAAAGAGCTTCACAGATAAGGAAAAGCTAAAGGAGTTCATCACCGCCAAACCAGTATTATATGAAATGCTGAAAGGTATCCTTTAAGAAGAGGAAGAAGAAGAAAAAGGTAAAGATACAAATTATGAACAACAAACATGCATCTATCAACAAATGAATCTAAGAATCAAGTGAATAAATAACCTGATGTACAGAATGAACTGGTGATTATAATAGAATCAGGGACATAGAAAGGGAATAGACTGACTATTCTTGGGGGAAAAAGGGGTGTGGGAGATGCGGGAAGTGACTGGACAAAAATCATGCACCTATGGATGAACACAGTGGGTGGGGAGTGAGGGTGGAGGGCGGGGTGGAAGCTGGAAGGAGGGGAGTTATGGGGGGAAAAAAGAGGAACAAATGTAATAATCTGAACAATAAAGATTTAATTAAAAAAAAAAAAGAAAGAAACATTGTTACATATATAGAAGCTAAACAAAACCCCAGAAACCTGCTTTCAACCAGCCGGGCCTCAGAGCTGGAGTTGAAACAGTGTTTCGATTATAGAACCCAAACGAACCAGATACCTGCATTCAGCAGCCGAGGTCTCAGAGCTGGAGCCGAGCCTCAGAGAGAAAGCCGGCTCTCAGTTCCAGTGACAGCCATAGAAGGTAAATAAATCCAAGAATAAAAAAAAAAAGAAAAAAAGGAGAGGTTTGGAGCTTCAGTCGCCTGCCAGCCTGAAAACGGCCCTCAGCCCCTCACCCAGACTGGCCAGGCACCCCAGTGGGGACCCCCACCCTGAAGGGGGTGTGACCAGCTGCAAATAGCCATCATCCTCTCATCCAGGCTGGCCAGGCACCCCAGTGGGGACCCCCACCCTGAAGGGGGTGCAGGCAGCCTGAAAATAGCCTTCAGCCCCTCATCCAGGCTGGCCAGGCACCCCAGTGGGGACCCCCACCCTGAAGGGGTGTGACCAGCTGCAAACAGCCATCATCCCCTCATCCAGGCTGGCCAGGCATCCAAGCGGGACTCCCACCCTGATCCAGGACACCCTTGAGGGCAAACCAGCCGGCCCCCACCCGTGCACCAGGCCTCTATCCTATAAGAGTAAAAGGGTAATATGCCTCCCAGCACTGGGATCAGTGGAGCCACGAGGCCTCCCAGCAGCAGGATCAGTGGAGCAGCGAGGCCTCCCAGCACCAGGATCAGTGGAGCAGCGAGGCCTCACTGCCCCTATGTCAAGCGGAGCCGCGAGGCCTCCCAGCACTGGGATCAGCAGAGCCACGAGGCCTCCTGGCCCCTGGAGCAGCGTGACAGGGGGCAGCGCCCAAACCCCCTGATTGCCCTGCGGCTCTGTGTGTGACAGGGGGTGGGGCCACAACCTCCCTATCCGCCCTGCTCTGTTCGTGACAGGGGGCGGCGCCCCAACTCCCCAATCGGCCCTGCTCTGAGCCCAACCAGGGGCTGCACCTAAGGATTGGGCCTGCCCTCGGGAGCAGGCCTAAGCCAGCAGGTCGTTATCTCCCGAGGGGTCCCAGACTGTGAGAGGGCACAAGTGGGGCTGAGGGATACTCCCCCTACCCCACCCGCCAGTGCACAAATTTTTGTGCACTGGGCCTCTAGTATTATAATAACAAGCTATAGGACAATACAGACCATTGCATAATAACCAGAAATTTTTACTTTGCCCAAGTCACCAAGTCTCCTGGCAAAATATTTGTAGAATAAAAAAAAGTAAATAAAATTTAAGAAAAATTCATACAAAATCAAAGGCTAAAATAGCAGTAAAATCTCAAAACACTTAAATATCCAACAGTAAGAAAGTAAGAATAAGGAAAATCTATAGAATTTTAAAGAATGCTTCAATAAGAAAATGCAGGGAAATGTAACAAGACACCAAACAATTGAAACATTATGACGACTCTTGCTATTTCCCTTGAAAAATCTCAGTCAGGCAAAAACATAAGAGACTTCAGTTTGGAGCTTAGTTTCTGATACACTTTAGTCCCTTGCCCTGGAAGGAAAGTCAATAAGCAGAGAAAAAGCCTGGGCCATTACACATGCAAATACACAAAGTAGAGGTGCACACAAGTCATGCATACATACGGTTATACTTTGCTCAATATTTACTTGAAACATCTCAATTTAAAGGATCAGTGAGTACTTTAAGAATGAATATTGCAGCAGAGAAATTTACTGTTTGTGATATTGATGTGCTCTTTTAAGATTCTCTAGATTTCAAGCAGTTATATGGACTCATGTGACTGTAGTCAGCCAATGAGCCACGAGCAGAATTGATGACTGTCACTTCTAAGTCAAAGCATGGAAAGCAGGTTTGATTTCTTCACTCACTCTCTTCTGCCACGGCCACTAGACTTCAGTCAGTCTGGCTTCCTGAGTAACTATGTGGAGCAGAGTCCCCTCAAAGTGTATTAGATGTGCAACATGAGTGAGAAATGAACATTTTAGTGTTAGGTCATTGACAGTCTGGGGTTAATATGTTATTGCAACATAACAGCCTATTTGACGAGTGCAAACACCTTCATATTTATAGGCCTGGAGATTCAAGAGCTGTCACTGCACATAAAACCTCTTGTTTATACTGATAGCAAATAAATTCCAAAACTGCTGCTATGTTTTGGCTAAAATGAGCTACATGTCAAAATTAAATCTCTTATTTTTTAGCACATCTCTGAATTGCCAAAATCATCTAAGAGGCACTTATTCTTCGAGATTATAAAGGCAGAGATTATTAGTTCAGCCTGGGCCATGTTAAATGACACGTGGGACTGCTATGAAGGAGTCCATTTATGTAACAACTATTGATTAATTGTCGACCATGGTGCACACAATGGTGAACAAAAACAGACATGGTCCTTATTCTGTCTTGTGGTTGAGAGACAAGATAACTCAAAAGTCAAAACCATGATAGAAGAGAAGACTGGGAAGGCCACAGTGAAGTGAACATTCAGGGTATCCAGTGAGGGCTTCCGAAGAACTGACTGAGCTGGAATAGGAAAACAGTAAAGGAAGCACTTCAGTGAGATACGAGAGTCATGTAAGTTAGAGAACACAATAGATGCAAAGGACTGAGTGGAAAGAAGTATTTTTGAGGAACTGGAAGAAGGGCAGGAAGGCTGGAGCAGAAAGCACTAAAGAAAGAGTTGAAGGTAAGGAGCAGATAGACCCCTAACCCTACAGATGCTTGTAAAATCTTGTCAAAGACATTCTTCATTATCTTCAGAGCAATGGAAACACTGAAACGTTTAAAGTTGAAGGGAAAACTACTATCAGAAGTGCATTTAAGAAGATCACTTTGATTTCAGATGGAAAGAGGTGAAAGTGGATACGGAAAGAGCAGGTAGGACAGGGCTGTGACTAAGGGACAACATTTATGTCCAATTGTAAGCTTTCTTAAGTGGCTGCCCTATTTTACATACCTACCAGCAATGTATACGGGTTGCGGTTTCTCCACACCCACACCAATACTTATTTTTTGTCTTTTTTTATTTAACCCATTCTAGTGAGTAAGAAATGATACATCATTGTGGTTTTGAATTCCATTTCCTTAATGAATAATGATGTTGAGGATTTATTCATAGACTTAGTCGTTTTTGAAAGCACAAATCTTTTGAATTTTGATGAAGTTCAATTTACCAATTGTATTGTTTATAACATATACTTTTGGTATCATATCTAAGATATCATTCCTTAATCCAAGTTCAAGAAGATTTACTCCTAAGTTTTCTTCTAAGTTTATTATAATTTTAGCTCTTACATCTTGTCCATGATCCATTTTAAATTAATTTCTATATGGTGTGAGTTACTGGTCAAATTCATCTTTTGTGTGTACATATCTAATTGCTCCAGTCACATTTGCTGAATGTTTAATAGTTTTAAAAAGCAAAATAAAGATCTGGTCCAACTGATGGATCCTATCCCATAGTTGCATTAAAAGAAGTAAATCTAGCACACAAAAAGTCTAGTTATCTACTCATCCCTGACCGAATATGAGGCCCAATGCATAGAGGAGATAAAAGAAGGTCTGGCATAAAGTAAAAGCTACTAAAAAAGAAATCATATTTAAATAATTAAAAGTATGGAAAAAATGACTTCTCAAATACAAAATATTAATAAAGAGAAAGAAAGATTTAAAAAAAATCAAATATAAATTTTGGGATACAATAATTAAAATAAAAATGTACTAAAGGGACTCAATAGAATATAGAAATGGCAAAGTAAAGGACCAAATAATTTTAAAATAGATAAATGTAAATTATTCATTCTGAAAAACAGAAAGGAAATAGAATAAAGAGAAATGAGCAAAATGTCATAGATCTGTGGAACACCATCAACCATACTAACTATGTGTAATGGTATCCTCAAAGGAGGGGAGAAAGAAAAAGATAAAATATTTGAAGAAATAATGCCAACAATGTCCATATTTAATTAAAAACCTTAAACTACATATACAAATAACTTAATAAACTCCAAGTAGAATAAATTCAAAGATATCACACCTAGGTAAACCACAGTCAAACTGTTTAAAGCCAAAGATAAGAGAGAAAATACTGAAGGCAACAAGAGAAAAACATGTCAGCTCATACAAGGGAAGCACAATAAGCTTAAAATCTGACATCTCATTAGAAGCAATGGAGTGTCCATCATCAGATGAGTGGATAAAAATCTATGGTACATTTATACAATGGAATACTACCTGGAAATAAAAAAAAAAAAGAAAGAGCCCTGACTGGTTTGGCTCAGTCGATAGAGTGTCAGCTTGCAGACTGAGGGGTCTGGGGTTCAATTCCGGTCAAAGGCATGTACCTTGGTTGCGGGCACGTACCCAGTAGGAAGTGTGCAGGAGGCGGTTGATCAATGTTTCTCTCTTATTGATGTTTCTAACTCTCTATCTCTCTCCCTTCCTCTCTGTAAAAAAATCAATAAAATATATTTTTTAAAAGAATATAAGAAAGAAAGAAAGAATTCTTACCATTTGCAACAGCATGGATGGACCTGGAGAGTATTAATGCTGAGCAAAATAAGCCAGTCAGAGAAAACTAAGTATCACATGATCTCACGCATATGTGGAATCAAATGAACCAAATAAAATGATAATCAAAAATAGACCCAGAGTCATAAAAGCATGAACAGAATGTTGAACCTCAGATGGAAGGCAGGGAAGGGTGGGTGGGTGGGAAGAGATCAACCAATGAACTTGTATGCATATATGCATAACCTGTGGACACAGACAATGGGGTGGTGAGAGCCTGGGGGTGGGGGTGGAGAGAAGGAGGGACAGAGCAGGCTGGAAGAGGGTGGGGGGGGGAGAGGACCTATGTAATACTTTCAATGATAAAGATTTTTTAAAATATAAAATACTTTTCCCTTCAAAGAAAATTAAAAAAGAAACAATGGAGGGTGGTAGCCAGTAGGATGATATATACCAAACGTAAATAATAATTTTAAAAATTCTATCAACCAAGAGTTCTATATCCAGTCAAATCACACTTACAAAATATAGATGAAATAGAGAGATTCCCATATAAACAAAGACTAAGGTGATGTGTCATTTACAGATCTACATTATTAGGAATACTAAAGGAAGTTTGCCAGACTGGGGGAAAAAATGAAATGGTTATTTGAATCCACATAAAGAACTACAGAGCAACAGAAAATGTAATTACATAGGTAGATAAACATAAAATACTGCATAAATATAACGATTTAAAAGACAACTGCATTAAAAACTATAAATCTTGATTTTAGGACATATAAAATATATATTACAATAACAACATTGTGGAGGAGAAAAGAAATACAGCTATGCTGAACCAAAGTTTTTATATTTTACTAAAGTTTATTTTAATCTGGAGAGATTATAACTAAAGCTACATATTGCAATTCCTAGAAAAATCAACTAGAAAATAACTCAAAAACAAACAAACATTGAAACTGTAACAAGAAAGAGACTAAAATAGTACACTATTTACCAAAAACAAAGGCAGCAGTTAGAATAGAGAAACAAAAAGAACATAAGCACGTTGAAAATAAATAGCAAAATGGCAGACATAAATTCAAACATGTGCCCTAACCGGTTTGGCTCAGTGGATAGAGCGTTGGCCTGCGGACTGAAGAGTCCCAGGTTTGATTCCAGTCAAGAGCATGTACCTTGGTTGCAGGCACATCCCCAGTAGGGAGTGTGCAGGAGGCAGCTGATCGATGCTTCTCTCTCATCGATGTTTCTAACTCTCTATCCCTCTCCCTTCCTCTCTGTAAAAAAAATCAATAAAATGTATTTTTAAAAAAAGCAAATTCAAACATGTCATTAATTACATTAGATATAAATGTATTAAATGCTCCAACCAAAAATTGGAGATTGACAGACTGAATAAAAATTAAGATGCACTGTACTGCATCTATAAGAGACACTTTAAATTCAAATACACAAAGTAGTTGAAAGTATAAGAATGGAAATTGTATAGTATGCAAACATACCATAGATAGGTGAAATGGCGAATAACAAGGAAAAGTCTATATATATAAAAGGCTAAGCGACCATCTGACCAGCTGATAGGTATGATGCGCACTGACCACCAGGGGGCAGACGTTCAATGCAGGAGCTGCTGAGCTATGGTGACTTGGCAGATGCTGTTCTCCAGTGACACACCCTGGAACCGGAGAGGAGGAAGCCCGATTCCTCACAGGGCTGCTCGATTCCACCTTCAACCGTGGGTTATGTTGTTGCTGGGGTACTGTCAGCCCAAAATCTGGTTTACTGCTGAGCTGCAGTGACCACAGGAACCCTTCGAGTGGCTGGCACTGCCCCAAGTGCAGCCGGCCTTGGGAGGGACCTCGGGAGGTTGGCTCCAGGGTGTGTCCAGCCCATCTCACCCAGTCCCACCCCACCAACTACCTTCTAATTAATTTCCTTTCAATGTGTACAAATCCATGCACTGGGCCACTAGTAGATTATAAAGCAAAAGCTTTTTATTTTGATGTAGTCCCATTTGTTTATTTTCTCTTTAGTTTCCATTGCCCTAGGAGCAGTATCAGTGAAGAAATTCCTTTGGCATATGTCTGCAATTTTGCTGCCTGTGGATTCCTCTAGTATTTTTATGGTTTTCCGTCTTACGTTTAAGTCTTTCATCCATTTTGAGTTTATTTTTGTGTATGATGTGAATTGGTGGTCTAGTTTCATCTTTGCAGTAAAAAAGAAGGAATTCTTGCCATTTGCAACAGCATGGATGGAACTGGAGAGCTTTATGCTAAGTGAAATAAGCCAGTCAGAGAAAGATAAATACCACATGATCTCACTCATTTGTGGAATATAAAGAACAACATAGACTGATGAACAGGGACAGATCCAGAGACGGAGAAACAGTGATCAGACTATCAATCCCCGGAGGGAAAGTAGGAGACGGTGGAGGTAAGGGGAAGAGATCAACCAAAGGACTTGTATGCATACATATAAGCCAAACCAATGGACACAGACAACAGGGGGATGAAAGCATGAGTTGGGGGGGAGGCAGGTTAGGGGGTTAATGGGGGGATGAGGCCACATTTGTAATACCTTAACCAATAAAGAAATTAAAGATTAAAAAAAACAGTTGGGGAACTTAATGTTCCATCTCAATAATTTGTAAAAGGGAAGAAAATTGGCAAGGATATAGACGACTTGAATTATACTACCAACAATTTGACCTGTCATTTGTAGAACACTGTAAGCAATAACAGCAGAACAGATATTCTTTTCATGTACACATGGTAGATTCTCAATGAACTTAAAAGTATTGAAATATTAAGCATGTTTTTCAACTTCAATGGAATTTTATAAAGGAGAAATTATACAAAGTATGTTCCCAGATCATAATGGATTAAATGAGAAATAAAAGATATTAGGAAAATAATCCAAGATGGATCAAAGATAAAGTTTCAAGAAAAATGAAAAATATTTAAAACTGAATGAAAATAAAAATACAACTTATCAAAATATGCAGGATGCAGCTAAAGCACTTATTAGAGGATAATTTATACTATGTTTGACTATGTTTGAAAATAAAATTATCTGGAATCTATCATCTAAACTTGCACCTTAAGAATATAAGAACTAGCCCTAGCCAGTTTGGCTCAGTGGATAGAGTATTGGCCTGCGAACTGAAAGGTTCCAGGTTCAATTACAGTCAAGGGCACATGCCCGGGTTGTGGGCTCAATCCCCAGTGGGGGGCTTGCAGGAGACAACCAATCAATTATTCTCTCTCATCATTGATGTTTCTATCTCTTTCTCCCTTCCTCTCTGAAATCAATAAAAATATATTATAAAAATATATATAATAACTAAACAGCAAACTAAACCCAAAGATAGCAGAAGGAAGCATGTAAATAATACTATGAGGCAAGTCTGGAAGATTAGTTTGAACTTTGATTCTAATAGAAAAATACAAGCTTTGCTAAAAAATGAAATTATCCACACCTTTATTTCCATTTATTTTCTGGAAGTGACTAGTTGACAATGAGGTATTTTTCCTCTAGGCAACCATTTTTACCAGTAATTTTCTCTCAGAATTAACTACTTTAAAAGAGAGATTCTTTGGCCACCTTGAGATTTGGTGAACTGGTAATGCCATAGAAAGTAAGGCCATGACTTTGGACTCATGAAAAAGGAAATAAAATCCTAGCACAATAACTGACTATTCCATGAAAAAAAATTTACGTTGACATAATAATGTAAATACAGTTTGTTTTTCAGCTTTTAGAATGTATAACCAAAATACATAAGACATAATTATGGTTGCAGATTAGAAGGTAAATATTATCAACTTTGACAATGTGGAAGATAAAAGATCCACAGTAGGAACAGCAGGTTTAAGGGAGAATAATACAATCAAGTAACAGTGTGGAGAGTAAGGGAATAATTCCAGAATTTGTAGTTCAAGAGTAGAGTACATAATACATTAAGATACAAATGGGATCATCAAAAAATGTATCAAAATATGCTGGGTGAGATGAAGAGTACTAGAAAGGGATAAAATTCTCTGATCCCATTCTGCAGTCACTTTCTTAATCCTAGAAATTATGTTACATTTTATTTCGAATGATGGAAGTAATATGAAGCATTACAGCAATGATTAAGAGAGCTTAAGGAGCCGAAACCAGTTTGGCTCAGTGGATAGAGCATCAGCCTGCGGACTGAAGGGTCCCGGGTTCAATTCCAGTCAAGGGCATGTGCCTGGGTTGCGGGCACATCCCCAGTAGGAGATGTGCAGGAGGCGGCTGATCGATGTTTCTAACTCTCTGTCTCTCTCCCTTCCTCTCTGTAGAAAATCAATAAAATATATTTTTAAAAAAAAGAGAGAGAGAGCTTAAGGAAAACAGACTAGAGCTGAGAAGTGTCAGGACAGGGATTGGTATCTTTCATCATGGTTTTTTCAGATAATTTGTTTTTTGCTATGTGCAGCATGTATGTTTGTTTAAATAACAAACAAAACAACATATATAAACACCACTGATTATTCTGAGGCTCATTCCCTGGTGAAGGTATGTTTCACATCTCAACAACAGAGTCAATCAAATACTGTGCAACAGAGATGAGCAGATTACACTGTACACCATGGGCTATATTAGTGCCCACGGTTCCCTAAAAGCTGTGAGTCTATTTTTCCAATATTATGGCTAAAGAAACTGTAGCCCACATAAAGTAATGACAATATGGCATGTTTCCTACCACCAAAATCGTCCTCATGCTGTATACAAATATACTAAAATCTCACTTCTCACTGCACATGTAAAGAAGAAAGCCTCATTTTTGGTAATTGTCTTCATTTAGGTTTCCCAGAATACAAAGCCTAAGACAGTTAGTAAATACTGGAAGCAGGAGTAAGGGAGTGGGAAGAGTACAGAAAGGAGGGAAGGCTGCCACTAGTGTGCGCTATCTCTGTTCTTCCCAGGAAGTGAACCAAATGCTTTCCAGAATGGTCAGCCCAAAGTGCAGGAGGCTATTGCATTTGTCTTCAGCTGACCTCTCCTTTGGTGGAGAGGTGGCATGGAGGCGCAGCTCCCTTACATCTTAGGGCCATGCTTGCACACTTCGCACCTGCATAGAAGGCCCTGGGTTAGAAAGCAGGGGTGGATGTTTGCTGGGACTCTGTTAGACCACTTAAGTGTCCACCACAGCTCTGGCTAGAATCAAAGGCTCAAGAGTGGATGCGATGTGACACGGGGCAAAAGAGGCATCTGCTAGAGCATTTTTATAAATAAAAGCTCTTGCCTTTGGAATAAATTAGAATGATGTATAGCCAATTCTGCACATCTCTATTGTAGCATATATTTCACAAAATAAACTGTCAGTCACCTAAGTTGCTTTCATATATAAGTACTCCATTACCAAAAACAGTGGGGGACATCTGTCTTATGTTTGTCCACTAGTGATTTGAAATCTTCTTGAGATATTATTTTTTAATATATATTATAAACTGGATTTCACTTGTGTGATCATTATAGGCATACTAGAGACCCAGTACATGAAATTCATGCATGGGCGGAACGGCGTGCCTAAGCCCAGCCTGCACCCTCTCCAATCAGGGATCCCTTGGGGGATGTCCAAACGCCACAGCAGCTGCTGATCAGGCCCTGCCTCTCTCCGGGCCTGATCCGTAGCTGCTGTGGCAGCAGCGAGGTCATTAGGCCTCCGGCTGGGCCCCAAGCTGGAAGTGAATGACCTCACCATGCCTGCCTCGCCCTGCCCCCCCGCCCCCCCCCCCCCCGCTGCCACACCCACCTGCCAGCCGCCAGCCTTGCTGTGATAGGAGCCTATGGGCTGCGGGGGAGGGACCTAGAGGTGCTCCATGCACTTCCTGGTGACTGGTCGTCCATCTGGTCATTTAGGTCGTGAGGGCCCCTGGCTTTTTATAATGTAGATGGCTATCCTTAAGACAAGCATACAAATTTCACAGGCCCATCTTTTTTTGTTACACTCTACTCTTCCCACAGGCTATGTTAGTCTAGTAATAAAGCAAATAGTGCTTCATTCACTGTTATTTGCACTGATATATAGTTATCCACTAAGTGGCCTTTGACACACAATTTTCATACCTTTTATATTCACTGCATAGAACGCCATACACACACATCACATATTTTATGGGATAGTTAAACATGCTTGTATAAGTGGATGTCTGTGTTGAAGTTAAGCCTATCTGCAAATAGACCATAAAGGTATATCACACTCACATATAGTGCCACATTTTTTCTGCGGTTATGAATTTTTTATAAATTTTGGGAGTAAATATGCTCTTCTTTATTTTAAGTAAATTCCTATTAAAGAAAATGTCATTTTCATGAACATTTCTATATTTTAAAGTCTTTTTCATGTACATAACAGAGGCAGGAGGAAAGCTATAGTAAAATTACTGTGTTTTAGAAATGTAATTAAATAATGAAAACCTACTCTCCTGTATCGGAAGCCATCATCACAGGCTTTCCCATGTGGGCTTTTTTTCCCCCCTTCCTCACTACTGCTGAGAGATGGGCCAGGTTTACCCAACTCAGATTCCTTCCCTATAATCAACCGCAAAGCCATTGTTAGATGAGTTGGAGCTTGAAGCACCTGTCCAGATCACACATTCTATCTTCTTCCATTTCAAACTTATGGGGTGGTTGGCTAGAGTTAGAGGAATAATCTACCTTCACCGACTAGAGGAGAATTGGTAGCTTGTACAGTAACTATACTTGCTGCCTCACTAGCATCTTTTCACCAATACAGAAGATCACAATAAAAGTATTCACTAATTTCCTAATTAAAATAACTTACTGTGTACAAAAGAGAAAAAGATAAAGCTTATTTATTGATCCTTTGTTCTGTCATAAATCCATTAAGATTCTTTAGCCAATATAATTTGGGCAAATATAAGTTTCAAGTTGAGCAATATCATATGCTCATTTACCTATCTATATTCATAAAAGCCTTCTATATACATAAAAGCTTTCTATATACATAAAAGCCTAAGTGACCATTTGACTGTTCGACAGTTAGACTGGTAGCTATGATGTGCACTGACCACCAGGGGGCAGATGCTCAATGTACAGGCATGGAAACATGGAACAGACTGATGAATCTCAGAAGGAAGGAGGGGGGAGGGCGGGAAGAGATTAACCAAAGCTCTTATATGCATACTAGAGGCCTGGTGCACAGATTCTTGCACCAGTGGAGTCCCTTGGCCTGGCCTGCAGAGACCAGGCTAAAACAGGCAGCCCAACATCCCCTGAGGGTCCCAGATTGGGAGAGGGTACAGGCCAGACCAAGGGACCCCACCAGTGCACAAATCTATGCACCAGGCCTCTAGTTTAACTATAATAATCCCTCTAATTTTGATTATAATTTTTTATTTTTCTTAGTACTGTTTTTTAAAAATTATGACATATTTTACATTATTTTATTGAATATAATCTAATTATAATCTAATTATAAATCAATTGTGGGTTGATATGAAAATAAATGAAAGAGAAAGAAATCTAGTAGAAAAGAAAGAGGAAAGGAAAGGAAAGGAAAGGAAAGGAAAGGAAAGGAAAGGAAAGGAAAGGAAGGGAAAGGAAAGGAAAAGAGAGGAGAGGAGAGGAGAGGAGAGGAGAGGAGAGGGGAGGGGAGGGGAGGGGAGGGGAGGGGAGGGGAGGGGAGGGAAGGGAAGAGGGAGAGGAAGAGGGAGAGAGGAAAGGAAAGACTCCTCACTAAACTCACTGCAAATATCCCAAGTGCTTAGAAAATATTACAACTTCCCATTAGTGTGATGAAAGATAAAGATAACCAGGGGAATAAATGGCTAGAAATCTGGGAACATGGACATGGAAGAGGGAGTTTACAACTATGAAAAGTGAATTTTTCTGCTGTTGTAGACTGAAATGATGTGTTCTTTCTAGAAAAAAAATATTCACAGTGAACAAACTGCACTTTAATGCATTATCATTTCTCTGTAAAGGTCATTATTATTAGATTTGACATGTATAGTATTACCAAAACTGGCCTAAAGAAATGATACTAATTTTTAAATTCAGTTTTCAGATAGGGGACAAAGAAGATGATAGATAATATTAACCAGGGAAGACTTTTCGGTTTCATGGGAAATTGCCCCAAAGATCATATGACTATGATCTCCCTAAAAACTTGGGGTTTCAGGAGGTCACCTATCATTTTGGGAACACACTTCCCCACACTGGGAACTCACTTGCTTGGATGCTTGCAACCAGAGCTAACTGAAGCACGTGAGTGCTGGCCCACCTTCCCTGCTGCATCGTGCTGGGAGTGCATGGCTTCGTACAGGTGTCCACACAGCTGCATATTCTTTTAAGACTACTCTCCTATCTGCTGCCAGTGACTGTCAATTTAATGCGAGCACCTGCTGCCCTCTTGCTTAGTTAATTCATAGTGATCCGCCTGAACTAAAGGAAATTTCAGAAAAGCCTCTGTTCTTCAGTAATAAATTACCAGTCTCTACTTTGGCCTGAAGGGTCTTTGATTCATGTCATATTACACTTACACTAAGCACTGATGACAGTGGACACATTTAGTTTCTCTAAGTAGTGCTGGGGCTGAGGAAAAGGAAATAGCTACTAAGATTAAATGAAATGAGAAGATCAATTGTCTGCCTGAATATTGACAGCTGGGGAACCAGTCATCTTTGACCTCACACTGGAGGCATTTATTCATGGAGGAGTAAAAGCACTAGCTATAAATTTTTGCAATAGTGACTTGGCAGAGTGCATAAAGAAAAAAAACGGTAACATCACTTATTTATTTAATAACTTAAGAAAATACTATGGAGCAAAGATAGGTCTTTTCAACAAATGGTGCTGGGAAAACTGGACATCCAGTTCTGAAAACAGTAACAACAACAAAAACAAAATAATTTTAGATATAGACCTTACACACTTCTCAAACATGAACTCAAAATTGATCACAGACCTAAATATAAAATGCAAAACTATAAAACTCCTAGAGGATAATATCAGGGAAAATGTAAATGACTTTGGGTTTGGCAATGACTTTTTAGATATAATCCAAAGGTATAATCCATAAAAGAAAAAACTGACACATTGAATTTCATTAAAACTAAAAATTCTGTACTGCAAAAGACCCTGTCAAGGAAATGAAAAAACAAAACACAACTAGGAGAAAATATTTTCAAGAGATATTTCTGATAAAAGGTGGTTATCCAAAATATACCAAAAACTCTTAGAAGTCAACAAGAAAATAAACAACCTGATTAAAAAATGGATCAAAGTGCTTAACAGGTACCTCACCAAAAATGATAGACAGGTGCCAAATAAGCATATGAAAAGATTCTCAATGTCCTATGTCTGCAGAGAAATGCAAATTAAAACAATAATATGTACCACTACACACCTATTAGAATGGCCAGAATGCAGAGTACTAAGAACAATGAATGCTGGCAACACTGAATGTGCAGAACAGGAACTCTCACTCATTGGTGCTAAGAATGTAAACTGGTACCGTCACTATGGAAGACAGTTCAGCAGGTTCTTACAAACTAGATATACTCTTACCCTACAATCCAGCAATCACAATTCTTGGTATCTACCCCAAAAAGGTTGAAAACTCATGCCCACACAAGTTTATAGTAGCTTTAGTTATAATTGTTATAATGTGGAACCAACCAAGGTATTCTTCAGTAGGTGAGTGAATGAATAAATTATGGTACATCCACACAATGGAATATTAAAAAGAAGAAATGAGTTATCAAGTCATGAAGAGACATGGAATAAACTTAATGCATATTAG
Source organism: Myotis yumanensis (assembly GCF_028538775.1). Lineage (NCBI taxonomy): Eukaryota > Metazoa > Chordata > Mammalia > Chiroptera > Vespertilionidae > Myotis > Myotis yumanensis. The sequence goes on from NW_027223755.1 coordinate 75,320,904, forward strand.
TAAGTGAAAGAAGCCAGTGTGAAAAGGTTACATACTACAAGATTTTAACTTTGACATTCTGGAAAAGGAAAAGTATATAGAAAAGATCAGTGGTTTCCAGGGTTTGGGGGGGCAGGGAGAGAAAAATGAATAAACAGAACACAGAGGATTATTAGGGCAGTGAAATGTTCTTTATGAGTATAGTGGAGACATGTCATTATACATTTGTCCAAACACATAGAACTGTATGACACCAAGCGTGAACTTTCATAACCTTTGGACTTTAAGTGACAATGATGTATCATTGTAGATTCATTCATTATAACAAATATACCACTATGGGGAAAATGTTGATAATGGGGGAAGCTACACATGTGTGGATGTAGGGAGTATATGGGGAATCTCTGTACCTTCCACTCAATTTTTCTGCAAACCTAGAAATGACTGTAAAAAATAAAATCTATTTTAAAAAAATGATGGACACAGGCAATAGTGTGGTGATTGCCAGAGCATGGTGGGGGGAGGTGGTGGAGAGTATAGGGAGAATAAATGGGGATAAACAGAGACTTGACTTGGGGTGGTGAACACACAATACAGTGTGCAGATAATGTGTCATAGAATTTATGCACCTGAAACCTGTAGAATCTTGTTAAGCAGTGTCATCCTAATAAATTTAATAAAAAGGAAAATCAAAAGATAAACATAAAAAATTTGTGATTTATTGCTTCAAATTTTCTTTGCTTTCCAAATAGTTGTGATTATAACTTTCCTTAAGCTAAATTTATTTATTTTTGCCCATCGTACTATCTTATCACAAGTATATTTAAAGATATTAGGCAAAACAGCAAGAATAATAAAAAATTACAAAAATGAAATGTAGATATCATTTGCCTGATAATACTCACTACCACTTCATTCCTGCCAAAATATTCACTGAGTGGACTCTTTAGCAAAAGTTTCACTAGAGCTATTATAGTGAATCCAGGTGATGTGACCATGGTTTAAAATTTTAGTTGTTCTTATATTAAAAAGCCATTAATAAATCCACACTAGGCACATGGATATGGTATATAGGGTGATTACCGGAATCACTCTATTCCCTTTTAACAGTGAATGACTCATTACAAACTTTATGAAACCTTAAGTACTAAGAAAATGAAGTCAAATCCAGTCACAGATTTTTATGTTATCTTTTTAAATCAATTTTATTGAGATATAATTTGCATTAAACATAACGCACCTATTTACATTGTATAGTTTAATAAGCTTGGATGCCCAAGTAACTACCACCACAATCTAGAAGTGAACATTTCCTTAACTCCCAAGTTTTCTTTTGCCTCATTCCAACTAATCTTCCCCACCGCCAAACCTCTGCACCTGGTCCCAGGCAACCACTGATCTGATTTCTATTACTATAGCTTCATTTTGCCTATTGCAGAATTTTATTTAAACGGAGTCATACAGTATATATTCTTTGTGTCTGGCTTCTTTCACTCATCATAATATTTTTGAGATTCACCCATCTTTTTCTTATATCAGTAGTTCATTCTTTCATTTGCTGAATAGTACTCTATTATATGATTATACCATAATACATTTATCCATTCACTTATTGCTGGAGATTTGTGTTGTTTATATTTTTTTTGCTAGTATGAATAAAGTTACTATGAACATTTCTCTTGGGTAAATACCAAGTAGTGGAAATGTTGGATCCTGTGAAAATATATATATCAGGCAAATTATTTTCCAAAATAGTTATACCAACAGGAGTATATGACAGTTCCAGTTGCTGCTATACAATGTCTCAAACATTTAGCATTGTTAATATTTTTAATTTTAAGCATTACAGTGAATTTATAATAATGTTTCATTTTGGTTCCATTTCTTTGATGACTAATGTTGAACATCTTTTTGTGTGCTTATCAGCTATCCTTATATATTCTTTTGTGAATTATCTACACACAACTTTGCCCATTTTAAAATTAAATTGTTCATCTTCTTCTGATCTATTATAATTGTTTTAGAAAATATTTTGGGTGCAAATATTTTGATACATATGTCACCAGGAGTAACATAAAGTTACAAGAATGAGGATAAAGAAAAACCCTCGGCCTGGACACTCAGAGCCCATTTGGGCACATGGGAGCAATATCAGCATATTTGGGGAAGTCAAATTGCAGTGTTAGAAAATGAGACAATCTAGAAACATAGAATGATTTTGAAAGAATTCTAGTGAGCAAAAACAAAGAAACAAAAAATAGAACTCTAAGCTCAACCAGAATATGTAACGAGGCAAAGCAAAAGGAAATATTGATAAGTGGTAAGAACAGCTGAGGTTAGACAACAGAAAATCAACTGGGGTGCCATTTGGAGTGAAGATTGAGATGTATCTTGCATAACTGTCTACCTGTTTGAAGCTTTGCCAAATACAATGTTGTCTCTCACCCTGTAAATATAGCTGAATTACTCTTTACCAGAGAAAATTAGATACCAAAGCACTCATTTTGCTAAAATCATTCTAAAACGTTTTGCTTTCTAACCCAAGATGTTTATATCCCCACCTCATTCAAAATAAGTAATTTCTTGTATTTTAAATACTTGTTTTCTCTCATGCAAATGAAATAGTCTTGAAAATAGAAAAGAAGTCACTACAATAAAAAAGTTAAATTTACATAGGTAAGTTTTTAGGAAAACCTTAATTTGAGGAAATATACAACATTTTTGTCCTGTAAAAACTTAGAATTTACTTTCCAATAAAATTTACATTTTAGAAGAAATATATATTATATATATATTAAGCCTTCTGAACAAATGCTTAGCAGAAATAGTTAACCTGCCAAACCTGTGAATAAACATTTCTTTGGTAGCACATGGTAGTATTCACACAACAATCAGGTTCTAAAATATGTTTCTTCAATGTTATATAAAAACATTCAGTTTGTGTAATGAACAACAATAGTGCCAGTAATCAAAGAAAATCAGGATTGTCAACAATGAGAAATAATGTCTCCTAGCAACCAAGTTTCAATTACTCTTTGTTTGATAACAAGTGCTGAGATAGTTTACGCTGGTAGCTTTATTCTAGAGAGTAATGCATTATCAAAGACCAAAAGAGAGACTCCTATATTAACCAGCTCTGGTTTCTAATCAAACATCTTGCAATTAATTTTATTAGTGGCTTAGACCTAATTTACTTTGAATGAGCTATAACTATGATTTGTTATTGTCATGTTCTAAAATAGCATGTGGAATAATTATTTGTTTAAATAATGGAATCATTGCCATACAGATGATACTCCAACAAAGTAAGGATTTATTATCATTAATAATAAGATTAAACAAAATCATATCCCAGAATAGATCCCAGGAGGACCCTTTAGCTATTTTAGTTGAACTAGAAATAATACTAATAATTAAGATATAACACTGACTGTCATAGCAATAGCTACAAAGTTCATGTACTAATAATGCCTTATAAAAACCCTCTATTCCCGACATGGATACAATATAAAAGTAAACACTTCATTAAAACCAATCTTCATTATGAACATTACACATCAAACTTTGGAAACAATTTTATTCAAGGGATATGTACTACTCCCTTTATAAAATTTAAATTTGGTAAATGATCATTGAAACTGAGTGGTTCCAGCTATATTTCCTTTGCATTGGGTGGGTCTTTTACCTCGACATTCTTCTTTTACATAGAAACAATTCAGGAGACTGATCATCCCAGGACCTCAATGTGAGAGGAAGACTATGGCTGCATTGCTGCTGCTAGATTATCATTGGTTTTAGCAGTCCACATCATCTGAACATATTGAACAGAAGAGGCTCATGGAAAATAGCACAAACACACCCCCTACACACAAACATACACAGGTGAACACACAACCTGCTAGAGGCCAAAATGATAATTAGTCAAGTCTATACAAAGTAGCTAAAGCTTGATTATGCCAAAGTAGGACTATTACATATAAAGAATCCCTCTCATAAGCACACAAGTGAGGTTAACCGAAGAAAATGAAGATATTGTTTATGTACCAGTAAGTTCAATGACTTTTTTTTTTAAGTATTATTGTGGAACATAATTTTCTGGCAAATAAAATTATTTTTCTATATCCAATAAAAAAGATTTAATTAATCTGAAAACAACGATTTCAATAAAATGCCATTTTCAGAAGAAAGTCATAATTTACCATGTTTGTCCAAATGCTATTGCAAGGGGTACTGAAAGAAGATCAGCTACAGTCAGCTTTTGAGCGATTGGGAGACTCTGAGTGTGCAAATGCATCATCTTTCAGAAGCAGTTCCATAGCTACCATTTTTACGGTTTTAATCCGAAGCTTTGCAAAAATATTTGCCAGCTGACCATGCCAAATATGGATTGATTTGTCTCCCCGTCCTTGAGACAATAAACAAATGTGAAAAAAAAACCTTTTTTCACTTATCTATACTAATAAAAGGGTAATATGCTAATTAGACCAAAGACTTCCGGGAGACCAGCCAGGGAGGGCAGTTGGGGGCCATGAGGCCGGCAGGGGAGGGAAGTTGGGGGCCATGAGACTGGCTGGGAGGGCAGTTGGGGGATGAGGCCAGCAGGGGAGGACAGTTGGGGGCCATGAGGCCAGCAGGGGAGGGCAATTAGGGGTGAGCAGGCCGGCAGGGGGGGCAGTTGGGGGCGAGAAGGCTGGCAGGCAGAGTGGTTAGGGGTTATCAGGCAGGCAGGCAGGTGAACGGTTAGGAGCCAGCGGTCCCAGATTGCAAGAGGGATGTCCGACTGCCAGTTTAGGCCCGATTCCTGTGGGGTCCCAGATTGGAGAGGGTGCAGGCCAGGCTGAGGGACACACCCCCTCCCCATGCACGAATTTTGTGAACCAGGCCACTAATACTTACATAAAACAGGAAAACACTGCTCACAAGAATAAGAATAAGTCTGCATTCTAAACTTAGTAGAAGTGGGTCTTACGTAAATTGTGTAACTTCTTTGGCTCTCAATTTTCACATTAGTAAAATGTGTGTGTGTGTGTGTGTTTGTGTTTAGAACCAGATTAATTTTCAAAGAATGACTTTTAATTTCTCACAGACATGGAAATAGTCTCTGAGGACAAGAAAAGAGAAAGGGAAGCAATACCATGACAGTGAAAACTGTGTATCCTATTGGCAGAAGTTGGGTGTTCATGTCCCTAAGTTAGACAGAAATGCCTTCATTGGCAATATTTTCCACTGAATTCTGAAAAATTTGGAAATCACTATAGTTTATTGGCCCGAAAATTCCTTTACTGTCAGTATAAACTAACAAGTTCCACACTGGCCCGGAAGGCTGCCACAGAAACACTGTGGCACATGGGCCCTGATCCCCTCTGCTGGGCCTCAAGGATAAATTTGGCTACAGACACCAAGAAAAATAAAAATAAATAAATAAACTCAGAAACTCTGCGTTGCATACATTTATACATAAATATGTACATAAGCCAGAGTGTAAGATGAGTTACTGCTGGGGACCAGATCATACAGTGGAGACTTGAGCACACCAGGCTACTTTCCAGAGTCCCACCGCTTTGCTTTTGAACCATTACCAATGCCTTTCAGCAGTGCTGTCAACAGAGCTCAGATAGGGTCTTGAACTCCAGAGAATGAATGAGATATGCCAAATGAAGCATAATTACTTCATTGACGTCATTCAGTTTTCAACTTACATTTAATAGGGAGCTTCTACTGCTTGAAACAGTGGGCCGTTTGTAGCACATTATGCAAATGTAAGACTAATCTTTTGCATTATACATAAGAGCTGCTTATTGTGCATTAACTAATTTATCTGACTACGCGGGGGCTATGAATGCTGATTTTTATTAAGCTCTTCATTTAAGTGAAAACGTAGGCTTGGCAAGTGCATATATTAGCATGTGCCTATCTTGCATGGATGAATAAATACATATACAGATCTAGTTACCAAGTGACATTCTTTTGGTGGTAAAAATCATCAAGTATGATATATTTTTTTCAGTCACATAAGTAAAATGAGAAAGTGAGAATTAAATAATCAGAGGAAAAACTCCTGTATTGTTAATATTCATCACACTTTTTTTTAATCATGGTCACAAAATTGCTTTTTAATAAGACAGACTGTGTAGTCTAAAGTCAATAGTTCAAATCTTATGTAAGTATCCTTTAGAATGATGCTGACTATTTTGTTATCATAAAAAGTAAACAAAGAACAATTGAACACAAAGCCTAATGAAAGCAGTCACTTTAGTTTTAAAATTTTAATTCATTTGAGTAAAGAAAAAAAGAAGAGTAAAATAATATTTTGTTAACTATACACTAATGAACTTGGTTCAGATCTAGGCACAGGCAAGTCTAGACAGACATGTGAATACTGTTTCATGTAATGCTCAGTTAATTGGTATACATATAGATTAAAGCACACATTTGAAGCCAATACAGACCCTACTCTTCTCAGCAAGTTGTTTAAATTTCACGATACCAAAAATATTGCATTTTATTTGCTTAAATTCATGTAGATTTGATTTTAACCAGCCAATATATAATGAAAACCCTCTATCTATAAATCATTACAAATATTTTGAGTTTAGGTATTTATTTTTTGGTCTTAGGAAGGTGGAACATGCTTTATTTCTTTTTAATCTTTATTGTGGAAAGTATTACATATGTCCCCCTTTCCCTCCATTCCCCTCTCCCACCCTTCTCCCCGCCAGGCCTTTACCACCCTATTGTCTGTGTCTATGGGTTATGCATATATGCATGTGAGTTCATTAGTTGATCTCTTCCCCACCCCTCTCCTGCCTTCCCTCTGAGTTCTATCTCTTTAAAAAATATTTTAAAGTTAATAGCTTGCTAATAGGAAATGAGTCAGTGATCACCTTTATAACTGATTTTAAGGTAAAAGGGCAAGAGGAAATGAATGAGCCTGATACTTTGGAGATGCTAAATAGCAATGGTGGCCAGTACAACAGATGCAAACGGCAGAGAAATCTAGTACCTCATTCTAACTTCAAACTTAAGTTTCCAGTTTTTGTTTAAAAATAATGCCTGGTTGCTGTGTATCATGCCTAAGAACAACTCATTCCTTTATCAGCCAGGTAAACTAAAACACATATTACTATACACAACACAAAACCAGCACTGGGATTTGGCCATGAGCCCAACTTAACTGCAGAATGTTTATTAAATTATTAAAATTTATGGGTTGATAGCACTTTCAAGCAATTTATTATAGCTGTAAACCATTTTTAAGTTTTGAAAACACAATAAAGTTGATTTAATAATCCTTCTAATCTTATACACAACTTCCTCCAGAATTTTCTTCAATTACGCCTCATAAATTACAATTTATTGTGTATTAGAGAAACACTAAAAAACAAATAATTCATGAGAATTTCATCAGATTCATTTATTCTGAAACATTTGCCAGGAAGCATAACAAATTCACATGTGACCCCTGCACTCAGAAGAGCTGAAGTTCAAATCAAAGCCACAATGGAGAGTTCCTTTGCCAAGGATAACAACTAAAATCTTCCCTTAACTTGAGCCAGGAACTTGGCTTTAATGAATGCAAGGGTGAAGGGGTCAGGGAAGACAGAGAGGCAGTTCTAGGGAAATTCTCTCTACTCAAAAAACAGCTTGAATTGCAAAGCACAGATAGTCACATCACCTTTTTGTAGGACTTTGTTAGAGAACAAGCAGTTGAAAAGAGGGAACACAAAGAGACAGGAATTGTGAGCACACAATGTGTTTTCCTCAGGGGCAGTAGGTCATTAGTGTAGGCAAATTCACTTAGCTTTAATGACTTTTAAGTGAACGTTCCATACTCTTTAAAAATAGAATTGACAGTGGTTTAGAAGGATTAATCTCTAATGGTAGAATAATTCAGAATCTGTTTCATCTTCTATAGTGACTTAATTAGGACAGAATTATACTATGTTGTACCTCGCGGGTCCTGTGGCTTATAAGACTTTATTTTAAAAACTGAGACAGAATTTTTAGGAAATATTAGGGGTTCTTTCAATGGAACAAAAAGAAAATCTATGCATAATAGATAGGTCCCCTGGCTAGATGGGGGAGAGGGTTGTAACAGTGCCCTGAAGAGACTCTATGCAGTGTGAGGAAACATTGCATCTACATCCCTTAAACCTTTCAGGTCTGTGTCCTCATACTCACATCAGGAGGCTGAAACCTCTGTCCAAGTAAACCTATCATCTGCTCCAATTATGATAAGTCTACAGCTGGTGACTCCCTGGGCTTACAGAACCAGACACTAGAGTGGAACTGGCTCTGGGAGAACCTCCCAGGGGCAGAGGATTTCTTCTAAAATGGTATGTCTTCCTACTTGGGTTATCCACAGGATCTAACTTTTTTTTTTCCTTTTATTTATTTTTTATTATTGTTATTTTCTTTTTTTGTTTAAAGTATTACAAATAGTAGTGCATATGTCTCCTTTTTTTCCCAATTGACCTTCCCCCAGCCTCCCCTACACCCCAGCACATGCCCTCACCCAGTGTCTTGTGTCCATTGGTTATGCTTATATGCATGCGTACAAGTCCTTCGGTTGATCTCTTACCTCCCCCCACCTCCCAACCCTCCCCAACCTTCCCACTGTAATTTGACAGTATGTTCAATGCTTCTCGTCTCTGTATCTATTTTTGTCCATCAGTTTATAATGTCCTTTATTATCCATAAATGAGTGAGATCATGTGGTATTTTTCGTTCACTAACTGGCTTATTTCACTTAGCATAATGCTCTCCAGTTCCATCCATGCTGTTGCAAATGGTGAGAATTCCTTCTTTTTTATAGCAGCATAGTATTCCATTGTGTAGATGTGCCACAGTTTTCTAATCCACTCATCTGCTGATGGGCATTTAGGCTGTTTCCAAATCTTAGCTATGGTGAATTGTGCTGCTATGAACATAGGGGTGCATATAACCTTTCTGATTGGTGTTTCTGTTTTCTTGGGATATATTCCTAGAAGTGGTACTACTGGGTCAAATGGCAGTTCCATTTTTAATTTTTTGAGGAAACGTCATACTGTCTTCCACAGTGGCTGCACCAGTCTGCACTCCCACCACCAGTGCACAAGGGTTCCTTTTTCTCCGCATCCTCTCCAGCACTTGTCATTTGTTGATTTGTTGATGATAGCCATTCTAACAGGTGTGAGGTGATACCTCATTGTTGTTTTGATTTGCATCTCTCAGATGATTAGTGACTCTGAGCATGTTTTCATGTCTCTTGGCTTTCTGAATGTCCTCTTTGGAAAAGTGTCTATTTAGGTCCTTTGCCGATTTTTTGATTGGATTGTTTATCTTCCTTTTGTTAACTTGAATGAGTTCCCAGCAGATGTTAGAGATTAAACCCTTATCAGAGATAACATTTGCAAATATGTTCTCCCATGCAGTGGACTTTCTTGTTGTTTTGTTGATGGTTTCTTTTGCTGTGCAGAAGCTTTTTATTTTGATGTATTCCCATTTGTTTATTTTCTCCTTAGTTTCCATTGCTCTAGAAGCTGTTAAATATATTGCTACGACAAATGTCTACTATTTTGCTGCTTATGGCTTCTTCTAAAATTTTCATGGTTTCCCATCTTATGTTAAAGACTTTATTCATTTTGAGTTTATTTTTGTGTATGGTGTAAGTTAGTGGTCTAGTTTCATCCTTTTGCAAGTGTCTGTCCAGTTTTCCCAACACCATTTGTTGAAGAGACTGTCTTGACTCCATTGTATGGTCTTGCCTCCTTTGTCAAATATTAATTGCGCATAATGGCTTGTGTTGAATTCTTGGTTCTCTGTTCTGTTCCACTGGTCTACATATCTATTCTTGTGCCAGTACCAGGGAGTTTTGAGAACAATGGCTTTGTAGTATAGCTTGATATCTAGTATTGTGATCCCTCCAATATTGCACTTCTTTCTCAGGATTGCTGCAGCTATTTGGGGTCTTTTTTTTATTCCAGATGAAAATTTGGAGAATTTGTTCTAGGTCTTTGAAATATGCCATTGGTATTTTAATGAGGATTGCATTAAATTTATAGATTGCTTTGGGTAGTATGGACATTTTAATGATGTTGATTCTACCAATCCATGAACATAGTATATTCTTCTATTTGTTCATGTCTTCCTCTATCTCTTTTTTCAGGGTTCTGAAATTTTCCGAGCACAGGTCCTTTATCTCCTTAGTTAAGTTTATTCCTAGATATCTTAATTTTTTTGTTGCAATGGTAAATTGAATTGCTTTTTAAATTTCTCTTTCTGTGAGTTCATTATTGGTGTATAGAAAAGCCATAGACTTCTGAGTATTAATTTTGTATTCTGCTACATTGCCGAATTCATTTATTAAGTCTATTAGTTTCATTTATTAGTTTTTTTATGGAGTCTTTGGGGTTTTCTATGGACAATATCATGTCATCTGAGAATAAGGACAGTTTTACTTCTTCTTTTCCAATTTGGATGCCTTTTATTTCTTCTTTTTGTCTGATTGCAATGGCTAGTACTTCCAGTACTATGTCGAACAGGAGTGATGAAAGTGGGCATCCCTGTCTTGTTCCTGTTCTTAGTGGAAATGGTTTTAGTTTTTGCCCATTGAGTATGATGTTAGCTGTGGGTTTGTCATATATGGCTTTTATTATGTTGAGGTATGATCCTTCTATTCTCACCTTGCTGAGGGTTTTTATCAAGAAAGCGTGTTGGATTTTGTCAAGTGCTTTTTCTGCATCAATGGATATAATTATATGGTTTTTATCTCTTAGTTTGTTTATATGGTGTGTCACATTTATTGATTAGTGGATATTGTACCATCCTTGCATCCCTGGAATAGATCCAACTTGGTCATGGTGTATGATCTTTCTAATGAATTGCTGGATTCGATTTGCTAGAATTTTGTTGAGGATTTTGGCATCTATGTTCATGAGGGATATTGGCCTGTAATTCTCTTTCTTTGTATTGTCTTTATCTGGTTTTGGGATTAAGGTAATGCTGGTTTCATAGCAAGAGTTTAAGTGCTCCTTCCTCTTGAATTTTTTGGAGTAGTCTGAAGAAGATAGGTTTTATTTCTTCTTTGAATGTTTAATAAAACTCCCCTGTGAAACCATCTGGTCCAGGGCTTTTGTTTGTTGGAAGATTTTTGATTACTGCTTCAATTTCCTCCATTGTTATTGACCTATTCAGATTTTTTTTATTTCTCCTGGCTGAGTTTTGGAAGGTTGCATTTTTTTAGAAATATGTCCATTTCTTCTAGGTTGACCAGATTGTTGGAGTAGAGTTCCTCATAGTATTTTTTTATGATTCTTTCTATTTCTGTGGGGTCTGTTGTTATTTCACCTCTTTTGTTTCTGATTTTGTTTATTTGGGTCCTTTCTCTTTGCTTCTTGGTGAGCCTGACTAGAAGTTCATCAATCTTGTTTATCCTTTCAAAGAACCAGCTCTTGGTTTCATTGATCTTTTGTATTGTTTTTATTTTTATTTATTTTTTTGGTCTCTATGTCATTTATTTCTGCTCTGATCTTTATTATTTCCTTCCTTCTGCTGACTCTGGGCTTTTCCTGTTGCTCTCTTTCTAATTCTTCAAGTTGCAGACTTAGATGGTTTATTATCAGTTTTTCTTGTTTTTTGAGGTAGGCCTATAATGCTATGAACTTCCCTCTCAGTACTGCTTTCATTGTGTCCCAGGCTTTGGATCGTTGTGTTTTCATTGTCGTTTGTTTCCAGGATGTGTTTTATTTCTTATTTGATCTCTTTGGTAACTCACTCATTGTTTAATAGTAAGTATCTATCTTTCAATAAATGATCAAGACCCCCCTCATGGGACTTGAGAGCAATCAGAAATATGAAACTTTCATTCATTTAGTCATTGTGGGCTTTTAGTGTCAATTTAAAGTCAGACTCCATAAAAGACTAAGTTGAGCTCTCATTTCACTCTTTTCCTCTTATTAATTCTATTTTTTCTTCCTGGTGCTGTACTTGATCCTTGAGTAACACAGACTTGAACCATACATATACATAAAAGTATATGTCATTTTTTTCAGTAAATATACAGTTGGCCTTCCATTTTCCTGGGTTTTGCATCCATAGACTCAACTGACCATGGATGGAAAACAATAGTTTAGATCCATGGTTTGGAATCCATGAATGGGTAGGACTAACTCTGCATTATTCTACATCACTTTATATAAAAGACTTGAGCACCCATATATTGATCCTGAAACCAATCCCCTACAAATACCAAGATATAACTTTAGTTAAGTTTTGGGGGAGTCAAAAGTTACATGCAGATATTTTACTCCACGGAGCCATCAGCCCCAAACCCCACATTATTCAAGGCTCAACAATACTTGACTATGGTACACTGCTAGAAGAACATGTCTAGCTCTATTCTGTTTCCCATGAATGTTCATGGGTGTCTATATCTGTATCAAAAGACTCTACTTTCTTTACCACAGTAGCATTAGATAGACACTAAGCCTTAATTGGGTGAATCAAATTCATCTCCATGAAATATGGAACTAATTAATTATGTAGAGCTGAATTGAATGATCCTGAAGACAAAGGACTAAAGGTACTATTCTGTGGTGATCATGATGATCATATTCAAAGGAGGACAGTCTGCAGGGGAAGAAGCTTGGAATGAAGTTATGAAGAAAAGTAAGAATAGCAAACCATGAGGCTATAGGAAGAGTTAAAGAAAATAGTTTCCCTCTTTTCCCTGTGACCTATTAATTCCTATAGAGTCTACATATATTTCTAACTTTTGTATTCTTTGTAGTCTCTTGTTCTATAAGCCCCATTTTAATTTGAACTAGTGTTCCTAAAAAAACTAATGTCACTGTGTGTATGAATCAGGGTGGTGGAGTGTACTCTGTCCATATTCCACTTGCAAGACTGCTGCAAGCACTGAAAACAGCAATTCTGTGTACAACCAACAAGGACAGGAATCATGCTAATCTCTCAGCTCTTGGGTTCACTTGCCCAAGAGGCACCAAGTGACACAGCTACATCAGCACCAGATACTTTCTGGACTCTTGCTGGCTCATGTCCTGCCCACCTTTATCCTTCCCTGAGAGACACAAAAAGCAGCTTTAAACCTCCACTTCCACATTCTTCCAAGTCCTTCTCTCACATGGAGCTAAGTCAGAAGTTATAAATGGTCTACCAAAAAGTATATGTCATCTGTATTTTATCCAAAGGGATCAAATTGATCCACAAGAAATCAGCAATAGGTTGTGGAGCATGTTCCAGGAGATTCGTAAGTGACCATTAAGTATTTTTCAAGTGGAAGAACTACATAATTGACAGTAATTATCACCAGTTTGAATTTGGGTAACTTCATCATGGCCTAAAGGTCATATATGTTCCAGTTATGATGAAATCACAAAGTCCAGATTTATTTTCTCACATAACCAACTCATAAACTAGACTAAATATATAAATCAGTGGGTTTCAGACCCTGGATTCTAGGAAGCACGGGACTGAGATCATTGTGAAAAGGGAAACAAAGAGGTGATTTACAGTTGCTCGATCTTACTGCCTAAAGGAAGTCCCCTAGCCATGGCAAAGGGAGATGAAACCCAAACAGAGCCCTTATGGTCTCCATGAATACAGAAGTCAGAGTTGAATATTTGGAGAGCCCACGAGGGTATAGAATTTGCAGAGTCAATATAACTGTAAAGAAATCTCCAGAAATTTGCAAAGGTTTCATCTTGGGGTGTTTTGTTTTATTTTTACTGAGGACTGATAACTGCATTAATATAAGGAAATCACCCGAGGCAGAGGAAAGAATCAAAAGAAAGGAGCAGGTGCAACAGCCTCGGAGATCCAACAGGCCAGGAGTAGTTCATGTTCCCACCAGCCAGAGTGGAAGTCATTGGTGATGCTTTATCAGAGAGAACACCCAGAAGATTTTCATCTCAGTACTGGGGAAAATTAGCACTAGCATAAAACCCACTTAACAAAGTTTAACATAACAATAAAATTGTTTCCAAGTAACTTTGCTGCAACCCAAAATAAAGTTCAGGAGTATTTCAAGGAATTACAAAATATCCAACACCTAATACAGTAAAACTAAAAAAGCAGGCATCCAACAAAAAATTAGTGAGCATGCAAAAAAGAAAGAAAAGAAGGATAAAAATAAATCAATAGAAACAGAAATGACACAGTGATAGAATTAGCAGATGAGGCCATTAATATTGTTATTATAAAAACACTACACATGTTCAAAAACATAAAGCAAGAAAACATGTATATGTTAAGGAGATCATAATAAAAGATGATATAAAACAGAAATTATAGACAAATCTTTAAAAAATCCAAACTTCCAGCGATAAATGACTCATTATGTAGTATTAAGAGCAGATTAAACACTGCAGAAGAATAGACTGATACATCTAAAGTCATAGCAAAAAAAAAGTACAAAAATTATACACAGAGAAAAATAGATTATAAAAAAATGATCATACTATAAGTGAGCTCTGGGACAAGTTCAAACAGCCAAGTAATTTGGGTCCTTGTAAAGAGAAATAAATGTGAGATGGAATAAAATATTTGGAATAATGGCTAATATTTTTCAAATTTGTTAAGAACTGTAAACCAGCAGATCCAGGAAACTTAATAAAGAACAAGTGCAAGATATCTGAAGAAAACTATGCCAATGTAGACCATAAGCAACATCTTTAAAACCAATGATAAAGGGAACATCTTAAAAGCAGCCAAAGAACACATTACTTACATAGAAACAAAGATAAGAAGGACAGCACACTCTCCATCAGACACAGTACAAAAGAAGATTGTGGAGCAACATCCATTAAAGGATTAAAAGAAAAAGTTGGCAACATATGATTCTATAACCAGTGAAAACATCTTTCAAAAACAATGGTGAAATCAACATTTTTACAGATCTTTTTAAAAGCTGATAAAATTGATCACTCCATTACAATATTTTAAAAGAATTCCATCGAGTAGAAAGAATAATAAATACCAAGTTGGAAATCTGGACTTACATAAGGGAAAGAAGAGCACCAAAAATAATATATATGTGGGTATATAAAAATATTTTCTTGGCTTTAAAATATCTTTCTAAAATAGCTAATTGGTTTGCACTAGTCAGGCAGCTCAATTGGTTGGAGTGCTGTCCAGTACACCAAAGAGATTGCAGGTTTGATTCCTGGTCAGGCCACATACCTACGTTGTGGGTTCGATCCTGATCAGGGTGCATACAGGAGGCAACCAAAGGATCGATCTTCCTTTCCTTTCCTTTCCTCCCTCCTTCTTTCTTTCTTTCTTTCTTTCTTTCTTTCTTTCTTTCTTTCTTTCTTTCTTTCTTTCTTTCTTCCTTCCTTCCTTCCTTCCTTCCTTCCTTCCTTCCTTCTTTCCTTCCTTTCCTTTCCTTTCCTTTCCTTTCCTTTCCTTTCCTTCCTTTCCCTTTCCTTTCCCTTTCCTTTCCTTTCCTTTCCTTTCCTTTCCTTTCCTTTCCTTTCCTTTCCTTTCCTTTCTTCTTTCCTTTCCTTCCTTTCCTTTCCTTTCCTTTCCTTTCCTTTCCTTCTTTCCTTTCCTTTCCTTTCCTTTCCTTCCTTTCCTTTCCTTTCCTTTCCTTCCTTTCCTTTCCTTCCTCCTTTCCTTTCCTTTCCTTTTCCTTTCCTTTCCTTTCCTTTCCTCTTCCTTTCCTTCCTTTCCCTTTCCTTTCCTTTCCTTCCCTTTCCTTTCCTTTCTCTCTTCTCTTCTTTCTTTCTTTCTTTCTTTTCTTTCTTCTTCTTTCTTTCTTCTTCTCCTTTCTCCTTCCTTCCTCCCTCCCTTCCATCCCTCCCTTCCTCCCTTCCTTCCACTCTCCTCTGGCCACTCTCTCTGAAATCAATAAAAACATATCCTCAGATAAGGATTTAAAAAATAGCTAATTGGTTAAAGAAAAAAAATAAAAATGTATTGCAGAATTTGTAACACATTATAAAAGTGAAATGGATGACAACAATAGCATAAAGACGATCTGAGATAGGGGAAAGAGAATACACTGTTGTAGTATTCTTGTATAGTACCTAAAGGAGTGTAATATTACTCGAATATATGTGATAACTTAAAGATGTATATCATAAAAACCTAAAGCAAGCACACACATAGACACACACAAAACAAAGTTCTAGTTAATAAATGTATAAGGAAGAAAAAAAATGGAATAAGAAAAAAAATGCATTCCAAAAGCAAGAAGAAAATGTGGAAGAGGAGAACTAAGAAGACCTGGGATAAAAAGAACATATAGCGTAAGATGATAGATTGAAAATCAACCACTGCAATGAGCACATGAAATTGTAATGATCTAAGTTCACCAGTGAAGAGGTAAAATTGTCAAATTGGGTAAAGACCCAAGTAAATATCTTCTTAAATTATAATAAGGAAACATGATAAAGGTTTTTACACCACTAAATTTGACAATTTATATAAAATAATATAATCTTCATAAAAACAAGCTACCAAAGTTCATTCAAGAAGAAAACAGATAAACCTGAAAGTCTCAGATCTATAAAAGAAGTTAAATTTGTAGCTAACAACATTGCCACAAAGAAATTAGTGAGTTGGGTGATGAATACTATAAACACTTAATGAAGAAATAATACCAAGTCTTTACAAACTCTTCCAGAAACTAAAAGAGGGAAATACTTCCCAACTCATTCTATGAAGCCAGCATTATCCAGATATCCAGATCAGAAAAAAACACTGTGAGAAAACTTCAGATCAATACTCTCATGAACACAGATATGAAAATTCTAAACAAAATTTAGCACATGAAATTCAATGATCCTATATAATAAAGAGGTAATATGCAAATTGACTGTCACACCCTCGCACAAGATGGCCACCCCCATGTGGTCACAAGATGGCCACCACAAAATGGCCAGCAGGGGAGGGCAGTTGTGGGCGATCAGGTCAGCAGGGGAGGGCAGTTAGGGGTGACCGGGCTGGCAGGGGAAGGCAGTTAGGAGCAACCAGGCCAGAAGGGGAGGGAAGTTAGGGGCGACCAGGCCTGCAGAGGAGGGCAGCTGGGAGCGACCGGGCCATCAGGGGAGGGCAGTTGGGGGCAACCTGGCTGGCAGGCAGAAGCAGTTAGGGGCAATCAGGCTGGTAGGCAGGCAAGCAGTTGGGA
This sequence comes from Myotis yumanensis, assembly GCF_028538775.1. Classification (NCBI taxonomy): domain Eukaryota; kingdom Metazoa; phylum Chordata; class Mammalia; order Chiroptera; family Vespertilionidae; genus Myotis; species Myotis yumanensis. Next base: position 75,338,014 of record NW_027223755.1, read on the forward strand.
GCCAGCAGTCCCAGATTGTGAGAGGGATGTCCGACTGCCGGTTTAGGCCCAATCCCTGTGGGACATCCAGCAGTTGGATATCCCCCGAGGGGACCCAGATTAGAGAGGGTGCAGGCTGGGCTGAGGGACACACACACCCCCAATGCACGAATTTCATGCACCAGGCCTCTAGTATATAAATAAGGAAATATATCATGACTAGTTTTTATCACAGAATGCAATGTTAGATTAACAATTAAAAATCAATAAATGCAATGCATTAAAAATAAAAATCTGCAACTAATTTCACACCTAATGATGAAAGATTGATTGCTTTTTTCCTAAGATCAGAAACAAGTCAAGGAATACCATTTTTACCATTTTTATTCGACATTAAACTGGAGGTTCTAATCAGTGCAATGGGGTGAGGGAGTGAGGTGGAGCTGGTTAATGAAGGAGGAAAGGGGGACATCTATAATACTTTCAACAATAAAGATAAATTTTAAAAATAAAATAAAACAAGGGGGAAATAAGACACATCAATTGGAAACCTATATGTATATATACACATGTACACACATACACACCCATGTATGTGTGTGTACATACATTTTACAATTCAATAATAGGAATGTACATTGTATGATTACATTTACATGGCTTTCCAGAATAGGTGAATTTATAGAGACTGAAAATAGATTAGTGATTGCCAGGGACTGGGAGAGGAAGGAAGAAACAGTGAGGAAAGGGGAGGATTATTAATGGACACAGAATTTCTTTGGGGGTGATAAAGTTTCTAAAATGAGATAGTAGAGGTGGTAGTACAACTCTGTGAATATACTAAAAGCACTGAACTGTATACTGAATTTTGTGCTGTGTAAATTATATGTTAATAGAGCTGTTTTAAAAAATAATTACATAAAATTATAATTAAACTAGAGGCCTGGTGCACAAAATTCATGCACGGGGGTGGGGGTGTGTCCCTCAGCCCAGCCTGCACCCTCTCCAATCGGGGATCCCTCTCACAATCCAGAACTGCTGGCTCCCAACCGCTCGCCTGCCTGCCAGCCTGATCACCCCCTAAATACTCCCTTGCCAGCCTGATCGACTCCTAACTGCTCCCCTGCAAGCCTGGTTGCCCCAAACTACCCTCCCCTGCAGGCCTGGTTGCCCCCAACTGCCCTCCCCTGCAGGCCCGGTTGCCCCTAACTGCCCTCCCCTGCAGGCCTGGTCGCCCCCTACTGTCCTCCTCTGCCAGCCTATTCATCCCTTACAGCCCTCCCCTGCTTGCCTGGATCACCAACAACTGCCCTCCCCTGCCGGCCATCTTGTGGCGACCATCTTTGACAACATGGGGTGGCCATCTTGTGTGTTGGAGTGATGGTCAATTTGCATATTACTCTTTTATTAGATAGGATAAATCATATTAAAAGCTAAGGTAATAATAAATACTCAAAGATCACCACTTTCTAATTATTTTACATTTTAATATAATCTATGACCTTGAAGCTACTTATACCTATTTTATCTATATGGTAAAAGCGCAATATAATAGCATGCTACTGCACATATCTTATAAGCTCTGAATTCAGTGACATCATGTTGGTAGATTGAAAATGAACACTGTGAGAATATTGACACCACAAAAATTGGCATCCACTACAAATCAGAGTTTTCATCCCCCAGAGAGCTCATTATTAATCATTTGTGAATACATCACTGCCCCCTCTATTTCATCTTTTCTAGCCCAGTCACAGTTGGACTAGAGAAGATAAGCCAGGAGTGGCAAAATGCTGAGGGGGAATGCATGAGACAGTACATTTCTGTTCAATCCTGTAATTAGAGTATGATGTCCCTGGAAGGAAAGAGAGGAGGTTTAGTAAATACCTGTTTTGTACATTATGTGGGGAAATTTTTGTTTTGGATTGAAAGCTATAGTCCAAATATACATTCTTAGATTACAAAATATTTTATTTTTCTTAATTCATTACTCATAAAAAAGGTGGGCATATGACAGCTACAGCTATTCTATTTATATAGATACTAGAGGCCCGGTGCATGGATTCATGCTCCGGTGGGGTCCCTCGGCCTGGCCTGTGCCCTCTCGCAATCCAGGACCCCTTGGGGGATGTTGGAGAGCCAGTTTTAGCCCGATCGCCACAGGCCAGGCCAAGGGACTCCACCGGTGCATAAATCCGTGCACTGGGCCTCTAGTATGCATATAAGATCTTTGGTTAATCTCTTTCAACCCTCCCCCCACTTCCCTCTGAGAGTCATCAGTCTGTTCCATGTTTCCATGCCTCTGCGTTGAGCATCTGCCCCCTTGTGGTCAGTGCACATCATAGCCTCCGGTCAAATAGTCGAATGGTTGAATGGTCACGTAGGCATTTATATATAGATTAGTAGGCCGGTGCACAAAATTCGTGCACATTAAAAGGGAATTAATTGCCCTAACCGGTTTGGCTCAGTGGATAGAGCATCGGCATGTGGACTCAAGGGTCCCAGGTTCGATTCCAGTCAAGGGCATGTACCTTGGTTGTGGGCACATACCCAGTGGGGAGTGTGCAGGAGGCAGGTGATCAATGTTTCTCTCTCATCGATGTTTCTAACACTCTATCCCTCTCCCTTCCTCTCTGTAAAAAATCAATAAAATATATTTTTTTAAAAAAGGGAATTAATTAGCAGAGATATTTTAATATTGCTATTTGCCCTTTCTCTATAATAGAAGTGTGAGAGATGAAAGGAAATTAATAAAATGTATATGAAAATAATATATAAATTTATTAATAAATAAACAGTAACAAAAGGATATAACAACAGAGGCATGATATAAAAACGACAAAAACATGACATGAAAACAACAAAAACATGATATAAAAATAACAGTGATGCAAACAATGACTGATAAAGTGATTAAACTTATTCTAATATCTCTCTGTACACCACATAAAGAGTGAAAACACTTTCAGAGTGTTTGACTAATTTCCCTTGTGATGAAGTACTTAGAACTTTAACTGTAACATCACATGCTCTTCAAACTCGAGAGAAAGCAACATATAACTGACCATGTGCAAAAACAGGTTCAGGTAGGAATATGCCTACTTTGTCTAGAGTTTTTCCTTGAGATTTATCAATAGTCATCACAAATGCTGGCATCGCGGAAAACCTTCATCAAATCAATTTAAATGGGAGGCCAGTGTCAGATGGGACAAATTAATTCTTGGAATCAGAACAACCTCTCCCTCTGCAGATCCTGTTAATACTTCGGCTTTGATAATATTAGGTCGTAATCTTTTGATAATAAATCTAGTACCATTACAAAGACCCCATTTACTATGAGATTTCTCAATAGCATGATGATTGCATCCACTTTCAATTTTAATTTATGACATGGCATTCCTGAAGGAGTAATACTACTAAGAAATTTGATGGGAAAATTTTCCTTTTCAGCATCATCTGTGGATTCAATGGAACCATCACTCAAATATGTGTGAAAATCTCCATCGAGTATATCCAAATTTTCTTCATTTAATTTTTGAACATGCTCATTTTTTGGACAAAGAATTGCACGGTTAGATATATTTTTAATATTATCTATAGCAGTGGTTCTCAACAGTGGCTGCACATTAGAATCACCTGGGAATCTTTTTAAAATCCTGATTCCTGGGCCTCATCCTCCGGAAATTGTTTCTTTGTTATGGGGTGGGGGTCACAACATTAGTAACAAAGAAAGAGAATTTCCAGAGGATGAGGCCAAGAAATCAGAATTTTAAAAAGATTCCCAGGTGTTTCTAATGTGCAGCCAAGGTTGAGAACCACTGATCTATAGATATAGTATTTCCAAAGTTAGCTTCAATAATAGATCCATTACAAATCATTTCATTTCCATGCTCTGCTCCAAGGGTGGGTTCCTGCCTGAACCTCGCCCTCCAGGAAACAGCTGGGAGAGAGCACATTTCCAAGACAACCACTGCAGGACTGACTCCCTTCCAGTTGGACGCACTTCTGGCCGTGATGTTACACCCAGGGTTTTTATATAAGTAGATTAAATCTTTATTGTGGGGAGCCACTACAGTGTTTTGGACAGGTTCAAGCCTTGGACTGATGAGAGGGCACAGTCCTCTCATTGCCACGTGCAAGTCCCAGCTAGAAGGGCAGGGCCCTCCCAGCACAATTATAACCAACAGCTATAGTTGTAAGCTTGAACCTATGGCCCAAACACGTGGCCCCACGTACCTGAGTGATATAGGCTTGATAGAGTTCAGGTGCATGTAGTTGAGTAGGATTGAAACCCAGGAGAATGTTGTAAACATCTTGGTCACGCCCTTTCTTTGCCTCATGGCATCTTCTATAAAATAAAGACATGGCTGTGGGCGTGGTAGCTGTCTCTCAGAGAAGCAGCGTCCCACGGAGACCTGGCTTTCATTCTCTTGCCTGTCTTTTCTAAGTCTTTCAGCTGCCCTCACTCAGGTTCACCCTTGGCCATGCTGGTGCGGCACACTTTATAAAGATATGCCTCCATGCTCCGAGGGTGGGTTCCTGCCTCAAACCCCACCCTCACCAGAAACAGCTCCAGGAAACAGCTCGGGGGAGGGTGCAGCCGTTTCCAAGACAACCCCTGCAGGAGTGACTTCCTTCCGCTTGGTCGCCAGACCGGTCGTGATGTTACACCACCCAGGATTTTTATATAAGTAGATGTCTAACTACTGACTTGCTCTCTAGTCTAATGAATAAGGTCATTAGGTCCACAATTTTTTTTTTCCCCTAAGTGTTGCACTGGGTAAATGGTTATATTTGTTGATTTTGAGCCTTTTTAAAAGTTTTATGAGTCTTCAGAAATTTTTTAACGATACTGATTTCTATTATTGAAAGAGGTTATTTTAATAACCACAAGATCTATTTTTGTATATTGGAAATGATTAGGAAATTTAAAAATAGGTATTAAATATCTGGCTTCATTAGTTACTATCAGTGATAACAGTGATGAGTGTCTTAGCAATTTACACACTTTGATCCATGTCTTCTCCATCTTTAAAAGGGGTTAATAATGGTACCAAACTTTTAGGATTGTTGTGATTAAATGAGATGATCTCTTGTAAAAATTACAGTACTGTTCTTGGCTCATAATAAGCACTTAATAAATGTTTTTTATTTGTATATTTTGCTGTCAACATTTAAATAGGCAATCATAATATTTACTGTGGAAATTCTTGGCAGATTTCATTCCAGAAGTACAACAATATCTATTTAATAAGATTCATTGATTAGTTTCCCCGTGCAAACCCTTTGCCTATTTTACATGTTTAGGCAGTATATTCAGAGACAAGACTTTTCATCTCTAGGAGATTGTTTGTAGTTGAAGGCTTACTGAAAGGGATGGCTGTCCTGTGAGGTGCATTTCCTCAAACACTGTAAAACTGCAAAGGAAGCAGTCTTTCTGGAGCAGGGCTTCCTTTTATCTGTAGCTGCTTACAAGCCCTGGGAACTCTTCAGGGATAATTGCAGTGTAATGCCTTACAGCTGCTTGCTAGGTAATTTACTCAGCTGCCACCACCCGGGGAGATTAGATGGGATTTCCCCTCCTGACACTGGGCCCCCAGAATTTATAGTCCTTTCCCTTTCTCTTCTCTGGTGGTATCACTCTTCTCCCCCAGGGTTCACTAGGAAGTCAGCATTTAAAGGTACACAAGTAGTCTGCCTGCAGGAGGAAATAGCAGCAAACATACTCTATGCAGGCATATCTCTATTTGACCAGCCCCATAGCCCTGAAGTGTTATCAGGCTCCTCAATACCCACCAAGCTTTAGAGTGCCATAGGTACTTGGGAAGTGTTATGACTGAATTACATCCCCTCAAATATCTCTATCTCTACTCTATCTCCATATCAATATCTATATCTACATCTACACCTATATGTACATCTATATCTACCTAGATATAGATAGATAAATATAGAAAGATAGATATATTAAAGTCTTAATCCCCGGGACATCAGAATATGATCTTATTTGGAGATAGGGTCCTATAAATTAAGATGACGTCATTAGATTAGGCCCTAACCCAGGGGTGGGCAAACTTTTTGACTCGAGGGCCACAATGGGTTCTTAAACTGGACCGGAGGGCCGGAACAAAAGCATGGATGGAGTGTTTGTGTGAACTAATATAAATTCAAAGTAAACATCATTACATAAAAGGGTACGGTCTTTTTTCTTTTTTAGTTTTATTCATTTCAAATGGGCCGGATCCGGCCCTTGGGCTGTAGTTTGCCCACGGCTGCCCTAACCCTATATGACTTAGGTCATTTATAAAATGGAGAAATTTAGAGGCACACATGCACACAGGGAGAACACCATGTGAGAGTGAAAGCAGAGACTGGAGTGATGCACCTAGAAGCCAAGGAACTCGAGGGACCACCAGTAAACCACTGGAAGCTAATAGAGAGGCGTGGAACAAATTCTCCCTTACAGCCCGCAGAAGATGCCAACCCTGGCGACACCCAGATGTCTAGCCTCCAGAACTGCTGTTTAAGCCACCCAGTTCTATTTTTTATTTTTTAAATATATTTTATTGATTTTTCACAGAGAGGAAGGGAGAGAGATAGAGAGCTAGAAACATCGATGAGAGAGGAACATCGATCAGCTGCCTCCTGCACATCTCCTACTGGGGATGTGCCCGCAACCTAGGTACATGCCCTTGACCGGAATCGAACCCGGGACCTTTCAGTCCGCAGGCTGACGCTCTATCCACTGAGCCAAACTGGTTTCGGCTCACCCAGTTCTAGATGTGATACTTTGTTATGACAGCCCTAGCAATTACAGGAAGTCTGTGAAGCTCTTGGACCCATTCTCAAAAGATTTAAATACACAAAATAACGTATATAGGATAACAAAAGAAATCAAATATATGAAAATATTGTTACCATATTTTTTTCAAAAACAACTTTCTCATGTAGTCATAAATGCACTTCGTACTAATGCATTAAGTAACAACATCCAATGGTGAGTCAAAAAAAAAAACACGGTAATTTTGAAGTATCGATGAATGGAGATGAAATTTTTGGTATCTGTTCCAAAAATAACGTGATATGAAAATATCTGTTTTCTATTGTTTATAGGTACTGCTATTATTATGATTGCTTATTCCCTATATTCATAACTGGAGAAAAATGCCAAACTCCAGTTAAAAATTAGTGAAAGCTAGGTCAAGTTCACTGACCACATGAATTTCCTCCATAGACACCTTGTAGGGTCCATGGACTCAAGGCTGAGAACTTCAGCTGCAATCTTCATTTCACTGAATCTTCCTTTATTATAATGTCTGGTTCCTTTGTTTATTCCTCCTTTTTCATTTATAACTTGATCTCTAGTTTCAGACTGTACCTTTTCTGATAAGATTCTCTTCTCTCTGAGTCCATACTTATTCCTCAATACTGCACAGAGGTTATCTCTTGGACCTGACATTGATCTTAAAGTTCTTATCAAAGATCCCCAGAATTTAATATTTTCTTTGGTGTGGATATAGAGCTTCCTATTAAAATCACCTAAACTGGGCCTCTGCTTTTTCTCTTTGTTTTCAAATCTGGAATGTTTGAGTTTCAATTTTTATTGGTACATGTTACACTTAGAAAGATCTGGGTTCTCTCATCATATCTCACTGATAAAGATCTGTTCTTCCCATTCCCACATCCTTCCATGTACACTCAATCCTCTGCTATCACCAGCATGCATTGAGGCTCCAGTGACTTGAACAAACTCCTACTCCAGCAAATACTATGTATAAAGTCCCCAAGCTAAAGCAGACCTTGTCTTCACAGTCAAGGTGTCTGAGAACACCTTGACAGTATTCCTGACACCCATCTATCCAGTAATATGACGTGGCTGTTTTTCTTTACTCTTTACTTCTTAGGCACATCTTACTTTCATATTGACCATTTGACTTGTTCAAGCTCCATATCCTTGTACAAATTGCTTGCTGATCTACTTATCATAACCCATGGATGTGTCTTGAATTGTCACTATTGATTCCTCTAATTCTTTACTCCCTCTCTGACACAGTACTCCAATAATCTATGATAGCTTATTTAAGATAATTTCTTTGACTCCTCATCTCAAGTCTTGCTCAATTACCAACTTCAAGATACTTTGATGTGTTTCTATATCAACACTTTCAGATTATATTTACTCCTTCTGGTTATGCCTTGGGCTCTCTCATCAATGTTTATTTGCTTGTTTTTTATTACAGAGAGAGGAGGGGAGAGGAAGAAACAGAAACATCAATGATGAGAGAGAATCACTGATCGGCTGACTCCCGCATGACCCCACCAGGAATTGAGCCCGCAATCTGGGCATGTGCCCTAATCGGGAATAACTGTGACCTCCTTATTCATGGGTCAATGCTCAACCACTGAGCCACACCAGCTGGGCCTGCCTCGGGGTTTTTGATCCCAGGTACTGCCTAAGTAGTACATGTACAACATAACCATAATGAAAATCTCATGCTTGTATGTTGTTCTATTTATCTGCTTTCATATAACTACTGGTTAAATTTTTGAAAAATGTATATATCTGTACATAAAAATTTAAAGAAAAATATTTGATGTTAGTATTTGTAATCACTTTATTTGAAATATACTATGATTTATACAGTTCCCTTTGCTATGCACTGAATCTTTAAGTGGTTTTTTAGTCATTCCTAAAGAATGCGTTTCATCTTTCCTATCTTTGATTGTTCACATTTGCTCCTGGCAAAAATATCTGTTCATGGGTGCCACAATGACATAATTTTAATCTGCCATTTGTGACATAGTAGGGCCTCTCTTAGTTAAGTGTGCCTAATATGCCAGATCCATGGCTGCATTGCAACCTTTTATCTTTGTTTTAGCAGGCTCCATGCAGTCATCCCTTCATTTTCTGCTTAATTTAATTATGTAATCCATTCTTTCAACCTCTGTTTTAGCAACACCATTGTTTCTCTGTCCTTTAATCTACCCACCTCGAAAAGGCCCAAGGCAGAATGTCTGGCTTGAAAGCCTATGCCAGCTTGATGTATTAATGCTTCTAGAGAAAAATCATAATGATGGCAACTGTTCTCAACTTGTCCTATAAAATTGCCTAGCTATTCAGTTTTGTTTCTATTATTTTATCAGCTCTTACCCTTCTCTGTAGAAGCTTTAAAAAATACTCTAATCTCCTAGAACAATACATTCTAACTTCTTCCCATGTCCTCCACATTTTACATGAATACCTATGTCAAAGAGAAAACAGAAGCATCAGTTGGAGTCCTGACATCAAACCTATAAATCTATTTATATCTGCATCAAGACTCTTCTATTTAACTTTGTTGACAATGGGGGGGAAAAGATTATCCAATGTAAAAATAGTGCATGTATCTGTGTTCTGAAAGAGTTTTCCTGTTTTAACAGCTCAGATTCTTGCTTCACCAATACACTGTCAGTGTTCTATGTATATCCATTGCAATTACTGTTCCAAGGGAAGTCAATAAAATCTCACTGGAAGCACCTGGGACTCTGCCACATGGCTTCCTCTGGCTGTAAGAGCTAGTTCAACCCGCATATGGGTAGGTAGACAGTGTTAGGAATTTGGAGTTAACATTCCTGACAGCAGCCTTCATGTAATAGTTACCTATGTTTGTGTATAAATACCCCATCTTCCTCACAGGACCCGACAAGCCACAGTGTAACTGAGCCTCATTTGCAATAGTGACAGCATGCTTTAATAACACTGTAGGATTGGATTCTTTGTCTAACTTTTCTATTCCCCTCCTGGTGGATTCTAAGATCACTTTCCAGACAAAACCACCTGAGCTCAATTCCTTGACTCAGGATTGGCCTCTGGGGCAATCTAACTTAAGAAAGTTAATTCTAGGAATCCATCCTTCAGAAAAGGATTGTGGAACTGGATCAGTTTCAAGCCACACCACTGCTAGTAACAAGTGGTATGATGGGACATCTGCCATTCTGTAACATCATGATATTTGTGGTAGTATGGGATATGGTATGAGTGGGGATTGGGGGCTTAATGACTTATGCCTAATGAGGAATTCCTTATGACTCACTAATAGAGGAAGAAGAAAAATGCAGGCATGGTTTATGCATGGGTCAGCTAGAGGCAACCTAAAAATGGACAGTTGCCACACTACAGTCCCACTCAGGGCAACCATGGAGAAGAAGAGGGGAAATCTCAGTGGACAGAGCTTTGAGCAAAGAGCTTTGTTCATTGACATGATGTGGACAGAGAAATGGTCCAAGGCACATAGACTCAAAAGCTGTGGCAAATAGCTTAGTCAGGGGCCTGAAAGAAACAAGATTGGAAAGTTAAAAATGAGGAGTATGGGGAAGAAGCATATGTTAGATCTATGAGAGTAGGAGCTAAGATGCTGATATTTGTGTATCATGTCAATTCAGAGAACATCTACCATAAGAAGGCTTTATACAACAAATGACTCACTCAGTGTGGCTATCAGCCAGTTGACCTTGGCCACCCCAGTGTTTACACATGGAGTTCTTAAAGAGAACAATCCCAATGGCAGGGATGAAGGCTATGCACATACCCAGAATCACGGGATCCTGTCACCAATGTTACTGCCGCTGCTGAATGTCTCACATGTGGGCAGTAGCAACCAACACTGAGCCCCTGGTATGGTCCCCTCCCTTGAGGAGACTAACTAGCCACTTGATGGCAAAATTGTTTAGCCCAAAACCATTCCCCTAGGAGAGCCAAGGATTAATTAATATGTGTCCCAGTATGAGCTTCCGTCTTTGCTACAGTTCCTCAACTGGCAGAACTATTGAAGAGCTCACAGAGTACCTGATTTAACAACATGGGATCCCACTTAATATCACCTGAGAAACCTCACACTGTAAACACAGGTGAGAAAGGAATCAGGCCTGTCATGGACAACATGGTGGTCTCTACATCTTGCTGAGTTCTAGGTGGTATGGGGGTATTCAATTGGTATTTATTAAAAGAAAAAAGGTAGGAGTTTTGAAAAAAATCTATTTTCAGTGATATTTAGAAGTCCATTTCATGCCCTTTCCTATAAACTATATATTACATCCAGTGACAAGCTCACTAAATCTTTTACATGCTATTTTCCAAGAACAAATAAAATAAGAACATTAGTAAATTTCTTTTAAATTCTCAGATATATTAGTTAGAGCAATAGGGTTTTGATGCAGAGGGACTGGAAAGAATTATCTGTGAAAGAATTTCTCCCTTAAGGAAAAAAAGGCTTTACTCTTACTTTCTTGATTATGTGGCTTGCTGTATAAGTCATAAAAAGTGTGAGTTGTTGGTAACTTTGAGCCAGGAGACAAGCTTAGATATGACATAATGGATTATATTGTGAAAGCTTAGTTTTTATTTTTTTTTAAAAAGCCATCAATGAGACTTTGGATAAAAATAGTTCAGAGGAACTACACTCCAGTTAGGCAAAATAATATGTAATCACAAGTCATTTTGCTACACCTAGAAATTCTCACGAGACACTGGATATTATGGCTTGCATTTGATTAGGAAAAAGTTATCTTATGGAAAATTTTAAAAATAGTGCTTATTGATGACCCTCAAAACTATTTATAAAAATTTGGTCATATAAATTTCCTGGAGCGATATAGTAATCTCCATTATCTTAAATTCTGTACAAAAACTAATTAGGTTTAGTAGTATGGCAACAACAAGCATTTTTCTTGTAGATTTGCCAATCTGCATGGCAAAGTCGTTGTCCCTACACAGATTAGTATGTCCGCGTGTCATAATCAAATGGCTGGAAATGGAAACATATGTGCACAGAGGGGCAATTCAAGAATGGACTTGCCAAGTGATTCAAAAGTCATTTGGTAAATTGATTAACTGCAACTTGGCATGGTTTTTCTAAAAGCGCAGCTTTATAGGAAGAGGCAAGATATAAACAATAATACATAAATAATATACTAAAGACATTTCCAGTGGAAAGGGCATAAATAGATACTACTGGAACATCAAGCTAGTACTCTACTTTTGCTAAATCCATTAGAAGAGTCTCCGCTTCCTTTTTTATCTAGTCTGAACCCCACAGTGTATTAGTTCTACCACTCCCTGCACCTTGGCTGTGCCCACCTAACCAAGTCTGGATCTGGATGAATCCTCTGCCTATGTTCTCTGCTCCTACACCACGGTTGCTAAGTATCACACAATCAGGTAGATTGCCATGAACACATTATCACAGTCCTTGACATCAAATGGGGCCCTAATGGTACCAGATTTCCTCCACAGTTTCCATTCAGCTCTTTTCCTCTTTTTCAAACAGCCACCATTCCCCTCAAGTCCCTATACCAGTGGTCGGCAAACTCATTAGTCAACAGAGCCAAATATCAACAGTACAACAATTGAAATTTCTTTTGAGCGCCAAGTTTTTTAAACTTAAACTATATAGGTAGGTACATTGTTATTAACTTAATTAGGGTACTCCTAAGGCTTAGGAAGAGCCACACTCAAGGGGCCAAAGAGCCGCATGTGGCTCTCGAGCCGCAGTTTGCCGACCATGGCCCTATACCATCTCCTCCATCCTCACTCTAACCAGGAAACTTTGCCTCTACTTCACAGAGAAATTAGAAAGTATGGTGGAGAGGTGAAGGGAGATGGAAGATGGACAAGAAAGTCCCTCAGCTTTGTTTTATTTTACTTTTAAATTACAGTGACAGACAATATTATATAGTTTCAGATGTAAAATCCAGTGATTAGGCATTAATATAATTTACAAAAGGATCACCTGATAAATCTAGTACCCATCTGATGCTATGGTGTCTCTCGACTCAGTGTGATTAGGTCATGAGTGTGGAGCCCTCATGAATTGGATTAGTGCCCTTATAATAGGCGCCTTAGAGAGTTCCAAGGCCCCTTCTGCCAGGGGAGCACAGAATGAAAGGACAGCTGTCTAGGAACCATGAAGCAGGTACTCAACAGACTGGGGGAGCCTTGCACTTGCACTTCCAAGCCTCCAGAACTGTGAGAAAATTTTTTTGTTTTTAAGCCTGGGTCATCTATGGCAATTTTGCTCTAGCAGCCAAACTGGACTGAGACAATAGCCTACAATAGAATTCTATGTCTATTGTGAAAACCATGAATACTACAAAGACTTGAAAAGGCTGAAAGTGCTCTCTGTTGACTAACATGTAGAGCTGCCTATTCATGATAGCTTATGTAAAGGTAAAAAAAAAAATCTGTTTAATACCAGCATTTTACTATTATTTCATTCTAAATAATATATGTTTATAGACCTATTTTAAAGGTCTGAAAGGATAAGCAATTTTCAAATGGAGTTATCATGAATTAAGATAGAAATATAGGAATACTTTTAGGTTCTAATTTATAAATATTTGTATTTAAAGACAGCAAAATTACATTTATAATGTAATATAATAAAAATATTTTTAATTTTAAAAAATCTAAGGATAAAATTCTATCCCAGGTGGGCTCCTGAAGTAACACTATAAAGTATGCCCTTTCTCTAAATGTTCTATTGGTTGTTTACTCTTCCCAGGTAGCATGGAGATATATTCCAGTCCTTCTCATGTTATCCCTCGACCATATTCTGCATCTAACAAGTGCCCTTCATCTCACCTCACCTTCACAGGTAACACCTTGAATTGATTGTTCCTCTGTCCTCTCTGTTCTTTTATTTAACAATTCACAGTGATCTGCTCCTACTTCTACCCGTAGCATACCACAGTCTGCTGTCACCAAAGTCCACAAAGACTTCTTTGTCAAAGGACAATTTTCTGGGTTTTTTTTTTTTACTTGAATGTCCTGTGCTGTTTGCCACTGTCATCTGTTTCCTCCTTGCATTTCTCTCTGTTAACTTCCCTGCTGCCACATTCCTTTTGTTTTCTTCTACCAATAGAGCTGCTCCTTAGCCCTCATTTTCAGGGATTCTTCTCCTCTGCCTGCCCCTCGATGGAGCTGCAAACCCGAACTGACTACTTTTAGTTTTGAGGAGAGCAAAATGGGTAGAGATAAATTCTAGACTTAGGGAAAACCTGGTTTTGAATCTTAGTTCTGTCACATGCTTATCAGGGACCCAGGGACAGCAGTTTAATCCCGCTGTCAACTATGACATATAAGCTAATGGCCACCCTCTCTTTGTTCTCCAGCCCAATCTCTCTCCTAATCTTCTACTACAAACTATTTGACATTTCAACTAGATATCTCATGGTAATCAAAGTCAGCTTGCAGATTTAATCTCAGTTAGCTCCCTGCCACTCCTCTCAAAAGTCTGTATTTCTCCTGAATAGATGGCGTCACAGCCATTCCCAGCCCCAAAATCTAAATCTGGAAGTTATCTTTAGCGTTCCCTTTTCATCTCTTTACAGACCTAGTTACTAAATGTTGTCGATTCTTCCTTCCAAATACTTGTAGAGCTTATCCATTTTTGATTTTTTTACCATCTTAGTTTATGACATCATTATCTCTTACTTTGGTTATAGCAAGTGGCTCTTAATTGAGCTCTTATGTCCAGACTTACGTTTTTCTTTCTTTCTTTTTTTTTGCATCCATCACCTATTTATACACTGTAGCTAATGATTGTTCTTATGTGCTTAATGTCCTTCATATTGGCCTCGTCTGTTACCACCACTGTCATTGCAGCTTCCTTACAACCAGCCCATCTAGGCTACATCCAGACCAAACATTGTTAAATTCCTCCAATGAGTTCCCACCTGTAACATACTGCCCCCTTTCCTCCATATACTCCCTGAACTTCATCCTTGGCTGAACTGCACTCATCCTTTAGATATTACATCCTGAGGTAACATATTTTCCCAAATCTTAGCTAGTCCCCCACCCTCCCGCCCTGACCCACAACACACATACATACTTCATCTGCTCCCATAGCAACCTACACACCTCTATGAAAGCACTGATTTCAGGAAATGTAATTTTCTGCTTTATGTTTGTCTTTTTCTCTAAACCAATGTTTCCCAATTCAGGTCTGTTTCTCCTCTGAAGCAATTTTCTCAAACAAACGTAAAATGGAAACACCTAGGAGACTTATTATCCATATTCCCGAGTCCCACTTCCAGTTAAACGTTGCAAAGGGATCACAAATTGCAAAGAAATCAAATGTTGCAAAGGAATCACATCTTTTCTTCACCTATACAACTCAATAAAATGGTAGTCTAATAAAAACAAAATAGCATTACATTATTAGCCCAAAGGACAGAAGAACAATAGAGAGAAAAACGGAGGATGAACTTATTTCAAGCAATTTTTGAAAATAAAAAGCAAGTATGGAGTAATAACTATCTTAGCACAGTGGAAGCACTTAAAATTTTATTACCAGGAGAAGGGGAACACTAAGCATAAATGAGCAAATTCACCCTCAGAACTGCCTGCGAAGTTTAGCACTTTGAACATTAGACTGAACTGAAAATAGAGAATATTTAAAGACTTACATTCAAAGCCTTTGAATATTCCAGGCCCCCATTTGAACATAGATGACTAGTCCTTTTTTCCCAAGATTTAGGTAATTAATATACCTTACACAGAGGTTTTGGCATGTAGCTGAAAATAAGGATTAAATAAATATGTACATACAATTTTATGGAGAGGTTTCTCAGAAGATGGTGGTGACCAGGAATCAGTCCCCCCACCTGAGGAAGGATTGCACTGACAGAATATTTTAGAACTGTAGTCTTTTGATTCCTTGTAACTTCCAGAGGAAAGCTCAGAGGATAAATTGCAGTTAACTTCAGTCTTAGCTCAATGGCAGCAACCATCCTCACTCCCATCCCTGTGGCTGCCAGCCTTGCATGTGTTCCTGGAGCATCTTACACATCTTACACAGGAAGGAGGGCAGTAAGGACCCTGTTCTTACAAATATTTGGAATTGGCTTTCTGGTAACTGACTGCTGCTTCTCCCCCATGCAGGTGCAGGCACAGAGGTGGGCAGCTCTAGTTGCCCTCCTGCCCTCAAAGCTGCAAATCTCTCCTTGTATTGAAGCATCTTCTAGGGCAGGGGTGGGGACCCTTTATTCTGCCAAGGGACATTTGTGTATTTATAACATCATTCGTTGGCCATACAAAATTATCAACTTAAAAATTAGCCTGCTCTATTTGGTCAAACATTTAATTAAGCCACCCCTAATGTCTTGGCAAGGCCAGACCAAATGATTTCATGGGCCTCATAGGGCCCACGGGCCTGATGTTCCCCACACCTGTTCTAGGGCCTGTTCATTTTTCTCTTTGCCTCCTTTGGGAAGCCAGATAGTGAAGGCTAGGACATTCAAAAGCAATTGCATATACAAGGGAAATTACAAGGTCATGGCACACACTCAGGGAAAGACCCAGCCTCAGAGAAGACCTGAGAAGACCTTAAGTTTGTGCCTGAGGCTGATCCTAGGAATGGAGATAGCCCACAACAACCAACGCAAAACAAAAATAGAACACAAAACGCTCTGGGGAAGGGGGCGAATCTGATTTTAAGAGATGCCACAGTATTAGATGCAAATGTCCAGTTATTGACATATAAGTAAACCCCTCCCCCTCACACCCACACACATACACAAAGCATACCCAAAGTGGGAAAGTATGATCCAAATGGAGGACTTTATAGACAGACTTCTCCGTAGTGTGAGGAAGTGTACTGAAGCAGCTGAGAGTGAGGGCACTCTAGACAAGGAAATGTTTTTGAGCAACAGTGCAGAGATGAGGTGGGCGTACTTTGGAGCTTTGGTGGAAGAAAATTGGGGGGATTGTAACTGGATGACGCAGAAAGTTTCAGTTGAAAATTTTTGGCTTAAGGGTAACAGCATTTAAAGTTATAAAATTGATGACATACTTTCGAATACTTAGCTAAGTCACGTTGCATCAAATGATGGTGACGACTGTTTTTGCCAGCACCTTGTGGTGTTTCTAATGTTTCATACAGAATAAAAGCTCAAAGTTTTCTGAAAGCTCCAGGATGTTATTGAAAACATATGAAAACATAAATGGCTGGAGCTGTTACCATTTCAACCTATTGATGGGTTAAAAATAGCAAAAACTGAATTTCAGACAAAGCAATAATCTTTGCCATGAAAATAAGGAGGAGTAAGCATATCCTTATATGCCAGCTGTGTAAATTATTGCTGTTAAGATAGACTTTCAGTCTTGGACAAGAGGGAAAAAATCAATATTAATCCACTCATACTTGTAATGGAAGGATGTGGTCATATAAAGTATTACTGGCTAGTGCAGGATCACAGTCTGAATCTGAAGACAGATGCTATATGTTTGCTATGGAAACAATAGACCGTAACATTGTATTTGATATGGAAAAATCAATCACAGTGCTACCAGCCAGAAACTGCTCCACTTTGAGGCAAGAATACAAAGTACCTCAATCCGTTGTTAAACAGAAGAGGTTTCATGATTATTTAATCACTTGAGAGGCCAACCCAATTAAAATATCATCTGTCAATACTCTTGCTCAGATTTGTTTTCAGGAATAATAAATGTTTTCTCCACATCTATTGTCTTGACCAAAACGATGACAACAGAGAAATAAAAACCATCAGAGCCAGGTTCACATTTTCCAGCAGGAAGTGGTTTCAGATTTTATTTGGAGATGAAAAAGGTCAAGGTTTCTTCAGGCATTTTTCTGGAATCTATCAGATAAAACACAGGACTTACAAAGGACTGGCAGTGGGGATCTGAATCATCAAATAACAACCAGAGTGTACAAAGCCTGCAGGCTTCAGGGATCTGGTCTGAATTCATCTCTGGCTGTGACCACACACATGTGGTGAAATGCTGCTCCACTGGCACGATTCAGACATTTAATTCCCTCCCAATGGCTCACGGAAAAGGCATCGCTTGGCTTCAGTGTGAATAAAAATAGATGGCTTAAGCGAGGAAAGTTGGGAGTTTAATCTAAAAAGATGGTTTGAAGCACTGAATACCTTCCCAAGCAGTCTGGACTTAAAATTCAAAGAGGCAAAGGAGATCCTCCTAAGATTTGAAAGTAAGGAAGTGACACAAGCATGTATTTTCAAAAAATAGCCCTGGTGGTGATGGGGAACATAAAAATACATTTTGGGGAGGGGGCTAGCAAACTGACTCTGTACCTAGTTAATCAGTTTCCCTAATGCACATTCTTGTTAGCCTATAATCAAGTCACTGCCCCTTCCTTAATTATCTGGTTTTGCAAGACCTATTTATCTAAATACACCCATTTTACAGAGGCCATACACCATGAACCATTCACAACCCCCAGAGGGGGTTATCAGCACTGGCGCCAAGCCAGGCCTTCAGGTGTAGTCTCATGGCCCCCATCCCAATACACAGAGCTTTTTGCAAAGCCCACGAAAGGTCCGGAAGTCTGATCCTTATTTGCGGGACAAAGAAACCAAAGGGTATGAAGAGAAAGCTTCCTCCACATTGGTTTGCTCAGGATTTGGAAACAGGCTCCACTGAGTCACAGTACTAGTACATCTGGAGATAAATGGGTTTTTCCTGTATCTCCGGGTACTCCTGGGTATTTTTCAGTTGCCTGGTAAATTCTGTAACAGTGGCAATACAGCTGATGAATTAAAGAGGGACGATTTTGAAAACAGGAACCATAAAGGAGATAATAGAAATCTGCAGAGATTGACTTCATTTAAGGGCAGTTAGTAAGAAAAGGAGGAGGCTGCCCTAACTGGTTTGGCTCAGTGGATAGAGAGTCAGCCTGTGAACTGAAGGGTCCCAGGTTTGATTCCGGTCAAGGGCATGTACCTTGGTTGCAGGCACATCCCCAGTAGCGGGTATGCAGGAGGCAGCTGATGGATGTTTCTCTCTCATTGATGTTTCTAACTCTCTATCCCTCTCCCTTCCTCTCTGTAAAAAATCAATAAAAAATATATTTTTGAAAAAAGAAGAAGAGGAGGCAAAGCTGGGGATGTGAAAAAGAGTAGACTGAAATGAAGTCATATAGGTTAGAGGAAGATGTAGAGGTTGTTTCTTTGTGAGACTGGTTAAATAGTAAGGTCTTTAGTACATTTGGGAAGACACAATAATGAGAATCTTTGCAAACAAATCCTACATTTTAGGGCTTCAAAGTTAACTGCAGTAATGCTCATTGATGAAAACTAGGGGGAAAAGTGAGTGTTAGGTCCAGTCCCTGCTCACCCTGTACTGGCCTTGAAATCTTGAGAATATTACTTAACAGGATTGAGCTTTGTTCTTTCAGCAACTTCAAAAATTAGGAAATGATTTCTGACATTTGTTATTATGAAAACCAAACAATATAGTTAGTCATATGACTACCTTGTATTGAAGTAGGAGTTAAATGAATAGTAATAATACTATTAGTATTTTTTAAATATCCTATTTAAAAAGTGACTAGTGTATTGAATGTAACTTTTTAAAATGATGTAATTTTAAAATCCTCTAGCTAGCAATAATTTTTTTAAAAGAGAAAGATTTTGACCACCTAGTCAAAGAAAAATATACTTTCTGAGTGAGTTGCATAAAAAGGCATGGGAAATAAATAAACATGCACACAAAAAATTAGTAATTACACAACAGCTATCCTTAGCAGATTATATTTTGAAAATGGGACCATCTTCCTGCATGTGAAATTCTTTACAATTTGAAAAATGAGTCCAGTTGTTCTATCCTCCCAAAGATTTCTCCTGTTTTTTAAAATCTGGTGAAATTAATTTTAATGAGCTATTTACCCAATTGATCAAAGATATTATATCAACATGTGATCAATACAACAAGTTACTAACGACATATTTTGCATTCTATTTTCCACAATGCAACTACACCTCTCAATTCAGTTTGGCCACATTTCAAGTGCCCAGTGGCTACTTATTCAGATGCCACAGATCTAGATGCTCATTAAATTTGGGTGTGAGTGATATGCAAGTCTGGGTGAGTCACTTCTTTATACATGGATTCAAAACTTAAAACAAACAAACAAACAAAAAACAGAAGAAGGGAAAAGAAAAATAGAAACAAGCTCTAGGGAATGCATCAGGACCTGGGTCCTGATGATCTTACTATTTTCTTATTAAGTGACATTGATAAATACTGTGTTTCAAGAAAGCGAATAATAAACAAAATTCTATTTGAATTTAGGGAAAATAATTATCATCCTATCTAATAAAAGAGTAATATTCAAATTAACCACCACTCAGCGACAAAGATGGCGGTGCCCATAGCGGCGGGGCAGGACACTGGTGGCGTCACCCTGGCAACGTGAGCCCAGCAGGCATTGCCTCAGCGACTCGCGAGCAGGTCGCGTGGCCCTCGAGCAGGCAAGCATGGCCAGCAGGCAGCACCCAGCAGGGCCTGCTCCCAGGTCGCCGTGGCGATCTGCAATCAGGAAAGCGCGGCCCACAGGCAGCACCCCCCCTGGCCACAGCTCAAGGGAGAGAATAACACGCAGATGAGGCCAGGAGCCTGAGAGTTCAACACAGAGGGGCGCCTGCTCCAAGCCTCTGCAGTGTGGCTGGGGGCAGGCCCCCAGCAGACACACACACACACACTCACATACACATGGGGCACCTGCTCCGAGCCTCCTACGTGGCTGGGGGAAGGCCCCCAGCGGGGACACACACACACACACACACACACACACACACACACACACGGGCGACTGCTCCGAGCCTCCGATGCGGCTGGGTGCAGGCCCCCAGCGGGGACACACACACACACACACACACACACACACACACGG
The DNA here is from genome assembly GCF_028538775.1 of Myotis yumanensis. NCBI lineage: Eukaryota > Metazoa > Chordata > Mammalia > Chiroptera > Vespertilionidae > Myotis > Myotis yumanensis. Next base: position 75,358,692 of record NW_027223755.1, read on the forward strand.
TGCCTACTCTGAGCCTCTGCTGCCAGACTGTGGCCATCAGTAGGACATCCACTGAGGGCTCCCGGACTGTGAGAGGGGGCAGGCTGGGCTGAGGGACCCCCACCCCCCAGTGCACAAATTTTGTGCATCGGGCCTCTAGTCATCTATAAAAGAACGGTGGGAAATCTGCCTTGCTTTAGAAAAAGCATATTTTGAAATTGGTAAACATCCACAGAATTCTGGAGGACGTTTGGTTCTCACAAAGGCACAAGGCCCACACAGTGTTTAAAGCGTTCTTAAAATAGTTTTGAGAATGTTTCTGTTCTCAGTGTGCTCAAAGCACAAAAGCTCTCTGGAGGCCCACCCTAGGCTTGCCGGCTCAATGCACCCTCTTAGGCCCTTAAAAACACAAAACCCTCCACCTTCTCCTCTTCACCACATGAGCTGATCTCACGAGCTCTTCACATGCATTATTTACTATTCATGTTCATGCTTGGGAGAGAAATGAAATATTTATTCACAGAACATTCTTCTTTAAAAATGCTTCCTAAGCCAAGGATTTGGTAAATGGTGGAATAAGTCTCAGCAACAGTCAATGTAATTATTATCCCTGAAATTGCATTTTAAAATATTTTAATAATTAAAGGACTTTTCTACAAAACTGGGCAAAGAACTAAGAGAATAAAGAGGCTTAAAAAGCCAGGGTAAGTAAGCCTGTCCGGCTATATGTGTGTACACACATTTAATTCTTACCTAAAGCACAACATTAATCATGTCAGTAAAATGATAACCAAAATGACAGCTCTCGCTCTGCAGCCAGCTGTACAAGGAAGCCATTTCTAGCCATTACCCGTCACTCTGAGCAAACAACTGACGGGCAGCGGTCCTTTTGTCGGATTCTGACAAGTGAATCAATAAAAAGACACAGCAAAAGTTCAATCAGAACAGACACCACTAATACGGCTGGCCTTCTGGGACCCACAGGAGCGTGGAACTGCTTTTCCATGTTAATTTCTCTTTGCTACCCCTTGGGGTTATCACCTTCTCTGGCCCCTGTTAATTAAAAACTGCCTCCTACTAAAGTTCTTGGCAGGCATTTCCCTCGTGTCAGCCTGTTCTGCTGACTGTTAAAAGAAATGCAGGCAGGAGTGCTCCAAAACTAGATGCTGTGATGCCCGAACTCTGCCCCGGTCCTCCCAAAAGACTGCGTGTATAAACAGATAGCTCTTTTAAGGGAATCCCTTTCATTATAATTGTGAACTAAGGAAAAATGCATAGGAACAATGGAAGATAACAGTGTATCAAAGTCAAACAAACAGTGAAATTAGTTAAGTAGCGAGGCAGGCAAATCAATACGTAGACAGACAATCTTGGCATATTTTTCAGGTTAGCCTGATTTTGGAATTGGTTGATTTAAGGCATTTTAAGGGTATATGCATTTCTATTTGTTATTCCAGGCTAGCACTTGGTTTTTGCATTCTTTCTCTTCCCATAATAGAGGCAAATTCATCTCTACCTATTCGTTAACCTTCAATTAATATCAGGATTGACCCTAAGGTCTAGGTTGGCCTATAAGAAGAAATGTTTAAACTCAAAAAATGGTAGCTAGGTCCTGTCAGGCATGTTAATGACAAACCTAAATTTCCAATGTGGCTGGTTAGGTGGTCAGGTTATTCCAAATTGGTTATTTGATTAAACATGCCTTTATTTATTTCACACCAAAAAAATATGACAATGCATTCAAACAATACAGAAGCACGTGGGGTAAAATGTGAAAGTCTCCTGACTCACCAAGACTATCCCAGTCCCATTTCCATCATTAATTATGAGTGTAATTGAGATTTCCCTATGCATTAACAAATGCACATACAGGTATGTGATATTGTCTTGTTACTTAAATAATACAACCATGACACCTACCTTTTTCTATTACTTACTTCTTGACTTAATAACGTGTTCTGTAGCGGTTTTATGTAGATTGATCTTACTTTGTTGAACTGCTAAATAGTATTTCATAATATATATGCCCTAACATTCATAATAATTCATTTAGAGGACATATAAGTTCCCTTTTTATTTTTCATATTAGAAAGGTACTTTAATATTTTTATACATGTCTATTTAGATAACATACTAAATATTTTTTCCAAAAGTGGAATTGCTAGGCAGAAATTTAAAAATTTGATAAATTCTGCAAAATCATTCTCCAGAAAGGCTCTGGCAATTCCATGTGCACTAACAGTGTATGAGGTCACCCATCTTTCACGACACCTTCTCCAACACTGGATATTACTCTTTTTAATATTCTCCTGGTTGTGATTTACAGGACTTTTACTAGGAACTGTGCTCTTAATCTCAATCATATAATCCCAGCTATATAGTCTTTGCCAGACATAAAAGCTTCTATTTTGCTAGCAATACCTAGAATAAATCATACCCTTCACCCTGAACAACACATGAATATAGCAAGTCATCACTTCTCCATGTTGCTCTAATCTTCTTAGCAATCAGCCACTATTCTAGAATTATCTTAGATTTTTTTTATCCCAAATTATTGTGTTTTTCATTATTTAACAACTAGAGGCCCAGTGCACGATTAAATCGTGTGCGTGTAGGGTCCTCCTAGGCCTAACCTGCCATCAGGGACATGTCCGCCACCCTGTGAAGCCTCGCATGCTCCGTGGACGCTGCCGTCGGCCTGCAATGCTCCTCAGACGCTACCAGCACCCTGCGATGCTCCAGAAATCCTGCCTGCTGCGGCCACTGCGAGACCCATCAATGCACCAGGCCTTTTATGATATAGATATTTTAAATACATGTTCAATGTTTTCTGGATTTTTAAATTTACCACTATGCTTTGATTTTTTTTCTTCTCTGAATTGTTATTGTGAAAATGCTGTTGCAGTATTTTTTATATTTCTTTAAGGAAGAGATTCTGGCTGGTAAACTTACTAAGTCTCTGGATGCCCCAAAGAGACATAATTTTAATCTCACAATCAAGTGTTTATACAGTAGATATAAAGTACAGATTAAAAATACCTTTCTTGGGGTGATGATAAAAGGTGGTAAACCCGGAAGCTCCCCAAGGAAACATCAAGTACACAACTACAGACTGAAACAGCTTTGTGGGAGGCTGGGAACTAGTCAAGGCCTGCAGCAACCCAGCAAACAGCCAACCAAGGAAAAGCCACTATCAAACTGGTGGGAAATTTCATGGTGTACTTGCTTGCTCTTACCCCTTTCCCTCCCTGGAGTGGCATGACATGGCCAGAGGGAAATGGCTTAACGCTGCCTGATTCCAACTTTCTTGTCTAGGGGTGGAAGGAAGTACCTGAAACTTGTTAGCAACTTTCTGACCTTTTTGTGGGCTGACTGAGGGACTGATTTCTGTATTGTTTGACTCAAAGCTCAGAGAGGAATGGCAGCACGGGCTGGATCTCAGGTGGAAGCTATGAAGACTGCAGGGAGACTGCAGACCTGCATATGCCTGGGGGTAGGAGATTATGGGCAAAGGAATACAGTAGACCATCTAAGGCCCCAAGAAGAAGCAGGGATGAGACTCTTAGGGAAATTAAGACATTTAAAAGCAGCCACTTACATGGGATACTTGGGGAAAAGTACACACAGAAGCCCAGAGAAAATGCATGCCCAGAAAAGGGCTGAGAAGACCTTCAGTCACCTTGTTCCTTGTTGATGCCCAGACACCATGTGAGAACATTTGCAAATACTCTAATTGATTAAAGTTACAGTTGAGTAGGCAAACTCACTGACGTGGCTTAAGGTGCATGACCATGTTAGACTCCCAAATAATATTAAAATTGACTACTGGAATAAGAGTGAAAACAGGCAAACAATAACACGATTATATGTATTTGCAATATAGAAGTCATGTTCCATACTCAGCTGCTATGTAGTAGCTCTCTCATTTATTAAGTTATTTGTGTGCATAGCTGTCTGTACTACTAAATTAAATGATTCTTGAGGTCAGTAATGCTGTCTTGTTCACCTTTTTCTCTCTCAATTCCTATCATGAAAGTATGAATATTATGTGTAATTAATAACATTTATATTGATACAAACCTATAAGCAATCCAGGTTTTTAGGCAAATTAGCTAGCTCTTGCCTTACCCCTTTATATCCATACCTAACTGTGACAGAAAAATAATAAATAGCCCATAGCTACTGTTTGGAAGATGGTATTATTGACCTCATTTTATAAATGAGGAAACTGAGGCTCATAGATATTATATGATTTTGCTCATAACAACCAAGGTATTTACTGACAGATCTGAGATATGGTCCCCAAGTATTCTGTTGTAAAGTTGACTTTTATTTAATGTACTGCCAAAAGATATTGGGATAGTCATGGATATGACTTCCATTTGGGGAAATGTGATGATTAATTTCATGCTTTCTAAAACCACTAGCTCCAGTATCCATACTGCCCCTAACCCATGAAGTTTCTACCATGCTCTCTTCTTTAAAGCACTGTGTCTTCAAAGAACATTTTAGAATGAACATAATAATAAAGCATACATTAATGATTGTGTGGTACTTTATAAGTTAAAAAAGGACATTTGTTGATTTAAATGTTTCACACCAACACGAGTCCAGATAATTCTATAGATGTCAACATCTTAAAGTTCATACACACACAACACTGAATAGTTACAGACTCTGAAATCTGTATGTTGTTGAATCCTTCTGTACTGGATGACATACTTAGTAAATCATTCAATCAACAAAATAACAATAAAAAACATAGTTTGTCTCATCAATAAAATAATACCTAAAGGTTAATTTTATAAAGAATTCTACTAGATATTTTATTCTAAGACATACATGTATATAAAATAAAAATAATGAGTAAAGAATTTATTCATTCATTTATTCATTTCATGATCAAAAATTAATGAGGATAAAATTGTACTTATTAAATAAAACCTACATTCAATGATAATTACAACTATTCTTTTAAGACCAAGTTCATTATTTTATTTCATATACATGTATGTTTTGGATAAGAAATCTTACTATTTGCGACAGCATGGATGGACTTAGAGGGCACTATACTAAGTGAAACAAGTCAGACAAAGAAAGACAAATACCATATGATTTCACTTACATGTGGAATCTAAAGAATAAAATAAACGGACAGACAAAACAGAAACAGACTCATCGATACAGAGAACAGACTGATGTTTGACAGAGGGGGAGGGTTTGGGGGACTGAATAAAAAAGGTGAAGGACTGAGAAGTACAAATTGATAGTTACAAAATAGTCATTGGGATGTAAAGTACAGCATAGGGAATATACCAGTAGTCAATAACCTATAATTATAAAAGCATAATATGCAAATCGACCAAACGGCCGAACAGCGGAATGACCGTCTGGATGTCCTTCCGGGCAACCTTCTGGATGAAGCCGGGGCTACAAGGCCTGAGGCAGCTGGGGCTGCAAAGGCCTACTCTTGCACAAATTTTGTGCATAAGGCCTCTAGTATTGTAATAACCATGAATGCTACCAGGTGGGTACTGGAAATGTGGGGGGAACACTTTGTAAACTATATGACTGTCTAACCACTATGCTCTTCAGCTGAAACTAATACAAACTAATATTGAATGTAAACTATAATAAAAAAATAAAATTTAAATTAAAAAAAGAAATAGGTAATAAATAAATAAATAAATTCTCAGTTTGCTAACTGCTATGAAAATTTGAAATTTAAAGTTATAAATAGATCCTCAGTTGACTAGAGGCTTTGAAAATTAGAAAACTATGTTTCCCCCAGTATCTTCTTTTTGGAAATTATATCACACAATAAATTACCTTATTACATTACAAATCCTGGGGGCCTTGCATTTTATGTAGACCTCTATGTGTGTCCTGGATGTCTAGCATGGGTCAATCAATGATGCTTGTTGATTAACAGCATTTTGCATGTGTGTGTTTTTAATCTTAGAAAGAGGAAGTGAAGGGGGGGAAAGAGGGAGAGAGAGACATCAAACATTAATCGGTTGGCTACCTCCCTCACATGCCTCAACCAGGGATTGGACCTGCTACCTAGGTATATGGTTCCCTGACCAGGAATCGAACCCACCACTTTTTGGTATATGGGATGATGCTCCAACCAACTGAGTCACCCAGCCAGGGCAACAGCATCTTTCTAAACATGTTCAATTATATTTAAATAATATTGTATCAGACAGCAAGTTCAGTATATTTTAAGTGTCCGGTCAAAAAAAATTTTTTTTAATTAAGTAATCAGTTAAGTGTCAGTCAATTCAGACAGTAGCTTATCTGGTAATCATCCTCCCAAACCTACCCTATTTCTGGATCTCTAATAGCCTAAATTCAGCTTAATTATTAATTTAGTTGGAAACTTTCTCAGGAAACCTACATTTTTAGAACACCCATTTTTAAATACATCTTAGATGCAATTGTATTTAACATTTCTAGACCAGTTAGCATTAAAAATTTAACATCCAAATTTTATTTAAAAAATCATACCACAAATTTCGTTGCTTTAAATATGAATTTCTATTCTCTTAAATATTTAATGAAGACCCGAAAGTCAAAAATTAAAAGGAAACACTTTCAGAAACAACATATCACAGAGAACAAGTCAAACCTTTGATGTTATAATTCATTTTATGCCAAGAACGGTAAATTATTTTTGACACAAACAAATGTAAAAAGACTATTTTTATCAGAAAACCTTTACCTATAAGAAACGAAAACATATTGTTTAACCTTCACGTATGTAGAATTATTTTAATGCCAAATGTGTCGTCTTTGCTAAAGTTTCATATTCTTAGGCAGAATGGGAAAACAAAATTTGTTTGTCCTCCTATGACAATCTGCTTCTTTGTCTAATTTCTTTTGTTTCTTTGGCAGCTAAAACACCTTGAAATTACCTTCTCCAGCATGGAAGAATAATTTTTTTTCTACCTCTAACTGTCAGAGTGATTAGAATTTTAATTAGCAAAGTAGAGTGCAGACAGGAAAATGACTGGGGGGGAAACGCACACAAAAGATTCTCAATTGGAAGAGAAACAAAGGGACAACCAAAGCTGCCTCACAGCTTGATTGTTACAGACAGTGCTTTCCTTCATCCTGGAGTCCCTGTGACTGACCCCCCCCTCCCCCGACCCCCACCTTCCCCCTCCCCACAGCACAGGCCATTGCACTACCAAATGTTTATTCCTAGTTGTCCCTCAAAGTAAAGCAAGGCTCTTAAAGCACAGGAAGGACTCTATTTCAATGCCAATGTCAGCTTCTTTAATTTACTCTCAGAAACCTGCTGTGGATCATAAGTCCAATCATAAAAGGCAGAAACTACCAGGTATTCAAACAAATAAACCCTCCTCGGTTGGTGAGAACACTCTCAAGTTTCAGAGACAGTCCTTCATAATCAGTGTGAGGCACAGCAGGCATCTTCCTTCAAGAAGGCTCTCATGAAACAGAAAATATATTAGTTGTTAAATGTGCCATTGATTGGCTAATTAGGAGTCAGAAAATTTCTGAAGATTCTAAGAAAAACCAAAGTAGTCTACATTTACATTACTCTAATTATATCTTA